>NC_090438.1:507081573-507714773 GCF_031143425.1 Pleurodeles waltl | reverse complement strand
CAGAACCTGGTCCGAGCCACACAAGTCACCCCATCTTGGATTCCCCTAGGTCTCTAGTTTTCAGAAATGCACAGGTTTGGTAGGTTTCCCTAGGTGGCGGCTGAGCTACAGGCCAAAATCTACAGGTAGGCACTTTTTACCAAAAACACCTCTGTTTTCCTTCAAAAATTTGGCTGTGTCCACGTTGCGCTTTGGGGCGTTTCATGTCGCGGGCGCTAGGCCTACCCACACAAGTGAGGTATCATTTTTATCTGGAGACGTGGGGGAACGCTGGGTGGAAGGAAATTTGTGGCTCCTCTCAGATTCCAGAACTTTCTGCCACAGAAATGTGAGGAACATGTGTTTTTTTAGCGAAATTTTGAGGTTTGCGAAGGATTCTGGGTAACAGAACCTGGTCCAAGCCACACAAGTCACCCCATCTTGGATTCCCCTAGGTCTCTAGTTTTCAGAAATGCACAGGTTTGGTAGGTTTCCCTAGGTGGCGGCTGAGCTACAGGCCAAAATCTATAGGTAGGCACTTTGCAAAAAACACCTCTGTTTTCCTTCAAAAATCTGGATGTGTCCACGTTGCGCTTTGGGGCGTTTCCTGTCGCGGGCGCTAGGCCTACCCACACAAGTGAGGTATCATTTTTATCGGGAGACGTGGGGGAACGCTGGCTGGAAGGAAATTTGTGGCTCCTCTCAGATTCCAGAACTTTCTGCCACTGAAATGTGAGGAACATGTGTTTTTTTAGCCAAATTTTGAGGTTTGCAAAGGATTCTGGGTAACAGAACCTGGTCCGAGCCACACAAGTCACCCCATCTTGAATTCCCCTAGGTCTCTAGTTTTCAGAAATGCACAGGTTTGGTAGGTTTCCCTAGGTGGCGGCTGAGCTACAGGCCACAATCTACAGGTAGGCACTTTGCAAAAAACACCTCTGTTTTCCTTCAAAAATGTGGCTGTGTCCATGTTGTGCTTTGGGGCGTTTCCTGTCGCGGGCGCTAGGCCTACCCACACAAGTGAGGTATAATTTTTATCGGGAGACGTGGGGGAACGCTGGGTGGAAGGACATTTGTGGCTCCTCTCAGATTCCAGAACTTTCTGCCACAGAAATGTGAGGAACATGTGTTTTTTAGTCAAATTTTGAGGTTTGCAAAGGATTCTGGGTAACAGAACCTGGTCCGAGCCACACAAGTCACCCCATCTTGGATTCCCCTAGGTCTCTAGGTTTCAGAAATGCACAGGTTTGGCAGGTTTCTCTAGGTGGCGGCTGAGCTACAGGCCAAAATCTACAGGTAGGCACTTTGCAAAAAACACCTCTGTTTTCCTTCAAAAATTTGGCTTTGTCCACGTTGCGCTTTGGGGCGTTTCCTGTCGCGGGCGCTAGGCCTACCCACACAAGTGAGGTATCATTTTTATCGGGAGACGTGGGGGAACGCTGGGTGGAAGGAAATTTGTGGCTCCTCTCAGATTCCAGAACTTTCTGCCACAGAAATTTGAGGAACATGTGTTTTTTTAGCCAAATTTTGAGGTTTGCAAAGGATTCTGGGTAACAGAACCTGGTCCAAGCCACACAAGTCACCCCATCTTGGATTCCCCTAGGTCTCTAGTTTTCAGAAATGCACAGGTTTGGTAGGTTTCCCTAGGTGGCGGCTGAGCTACAGGCCAAAATCTACAGGTAGGCACTTTGCAAAAAACACCTCTGTTTTCCTTCAAAAATTTGGCTGTGTCCACGTTGCGCTTTGGGGCGTTTCCTGTCACGGGCGCTAGGCCTACCCACACAAGTGAGGTATCATTTTTATCGGGAGACGTGGGGGAACGCTGGGTGGAAGGAAATTTGTGGCTCCTCTCAGATTCCAGAACTTTCTGCCACAGAAATGTGAGGAACATGTGTTTTTTTAACCAAATTTTGAGGTTTGCAAAGGATTCTGGGTAACAGAACCTGGTCCGAGCCACACAAGTCACCCCATCTTGGATTCCCCTAGGTCTCTAGTTTTCAGAAATGCACAGGTTTGGTAGGTTTCCCTAGGTGGCGGCTGAGCTACAGGCCAAAATCTACAGGTAGGCACTTTGCAAAAAACACCTCTGTTTTCCTTCAAAAATTTGGATGTGTCCACGTTGCGCTTTGGGGCGTTTCCTGTCGCGGGCGCTAGGCCTACCCACACAAGTGAGGTATCATTTTTATCGGGAGACGTGGGGGAACGCTGGGAGGAAGGAAATTTGTGGCTCCTCTCAGATTCCAGAACTTTCTGCCACAGAAATGTGAGGATCATGTGTTTTTTTAGCCAAATTTTGAGGTTTGCAAAGGATTCTGGGTAACAGAACCTGGTCCGAGCCACACAAGTCACCCCATCTTGGATTCCCCTAGGTCTCTAGTTGTCAGAAATGCACAGGTTTGGTAGGTTTCCCTAGGTGGCGGCTGAGCTACAGGCCAAAATCTACAGGTAGGCACTTTTTACCAAAAACACCTCTGTTTTCCTTCAAAAATTTGGCTGTGTCCACGTTGCGCTTTGGGGCGTTTCATGTCGCGGGCGCTAGGCCTACCCACACAAGTGAGGTATCATTTTTATCGGGAGACGTGGGGGAACGCTGGGTGGAAGGAAATTTGTGGCTCCTCTCAGATTCCAGAACTTTCTGCCACAGAAATGTGAGGAACATGTGTTTTTTTAGCGAAATTTTGAGGTTTGCGAAGGATTCTGGGTAACAGAACCTGGTCCAAGCCACACAAGTCACCCCATCTTGGATTCCCCTAGGTCTCTAGTTTTCAGAAATGCACAGGTTTGGTAGGTTTCCCTAGGTGGCGGCTGAGCTACAGGCCAAAATCTATAGGTAGGCACTTTGCAAAAAACACCTCTGTTTTCCTTCAAAAATCTGGATGTGTCCACGTTGCGCTTTGGGGCGTTTCCTGTCGCGGGCGCTAGGCCTACCCACACAAGTGAGGTATCATTTTTATCGGGAGACGTGGGGGAACGCTGGCTGGAAGGAAATTTGTGGCTCCTCTCAGATTCCAGAACTTTCTGCCACTGAAATGTGAGGAACATGTGTTTTTTTAGCCAAATTTTGAGGTTTGCAAAGGATTCTGGGTAACAGAACCTGGTCCGAGCCACACAAGTCACCCCATCTTGAATTCCCCTAGGTCTCTAGTTTTCAGAAATGCACAGGTTTGGTAGGTTTCCCTAGGTGGCGGCTGAGCTACAGGCCACAATCTACAGGTAGGCACTTTGCAAAAAACACCTCTGTTTTCCTTCAAAAATGTGGCTGTGTCCATGTTGTGCTTTGGGGCGTTTCCTGTCGCGGGCGCTAGCCTACCCACACAAGTGAGGTATAATTTTTATCGGGAGACGTGGGGGAACGCTGGGTGGAAGGAAATTTGTGGCTCCTCTCAGATTCCAGAACTTTCTGCCACAGAAATTTGAGGAACATGTGTTTTTTTAGCCAAATTTTGAGGTTTGCAAAGGATTCTGGGTAACAGAACCTGGTCCAAGCCACACAAGTCACCCCATCTTGGATTCCCCTAGGTCTCTAGTTTTCAGAAATGCACAGGTTTGGTAGGTTTCCCTAGGTGGCGGCTGAGCTACAGGCCAAAATCTACAGGTAGGCACTTTGCAAAAAACACCTCTGTTTTCCTTCAAAAATTTGGCTGTGTCCACGTTGCGCTTTGGGGCGTTTCCTGTCACGGGCGCTAGGCCTACCCACACAAGTGAGGTATCATTTTTATCGGGAGACGTGGGGGAACGCTGGGTGGAAGGAAATTTGTGGCTCCTCTCAGATTCCAGAACTTTCTGCCACAGAAATGTGAGGATCATGTGTTTTTTTAGCCAAATTTTGAGGTTTGCAAAGGATTCTGGGTAACAGAACCTGGTCCGAGCCACACAAGTCACCCCATCTTGGATTCCCCTAGGTCTCTAGTTGTCAGAAATGCACAGGTTTGGTAGGTTTCCCTAGGTGGCGGCTGAGCTACAGGCCAAAATCTACAGGTAGGCACTTTGCAAAAAACACCTCTGTTTTCCTTCAAAAATTTGGCTGTGTCCACGTTGCGCTTTGGGGCGTTTCCTGTCGCGGGCGCTAGGCCTACCCACACAAGTGAGGTATCAGTTTTATCGGGAGACGTGGGGGAACGCTGGGTGGAAGGAAATTTGTGGCTCCTCTCAGATTCCAGAACTTTCTGCCACAGAAATGTGAGGAACATGTGTTTTTTTAGCCAAATTTTGAGGTTTGCAAAGGATTCTGGGTAACAGAACCTGGTCCGAGCCACACAAGTCACCCCATCTTGGATTCCCCTAGGTCTCTAGTTTTCAGAAATGCACAGGTTTGGTAGGTTTCCCTAGGTGGCGGCTGAGCTACAGGCCAAAATCTACAGGTAGGCACTTTGCAAAAAACACCTCTGTTTTCCTTCAAAAATGTGGCTGTGTCCACGTTGCGCTTTGGGGCGTTTCCTGTCGCGGGCGCTAGGCCTACCCACACAAGTGAGGTATCAGTTTTATCGGGAGACGTGGGGGAACGCTGGGTGGAAGGACATTTGTGGCTCCTCTCAGATTCCAGAACTTTCTGCCACAGAAATGTGAGGAACATGTGTTTTTTTAGCCAAATTTTGAGGTTTGCAAACGATTCTGGGTAACAGAACCTGGTCCGAGCCACACAAGTCACCCCATCTTGGATTCCCCTAGGTCTCTAGTTTTCAGAAATGCACAGGTTTGGTAGGTTTCCCCAGGTGGCGGCTGAGCTACAGGCCAAAATCTACAGGTAGGCACTTTGCAAAAAACACCTCTGTTTTCCTGCAAAAATTTGGCTGTGTCCACGTTGCGCTTTGGGGCGTTTCCTGTCGCAGGCGCTAGGCCTACCCACACAAGTGAGGTATCATTTTTATCGGGAGACGTGGGGGAACGCTGGGTGGAAGGAAATTGGTGGCTCATCTCAGATTCCAGAACTTTCTGCCACAGAAATTTGAGGAACATGTGTTTTTTTAGCCAAATTTTGAGGTTTGCAAAGGATTCTGGGTAACAGAACCTGGTCCGAGCCACACAAGTCACCCCATCTTGGATTCCCCTAGGTCTCTAGTTTTCAGAAATGCACAGGTTTGGTAGGTTTCCCTAGGTGGCGGCTGAGCTACAGGCCAAAATCTACAGGTAGGCACTTTGCAAAAAACACCTCTGTTTTCCTTCAAAAATTTGGCTGTGTCCACGTTGCGCTTTGGGGCGTTTCCTGTCGCGGGCGCTAGGCCTACCCACACAAGTGAGGTATCATTTTTATCGGGTGACGTGGGGGAACGCTGGGTGGAAGGAAATTTGTGGCTCCTCTCAGATTCCAGAACTTTCTGCCACAGAAATGTGAGGAACATGTGTTTTTTTAGCCAAATTTTGAGGTTTGCAAAGGATTCTGGGTAACAGAACCTGGTCCGAGCCACACAAGTCACCCCATCTTGGATTCCCCTAGGTCTCTAGTTTTCAGAAATGCACAGGTTTGGTAGGTTTCCCTAGGTGGCGGCTGAGCTACAGGCCAAAATCTACAGGTAGGCACTTTGCAAAAAACACCTCTGTTTTCCTTCAAAAATGTGGCTGTGTCCACGTTGCGCTTTGGGGCATTTCCTGTCGCGGGCGCTAGGCCTACCCACACAAGTGAGGTATCATTTTTATCGGGAGACGTGGGGGAACGCTGGGAGGAAGGAAATTTGTGGCTCCTCTCAGATTCCAGAACTTTCTGCCACAGAAATTTGAGGAACATGTGTTTTTTTAGCCAAATTTTGAGGTTTGCAAAGGATTCTGGGTAACAGAACCTGGTCCGAGCCACACAAGTCACCCCATCTTGGATTCCCCTAGGTCTCTAGTTTTCAGAAATGCACAGGTTTGGTAGGTTTCCCTAGGTGGCGGCTGAGCTACAGGCCAAAATCTACAGGTAGGCACTTTGCAAAAAACACCTCTGTTTTCCTTCAAAAATTTGGCTGTGTCCACGTTGCGCTTTGGGGCGTTTCCTGTCGCAGGCGCTAGGCCTACCCACACAAGTGAGGAATCATTTTTATCGGGAGACGTGGGGGAACGCTGGGTGGAAGGAAATTGGTGGCTCCTCTCAGATTCCAGAACTTTCTGCCACAGAAATTTGAGGAACATGTGTTTTTTTAGCCAAATTTTGAGGTTTGCAAAGGATTGTGGGTAACAGAACCTGGTCCGAGCCACACAAGTCACCCAATCTTGGATTCCCCTAGGTCTCTAGTTTTCAGAAATGCACAGGTTTGGTAGGTTTCCCTAGGTGGCGGCTGAGCTACAGGCCAAAATCTACAGGTAGGCACTTTGCAAAAAACACCTCTGTTTTCCTTCAAAAATGTGGCTGTGTCCACGTTGCGCTTTGGGGCGTTTCCTGTAGCGGGCGCTAGGCCTACCCACACAAGTGAGGTATCAGTTTTATCGGGAGACGTGGGGGAACGCTGGGTGGAAGGACATTTGTGGCTCCTCTCAGATTCCAGAACTTTCTGCCACAGAAATGTGAGGAACATGTGTTTTTTTAGCCAAATTTTGAGGTTTGCAAACGATTCTGGGTAACAGAACCTGGTCCGAGCCACACAAGTCACCCCATCTTGGATTCCCCTAGGTCTCTAGTTTTCAGAAATGCACAGGTTTGGTAGGTTTCCCTAGGTGGCGGCTGAGCTACAGGCCAAAATCTACAGGTAGGCACTTTGCAAAAAACACCTCTGTTTTCCTTCAAAAATTTGGCTGTGTCCACGTTGCGCTTTGGGGCGTTTCCTGTCGCAGGCGCTAGGCCTACCCACACAAGTGAGGTATCATTTTTATCGGGAGACGTGGGGGAACGCTGGGTGGAAGGAAATTGGTGGCTCATCTCAGATTCCAGAACTTTCTGCCACAGAAATTTGAGGAACATGTGTTTTTTTAGCCAAATTTTGAGGTTTGCAAAGGATTCTGGGTAACAGAACCTGGTCCGAGCCACACAAGTCACCCCATCTTGGATTCCCCTAGGTCTCTAGTTTTCAGAAATGCACAGGTTTGGTAGGTTTCCCTAGGTGGCGGCTGAGCTACAGGACACAATCTACAGGTAGGCACTTTGCAAAAAACACCTCTGTTTTCCTTCAAACATTTGGCTGTGTCCACGTTGCGCTTTGGGGCGTTTCCTGTCGCGGGCGCTAGGCCTACCCACACAAGTGAGGTATAATTTTTATCGGGAGACGTGGGGGAACGCTGGGTGGAAGGACATTTGTGGCTCCTCTCAGATTCCAGAACTTTCTGCCACAGAAATGTGAGGAACATGTGTTTTTTTAGCCAAATTTTGAGGTTTGCAAAGGATTCTGGGTAACAGAACCTGGTCCGAGCCACACAAGTCACCCCATCTTGGATTCCCCTAGGTCTCTAGTTTTCAGAAATGCACAGGTTTGGTAGGTTTCCCTAGGTGGCGGCTGAGCTACAGGCCAAAATCTACAGGTAGGCACTTTGCAAAAAACACCTCTGTTTTCCTTCAAAAATTTGGCTGTGTCCACGTTGCGCTTTGGGGCGTTTCCTGTCGCGGGCGCTAGGCCTACCCACACAAGTGAGGTATCATTTTTATCGGGAGACGTGGGGGAATGCTGGGTGGAAGGACATTTGTGGCTCCTCTCAGATTCCAGAACTTTCTGCCACAGAAATTTGAGGAACATGTGTTTTTTTAGCCAAATTTTGAGGTTTGCAAAGGATTGTGGGTAACAGAACCTGGTCCGAGCCACACAAGTCACCCAATCTTGGATTCCCCTAGGTCTCTAGTTTTCAGAAATGCACAGGTTTGGTAGGTTTCCCTAGGTGGCGGCTGAGCTACAGGCCAAAATCTACAGGTAGGCACTTTGCAAAAAACACCTCTGTTTTCCTTAAAAAATTTGTCTGTGTCCACGTTGCGCTTTGGGGCATTTCCTGTCGCGGGCGCTAGGCCTACCCACACAAGTGAGGTATCATTTTTATCGGGAGACGTGGGGGAACGCTGGGTGGAAGGACATTTGTGGCTCCTCTCAGATTCCAGAACTTTCTGCCACAGAAATGTGAGGAACATGTGTTTTTTTAGCCAAATTTTGAGGTTTGCAAAGGATTCTGGGTAACAGAACCTGGTCCGAGCCACACAAGTCACCCCATCTTGGATTCCCCTAGGTCTCTAGTTTTCAGAAATGCACAGGTTTGGTAGGTTTCCCTAGGTGGCGGCTGAGCTACAGGCCAAAATCTACAGGTAGGCACTTTGCAAAAAACACCTCTGTTTTCCTTAAAAAATGTGGCTGTGTCCACGTTGCGCTTTGGGGCGTTTCCTGTCGCGGGCGCTAGGCCTACCCACACAAGTGAGGTATCAGTTTTATCGGGAGACGTGGGGGAACGCTGGGTGGAAGGACATTTGTGGCTCCTCTCAGATTCCAGAACTTTCTGCCACAGAAATGTGAGGAACATGTGTTTTTTTAGCCAAATTTTGAGGTTTGCAAACGATTCTGGGTAACAGAACCTGGTCCGAGCCACACAAGTCACCCCATCTTGGATTCCCCTAGGTCTCTAGTTTTCAGAAATGCACAGGTTTGGTAGGTTTCCCTAGGTGGCGGCTGAGCTACAGGCCAAAATCTACAGGTAGGCACTTTGCAAAAAACACCTCTGTTTTCCTGCAAAAATTTGGCTGTGTCCACGTTGCGCTTTGGGGCGTTTCCTGTCGCAGGCGCTAGGCCTACCCACACAAGTGAGGTATCATTTTTATCGGGAGACGTGGGGGAACGCTGGGTGGAAGGAAATTGGTGGCTCATCTCAGATTCCAGAACTTTCTGCCACAGAAATTTGAGGAACATGTGTTTTTTTAGCCAAATTTTGAGGTTTGCAAAGGATTCTGGGTAACAGAACCTGGTCCGAGCCACACAAGTCACCCCATCTTGGATTCCCCTAGGTCTCTAGTTTTCAGAAATGCACAGGTTTGGTAGGTTTCCCTAGGTGGCGGCTGAGCTACAGGCCAAAATCTACAGGTAGGCACTTTGCAAAAAACACCTCTGTTTTCCTTCAAAAATTTGGCTGTGTCCACGTTGCGCTTTGGGGCGTTTCCTGTCGCGGGCGCTAGGCCTACCCACACAAGTGAGGTATCATTTTTATCGGGTGACGTGGGGGAACGCTGGGTGGAAGGAAATTTGTGGCTCCTCTCAGATTCCAGAACTTTCTGCCACAGAAATGTGAGGAACATGTGTTTTTTTAGCCAAATTTTGAGGTTTGCAAAGGATTCTGGGTAACAGAACCTGGTCCGAGCCACACAAGTCACCCCATCTTGGATTCCCCTAGGTCTCTAGTTTTCAGAAATGCACAGGTTTGGTAGGTTTCCCTAGGTGGCGGCTGAGCTACAGGCCAAAATCTACAGGTAGGCACTTTGCAAAAAACACCTCTGTTTTCCTTCAAAAATGTGGCTGTGTCCACGTTGCGCTTTGGGGCATTTCCTGTCGCGGGCGCTAGGCCTACCCACACAAGTGAGGTATCATTTTTATCGGGAGACGTGGGGGAACGCTGGGAGGAAGGAAATTTGTGGCTCCTCTCAGATTCCAGAACTTTCTGCCACAGAAATTTGAGGAACATGTGTTTTTTTAGCCAAATTTTGAGGTTTGCAAAGGATTCTGGGTAACAGAACCTGGTCCGAGCCACACAAGTCACCCCATCTTGGATTCCCCTAGGTCTCTAGTTTTCAGAAATGCACAGGTTTGGTAGGTTTCCCTAGGTGGCGGCTGAGCTACAGGCCAAAATCTACAGGTAGGCACTTTTTACCAAAAACACCTCTGTTTTCCTTCAAAAATTTGGCTGTGTCCACGTTGCGCTTTGGGGCGTTTCATGTCGCGGGCGCTAGGCCTACCCACACAAGTGAGGTATCATTTTTATCGGGAGACGTGGGGGAACGCTGGGTGGAAGGAAATTTGTGGCTCCTCTCAGATTCCAGAACTTTCTGCCACAGAAATGTGAGGAACATGTGTTTTTTTAGCGAAATTTTGAGGTTTGCGAAGGATTCTGGGTAACAGAACCTGGTCCAAGCCACACAAGTCACCCCATCTTGGATTCCCCTAGGTCTCTAGTTTTCAGAAATGCACAGGTTTGGTAGGTTTCCCTAGGTGGCGGCTGAGCTACAGGCCAAAATCTATAGGTAGGCACTTTGCAAAAAACACCTCTGTTTTCCTTCAAAAATCTGGATGTGTCCACGTTGCGCTTTGGGGCGTTTCCTGTCGCGGGCGCTAGGCCTACCCACACAAGTGAGGTATCATTTTTATCGGGAGACGTGGGGGAACGCTGGCTGGAAGGAAATTTGTGGCTCCTCTCAGATTCCAGAACTTTCTGCCACTGAAATGTGAGGAACATGTGTTTTTTTAGCCAAATTTTGAGGTTTGCAAAGGATTCTGGGTAACAGAACCTGGTCCGAGCCACACAAGTCACCCCATCTTGAATTCCCCTAGGTCTCTAGTTTTCAGAAATGCACAGGTTTGGTAGGTTTCCCTAGGTGGCGGCTGAGCTACAGGCCACAATCTACAGGTAGGCACTTTGCAAAAAACACCTCTGTTTTCCTTCAAAAATGTGGCTGTGTCCATGTTGTGCTTTGGGGCGTTTCCTGTCGCGGGCGCTAGGCCTACCCACACAAGTGAGGTATAATTTTTATCGGGAGACGTGGGGGAACGCTGGGTGGAAGGACATTTGTGGCTCCTCTCAGATTCCAGAACTTTCTGCCACAGAAATGTGAGGAACATGTGTTTTTTAGTCAAATTTTGAGGTTTGCAAAGGATTCTGGGTAACAGAACCTGGTCCGAGCCACACAAGTCACCCCATCTTGGATTCCCCTAGGTCTCTAGGTTTCAGAAATGCACAGGTTTGGCAGGTTTCTCTAGGTGGCGGCTGAGCTACAGGCCAAAATCTACAGGTAGGCACTTTGCAAAAAACACCTCTGTTTTCCTTCAAAAATTTGGCTTTGTCCACGTTGCGCTTTGGGGCGTTTCCTGTCGCGGGCGCTAGGCCTACCCACACAAGTGAGGTATCATTTTTATCGGGAGACGTGGGGGAACGCTGGGTGGAAGGAAATTTGTGGCTCCTCTCAGATTCCAGAACTTTCTGCCACAGAAATTTGAGGAACATGTGTTTTTTTAGCCAAATTTTGAGGTTTGCAAAGGATTCTGGGTAACAGAACCTGGTCCAAGCCACACAAGTCACCCCATCTTGGATTCCCCTAGGTCTCTAGTTTTCAGAAATGCACAGGTTTGGTAGGTTTCCCTAGGTGGCGGCTGAGCTACAGGCCAAAATCTACAGGTAGGCACTTTGCAAAAAACACCTCTGTTTTCCTTCAAAAATTTGGCTGTGTCCACGTTGCGCTTTGGGGCGTTTCCTGTCACGGGCGCTAGGCCTACCCACACAAGTGAGGTATCATTTTTATCGGGAGACGTGGGGGAACGCTGGGTGGAAGGAAATTTGTGGCTCCTCTCAGATTCCAGAACTTTCTGCCACAGAAATGTGAGGAACATGTGTTTTTTTAACCAAATTTTGAGGTTTGCAAAGGATTCTGGGTAACAGAACCTGGTCCGAGCCACACAAGTCACACCATCTTGGATTCCCCTAGGTCTCTAGTTTTCAGAAATGCACAGGTTTGGTAGGTTTCCCTAGGTGGCGGCTGAGCTACAGGCCAAAATCTACAGGTAGGCACTTTGCAAAAAACACCTCTGTTTTCCTTCAAAAATTTGGATGTGTCCACGTTGCGCTTTGGGGCGTTTCCTGTCGCGGGCGCTAGGCCTACCCACACAAGTGAGGTATCATTTTTATCGGGAGACGTGGGGGAACGCTGGGAGGAAGGAAATTTGTGGCTCCTCTCAGATTCCAGAACTTTCTGCCACAGAAATGTGAGGATCATGTGTTTTTTTAGCCAAATTTTGAGGTTTGCAAAGGATTCTGGGTAACAGAACCTGGTCCGAGCCACACAAGTCACCCCATCTTGGATTCCCCTAGGTCTCTAGTTGTCAGAAATGCACAGGTTTGGTAGGTTTCCCTAGGTGGCGGCTGAGCTACAGGCCAAAATCTACAGGTAGGCACTTTTTACCAAAAACACCTCTGTTTTCCTTCAAAAATTTGGCTGTGTCCACGTTGCGCTTTGGGGTGTTTCATGTCGCGGGCGCTAGGCCTACCCACACAAGTGAGGTATCATTTTTATCGGGAGACGTGGGGGAACGCTGGGTGGAAGGAAATTTGTGGCTCCTCTCAGATTCCAGAACTTTCTGCCACAGAAATGTGAGGAACATGTGTTTTTTTAGCGAAATTTTGAGGTTTGCGAAGGATTCTGGGTAACAGAACCTGGTCCAAGCCACACAAGTCACCCCATCTTGGATTCCCCTAGGTCTCTAGTTTTCAGAAATGCACAGGTTTGGTAGGTTTCCCTAGGTGGCGGCTGAGCTACAGGCCAAAATCTATAGGTAGGCACTTTGCAAAAAACACCTCTGTTTTCCTTCAAAAATCTGGATGTGTCCACGTTGCGCTTTGGGGCGTTTCCTGTCGCGGGCGCTAGGCCTACCCACACAAGTGAGGTATCATTTTTATCGGGAGACGTGGGGGAACGCTGGCTGGAAGGAAATTTGTGGCTCCTCTCAGATTCCAGAACTTTCTGCCACTGAAATGTGAGGAACATGTGTTTTTTTAGCCAAATTTTGAGGTTTGCAAAGGATTCTGGGTAACAGAACCTGGTCCGAGCCACACAAGTCACCCCATCTTGAATTCCCCTAGGTCTCTAGTTTTCAGAAATGCACAGGTTTGGTAGGTTTCCCTAGGTGGCGGCTGAGCTACAGGCCACAATCTACAGGTAGGCACTTTGCAAAAAACACCTCTGTTTTCCTTCAAAAATGTGGCTGTGTCCATGTTGTGCTTTGGGGCGTTTCCTGTCGCGGGCGCTAGGCCTACCCACACAAGTGAGGTATAATTTTTATCGGGAGACGTGGGGGAACGCTGGGTGGAAGGAAATTTGTGGCTCCTCTCAGATTCCAGAACTTTCTGCCACAGAAATTTGAGGAACATGTGTTTTTTTAGCCAAATTTTGAGGTTTGCAAAGGATTCTGGGTAACAGAACCTGGTCCAAGCCACACAAGTCACCCCATCTTGGATTCCCCTAGGTCTCTAGTTTTCAGAAATGCACAGGTTTGGTAGGTTTCCCTAGGTGGCGGCTGAGCTACAGGCCAAAATCTACAGGTAGGCACTTTGCAAAAAACACCTCTGTTTTCCTTCAAAAATTTGGCTGTGTCCACGTTGCGCTTTGGGGCGTTTCCTGTCACGGGCGCTAGGCCTACCCACACAAGTGAGGTATCATTTTTATCGGGAGACGTGGGGGAACGCTGGGTGGAAGGAAATTTGTGGCTCCTCTCAGATTCCAGAACTTTCTGCCACAGAAATGTGAGGAACATGTGTTTTTTTAACCAAATTTTGAGGTTTGCAAAGGATTCTGGGTAACAGAACCTGGTCCGAGCCACACAAGTCACCCCATCTTGGATTCCCCTAGGTCTCTAGTTTTCAGAAATGCACAGGTTTGGTAGGTTTCCCTAGGTGGCGGCTGAGCTACAGGCCAAAATCTACAGGTAGGCACTTTGCAAAAAACACCTCTGTTTTCCTTCAAAAATTTGGATGTGTCCACGTTGCGCTTTGGGGCGTTTCCTGTCGCGGGCGCTAGGCCTACCCACACAAGTGAGGTATCATTTTTATCGGGAGACGTGGGGGAACGCTGGGTGGAAGGAAATTTGTGGCTCCTCTCAGATTCCAGAACTTTCTGCCACAGAAATGTGAGGATCATGTGTTTTTTTAGCCAAATTTTGAGGTTTGCAAAGGATTCTGGGTAACAGAACCTGGTCCGAGCCACACAAGTCACCCCATCTTGGATTCCCCTAGGTCTCTAGTTGTCAGAAATGCACAGGTTTGGTAGGTTTCCCTAGGTGGCGGCTGAGCTACAGGCCAAAATCTACAGGTAGGCACTTTGCAAAAAACACCTCTGTTTTCCTTCAAAAATTTGGCTGTGTCCACGTTGCGCTTTGGGGCGTTTCCTGTCGCGGGCGCTAGGCCTACCCACACAAGTGAGGTATCAGTTTTATCGGGAGACGTGGGGGAACGCTGGGTGGAAGGAAATTTGTGGCTCCTCTCAGATTCCAGAACTTTCTGCCACAGAAATGTGAGGAACATGTGTTTTTTTAGCCAAATTTTGAGGTTTGCAAAGGATTCTGGGTAACAGAACCTGGTCCGAGCCACACAAGTCACCCCATCTTGGATTCCCCTAGGTCTCTAGTTTTCAGAAATGCACAGGTTTGGTAGGTTTCCCTAGGTGGCGGCTGAGCTACAGGCCAAAATCTACAGGTAGGCACTTTGCAAAAAACACCTCTGTTTTCCTTCAAAAATTTGGCTGTGTCCACGTTGCGCTTTGGGGCGTTTCCTGTCACGGGCGCTAGGCCTACCCACACAAGTGAGGTATCATTTTTATCGGGAGACGTGGGGGAACGCTGGGTGGAAGGAAATTTGTGACTCCTCTCAGATTCCAGAACTTTCTGCCACAGAAATGTGAGGAACATGTGTTTTTTTAACCAAATTTTGAGGTTTGCAAAGGATTCTGGGTAACAGAACCTGGTCCGAGCCACACAAGTCACCCCATCTTGGATTCCCCTAGGTCTCTAGTTTTCAGAAATGCACAGGTTTGGTAGGTTTCCCTAGGTGGCGGCTGAGCTACAGGCCAAAATCTACAGGTAGGCACTTTGCAAAAAACACCTCTGTTTTCCTTCAAAAATTTGGCTGTGTCCACGTTGCGCTTTGGGGCGTTTCCTGTCGCGAGCGCTAGGCCTACCCACACAAGTGAGGTATCAGTTTTATCGGGAGACGTGGGGGAACGCTGGGTGGAAGGAAATTTGTGGCTCCTCTCAGATTCCAGAACTTTCTGCCACAGAAATGTGAGGAACATGTGTTTTTTTAGCCAAATTTTGAGGTTTGCAAAGGATTCTGGGTAACAGAACCTGGTCCGAGCCACACAAGTCACCCCATCTTGGATTCCCCTAGGTCTCTAGTTTTCAGAAATGCACAGGTTTGGTAGGTTTCCCTAGGTGGCGGCTGAGCTACAGGCCAAAATCTACAGGTAGGCACTTTGCAAAAAACACCTCTGTTTTCCTTCAAAAATTTGGCTGTGTCCACGTTGCGCTTTGGGGCGTTTCCTGTCGCGGGAGCTAGGCCTACCCACACAAGAGAGGTATCGGGAGACGTGGGGGAACGCTGGGTGGAAGGAAATTTGTGGCTCCTCTCAGATTCCAGAACTTTCTGCCACAGAAATGTGAGGAACATGTGTTTTTTTAGCCACATTTTGAGGTTTGCAAAGGATTCTGGGTAACAGAACCTGGTCCGAGCCACACAAGTCACCCCATCTTGGATTCCCCTAGGTCTCTAGTTTTCAGAAATGCACAGGTTTGGTAGGTTTCCCTAGGTGGCGGCTGAGCTACAGGCCAAAATCTATAGGTAGGCACTTTGCAAAAAACACCTCTGTTTTCCTTCAAAAATTTGGATGTGTCCACGTTGCGCTTTGGGGCGTTTCCTGTCGCGGGCGCTAGGCCTACCCACACAAGTGAGGTATCATTTTTATCGGGAGACGTGGGGGAATGCTGGGTGGAAGGAAATTTGTGGCTCCTCTCAGATTCTAGAACTTTCTGCCACAGAAATGTGAGGAACATGTGTTTTTTTAGCCAAATTTTGAGGTTTGCGAAGGATTCTGGGTAACAGAACCTGGTCCGAGCCACACAAGTCACCCCATCTTGGATTCCCCTAGGTCTCTAGTTTTCAGAAATGCACAGGTTTGGTAGGTTTCCCTAGGTGGCGGCTGAGCTACAGGACACAATCTACAGGTAGGCACTTTTCAAAAAACACCTCTGTTTTCCTTCAAACATTTGGCTGTGTCCACGTTGCGCTTTGGGGCGTTTCCTGTCGCGGGCGCTAGGCCTACCCACACAAGTGAGGTAAAAATTTTATCGGGAGACGTGGGGGAACGCTGGGTGGAAGGACATTTGTGGCTCCTCTCTGATTCCAGAACTTTCTACCACAGAAATGTGAGGAACATGTGTTTTTTTAGCCAAATTTTGAGGTCTGCAAAGGATTCTGGGTAACAGAACCTGGTCCAAGCCACACAAGTCACCCCATCTTGGATTCCCCTAGGTCTCTAGTTTTCAGAAATGCACAGGTTTGGTAGGTTTCCCTAGGTGGCGGCTGAGCTACAGGCCAAAATCTACAGGTAGGCACTTTGCAAAAAACACCTCTGTTTTCCTTCAAAAATTTGGCTGTGTCCACGTTGCGCTTTGGGGCGTTTCCTGTCGCGGGCGCTAGGCCTACCCACACAAGTGAGGTATCATTTTTAACGGGAGACGTGGGGAAACGCTGGGTGGAAGGAAATTTGTGGCTCCTCTCAGATTCCAGAACTTTCTGCCACAGAAATGTGAGGAACATGTGTTTTTTTAGCCAAATTTTGAGGTTTGCAAAGGATTCTGGGTAACAGAACCTGGTCCGAGTCACACAAGTCACCCCATCTTGGATTCTCCTAGGTCTCTAGTTTTCAGAAATGCACAGGTTTGGTAGGTTTCCCTAGGTGGCGGCTGAGCTACAGGCCAAAATCTACAGGTAGGCACTTTGCAAAAAACACCTCTGTTTTCCTTCAAAAATTTGGCTGTGTCCACGTTGCGCTTTGGGGCGTTTCCTGTCGCGGGAGCTAGGCCTACCCACACAAGTGAGGTATCATTTTTATCGGGAGACGTGGGGGAACGCTGGGTGGAAGGAAATTTGTGGCTCCTCTCAGATTCCAGAACTTTCTGCCACAGAAATGTGAGGAACATGTGTTTTTTTTAGCCAAATTTTGAGGTTTGCAAAGGATTCTGGGTAACAGAACCTGGTCCGAGCCATCAAGTCACCCCATCTTGGATTACCCTAGGTCTCTAGTTTTCAGAAATGCACAGGTTTGGTAGGTTTCCCTAGGTGGCGGCTGAGCTACAGGCCAAAATCTACAGGTAGGCACTTTGCAAAAAACACCTCTGTTTTCCTTCAAAAATTTGGCTGTGTCCACGTTGCGCTTTGGGGCGTTTCCTGTCGCGGGCGCTAGGCCTACCCACACAAGTGAGGTATCATTTTTATCGAGAGACGTGGGGGAACGCTGGGTGGAAGGAAATTTGTGGCTCCTCTCAGATTCCAGAACTTTCTGCCACAGAAATGTGAGGAACATGTGTTTTTTTAGCCAAATTTTGAGGTTTGCAAAGGATTCTGGGTAACAGAACCTGGTCCGAGCCACACAAGTCACCCCATCTTGGATTCCCCTAGGTCTCTAGTTTTCAGAAATGCACAGGTTTGGTAGGTTTCCCTAGGTGGTGGCTGAGCTACAGGCCAAAATCTACAGGTAGGCACTTTGCAAAAAACACCTCTGTTTTCCTTCAAAAATTTGGATGTGTCCACGTTGCGCTTTGGGGCGTTTCCTGTCGCGGGCGCTAGGCCTACCCACACAAGTGAGGTATCATTTTTATCGGGAGACGTGGGGGAACGCTGGGTGGAAGGAAATTTGTGGCTCCTCTCAGATTCCAGAAGTTAATGCCACAGAAATGTGAGGAACATATGTTTTTTTAGCCAAATTGTCAGGTTTGCAAAGGATTCTGGGTAACAGAACCTGGTCCGAGCCCCACAAGTCACCCCATCTTGGATTCCCCTAGGTCTCTAGTTTTCAGAAATGCACAGGTTTGGTAGGTTTCCCTAGGTGGCGGCTGAGCTAGAGGCCAAAATCTACAGGTAGGCACTTTGCTAAAAACAGCTCTGTTTTCTGTGATGTGTCCACGTTGTGTTTTGGGGCATATCCTGTCGTGGGCGCTAGGCCTACCCACACAAGTGAGGTATCATTTTTATCTGGAGACTTGGGGGAACATAGAATAGCAAAACAAGTGTTATTGCCCCTTGTTTTTCTCTACATTTTTCCCTTCCAAATGTAAGACAGTGTGTGAAAAAGACGTCTATTTGAGAAATGCCCTGTAATTCACATGCTAATATGGGCACCCCGGAATTCAGAGATGTGCAAATAACCACTGCTTCTCAACACCTTATCTTGTGCCCATTTTGGAAATACAAAGGTTTTCTTGATAGCTATTTTTTACTCTTTATATTTCAGCAAATGAATTGCTGTATACCCGGCATAGAATGAAAACCCACTGCAGGGTGCAGGTCATTTATTGGCTCTGGGTACCTAGAGTTCTTGATGAACCTACAAGCCCTATATATCCCCGCAACCAGAAGAGTCCAGCAGACGTAACGGTATATTGCTTTCGAAAATCTGACATTGCAGGAAAAAGTTACAGAGTAAAACGTAGAGAAAAATTGATGTTTTTTTCACCTCAATTTCAATATTTTTCTTTTTCAGTTGTTATTTTCTGTAGGAAACCCTTGTAGGATCTACACAAATTTCCCCTTGCTGAATTCAGAGTTCTGTCTACTTTTCAGAAATGTTGCGGTTTCTGGGATCCAGCGTTGGTTTCATGCCCATTTCTGTCACTGACTGGAAGAAAGCTGAAAGCACAAAAAATCGTAAAAATGGGGTATGTCCCAGTAAAATGTCAAAATTGTGTTGAAAAATTGGATTTCCTGATTCAAGTCTGCCTGTTCCTGAAAGCTGGGAAGCTGGTGATTTTAGCACCGCAAACCTTTTGTTGATGCCCTTTTCAGGGGAAAAACCACAAGCCTTCTTCTGCAGCCCATTTTTCTAATTTGTTTTAAAAAAATGAAATTTTCACTGTTTTTTGGCTAATTTCTTGGCCTCCTTCTGGGGAACCCACAAAGTCTGGGTACCTCTAGAATCCCTAGGATATTGGGAAAAAAGGACGCAAATTTGGCATGGGTAGCTTATGTGAACAAAAAGTTATGAGGGCCTAAGCGCGAACTGCTCCAAATAGCCAAAAAAAGGCTCGGCACAGGAGGGGGAAAAGGCCTGGCAGCGAAGGGGTTAAATTATACTCAAGTTGCCATATTGTGACATTATTGATGTGCTTCCTGGTGTTGAGACTAATAAACTTGCTAGTAGATTGTAATCAATAGGGAATAAATCTCATAAACCTTACTAAATTTCATGTGGTTGTTCATGGCTGAAGGTCATGGTGAGTTTTGATTCTTATTAATGTCATTAACTAATTTGATTAATTTACTGTTGTGAATATTGATGAGACTATTGACCTATCGTTTGATATGCTGATTAGTTATCTCATCTTAAGGTGTCTCCAATCAGGGTCAAAAGATTCTTTGGCCTAAAACGAGTCCCAGACTAAGTAAATTACCTAAGGCGTTATCAGGGGTACAATTTACTAGGGACTTATAGTGGTAGCAACAGGTTTTGTCAACTGGGAAAAATAAATCTGGCACTGGGCATCTGTTTAGCAGGTACACAGTGTACTTTCAGTCAGAAGTGCACCAGAAAACAGGCAAGATGTTGGGGGCTTACCATGTTGAAAGAGGCTCTTTCCTATAGTATAGTATTCACATAACATACATACTTGTAGACATTATGGGGGTCATTACAACATTGGTGGTAAAAGGCGCTTACCGCAGTGCAGAAGACCGCCAATACACCGTCGCAGCCGCGGAATTCCGCCACAGCTATTATGACCCATATCTCGGAATCCACCGAAATTCAGACACCCACACAAGTCTGCCACACCAAAGGTCAGTGATAAACTGGCGAAAACAAAACCTCCACCGTCACGCCAACAGAAACACGCCCATGCTATCACGACCCACGAATCCACGTGGCGGTCTTTCAACCGCTGTATTCCATTGGCGGTACACACCGCCGCGCTAAAAATACACACACATCTCTAAAACACCACCACATTGGACAATTCCAAATACACACACCTGATACACATACAAATACCACTCCCACACACCCAACACAATATAAAACACACGCCCACATCACCCACAAACCCCTACGACCAAAAACTGAAGACGAAGGCGACAGACAGAGACTACAGCAATAGACAACCCCACCACACAGAGGCACACAACACCATCACCCATACAACATCCACGCTCAAAACACCCCACACCACCACACATCACCACACTCATCAACACATACACCACCCCACACATCACATACACCACCCCATGTCACGCCAAAGACACCCCAGGTTTTCCGAGGAGGAGTTCAGGGTCATGGTGGAGGAAATCTTACGGGTAGAGCCACAGCTATTTGGAGCACAGGTGCAGCCACCTCCATAGCCAGGAAGATGGAGCTATGGCGAAGAATCGTCAACAGGGTCAACGCTGTGGGACAGCATCCAAGAAATCGGGAGGACATCAGGAAGAGGTGGAACGACCTACGGGGGAAGGTGCGTTCCGTGGTCTCCAGGCACAACATCGCGGCTCAGCGGACTGGCGGCAGACCCCCACCTCCTCCCCCACAACTAACAACATGGGAAGAGCAGGTCTTGACCATCATGCATCCAGAGGGCCTCGGAGGAGTCGGTGGAGGAATGGACACTGGTAAGTCAAATCTTAACTATCATATCCCCCACCCTACCTGCATGCTATCACACACCCCCACCCTCACCCCCTCCCCTATCACTACAACTCCTCACTAATGTACTAATTACACAAACCACACATCCCAACAACAAGCCCTGCATGACACAACTAAGCATGGACACCCATCACTAAAGCATGCCCACTGCACATACCCATAGCAACCCCCAACCATCATCACACAAGCCCCCACACAGGAATGCTTGCACTGGGGTACAAGCACACCCACCCATTGCACACAATGACACACACACATGCAATAATCATGCTCTTATACCCGTGCAGGACCACCACGTAACGTCACCACACAGGAGGGTCCAGACATCCCCACTCCACCCACAGAAAAGGCCCACAGTGATGAAAGCAGCTCTGGCCAACTGGATCCAGATGACCAGCCCGGACCATCGTGAGCCTCGGGACAGTCGGTTCCCCTCGCACAGACACAGCCCAACATTGACCTTCCACCCTCTGGTAACACCAGCACAGCACCCACCCAGCGGGCCCATACCTCCGTACCCAGGACACGTCAATCAGCTGTATGTCCGCCACTACAGGGAACCCAGGATAACCCACCACCCCAACAACAACAGGGACCTGGGGGCAGTGGTAGTGGTAGTGGTAGTGGGCACACGGTCCAGGAGATGGAGGCACAGGAAAACAGGGGAACTGGGAGGGCTGCTGTGTGACAGGGGGCGGACAGGCCAAGGGAACCCACTCTCCACGAGGCCCTCTCCTCCATCCTGGGAGCCTACCACCACTCCCAGGAGACGATGGCTACGGTCCTGGCCAAGTTTCAGGAGACCCAGCGCCTGCAGGACGAACAGTATTTGGGCTTCAGGGAGGAACTCAGAAACATCAGCTCCGCCCTGGGCACCATCGTAGGGCTGCTGAAGGACATACAAAAGACCATGAGGGACACCGTGGCACTCCAAGGGGCCCCTGACACTAGCTTGGACGATGAACTGCCCATCACCTCAGCCGGCGCCAGTGGACAGGACGCCCCGCCACAGGACCACCACACCAGCACCCCACCCCCTGCAGACGGAGAACCACCCCGCAAGCAGTGCCTGAGATTCAGGAACAGGACAGAGCAAGATGGCAAGACCCCCGCCAGGAAATGAGACCATCCTGATTGTCATCCCACTGTCTCACTTTGTTACCCTGTCCAGATTGGAACTGCCCCAGCTCCACTTCCTATGCCTATATGGGCAGTGCACCTGTGAGACTAATAGACTGGACTCTGCCATGGACATTCCTCCTCCATCACCCATCATCATTTTGCCACCCCCTCCAATAATTAGCACTTCAATAAACACCCTTGAACCACAAAACAATCTGGAGTCAGTCTGTGATTTTTAAAATGTGTATTACCAATTACAGTGACAAAATGCGTTTTCAAATGTAATGCCAACATACCTATGTCACACATCACAAGTCCATGAAGGATGCAAGCAGATGACACACGTTGGTAACCACACCTGTGAAACCGTAATGGAAATGTACAACTCAGTTACCAAATACTGCTTCTAATTGACAGACAGGATAGAGGTAGAAGTGTGAAAGTGAATGTAATAGTAAAAACATTGTTTTCACCTGTGTGTCACTGGAAATATTGCTGTATGACTGACTCCCTGTTGTCTATGTCTTCTTCCTCAGCTTCCTCCTCATCACTGTCCACAGGCTCCACAGCTCCCACAACACCGTCATCTGGACCATCCTGCTGCAGAAAAGGCACCTGGGTTGGCAAAGCAAGATTGTGAATCATCGAGCAGGAGATGATGATCTGGCACACCTTACTTGGTGAGTAGAATAGGGAACCACTGGTCATATGGAGGCACCTGACCCTGGCCTTCAGGAGGCCGAAGGTGCATTCATCACCCTCCAAGTCCGCCCATGGGCCTCATTGTAGCGTTCCTCTGCCCTGGTCCTGGGATTCCTCACTGGGGTCAATAGCCAGGACAGGTTGGGGTAACCAGACTCCCCTAATAGCCACACACGGGCCCGTATTTATACTCCGTTTGCGCCGAATTAGCGTCGTTTTTTTCGACGCAAATTCGGCGCAAAACTAACGCCATATTTATACTTTGGCGTTAGACGCGTCTAGCGCCAAAGTATGGGCAAATAGCGTCATTTTTTAGCGTGAACGCCTTCCTTGCGTTAATGAGATGCAAGGAAGGCGTTCCCGTCTGAAAAAATGACGGCGACGCAAATGCGTCGTATTTATACTCCCGGGCAAAAATCACGCCCAGGAGGTGGCGGGTCAAAAAACCCCGCATTTGCGCCACATTTTAACGCCTGGGTCAGGGTAGGCGTTAAGGGGCCTGTGGGCTCAAAATGAGCCCACAGGTGCCCTCCCCTGCCCCCAGGGACCCCCCCTGCCACCCCTGCCCACCCCAGGAGGACACCCGAGGATGGAGGGACCCACCCCAGGGACATTCAGGTAAGTTCACGTAAGTATAATTTTTGTTATTTTTCAATTTTTTTTGGGTGGCATAGGGGGGCCTTATTTGTGCCCCCCTACATGCCACTATGCCCAATGACCATGCCCAGGGGACATAAGTCCCCTGGGCATGGCCATTGGGCAAGGGGGCATGACTCCTGTCTTTACTAAGACAGGAGTCATTTAAATGGCGTCTGGGCGTCGAAAAAATTGCGCTAATCGGGTTAAGACGATTTTTTAGCGTCAACCCGACTTGCGCCATTTTAAGACGCCCTAGCGCCATTTTCCCCCTACGCCGGCGCTGCCTGGTCTACGTGGTTTTTTTCCACGCACACCAGGCAGCGCCGGTCTGATTGCGCCGTCTAACGCCATTCCATAAATACGGCGCCCGCATGGCGCTTCAGAATGGCGTTAGACGGCGCAAAATTTTTTTACGCTAAACTGCGTTAGCGCAGTTTAGCGTCAAAAAGTATAAATATGGGCCACGGTGCCTCTGGAGTTGACCCATCACATAAGGGATGCTGCTATTCCGCAGGATGTAGGCGTCATGCACAGAGCCAGGGAACATAGCACTCGTTCGAAAACATAGGCTGGGACATCCCTGATGCCATGGACACTGTTGTTTGAAATGATCCACTTGCAAGGAAATGGAGCACTGATAGCACCTGCACTTCAGGGGGGATTCCTGTGGGATGGCGGATTGGTGAGATCAGGTCTGGCTCCAACTGGGTACACAGTTCCTGGATTGTGGCACGGTCAAACCTGTAAGTGATGATCAAATGTCGCTCCTCCATTGTTAACAGGTCCACCAGCGGTCGGTATACCGGAGGATTCCGCCATCTCCTCAAATGTCCCAGCTGACGGTGCCTAAGAAGGACAACAGCGAGCACAGAGTCAACAAATTCTCAGGTATGTACACACAGCTACACAGAACACGAGACCAAATACAAAACTCTTCCTGTATGTGTGTTGAGTGTAGGCCTAGGTATGTGTGACACAGTAGTAAATGAAGCCATGTGGGCCCCTGAAATGGCGTCTGCTTGACCTCTAAACTGGGACAATCGGATGTGAGGTATCTGCGCTGGCGTTGTACACCGTCTCAGTAGGCGGTCGTAGACCGCGGCGCAATGCTGCATTGGTTAACATTGGACCCTATGGGTCCCAGGAGCCAATGATGAAGTGCGCCAGCGGTGATGATACGCACCGCCGCGGACGTCACCGCCGCGGACGTGACCGCCATTTTCTATTTGTTGAATCACTCGATACCTGAGCTTCGACAGGAGAGGACCTACACTGCAAGTGCTGCTGTGACCTCGGTCTAGAAGAGACAATGGCTGCTGCGTCTGGGGAAAGGGCCCCTGCCTTCACTGCTCAGGAGTTGGAGAAGCTCGTGGACGGGGTCCTCCCCCAGTACACGCTACTCTACGGTCCTCCAGACCAACAGGTAAGTACACAGGGAGCACGTTGTATGGGCTATGCTGGGTGGAGAGGGCTGGATGTCAGTAGGAAGGGGGGAGAGTTCTGCGACCATGAAGGACTGTGAATGCATGTGCCACATGGCAAGGGTAGGGATGGGGGCCACTCACTTCGACGGTGCAGTTGCTAATGACTTCTCTTCTTCCCCTGTACATGTCATGTAGGTCAGCGCCCACCAGAAGAAGGACATTTGGCGTGCCATCGCCAAGGACGTACGGACCCTGGGGGTCCACCAGAGACGGGGCACCCACTGCTGTAAAAGATGGGAGGACATTCGCCGCTGGAGCAAGAAGACGGCGGAGGCCCAGCTCGGGATGGCCTCCCAACGTGGGAGGGGTGCCCGTCGCACCATGACCCCCCTGATGTTCCGGATCCTGGCGGTGGCCTACCCTGAGTTGGATGGGTGCTTGAGGGCATCACAGCAGACACAAGGGGGTGAGTACACTCTCATTCTCATGACTTTGCGCGCAGTGGAGGGGTCTGGGTGGGGAAGGAGGGCTGTGGGTTTCCCTAGGCCAGGGCGAGTTACGTAAGCTAGGCCCCTTCGTAAGGCATGGCACTGTGGCCCTCCACCCCACCTCTGTAGAGTGCCAAGTACAGGTATACATACCCCTGTGTCATCTATGTGGACAGATGACACTCATAGCCATGTAGGCCATATCCCAGGAATTGCATCTGTAGAGGCCAAGAGCACGGCGTAGTGCAGGGGGCTGCTGTGTCTGTATTGTCCGCCAACGGTAGCGGTAAGCCATGCACTCAACAAATCTTTCTTCTGTCGCCCCCCCCCCCCCTTTTTGTGCTCTCCCTGTTTGTTTGTGCATCAGCATCATCAGGCGGAGGTACAGTGGCACCGGAGCACGAGGGAGCTGCATCCCAAATGGCCATGGAGGGCCACACCACAGACTCTGAACACACCAGTGGGATGGAGGGCGAGGGGAGCTTCACGTCGGTCACCGGATCAGCATCAGCGACACGGACTTGTCCGCCGATGGGAGCTCCCTTGTGGTGGCGGCACCATCTGTGCCCCCCATTTCTACAGGTACAGCCACCACCCCCCTACCACACCGCCCTCCCAGCAGCCCCTCAGCCTTCGCTCCGTGCCCACTCACCCAGGAGGGTGGGCATCACCTTCGCCCCAGGCACCTCAGCCCCTGCCCCTGTCACCTCTGCTGCCCTCAGTGAGGAGGCCATTGACCTCCTCAGGTCACTCACTGTTGGGCAGTCTACCATTGTGAATGCCATCCAGGGTGTAGAAAGGGAGGTGCAACACACTAATGCATTCCTGGAGGGCATTCATTCTGGTCAGGCTGCCCATCATCAAACCCTGCAATCTCTGGCCTCAGCACTGATGGCAGTCATTGTCCCTGTGTCTAGCCTCCCCCCTCCAACTTTTTCCACCCAGACCCAATCCCCTGTACCCCAGCCTATCCCAACCACACCATCAGACAAGCATGCACACACCTCAACACACAAAAGTAGCTCAGGCAAACATAGGCACCACACATCCCACAGGCACTCACACAAGCATCACCCACATACAGACACAGCAACATCCACTGCCTCCACTGTGTCCCCCTCCTCGTCGTCTCCCTCCTCCCTCCCAGTGTCGTCTACACTCTCACCTGCATGCACTACATCTACAGGCACTAGGACTCGCACCAGAACACCCAGCACCACATCCTGCTCACCTGCACTCACCACTCCCACTACCATTTACACGTCCCCTGTGTCCACTCCCAGTGTGTCTGTGACGCCCCCTCCCAAAGTACACAAACATGGGCACCCACACACCCAACATCCATCCACCTCACGACAGCCTCCAGTACCTGCACCCAAATCACCTAAAGTTACACCTCCTACAACCACCTCCTCTTCCTCCACTCCCAGACCCCCTCCAGCTACCCGTCCCAGTGTTCGTCAGAAATTCTTCCTCAGCAACGTTGACCTCTTTCCCACCACCCCTACCCCTCCAATTCATAGGTCCCGTAGTAGCACCTCAGCCAAAAAAAGTCAGGTACCAGTGGTGCGTGTTAAAAGTGTGTGGAGTGCAGTAGCCACCAGGGCATCCAGTGTGACACGGAGCCAAAGCACTGCCAGTCCACCCCCTGTAAAGCACCTTAAGTTGGAAAGTGGCTGACGGGAGAGGGTGAAGACTCCTGCTGGAAAAACAGCTCACAAGGGTCCCGGGGGAGTGCCGAGTCAGCTGTGACTCCTCCCAAGGTGGTGAAGGGGCATTAGAAGTCTCCAAAGTCTGGTAAGTGCAGCACGGCGGAGAAGGCCGCCATCCTCCCCGCCATCCGGGACGCCACCGCCAGCACTGTCGTCACTGGTCTGGAGACCACCGCCAAAGTCAGTGCCCTGGAGGGCAGCAGTATCGTCACTGGTCCAGAGACCACTGCCAGAGTCAGTGCCCTGGAGGGCAGCAGTATCGTCACTGGTCCGGAGACCACCACCAGAGTCAGTGTCCTGGAGGGCAGCACTGTCGTCACTGGTCCGGAGACCACACCCAGAGTCAGTGACCTGGAGGGCCCCAGCAGCCACAGCCCCGCTGGGCACTGAGAGACCGTCATGCCACACACCGCTGAACAGGTCAGACACAGCAAAGGCAAGCACCGCTGAACAGGGCAAAGACCGCCATGGCAAAGCACCGCTGAACAGGTCAGACACAGCAAAGGCAAGCACCGCTGAACAGGGCAAAGGGCGCCATGGTGAAGACCGCTGAACAGGGCAAAGACTGCCATGGTGAAGACCGCTGAACAGGGCAAAGACCGCCATGGCAAAGCACCGCTGAACAGGTCAGACACAGCAAAGGCAAACACCGCTGAACAGGGCAAAGACCCCCATGGCAAAGCACCGCTGAACAGTTCAGACACACCAAAGGCTAGCACCGCTGAACAGGGCAAAGGGCGCCATGGTGAAGACCGCTGAACAGGGCAAAGACCGCCATGGTGAAGACCGCTGAACAGGGCAAAGACCGTCAAATCAATCATCGTTAGCCCATTTGCAGCTGGGACAGTGACGGAACTGGGACCGTCACGGGGAGCGTGATGCACTCTGGGCACCATTCCCCCTCCAGAACCAGTGGAGACCTGCATCCACTCTGTCTGTCCTTCACAGGATGAAGCACTCTGGGCACCAGTCCCCCTCCAG
Organism: Pleurodeles waltl; assembly: GCF_031143425.1. Classification (NCBI taxonomy): domain Eukaryota; kingdom Metazoa; phylum Chordata; class Amphibia; order Caudata; family Salamandridae; genus Pleurodeles; species Pleurodeles waltl. The sequence continues at coordinate 507,687,190 of NC_090438.1, read as the reverse complement.
AACCAGTGGAGGCAGCCTGCATCCACTTTGTCTGTCCTTCACAGGATGAAGCACTCTGGGCACCAGTCCCCCTCCAGAACCAGTGGAGACTGTTATCCACTTGAGAGACTGTGGCTTTGCACTCCCCAGGATGGTACAGTGGGCAAACCACCCACTGTAGAGACTTGAGAGACTGTGGCTTTGCACTCCCCAGGATGGTACAGTGGGCAAACCACCCACTGTAGAGACTTGAGAGACTGTGGCTTTGCACTCCCCAGGATAAAGCAGTGGGCAAACCACCCACTGTAGAGACTTGAGAGACTGTGGCTTTGCACTCCCCAGGATAAAGCAGTGGGCAACCCACCCACTGTAGAGACTTGAGAGACTGTGGCTTTGCACTCCCCAGGATACATCAATGGGCATGGAGCCCCGTCGTGGATCTGGCGTGGTGCTGTAATCCGGCTGAGGTGCCCCCCCCTTCCCTTCGCCATGAGGTGCTTGTTGTATTTCTATCTGATGCCCCTGCAGTGTTCTCTCCGTTTGTGGACAGGTATCTAGTGTGGACCTCGCCCATGCATTATGGGCCCAGTGGTCCACGGACAATGATATGTGCATACCTGCAGTTCTAATTGTGATGTATGATTTTCAATTGTTTTAATATATCTGTATATATTTGGTTACTGTATTTTGATACATTACAATGGTTGAACTCATTTCTTTTGGCTTTGCATTCTTCCGGGGGTGGGGGTTGTTACTGTGCTGTTTGGAAATGCATTGGTGTGTGTGTTGTAGTGGGTGAGGGTCGGAGTGGGGGTGGGGGTGTTGTGTGTGTCCCCCTGACTTTTGCCTCTCCCCTCCCCTATGTCGTAGGTGCAGTACTCACCGTTGTCTTCGGCGCCCACGTTGCTGGTGTTCGTAGAGGAGCAGGAAGACAAGCGCAGAGAGTATTTGTAGTTCAGGCTCTATGGTGGCTTCCTTCCTCGTGGAGTATGTTGAGGTGAGCGTTTTCCCATTGCAAAAGCTGTTTCCGCCTTATTTTTATCCATGGTGAATCCGCCCCAGAAAAGGTGGCGGGTTGGCGGATTGTGATACTCTTGGCGGTACATTGTCTTCCGCCTGTCTGTTGGCGGTGACCGCTGTGCTGCTTGTCTGTACCGCCGTGGCGGGCGGAGTGTTAAAGTGGCTGTCTATGTTTGCGGTTTCCGCCTCGGTCATGATTCCCTTTTTTTGTCCGCCGGCCTGTTTGCGGTATTACTGCAGCTTTAACACCGTCCGCCAGGGTTGTAATGACCACCTATATGTTAAGAGTGAACGGTCGGGAGAAACAGAAAGACAGGATATAAAACCTAACACAGTGATTGTGGTTGTATGTACTAATAAGACTTTATTACTTCCCAAAGGAACCCTTATTTGTGATCTTTGAATAACAACAGATTGATATTAAAAAACACAAGGATCTAAACCCATGACTTACAGTTTGCATGCAGTTCCTGGTGCTGATAAATAGAGCACTCTGCTATACTGTAAGGCTTGCAACTTATAAACCGGAAGTAACAAAATGATCTGTGTCAAAAGCAGTAGCCCACTTACCTAAGTAAATAAATGCTACTTATCAGTCAAACTGTGATTAAACAAAACACAGAACTCTACCAGAACAGTGTTAACCATTAGTGTTATCTTACTACTATTATAATAGCGTCACAATGCCTGAGCACATGATCTCTAAGGCAGGTGTCTTAACCCTGCAAGATATTTTAAAAATGCAGCCTCTTCATGACCAAATAAGTAGGTTATAACAGGTGTACTGCCGCTTGTGTATCTGTTGCCAATTTCTCTGCAGCAGATTTCTTTTTACAGAATGTATAAGTTCACTGTCAAACTCCACCCCCTTTCCTCTGCCATAAGTTGATTCCCAATATATGGGTTCCCAGAGAACAGGGCACAAGTCGAGGGTACACGCGGGTAAACGGAGCCCACCCACTATTTTCACAGAGTGGACGCCGTCCACCCTGCAAGAAGTGGCCCCACTGAAATATGCTGAACGTTCCTGGGTCATTTTCGGACACCGGGAAACATTCAGCAGCGCCAGCACCTTGTCTGCGTTTGGTTTTCAGCAGCAACATGCAGGCGGTGAGGGAGTATTCATGTTTCAGACTCCACCTCAGCCCATAACAGAGGCCGGATTTAAGGGGCCATCAGGCCTTCTTTTGTTCCACTTATTGTGACTAAGAGCTATCTGAGCCTCACTTATAGATGCAAATGCAGGGGAGGGGAAACAAAGGTACACAGCTTGTTATCACTTCAAATACTAAAGGCATGTTTTATGTTGTTCAATCTCTGTCTATAAGAGATTTTTATGTACTGTAAGAATGACAGATTTGTTGGTCTGTTCCAGTATTTTTCACAAATACCAATTTAAATACCACTATTTTGTTTTATTTCTTTTATAGTTCTACTCATCCTACAGCAGGGTGTTAGAGCACTTTACATCACACGCACAGATTATACATTGTCAATCAATCTTATAAATATGTAAAACAATGTACAAAATGTGTTACATAAGACAGTGACTGTTACAAGGTGCAGGAGTCACATGTCCTTCATGGCTTGATATATTAGAAAACTTACCATTTATGAACTGCGAGTAACAAAATAATCTCTGTGTTAAAATCAATAACTCACTTACTTAGCAACATATAATAAAAATCGGTCATTTGCAGTTAGATGATGTGCTTTGAAACAGGCACATTAACCCTCTATGCAACTCTGATTCAAAATTGGGACTATAGATAAAACAGTTTTCTCCAGCAAATGCGTTACCCTCCTAAGTTATCTAACCATTATTATTATTCCCTGAGATTTACTGGGCACACAAAGATCACTGCAGCAGGTGCCTTAACCCCATAAGATATTTTGAAATGTAGACTTTGTAACCAATTAAGCAGAACAGATTTATTGCCACATTGCTCCTTGTTTCCAATTACTTTGTGGGAAGGTTCTGAAAAAATAAATGTGTATATTGAGGCCCAGATTTTGCACTGGGTTGCGCCACTTTTTTTGGCGAAAGGCTGATGCAAATTCTCATTTGTTATATTTGTAATGAGCTCAAATGTAATAATGGTAAACCAGCTAAACCTGTGTGAGGTCTTAAGATTTGATGTCACGTCATTTGGTCAATTCTTGTGAGGTCATGGGTTGTGATGCCACTTCCTGTGATGCCACATACGATGCCATGTGTCATGATGTCATCCACTGTGATGTCACGCGCCATGATGTTACTTGCATACTGCATAAATTGGCTAGTCCCCCCAATTATTATTTTTTAGGACTTGTGCCCTGTCGGAGTATTTTTTTTTCAATTGCTGGTCTATCTGTACATGCGTTCTCTCACTTAGCCAACCTTTGCCTCCTTCCGTCATTAGTCCACTACTTACCCATCATACAGGCATACACACAAACTTGCCATTCAGTGACTCACTTTTAGAACTAAAATAAGAAAACCCAGACCGATTGGATTCATTGTGGTTATTTCATACTGGGGGAGGGGGGCGGGAGGGCTATATAAAACTGTTCCAGACACCATTGGCGGTGAGGGGGTGCAGGACACAGAAGGAAAATGGAATACTGGGTTGTTTGCAGGTAAAATGAAGTTATATCCCGACCAAGGGATTATGTTCTCGCATCACCCACAGACGAACTTGAATAGAATGGGAAATCGGAATCCTCGCTAGGTACGCACAGGAGAGCAGTGGTTCGCAGCGCGCGTGCGTCGCACAGGACACTCTACGCATGCGTAGGAGAAAAGCGTCTCGTGCTTGAGTGCTCTCAGCTGATCCGAAATGACAGGCTTCTGATACCCGAGGCACACTTATGAGGATTCCAAGCCCGAAAATCCGAAGATGGAGGTTTATAAAAAATAAAGCAGGTTAGATCTTTCTCAGGGGTGTGACATCTGTGCCATGCACTCTGGGGGAAGGAGAGCCCTTGCTTTTTAATAGCGTTCTTCGGCCAGCGCCTCCGGTATGAGGGCAGCCTTTCTCCCTTCCTAGGAAATACTCTTTGGTGCTTCCATCCCATATACGTGCTCTTTTAGTTTAGAAAACACTCACTGCCCCTCCCTTGTACGTTACTCCACAGAAGGCATGTAAAAACTTATTAAACAGCCTTCAAAGTTCTTTCAAGAACACGGGTGGGGCTGGGAAAAGAGTTTGAGAACGCTTCTTGCTGGAGCATCATTCAAAGCATGTGACGTAGGGGATATATTTATGGAGTAGGGACCCATGGCACACCTTTTTTTTTTTTTCTTCAGCAAGCCCCAACTTTTTCAGAGCTAATTTTCCCATTTTTAAAAAAATGTTTTCGTGCGTATTTTTCCAAGCCAAACGAACCAGGAATACACCCCCTACCATACTGCACTCAATTGCTAATTGAAAGTAGGGGACTGGAAAGACGATGCCAAGGCTACACAAAACTGCCGGATAAGTCCATGAGTTCTGGTTCTTCACACAGAAGAGAAAATAACGTTTTTTCATAATTGAAAAAGAGTCAAAAATGCAAAATGTTGAAGCGATTTTACAATTACGATCCCAAAACCTGAAACCCTCTGAACTGATCAGTTATGTTTAACAAGTTGGCCATAATCACCCCCCAAAGCTCTGCTCATGACATAACACAGGAGACACTTAGCACCTTCAATTATGTAATTGACGATGTCAATGATGATCTGATCGCCAGTGATGTCATCGAATCCCTTTCCCCAGCAAAACAAAAACCCATAACTTTCCTGGAACATCATTTATTCATCTGAGCTGAAGCTTGGACAATGCCATGTTTCTGCCAGATGCACACAAATATTTCAGTACCCAGTCTAGGGCCATGGGCTGCGGGTCCTGTTCCAGAGCATGGCTTCTCATCACACCCTTTACCCAGTCTTTGAGCCACGATAGCTTGTTGTGGACGGTCTTCAGTCATGTGAGGTGGTTTAGGTGTTGAATGTAGTGTTTGGCCATGCCCTGCACACAGCCCCTTGCCACCAGAACTTGCCTGTGTGCAACAAGATCTGAGAGCACGGCATGCAGTGGTCCTTCTTTGAATACCCATAGCTTCCTTAGAGCCACGTCGCTATTGGAAATTACAATGCAACTGTATTTTTCTGTGTATAAATATTGTGGATATTATTGTTTACTGTAGAAAGACACAGGCATCTTCACAAGTCTTGTTAATATTTCACATGCCCATCAAAATTACGTTTGTCTTTGAGATTTTCAAAATGTACATACCCAAAACGTAATTTTGAATGTATAAATACACCTGCTTGCGATGATCTTTGCAATAGTTTGTGTTCTCACAGTTTATCAAAATCTTTTTTTAATAGCTTCACCTTTCTTATAACTCTATTCTGGATGGCCTGTGGCTTTTACCCGTAACTGCCTGGTGGCAGTAGGTGGCAGGTTGAAGATTCTGGGCTACTTGCCGAAGCAGGCTTCTCAGTTGTTGTGTCACTGTGCTGTAAACAGTATTCCAGCTCACTGACCCTTGGAGTCTCTTGGCTTTGGCTGGGCTCTGGAGACAACTTCTCCTCAGGCAGGACACAGCAGGCACACCTTCTCGTCTTTGCTAGTCTCCAGGTACAGTCTATGCCTGTGCAACCACTCTTTGCCTGTTCCACGGTGCAGCAGGCCAGTTCTTCCTAGGCCCCTCTTCCAGTCCAGTCGAGATAGCAGTTCTGTGTGCCAGGGGTGCCCTATTTATGTACAGAAAACACCCTCAAGGTAGGATGCAGATGGTAGACATTTGGCTCCCAGGTTCCCTCCCCCTGATGACCACATCCTGAGGAGTGTGGCGTCTGGTTATGCCAAGATGCACCATTCTACCCACTAAGAAAGATACCAGACCCCTCTCTTGGTGTCCAGAGCTTCCTAACCCAACCCAGAGGTGTGCCTACTAAGAAGCTACATGCCTCTGGAAAACCAGTTTGACAACTGGCTTTCCCTTCTCTTTCCACAGTAAAAATAGTAATTTAGGGATTTTACCCCTGGAACATGTATAATACATGTCCCACTTTTTAACATCAGCACCCTGCCTTAGGGCTCATTAGGCCTCCCTTAGGGGTGACTTGCTTATATTTAAACAAGGGAGGTTTGGGCTTTGCAAAAATCGATTTAGAAGTTTAAAACTGCCATTCCAGCGTGCAGTGGCAGACTTGGGGACACGTTTTACCTTGTTGTACTTATGGTGGCACAGCTAGTGCTGCAGTTCATGAGAGACACCACAACGTACAGGCCCTAGTTACCCCTGGTGCCATATACTAGGGACTTACAAGTAAGCTGGCTATGCCAACTTGGGAAAAGCCAACAAAACATGTACCATTTTACGGATCAAAGCACAGGCACTGAGTCCTGTTTAGCAGGGCTTAGGGTATTTCAGAGCCATTACACCAGTACTTGGTAGTTAAAAGGGGGGCAAAAAGTAGGAGTAAACCTGCAACAAGCCTGTTTCCTTGCACATCAATACTCACGTCATGTATTTGTGTTTGCCTAATATGCATCCGGGGTGTTGATGAGCTTCGGACTAACTCTGCTAAGTATTTAGCACCCTGTCTGTCCTGTCAGGCATAGATTCCCACAAGTTATTTTGTTCAGCTGGTCTCATTTAAGATTTCCTTCCCTGCTTCCTGATGGTTCAGAGAGATTGTTTATGTGGGCCGCTCACACTGAATAGGCTGTCATACTCTCTGGTACCTTGGAAACGGCCTACTGGAGCTTGAATGCTTATGTCCTATAATTTGTGTATTATTGTTATCATTTATAAGCGAGGATATGGTGTTATGGCAGAGCTGCCGACTATGGTTCGAGTCCCGAAGTTAGCTCCACATCCTGTGATTCTGGTGAAATCACCTAGGGCCTAAGTTAGCTTTCAGCAGAGGCGTTACTCAGTCTCAGCTGTGATGCATAGCCCATCTGCCGAAATACAAATCCCATTATATGCTGTGGGATTTATATTTTGGTGGTTTGGTTATCCGTCATTATTGTGACAGAGTAACCCGTCCGTCGAAATCTAAAAGAGATTTCTAATCTCCCTGTGCACCTTGTGTAATGTAATTGGCGCTCATGTAAAGTACTCTGATGCCCAAGGGCCAAGTTTGTGTTATATAAATCTACAAAACATTGTTTAGTGACCACATTCGGAAGAGCCATGCTAAGTCCCTGGATGGCAATTGAAAAAAATGCAAATTCTGGGAAAATGGGCCTGGACGACGTGGGGGCATCTCTGCTAGTGCAGGGGTGCCCTCAAACACAGGTACTTTGCACCCAGCCTTCAGGGTTGGAAGACCTGATATATAGGTGACTTATAAGTGAGCTGGTACAGTGAAAATGGCAGTGAAATAGTGCATGCACTATTTCACACAGGCTGCAATGGCAGTCCTGAAAAAGTATTTGTATGGTCTCCTTATGGGTGGCAAAAGAAATGCTGCAGCCCGTAAGGATTCCCAGGAACCCAATGCCTTGGGTACCTATGTACTATATGCTAGGGACTTATAAAGGGGGGGGGGTCCTGTATGCCAATTTGGAGTGAAATACAGAGTCACTAGTATGTAATAAGAAATTTAGAAACAGAGAGAGAATGAGCACTGGAGTTCTGATTAGCAGAACTCCAGTGACAATTTAGAAAACAGTGAAACACACTGACAAGCAGGCCATAAACCATAAGCACTGGTGTCCTGACTAGCATGATTCCAGTGACACAGTCAAAAACACACTGACATCAGGCAGATATTGGGGGTAACGTGCCAAAAGAGGGTACTTTCCTACAAGGACCTGAATATTTGTGATTTTCTTTTCTCTCTCTTTTATGTCTTTTAGCGATAATCAGCTCTAGGTTTTTATCACTGTCACTGTGAAGTTCTGGATTTTCATGTTCTTCTACAGTATTTCGCTTTCTTCCCTGATTGTCTCTGGTCTCTCAATTCTTGTCAACAGTCTTTCATCTAGTCTTAGTCCTTGGCCATTCTTCTGCTGATTGTACTTGTAATTTCCAGCTCAGTAAAGGCTGGTTTGTTTTTTGATATGGAACTTTCATTTTCAGTTCTGTTCTCTGATCCGTAAATACTTGCCCAAGCTTATTAGTTTTGGCTTTCTACGAGTCTCACACTAGAATCTGGAGTGTCAGTCGCAACTGAAGAATGTCTCACTGTTTTGTGGTAGTGGTTGTCGAAGCTCTCATGTGGAAGGCTGGGAAGTCTCCCACTGACCCTCCTCCTTTTTGGATGCCTCGGAAACCTCAATCCTAGGAGGACTCAGGGAGTTAGCGGATGTTCACTCCGCTTCTTCCTCTGCTTGTCTCACCCTTTTGCTATAGGAGTTATGTATCCAGTTTGGCAATCCACTTCATGGCGGTGTTGGTCATTAGAATAACCTGGTAGGGTCTGCTTCAGCGTTCCTTGAGGCATAACTTACTGACATGTTTCTTCATGTGAATCCAGTTATCACGCCTTGAATCTTGTCATGGGGCTTCTCGCAATGATACAGGTGCAACCCTGACCTGTTGAAAAAGAGAACGTGCAACATCGGGCAGTCCATTGCAGTACTCGAGAACCAGGTCATCTGTGATATTCACAGCAGCTGGAACAGAAGGTATTCTAATGGCTCTCTCCATCAGCACCTCATGAGGAGACAATCCTGTTCTCTTGCATGGAGTGCTCTGAATGCTCATCAGTACCAAGGGAAGTACATCGGGCCATTTTAGCAAAGTTGAGGCACAGGCTTCGGCCAATGTTTCTTTGATTGTCCCACTTACTCTTTCTATTACACCTAAAGCTTCTAGTCTGTAACTACAGTAAAATCTTTTTTCAATCTATAATAGTGTGCATAACAACTGCATTCTCTTCTTTTTGAAATTACTCCCTTGATCTGATTCAAGGTGAACTGGCATCCTGAATTTGTGCTATCAGTTCCAGCATTGGTAGTTTGACAACTGTCAGACTGTCACATCTCTTGGTGGGGTATGCCTCAACTCAACAAAAGAATAAACGTGCAATGACCAATATGTACCTTAATTACTTTCATCGGGGCATCTACATGAAATCAATCCGGAGACGGTTAAAGGGGCCTTCTGATTTTTCAATGTCAATCATGGTTATTACAACCTTTCTGCCCTCATTTTTCTTTTGGCAAATCGCACAACACTGGCTCAAATTTTCAGCCATCGTGTGGAAGTGTGAATTATACCACTGATGCCTAAAGGCCATCACCATCTTATCACCTCCTCTATGTGTTGGACAATACTTGTCTCTCACAATGACTGGCAAAATAGAGTCAGGTTTGCCGATGAAGGATACCCAGATGTCACAGGCATCCTTCACACATCCTGTACATTCCTATTTCACCTTTTCAATGTCTGGGACTTTGTGTTGCAGTTCCCTCAACTTGTTAAATGTTTGTATAGTGTTCAAGATCATGTTTGAAACTGTCTCTCCCTCTGTACTACAAGGCTCATCCATGTGGAACGTGCTTGATTCAAGAGCAAAGTATTGAGCAATTTCATCCGCATAACGGTTACCTTGTGTGACAAAGTCCTTGACACTCCTAGGTGCAGCACACTTCACTACTGCTATTTCCTCTGGCAGCTGAAGGGCATTCAAAAAGTTCAAGACATACATTCTTTTTTTTATATAGGTAATTAGCTGAAGTAAAACATCCTCTCTGGGACCACATCTGACTGAATTCATGAACAATGCCAAATCTGCACTAGATGTCAGTTTAAATGGTGGCTCAAAAGCCTTCTGAAGTACAACAGGCTCTAATAAGGGCTATCAATTCAGCTACTTGTGCGGGGGTTACATGGCACAAGTAAGATGCTTCTACAATACCACTTAGGGTGCTGACAGTGTACACAGCTGTTAAAATGCCAATATCTGTCAACACACAAGGTTCACGAAAGGGCTTGTCCAGTGTGTATGGTCTTGGATTTGTGCATAGCTCATTCACGTCAATACAGTTGTGATCACCTTTATCAGGGGTAGGCAATAGAGAGAAAGGGTTCAGAGGGTTCAGAGCATTACACCTCTTTAAAGAAACATAGTAAAAAATCTCAATTGAATGGCAGGAGGCACTGTGACAGTGATCGGGTAACCCATTACTATTCCTTCCATCTTCTGCATGCGCAGACTGGCCACTGCAATTGCTTTGAGACAACCAGGCATTGCTGTGGCTGCCAGATCCAGAGTTGCTGATAAGTATGTGACAGGGTGTTTAACCTCTCCATGTGTCTGTGTCAACATGGATAACGCACACCTAAAATGCTCGTGTCAAAAGAGTATGAATTTTGGGTGTAGTCTGGCATTCCAAGAGCAAGTGCACTATAAAATAAATTGGTGAGTTCCTGGAAGGCTTCTATGCTCTTATTATTCTTTGGTACCGGCTCACTGACATCTGTGTGCATCAGCCTCAGTCAAGGCTTCACCACAAGGGAAAAATTTGAGAACCACTATGGACAGTAGCCAATATTGCCCAAGAACATTCACAAATCTCTCTGTGGTCTTGATGTTCTCATGAGACACTCTTCTGACTCCTTTCTTTTAAACTGGTGTCCCATATACTTGACCTCTCTCTGACAGTACTTTAGGTTTTTTTGGGAAACCTTGTGTCTGTTCTCAGCAAGATATTTCAGTAGGTCAATGGTGTCTTGCTTACAACCATCCTTTGAGTAGCTCATTGATATACTACAGTAAGGTGGAACTGCATGGTAAGTGTAGGGTCTCTATGTTTTTCTTCAGTATCTGATTGAGAGTCTGTCCGTATACTCCTCTATGCCCCTGAGGAGTGCAACACCACTTGAGAGATTTCGCTTGAAACCTGGACGTAAAGAGATATTGGCTCTCTTCATGAATGTGAATCGAAAAGGATGCCTGATACAAGTCAATGACTGTGAACCATTCTGCTTCTCAGAAAATTTGGAATAGGATAACTGAAGGCTTCTACATTACAGAATAGCATGGGATGACTATTTGGTTTATTGTTTAGAGATCCTGAACTATCCTTCATTTTCTATTAACCTTTTGCAAGGCTATAATTGGAAAACTGTGGACGAACTCCTTCAAAATGCCCTGTTCTATCATCTTTTCAATGATGAGAGTTATTCCTGCAATGGTTTTCAGGGTGAATTTAAAAGGACGAGTTTGAGAAAAGTCTGCATCTGGTCTGATAAAGGTTTAACATCATCAATCTAATCTGCTTCCTGGTGAAATCCTGTACCTCTTCTCTAACTGACTCCTTTTGCATTAGGTGTAAATCTTCCTTGATAAAGAGAGGGTACAACCTGACTAGGAATTCACTGTCTGCAATTTAAATTTGGCATCTGTTGCTTAAGTCTCCAGCTTTTCTCCGTCTGGTATGCAGTATAACAAGCACACTGAACTCAATGCCACTCTTCTCTGCACCACTGCACTCTATACTACGGCACTCTACTGCACTGTATGCCAATATATTGTACCCCACTACACTCTATGCTACTCTACTCTGCATGGCTCCACTTTATGCTACTGCACTCTACACCAATCCACTTTTAGCTACTCCAGTCTACTCTATGCCACTGAACTTTACAACACTGCACTTTACAACACTATACTGTGTCACTGCACTCTATTCTGAAACAGTCTACTTTAAACCACTGCACTCTGTTTCTCTATTCTACTCTGCGCCATTCCATTATGAGCCACTCCAGTCTACACCACTGAAATCTACCATGCACAACTCCACTCCTCTACCCTTTTGCACTCCACGCAACTGTACTCAATGCCAATGCACTCTGCACTGCTTTACTCAAAACCACTACACTCTATGCCACTCCACTCTGACAATCTAATCTGCATCACTGGACTCTACGCCACTATACTCTACTGTGCAACACTGTACACCACTGCATTAGATGTCAATTTACACATTCGCACTCTGCGTCACTTTACTATGCACCACTGCAATCTTTGTCACTGAACTCTTCACCACTACTCTGCACCTCTGTACTCTAAGCCACTGCAGCGTACTGTGCACCACTGCATTATAGGCCACTATATTCTGCAACACTCTACTCTACACCACTGCATTCTACGGTGTCAGACTTGACAGCTTTAGGGTGGTGTAAGGAAATGCCTCCTTGGCATGGTTACCCCCTAACTGTTTGCCTTTGCTGATGCTAAGTTATAATTTGAAAGTGTGCTGGGACCCTGCTAACCAGGCCCAAGCACCAGTGTTCTTTCCCTAAACTGTACCTTTGTCTCCACAATTGGCACAACCCTAGCACTCAGGTAAGTCCCTTGTAATTGGTACCCCTGGCACCAAGGGCCCTGATGCCAGGGAAGGTCTCTATGGGCTGCAGCATGTCTTATGCCACCCTAGGGACCCCTCACTCACCAAATACACACTGCCTCACAGCTTGTGTGTGCTGGTGGGGAGAAAATGACTAAGTCAACATGGCACTCCCCTCAGAGTGCCATGCCAACCTCACACTGCTTGTGGCATAGGTGAGTCACCCCTATAGCAAGCCTTACAGCCTTAAGGCAGGGCGCACTATACCACAGGTGAGGGCATAAGTGCATGAGCACTATGCCCCTACAGTGTCTAAGCAAAACCTTAGACATTGTAAGTGCAGGGTAGCTATAAGAGTATATGGTCTGGGAGTTTGTCAAACACGAACTCCACAGTTCCATAATGGCTACACTGAAAACTGGGAAGTTTGGTATCAAACTTCTCAGCACAATAAATGCACAGTGATGCCAGTGTGCAATGTATTGTAACATACACCCAGAGGGCATCTTAGAGATGCCCCCTGAATACCTACCTGACTTCTAGTGTAGGCTGACCAGTTCCTGCCAGCCTGCCACACACCAGACATGTTGGTGGCCACATGGGGAGAGTGCCTTTGTCACCCTGTGGCCAGGAACAAAGCCTGTACTTGGTGGAGGTGCTTCTCACCTCCCTCTGCAGGAACTGTAACACCTGGCGGTGAGCCTCAGAGGCTCACCCTTTTGTTACAGCGCCCCAGAGCATCCCAGCTAGTGGAGATGCCTGCCCCTCCGGCCACTGCCCCCACTTTTGGCGGCAAGGCTGGAGGAGACAATGAGAAAAACAAGGAGGAGTCACCCACCAGTCAGGACAGCCCCTAAGGTGTCCTGAGCTGAGGTGACCCCTGCCTTGAGAAATCCTCCATCTTGAGTTTGGAGGATTCCCCCAATAGGATTAGGGATGTGCCCTTTTCTTTCTTTCCTCTTCCTTCATTCTTATCATCACAGATTTCAAGTATTTATCAGGATGGGACAGTTCACAGCGTATTAATTCTGTGTAATAGGTAAAAGTCCAGTGCCCCATAAATAATGAAAAGTCGCCACCAACCACCAGTCATAGCACATGCATGAGAGTCACCCATGTTGAAAGGAGGCAAATGTTTCTTAAATATCCAGGTTCAGAGGAGCCAGTACTGTTCTGGCGAAGAAACAACACCAATATTGAAATGAAGCCCCTTTTAGGACATTCATGACTCACGTCTCAATGGGAACAAAACATACCAGATTGGCTAGAACTGGTGAAAACAGGAAACTTGTGAAATGTTAGTTACAGCACTGGAAATTTTCAACTTTCCTCCAGCACTGTCTTTTTGACCATCAGTGAGTACCAGAGAAAAAAAACCTAGATCTGAATCTGTGAGATAGCGACAGTGTACTGGTATAACCATTGTTGTCTTGGATTTGAGTTTAAAGCACGGATGAGTTCAAAGAGGGCTTGAGGGATGTTGTCTCTGCCAATGGGGTGGTAAGAATTGGGTGGCTAAGGGAGCTTAAAAAGAATTGGCGTGATTTAGGCCTGGGGAAGATCTGGAGCGGGCCACAGACCATTTGGAGAGGTGATGCCACTACAGTGAAAAAGTAGGTGGAGGAGAAAGTAAGCAGCCTTAGAGAACAAACTTCTTCGATAGGGAGTCTGACAAGCATGTTTCTCCTCCATAAGTCTGTTTGTTTGTAAGGCTGAAAAGTTTTAGAATTTTATACGCCTGGCATGGCCATGAACCCTTTACCTACAATTCGGTTGTCTACCTGTAGCAGCCTTTAGTGTAAAATGGAGAAAGTCGAGCAAGGAATCTGACTTCTGCCCAAGTTGTTTACCCACATGTGAAAGTGACGAACACGCCTTGTATTTTTTGTCCTTTGTACACGAAACAAAGGTCCAAATGTATTGCCTCTATGTGAAGAGCCATCTGTTTATCTGCAAGGGGAGAGGCATACGTAATATGTAAAAGCGATACTACCTAAATTGTGGTTGTGGCGATCTCCAAAAGCTATAGAAGATAGGCATTGAAGGCCCACCTGTGTCAAATTTGATTGAAGGACCATTATAAGTGTTTTTAAATTATATTTATTGTTGTTTTTATCTGGATCTGAACTGTATTTTAAGTATTTTAATGTATGTTTTTGGATCATGGAACAAATGTTTTGAAATATCTTTTAACTTTGAACCTAGATCTGAAAATTGTAGTGACCATTTCTCAGGCTTAGAATTCATTCTCACACCAAGCTGTGTAAAATACTTCCATTGGGTTTTGATCTTGCTGAGTATGAAAGCAAGATACTGGTGAAATTCCATACAACCACTGGCTTCATGGAATAACATTTTGTCTGCACATGTTACTTTTGCTTATTGTTTTATTTTAAAGGTTCCAAAATATCAACTTTGTATACTCCCTGCTCCCGAGCAGTAATACACTTTTTCTCAGCAGTCGCCTAAACAAAGGAATGCATGCTCCTCTCCTGTCTATCATTTCCTTAACATTAACCTCATTATTTTCAATCTATGTAGACTTCCTGGATGACATACTTTAGATTACATTGGCTTGTTCACAGCAAACAGAGAGATGTTTAGAAGGATTGACGGCCCAAGTCAGTGGTGGTTCAGCTATTTAGTAGAGACCAAATTTGTGGTTGGTCCGCTGTTATCGTAGGCTCGTCCTCAGCATGGTGGAGATAGGAAGTTCTTAGTCCAGTTAGGCCTGGATTGGACGGTCAGTTCCCTATAAATGTCTAATTGTTTATTGCAGTATGTTATGTCTCTCAGCCAGTCTTTGGGAGGTAGGCCCCAGCTTCATTGTATTGCTTCTCTTCCCTTAACATGCAGCAAAGTGACAGCTGTATGTTTTCTCACTGCAGGGGTGGATATCTTTCTCCTAGCCCCATGAAATTATAAGTAGACTGTGAGCCCACGAATTTCTGTGAGGATCTGCTGTACCTCTGTCCAAATCTGGCCACTTCTAGGCAATGCCACTCCAGCTGCAGGAAACCAGTCTCCTGGGCTTAGTAGATAGCGCACCATAAGTTACACCTGAGGTCCAGCCTACATAGTCATTTAGGTGTATATTGTATCCTATGTAAAAAAAAAAAAAAATTGTTAATCAGTCTAAGTTTGTAGTTGGGAGAGCACCAGTCAGACAGCAGCAAAATGTCCACTGCTCATCAGTAGAAAGCTAATCTAGCCTGAGAGGTGCATATTAGTTCTTCTTACTGCATGCCTGTCTCTACCCGGGACACCAGTTTTCTGGGAGACATGGAGTCTTTCAGTGTCTCCAGTGGGACAAATGTCAGTGGCAGGGCAGGAAACATGGTATTAGTGGTCCTGCATGTTTCATGCTATCACAAACTTAAAAATGTGTTTAGTATGGTATGATCTATCTTGAATTGTTTATATCCATCCGTGGGAGGAAAATGTCTCCCGGGTGTAAGTCCCTGAGGGTGATCAATTTTAGATGCTACATTTGTTACCAGCCTCTGAGCCCACACCTTTGGCTTGCTAGTGAGAGGCAACCTAGGATTATTTGCCAGAGGTATTCTTGGTGCATATGGCTGATTAAGGTTTGTGCTGTGTCTAAGACTGTTCCAGACCCTAACAATGCATCTTACCGTGTTGAGCATGACTGTGGGGCACTGGGCTGCTGAACAGATAACTGGTGGGCCAGTCATATCAGCTTTTTATTGCAGTGCGGGCTGGAACTGCATACAATAGTACCAAAAGTGTGAGTAATAAGCCTTTGCACATAAATATTCAGGGGTGTGGAATTCCTATAGCCCAATGCTCAAGACATATTGTTTGGGGTCAAAGATAACAAGTTTTCTTATTTATTTTGTCCACCTTTATCTGCCGGTTTACAGTGATGCATTATGCATCAGGGAAGGGCATTGTCTACAGTAAAGATAATATTTGTGTCTATATGTTAATGCTGTTTGAACTTGTATTTATAGTTCATTAAAGCAAAGCATTTACTACTGGGGTGCACACGAAGAAAATGGTCTAAGCTGGAACAGCACTACTGATAGTAGTTCCAGTATAAAAATGTGTACACACGTTTGAAAGTTTAACAATGTGAGGCTACGTATAATGCTCCCAGAATGCTCTCTGATTAGATGCAAATGTTTGCAGAAGCCGGAAAGCAATATTGAGGATTCTTTGCTTTCAAAATCAAAACATTCATGAAAAATTGCAACTAGGAAAAAAAACTTTTGTTAAACTACTGTGAAATTTTAGTTACCATTTCTTGAAGCATTATTTAGTAAATTGTGTTGATGCATCCTAGTTTTTCCCAATAATATATCCATAATGGAAAATTCATTTTAACAAGTTTTAACAAGATTTTGGGAAGCATGAAAAAAAAAAATCATTGTCAAAGCCATGTAAGTTCAACAATGGTCGTCAGCCTTTTGGTTATGTCAATGCATGTCTTGTTTTGTCATGGTTTTGTAAAACTTTATTGTTGTGGCAGCTGACGGGCCCTCAATGTTATAACAAACACTGGCAAAAAGCAAAAATATTTTTTAGTAAAAAAAAAAAGCACATATTCCCACGGTAGTTCATGACATTAAACAGAACCACTTATGTATGCTGACATGCCCTTTATGAAAGAGCACAATGCTGTCACTCAAGTGAAGCAGAGAGAGAGAGACAGAAAAAAAAAAAAAAAAAATGAATAGGAAAATAAAGGTTAATGCCAGACCTAATTAGATGCCCAATTCTTAAGGTAAGTCACAAAAGTGCGCCCATGGCATATGTCCTTGCATTAGTGCAGATTTACAGCTTATGAACTACTAAGAATTTACAGAGATAGGCCAGGAAATGGTACCCCTAAAAAATATTTGTGAACTGCATTTTAGCTCAAGCAACTCTATATGTGTAGATATCTAGTGTAGAGAAAATCTGTTGAGCATTTACAAATTCACTTTCCCTCCAATTAATGTTTTCCCAATTGTCGGGAATACATTTTCAAGCTTTCTCATTATGGGAAAAGATTAGAGAAGAGCTGATGAAAACTCCTCAAATATGCAAGTTCGTAGGTTTGCACAGTCAAAAGGGCATTCCAACCCTGGTAGTATTGCTTACTGCTATCTACTGCCACAGCATGTACATCTGTGGAAAGGTGGCAAAATAATGGATTTGCTAGTATTCAAACCCTACTATAGTATGAACCCTGGCATAATCAGATAGGCTGTTTTCTGAGCCCTTCTGTAATGAGACTGCTGCCATAATTTGTCGCCGCACTACATGGAAGCAAAGGGATAAGTGGATTTTGTTTCAGGGCAAGTAGATTTATGAAGCACCTGTCCCATGGACAAGTAGATATTTTATTAAATTTCACACCCCTGATAAAATAGTTTAAAATCAAGGGAGTTGGGGCTTCCTTGTTCAAAGGGAAGGGTTGCTGCCATAATTTGTCGCCATACTACATGGCACAAAAGGGAAAAGTGGATTTTGTTTCAGACCAAGTAGATTTATGAAGCAACCTGTCCCATGTGCAAGTAAGTATTTCATTACATTTCACACCCCTGATAATATAGTTTGAAATATAGGGAGTTGAGGCCTCCTTGCTCAAAGGGAAGGGTTGCTGCCCTAATTTGTCGCCAAACTACATGTCACCAAAGGGACAAGCGGATTTTGTTACAGGCAAAGTAAATTTATGACCCATGGGCAAGTACATTTTTTAAATTAAATTTCACACCCTTAATAATACAGTTTGAATCCAGGGAGCTGAGGTGTCCCTGTTCAAAGGCAAGGGTCAACATCTCCCATTTCAGGTGCAGCAGCCTGCTTTCCCACATTAGTTTCATCATACTGGATTGCAATCTTTCAAACAAGTGCCTAGTGAGAGTGAGATGGATATTGGGAAAAGAGATAAGAGAATTTGGGAAGGATGTCCATCTTAGCAATATCTATGTGTTATGAAATTGTTTTGTTCCCAGTAGTTATGCATCCCAGGAGGCACATATTAAGTTTAAGTAGTTGGTTAGGTCAAAATTGGGGAGATTAAAAAAGGACAGCCAAAACATGACCACACAAAGGTCAGCATTCTAGAATTTCAGGCAGAAGTGAGTAAGAGAAAGGAAAGCCAGACACACAGGACACACTTGCTCTTTTGATCAGCCATGAGCAAAACAAGAGTTAAATATCTTATTCCGAAGAACACAAAAGCAAAAACAAAAACGCTTCACATATAAGTGAAAATAAAATGAGAAAAACATTACGTGATATTCCTCCTCAAGAAACATACAACATTGCAGTAGTTCTGAACAGATGTATTTATTTATGAAAAGAGCTGCTGCCAACACGGTTATACAGCTGCTGAGATTCATTCACTCATTCAATTCATAACACCTTTTTCCAAAGGGAGAGGGTGTAACACCACTCTTGTAAAGGAAATCCTTTGTTCTGCCTTCCTGGACTCGAGCTTCTCAAGCAAAAGGAGGGCAGAAACCTGTCTGGGAGATGGCAGCAGCTTGGGCTGCCTGGAAATCCTCAGAAGGCTGTAATGGCAATACTGGGGGTCCTTTGGGGATCCCCCAGAGTACATGGCATCTTTCAACCAATGCTTGCAAAAGCCTTGGGGTATGATTCCAACATGTTTGAGACCAAACCTGCCTATGTTCGGAGTTACCATTATGTAGCTGGACATAGGAAATGACCTATGTCCAGTACACACCTAAAATGGCACACCACACTCACGAAGTCCAGGAAAATGGGCCTGGAGTTCGTGGGGGCACCTCTGCTAGTGCAGGGGTGCCCTCACACACAGATACCTGGCACCCTGCCATAGAGGTGACTTATAAGTAACTTGGTGTAGTAAAAAGTGGTAGTGAAAGGGTGCTTGCACCTTTTTGCACAGGCTGCAATGGCAGTCCTGAAGTCCCTTTGCTTGGGCTCCCTATGGGTGATAAAATATATGCTGCAGCCCATAGGGATCCCCTGGAAGCCCAATACCCTGGGTACCTAAGTACCATATACTAGGGACTTATAATGGGGCACCAGTGTGCCAGTTGTGGGTGAAAGACTGACTTTTGGGAGAGAGAGCATAATTACTGGGGTCCTGGTTAGCAGGAACCCAGTGAACACAGTCAAACACACTGACATCAGGCAGACAAAGGGGGTAACGATGCCAAGAAAGAATGTACTTTTCTACAGCCATGTGTTAAAGTTGCCAGGTTTTTTAGAACAGAAAATGCTTATATAAACATATCTATCAATGAAGAGTATTAGCTAATGACACCATTCTAGTTTATATTTAAAAAACAATATTATTCCTTCTGGATTTTAAAAATTTTTTACTTTACTTTTTAAACGTGACACCTGCTGTTCATAGAAAACTATTATTATTATTATTATAGACTTATTATTGTAGACATGATGTTAGCCATCTTTGTCCTCAGACCAAGATCAATGTCCATCTATTTTTCATGACCCCAAAATGTGCTCAGATGGTCTTGATCGCCTGTGTTGCAATTATCACTGCAAACAAAGATTACAGGGACATTATAGTTAGGTTCTGAATTTACTTGTACAAAACCATAGAAATTCGGCAGTTATAGTTATATATAGAGTTATTGCAAGAGTTATGTCAAATAACTATGACTCGTGCCTTAAAGTAACTATAACTCACGCCGTTGCCATGCACAGATTTCTTATCAATAACTTTATTGCATATGTGGCAGGAATAATATCAAAGATGCCTAAGAAGATGTCATCAATGATATAATATGTGGATTAATTAGCTGTGCGTGGCGAAGGAGCGAGTTATAGTTACCGTAGGACGCAAGTTATAAGAAATTTAAATAACTCTAACTATAACTGCTGAATTTCTATGGTTTTGTATGAGTAAATTCAGAACCTTACCATAACGTCCCTGTAACCTTTTTTCAGTGAATTTCTATGGTTTTTTAACATCATTTTAATTACTATACGTTAATCCAATCACCATGTAAGTTGGCAACAGGGCCTGGCCTGTGGCCAATGTGTGAAACTGGCACCCTGTTGTAGTACTCACATCTCCTTTCCCCCACACTTTTTGCCTGGTTTCTGAATGCTACTTGGACTGGAGTGCACTGGGATTCTGCTAACCAGGTCCCCAGTGCCAGTGTTCTCGCCCTAAAATTGCAAAGGTATTGAAACAATTGGCAACACCTTTCGCTGCCACTGTAAGTCCCTAGTAAATGGTACTTAGGTACTCAGGGTACAGGGTATTAAGGATAGGCCCCTGAGGACAGCAGCACAGATTGTGCTACCCTCATGGGACATGCATCCAGATGCACCCAGCACTGCCAATGCAGGCTGAGTGTCCTGGTGCAATCCTAAAATGCAAACTCGACATGGCACACAACCTGTGTGCCCTGTCCACCACAGACTGCATGCAATATAGTTAAGTCACCCCTCTGGCAGGACTTCCAGCTCCAAGGCAGGGTGCACTATACTGTAAGAGTGGGCATAGACGCCTGAGCAATATGACCCTACTGTGTCCTTGCCAAACCTGGGACATAGTAAGTGAACAGAGCAGCCATTTTAAATGCATGTGCTGTACACTGGTCAGTACGGGTTTCACAGCTACATGATGGCTACTCTGAACTCTGGGCTGTTTGGTATCAAACAACTCAGTAGGATAAATACAGTCTGGTACCAGTATTGGATTTATTGCAAAATGTACCCAGAGACCACTTTAGATGTGAACCCTGCAAAGCTTACTAACACTAGCATGGTTGCGGGCCAGTCACAACCAGCCTGCCACCACTGGACAAGATTCTGGACTGCCAGGGTGGGAGCTCCTGCTCTCTGGGTCCTAGAACAAAGCCCTGCCTGGGTGGAGGTGTCACACCTCCCTCCTCAGGAATGTGCACTGCGCTGCTAACTGGACCCCGCAGTCTGCTGCTAGCAGCAGATGGCTGTCTCACTTACAAACTCCCTCTTTTGGCGGGAAAACACACAAAGGACAGGAGTAGTAGCCTCCACCACTTGCACCACCCCTAAGGTGCTGCATGCAAGGTGACCCCTGCATTTCATTTTCCTCCATCTTGCGTGGTAGGGAAATTGCCTATCAGGGATAGGGAAGTGACCTCTGCTCACAGAAAGTGGTCACATAGCGGGTGTAGCCACCCTAAGGTAGATGACCCATTGGTCACTACTAGGTACTCTCTTAAACGCCCACTAAATTTAGTATTTAGTGGGCACCCCTAGACCAGAGATTCAGATTCCAAGGACACAAGAAGACCAGCAACAAAAAAGACCCAAGGCTCGAGAACTGAAGTCCTGCTGCATCAATAAAAAGACACCAAACCCTGCCTGCTGCACCCAGGACTCGACAATGGCCACTGAGGGGTTGCTCAGACATCTGACGGACTTTAAAAAACCCTCAGAGGACCTCCACTCTTCTTAAAAATCGCCAAAGATCTCTCAGAGCATCACCTTTTAGTATCAAAGACCCAAAAGCTAGTGTAGTCCAGTTCACCGACCAGCTGCTGACCAAGGAACTGGACACCACAGCCGGACCAAATTTCAACCGGCGGACCCAGAGGACAAACCCTGCAAGTTTGGTGGCACTGCATCCTCCAGTCCCTGAACCGTGCAATAGCCAGAGGTACAGGACCCCCAGCGTCGGACACCCAGAAGGACAGTCTACTCCAGACTGCAAAAGGACCAGGAGTAAGCCCCAGTTGAGGGACTTCAGAAAACACCAGGACCTCCCACCAGAGGGACCCTGCTGACCTGCAAACGGTCCTCAAAGTGACCTACCTCCTGCTTCCAAGGGCACCTTTGCTCACAGCTTTTGGCTCACCGATTTTGCTCTGCGCCCGGCCGCCCTGTTCCCTGCAACAAAGATCCAGTTGTGTTCTAAGGGTCCCCCACTGCTTGTGACCTCGAAACTCCAAAGGGACCCATCGGATTCACCTTGAAGTCCACCTCTGCCATTCTTTTCCAAATGGTCCCCCACAGTGGCCTTGCACCAGTTCCAAAAACTTTCTGCAACTGCTCCCGCCGAAACCGGGAGCCTTCCCAACTTCTCCAGCTGATCCACAGGCCCAGCAACGACCTCGACCTACAACTGAGAGGAGACATTGGTAAATTCATTGCCTGATTTTATATGTATTTTTGAAGTATTTCTCCATTGATTACTATGGTGCATAACTACGCACAGAGCTGAGGCATTTTCTAAACTGAAAATTAGAGTATTAGATAGTCTACTTTTTACCTCTGTAAACCAATGTATGGTTGCCTGGACCCTAGGCACAGTGTACAGTGATTTGCACACTACATAGAGGGCCAGCCTTCTACAACTAGGCCCTGCAGCCAAGCCCCTATAACCATCCAACCCTGTGCCACGCACAGCCTTTGGCCACAGGGCATGTCTCTGACAGTGGGTCTGTGAGTGAGCGCATGAGTCTCCTGGAATGACTCCTGGTAGCCATCAGACCTAGGACCCACACCCACTCCCTCTGACTATGCCAGGAACCTTGGAATCATCATTGACAACAGCCTCACCATGAAGTCACAGGTCAGTGCGTCTCCTCCGCCTACTTCAGCACTTTGCGCTTGCTACATAACATCTTCAAGTGGCTACCTCTACACATGAGACACACCGTCACACATACCCTCATCACCAGCTGACTGGACTACGGCAATGCCCTCTACTTGGAAATCGCCGCACACCTCCTATGGAGACTTAAGACTATACAGAACGCTACAGTCAGACTCATCCTCGACCTTCCCCAATTAACCCACATCACATCTCACCTCAGGCAACTCCACTGGCTCCCTGTACAGAAGAGATGCGAATCCAAGCTGCTGACCCATGCACTCAAGACTACACAACCAAGGACCCACGTATATTAATTACTGCCTGAACTTCCACCAACCATCGAGAACACTACGCTCTGCCCCCCTTCCACTTGCCCATACTCCCCGCATCTACCGAAGCAGAAGTGGAGGCTCCTTCTCTAATGTTGCAGCAAAAACCTGGAACAGCCTCCCCACGCACCTCCATTCCATCACCTCACTTCCGGAATTTCAAAAGGGCCTCAAGACCTGGATGTGCGAATAAGCCTCAAGGACCTACATTTGCATGGATACCCTATTGGGTGATTAACGGCGCTTTATAAATCCTGATTGATTGATTGAGTGCATGTATGTGTAAATGAATGTGTGTATGAATAAGTATGAATGTTTTCATAATTTTCTTTTTGTATATTCTCGAATATCCAAGGATATTCACAAAAATTCAAGAATATCACGCATGATGAAGAAAAAACATTTTAAAACCATAATTTGACCCTCAAACACCCCTATATCACACCCCTTACACCACTTATTTCTATTTTCAGCCCCAGGGACCCTCTCCAATAACATAAAATGGTGGCTGCAACTTTCTAGTCAGGTTGTGGCCAGCCAATTACAGCGATTCTATTCGCGCGTGCATTTGCGAACATTCACAATTTATTCATGGCCATAGATATACAAATTTGGATTTTCCTTAATTTCTCATAAACTACTGAATGGATGAACACCACATATCCAAAAGCGTAATCTGTGTATCGACAACTATGTTTCTGCCAAATTTGATGTAGTTCAGTTTGGGCTGTAGTCGTGTTCAAAACTCATTTGGGAATTAACATGGGAAACCCATGTTTTTTTACCCCCGCCCCTTTTTCTCAGCTCCCGCTTGGCTGATCACCCCATTACATTTCCATGCGCAACAAGAATCACCAGCATATTTTTTTTTTTGCCAATAGGTATATTACCTACTGGCGGTCGCCAGTAGTTAGTTATAGTTAGGAACGTATTTCCACAGAAAAAGCATTTTTTTGACTTGCCTATATCATTGGCACCGTTTGATGAATCTTCACAAAAGAATTTTTAGAAAGTGCCCTGGGGGTTCTTGTTGCGCACGGAAAGTTTCAGGGTGATGTGTCAGGGGGGGGGGGGTTAGAGAAAAAGGGGAGGGTCAAAAAAGTTGTGTTTCCTATGTTAATTCCCATAGGACTTTTAGACACGACTACAGCCCGAACCACTGGACAGAATTACACCAAATTTGGCAGAAAGCTATGCAGATTATGCTTTTGCTTATTTGGTGTAAATGTGTTTGGGAGTTTTTGAGAAATTGAAGGGTAAATAAATTTGTATACCTCTTGCCCCGACGACTTCGCGAATAATGACAAGGTTGTGTAGTGAAATGCACAACTCTGATTTGCTGCC
This sequence comes from Pleurodeles waltl, assembly GCF_031143425.1. Lineage (NCBI taxonomy): Eukaryota > Metazoa > Chordata > Amphibia > Caudata > Salamandridae > Pleurodeles > Pleurodeles waltl. The sequence goes on along the minus strand of NC_090438.1, from coordinate 507,662,678 downwards.
AACACTTCAACCAGGTAGTGTTGGCAGCTTGGGGCCCCCAGCGCTAAAAATCTGTTTAAAAAAAAAAATTGCTGCGATTCAAGGTGGATCCGCAAATCTGGGGGAACTTTAAAAAAAAAAAAAAAAAAGCGCAGGCTCCCGAGCTTCTTTATTCTGAAGCCCTGGGGACATTGCTATTTTAATGTGAGGGGGCTGCCCGGCTCCCCGTAGCACTGGGGACCACCACCTCCCCCAGAGCATCGCTGTAATTGTGTGAGGGGGGCCATGCAGCCTCCCTGAAACCCCAGGGACAGACACATCCGAGGGGATTACTGTAATTGTGTGCAGGGGGCCACGTGGCCGGCCCCGCATCCCTGGGGGCCGCAACCACACAAGGGCATTTTTGGAATTGTATGCAGAGGGGCCACATAGCCCTCCTATAGCCCCAGGGACCGGCACCTCCCTGGGGCATTAATGTAATTTTGTGCAGGGGGGCGCATGACCCCCCTGTAGCCCTGGAGATGCCACATCCCTAGCCCATTGATGTGATTGTGTGCGGGTGGGCCCCTGCAGCCCCGGGGACCACCACGTTCCTGGGGCAAAGATTAAAAAAACTAAAAGGGGCAGCTCCCTCTCTGTGACAACAATGCTGGCTCCCCCAGAAGACAAGGAGCCAGCTGGGAGCATAGGGGTCTTCAGGCTCCCCCCACGGTCCCTAACATTGTGACATAGGTCACAAGGCCGGGCACCGGGGCATGTGGTCCCGGGGCCGAGATCGGCCTGGGTTGGTGGCCGCATAGCCCCCTCACCCCCCAAAAAAATAATAGTTAAGCTGGGGCATGGGGTCCTGAGGCTGTGATCAGCCTGCACAGCCCCCCTCCCCCAAAAAATAATAATAACTAGGCCACACCCTGGGGGATGGAGTCCCCGGGGCCAAGATCGACCTGGGGAGGGGGGTCGCCAGGGATATTGCCCACCGTGCAATACTAACAGCCCTGTCTGTATAGTCATTCCCTCCAATATCATCTGCATAGCTCTGTTCCTTAACTACCCTTCCTGTTACATCTTCCTCTTCTGTAATAAGTGCGATGTTGTTATTGAAACATGCAACTGATTGTCACTATTTCCTGGACCCTGCTCTTAACCTCTACCCTCCTGGCAGTCACTGGATCCCTACCCCCCGTGACAAGGCAGAGCTGTAGAGAGAGCACGTGTCTGCTAACCTCATAAGAGATGCTCAAAGATCTGTGCAGCAGGAGTAGACAGTATTCCAGTCGCAGCAGTTGGTTGAGGGCAAAATGATAAAAAAGACAGGACTCCTCTGTGCAAGCTAAAACACAGCTTTTTACTGTTGCGGCAGGGAGAGTAGCTATCCCCACATAGGAAGACAGCTGGTCTTAATTTGCTGCCTCACAGGCTGCCACATTTATAGCAGTACTAACATTTACAAAAGGTTAATAATTAACTTTAGCAGTTACATACTTTTTGCAAAATCACATCGCCCTTTAAACCTATAACCTATTTCTCATACATTATTTACAACAATTCTAACAATGCCTCACTAACTTGTTACTCTTGAGTGCTTGTGAAGTTGTGTGTGTGCCTTATTGCTCTGCTCCCGATATCGCTTCTCAGTTTTTGCATACCCTAGGCTAATTCAATTTCCTGCTCCCATTCTTCAATCATGTTTGTAATTTACTGAGATAACAGAATACATGCCTGTGTGCTTTAAGAATATAAATTCTTTCAGGCTCACAATCATGGGTTTTCTTTTAACTATGACCTTGCTGATCGTGTATTCTGTTTTCAAGTGAATTGCTCTTTCACCACATATGATTTTATATTGTTTTCTACCAATGTCTGATGTCACTTTTTTTCAGATTTCATTTCCTCTTCAACAAAGGTTGCACTTCCATCATAACTGTGGATACAAGTCTCTGTGATTTGGATGCTGTGTTGAGTCGAAAAGTGGCTGTAAAGAACAAACTGCTTTCCATCAAGATGACTTAAGTAATAGAAAAGACAATATAGTACCATAGAGCGTGAGGCACTGGTCTGTATGTGTGTGTGTGGGGGGGGGGGGGGGCTGTGCAAAAGTTGAGGAATTATGTTTGGGGTTGTAAGTTTGAGTTGCACACTGATCACAATTCCTTGGTGTACATATTCAACATTTTAGCCAGACATACCAGATTGGTTTCCAATTTAAAAAAATACAGTTTTGTAATAAAACATCTGTCAGGCTTAAAAAATTTCCTCCCAGATTTTTTTATCTGCATGCCCCTAGAAGACACTGATGATGAATATTATGTGGATGATGCTGATTGTGTGACTCTAGTGGATGTTTGTTCTGCTTTCCTGCTCTTATCTCATAACCGAGCTTACAGAACCTCTCTGGAATGCACTTCTGAGTTTAAAGAAGACATTTATTGTTATTTTTATTTCACCACGAGGTTCCTGAGAGACGAAATTAGTAAATTAACAGCACATGTTCAAAAGTAGTCTCAGCAATGACAGCAAAATATATCAAAGTACTTCTCAGTTGCAATGTACACAGCAAATACATGTGATTATCTTATAGCATAACTTCAAAGCAAAGCGTCATAATTACATCACCGTAGGGCAAGGCTGTAGGGCCTATAACTCAGCTTCATCTTTCTGGGACCTGCAAGTTGATGACTCCGTTCAACTGCGAGAAAGAGATTTTCTACCCAAACGGGAGACAGGCAACTGACGTCTCCGTTCCTGTCTGAAGTCAAGCAGATTCAATCTAACTAACTCTGCCCTTGCCCAGAGCCATCGTTCCAAAAACAGGCCCTCTCCTCTCAGACTCAGGAAAACTACGCAAGCCTTTGGAGACTGGCCAGATCTCCTAGACCCCTTCTCTTCCCAAGGCTGAGCAGAAAGGAAAACACCAAATGTACTCTCTCTTATCAGGTCTAGTCTGGTGTGAAAAACACAGCTTGGTCTATCATGTGGAAAAACACTGCTCATCTGCAATGTCTCAACTGCAATGTCTACCAGCGTTAAAGCCAATAGGCAGCTAACCTGAACAAAACATATAATGTGCTACTGGTGAACATTGAGCAACTAATATGCGCAATGGTGAAACACAGTCATTGGTCAAACACAATTAATAGCATCACAATGTTGTAGCTGAATATGCTTTGGTGTTGAGTGAAAAAGACTGGATGGAGGCTTATCAACCCTTAGGTAAGGTCACTGAACATATTGTACATGGTTGGCCTAAGAACAGGTGTTTAGTTGGTAAACTGAAAACTTTCTCCCAAGTCGCAGGAGAACTGTCTGTGATTAATGGTAGAGTTGTAAGAGGGGATCCACCTACAAAATTGCGTAACATCATCATATCCAAGGCACACCATGGACATATGGATACTTGCATGAAAATATTAGTGACCTGCAATATACAACCAGGAGAGGTTCATGATAGGCAAATGTCCAGATTGCCTTCTATCTGATAAACACTGGAAGAATAGTTTAACATCCTTGCATCCAGCTCCCTTACCTGATGCAGTGTGAGAAAAACAATGTTTAGATTTTTCATGTCTAATCTGTGCTCTAGCAAGTAGTATAAGATATCTGATACAGTTGACTGCTTTTCTAATTGGATGTATTTTTCATTTAATTGAATCACCCAGTACTGATAGAGTCATAAAATATCTCGAACAAAGAGTTTTACTAAAGGGTTCCCTCTAAACTATTGTTACTGACCATGTTACTCATTTTGTTTCAGAATTTTTGTCATGCCATGACATTAAACACATGTAAGCTCTATATTCACTGTCATTGAATGGTTTAGTTGAGTGAGGAAACAAACCTATAAAGAAAGGTCTGCAGACTGACGTTGCATCAGGTTTGGATGTATGTGACTATATCAAACAAAAAGTGTGGACTCGCTTCTCCGTGTTGTACAACTGGGGTTACTCCTTTTTCTTTGTGAAGGGGGAGTTGAGTGTAGACATCATTATTTCTAACCTGGCTGAAAGAACAAGTGCAAAAGGACAATAGCAATGTGAAACTAAACATGGATAATGTTGCTTCAAATGTGGCTTTGAAGAAAGCTAAAATATATTGGGCCCTGGGTTTTGATCAGTGAGCGATTCCGAGTTTGGATGGGTGAATCCAAATTCTCGCTTTCTATGCAAGTATATCAAGTCAGTAAGAGTGGCGCAATGATTGTAGACAAAAGTTGGTGAAATAAAAAGCAATTGGTAAGATTTACATAGCAACAAGCCAACATTATACGGAAGAGAAGTTATTCCATTGCTGAATCTGATTGGGCACATTGGTTAAAACCTGTGGATAAAATACAGATAGTGAAGGAAAATGTTGATGCTGAAGTCAATGATTCTGTTGATCAGTGTCTGTCCTCAGCAGCACCAGATAGTGAAGTCAGGAGTCCTGTTGGATCTCATATTAAAAAAGGGCATAAGAAGTTTAATGATTTTGTAAGGTATTAATCTTTATTTACAATTTTGTGTTTTCATTTGGTTAATTTGGTTTATAAGGGGGAATGTGATGTAATGTGATGTAAGTTTCATGTATTGCAATGTAAATGTACAGTTACATGTTATGCTTTAAGCATTGACTTGAGGACGTGTGGACTGGTGGGTGAGGATTCCAGCAGCAACCGGATGTTGTTATGGGGGATCTGAGCTGACCAGACGTGTCTCATTGTGGGTGATGCATTTGCAAAATGTAAGCCTCTTTTCTACTTACCTGATGTTGTGAGGCTCCATTTACTACATTCATTCATTCTTTCCAATGTCCTTAACCGGCAACCAACCAGCACTTGACAATAGATATTCCACATTCTCCTCATTGTCCTCCAAATTGTCCTTCATGCCTTCAGGCATCGGCAAACATGAGAGACAACCAGCACATCATCATGGTGTTCCATTCATTTAGAAGAAAGTCACATTAAGCTGGAAGATGCCCTACAAGGAGCAACATTAGTCCCTTTTGGAATGGGAACCAAAGATTTGTGATCCATGTAGATAAGAAACATGTTTCTCCACAAATGGGATTACATTTTTCTACTGCCAAAGAGCAAGTCAACATCCTTCTTTCTTTGACCGGATATTGATCCTCATAGGGTTTTAAAGTTCAAGATGTAAATGCAGTTGTGTAATCATTGCTATACATTCAGTCAGTTGAAGCAGTACCTATGCCAACACTACTGGCATCCACAGTTATGTAAAGTTATCTGAAATATATAAGATAGAAGGTGTGGCTCAAGCAACAGTTTATTTCCTGAACATTATTGGATTATGTACTTCACCGGCCTCGCAACACAGTGGTATCAAAAACCCTGCTGATCATGATACCAAGGAATTTTACAACTGAGGTGGACCACCTCAGAGGGTTTTAGAAAGGGTATTCAGTTGTGGTAGAAGTGAGTAGGAATATAAATAACTTGGACCAGTTTATAGAAAGATATTCAAAGTGGACAAAATCCTGAATCAGTGGTGCTATGTTTATAGAACGGTTCCTGGCTAAAAAAGGTATTGTCATTGGCACACAACAAGATGACCTGATTTCTGGCAGTTAAGCCAATGTCTCTCTCTGCATTATGCTTACTGAATCTAGCAGCCTTAGCCGCAATTGCTAAGAGTGTAAGAGAGTTGGGGGTTGGGTAGAAGCCCTGTCCCATCGCTTTGTTTGTAGCAAATGGAGCAGGCTGCAGACCATTCTTCTGGGTTGAATGCTGTGGTATTTGTTTACAGCAATTTGATGTAGCCTATGAAATTGCAGTTGGATCCGATCCATTCTAAAGTATGAAATTGGTATTTCTATTCTAATGAATCAGAAACCTTGGTGGCGTCTAGAAACACAACTTCTGCATTAATGGAGACTCTATCTACTGTATCAAGGTTAAGTTAGTAGGGAGATTATGGACGTGGATCGCCCAGGTATAAAAGCTGATTACTCTGGTTAGATCAGATAAGGGAGCAGCAGGCAAATTTTGTTTGGAAGATGTTTGGTCAGTAGTTTGCTGTATTGGTGATAGGAGTCACCACATCAGTTAGAAGGTTTATGAGGTTTCAATATTGTGCCAATAAGGGCCTCTTGTGGTGGAGGTGGGTGGGTGCCAAGACTTTCTGGATTCTTCATATATAGCCAGCAAGTGAGGAGACAGGATGAGGGCATATTCTTTGTGTACTGGGCTGGTAGGTCATCAACTCTGGGGCATGCTCACCTGCAGTCCCTTTATAGTCTGAGGGCTCTTCTCAATTAAGCCTGTCCAGGAATGGTGTAATCTAAGGAGGGCGATGTTTTGGATTGATGTAACTATTCGTAAAAACCAGCAAACTCATATACGATTTAATTCATATCTATAATCTCTGATCTGGCCCAGGGATACGGAAAGATGCAAGTATGCACCCAAGTCTGTGCCCCTCCACCATACAATCTGGTTTTGGCCTTGCTGCCAAGAAAGTTTAATTCCCTTTCTGCCTACGTCCTGTACTACACTCATTATACATGTATTGCAGCAAGGCACAGTGCTTTAGTTTTAGAGTGCAGAATTCACTATTCAGTCTTTGTAGCTGATCTCTGATTGCCCAGAAACCCCTTTTGAGAATCAAGATCCCCAAATTGCTTTGTTAAATGCCTCCCAAAGTATTGTGGCACTTGTTATTGAGTGTTCGTTAAGAGCAAAAATAGTCTGATAATGCTTTGTTGTGTGACCTTGAAATAGATATTTCACACAATACATGGGCGTGATCAGATAGTTATGTTAGGTTTGTGTTTGATGCTGGTACTACAGGTGACAATATCTCTGGTAACCAACCAGTAGTCAAGCGTGAGCCAGGAGTGAGGTGGAGGATTGGTATATGCTCCTTCTAGTCGTCCAAGTTGTTGAATTTGCTGGTTATCAACTATCTCATAATCGATTGTGACTGCTTGCAGCTGTGAGGCTTCCATAAGGTGAAGGCTAAGTATTTCAGCTAGACCTATAAGATTTATAGTCCAACACTATACTTATATCTCCTCCTCAAATGTTCACTTGTGAACTTAACTGCTTAATATTCGCTCCTATCTGGTGGTACACAAGTGCATACTATAACAATGCTTTTACTCATTAAGGTACTCTGAAGAATGACATACCTTCTCTTCATGTCTCAATGATCAATTAATTCTCAGGGGCATACATTTATGAATCACAGGTTTTCGTCCTTGGGCATATGAAGAACATGACTCCTCAATTACTTTATCAACCCATCCAGCTCTGAGTTTGTGGTCCGTGTGGTGTGTGTCTGTAGCATACCAATATCAATACCAGCTCTATTAACGTATGCCAGTACCTGTTATGGTTTACATGCTCACCCATGGCCCCTCACATTCCACTGTAGAATTTTAATGGGGCTCGTGTTATGTTAACAGGAGTGAGTGTTGCAGAAAGATCGTAGGGCGAGTTTGGACAATGTTCTAGACATGTATCTTGTCAATCTACATGGGGAGGGGTGCCTAGTTAAAGAAGGGCAGGTAACCTAGTAGGTGCCTTGGTGGTTACAAACCCTCTGATTCCCACTCCCTCCTCCTACTCTGATGAAAGAAATCCATCAGATGAAATAAACAATACTTCCGCCCACCAACATACATACCCGAATCTCATCACCATGCTATTTAAATCAATCCTCCTATAGTAAAAAGAAATGTAACATGCTAGCAAAGATAAGAAAACAAAAAAAAGCAGAATCATTAACCATGAATTTTGTTGCCAGTATCCAGATAATCGAGTCAGCTCTTGCTTGATAAATAAGCAATTGGCCAGGTGTGCCAGGAGCAAAACAAGGTGACTGTAATTGTGCTATTTCTTAACTGCCTAAAAAGAGCTGACAGTTAACCTGGTTAAGAGTAAAAAGCTTACAGTTAACTTGGATAAGACGAAAATAATGGTGTTGGGGAAAAAGGAAGGGGGCATTTTCCTGGTACCTGGTAGTTGATGTGAAGCGACTGCTTACGCTTCCCCCCTCAAGTATGATCCAGGCTATAAGGGCTAAATGGCAAATTATGGCGTGGAGTTACTTGGGAATGCAAGCCACATTTAAATTTTGGTTGAGTCTTTCTGAAGAGGGTATCCCCAAAATTGCTTACCTATGTAAAAGGGAAATAAGGATAAGTGATTTGAATTGGGCCTACCAAGTGAGAGGTCGGCTAGAGAATATCTGTGTTACTTTGGGTTTAGCCTCCAATCAGCGGCGCAGAGAACAAATCCCGAAGCAGGAGCTGCGCGTCATGGTAAATAAAAGTGCCAGAGAAGATGTATGTTATTTGGACGGTAAAATATGTACCCAGTTCATGTGCGTCGGTAGAGAAATGAGGATATGTTTCCCTATATAGAGGCTGTGCCTGATCCCAAGTTAAGAAATGCAGTGTTAAAATTCAGGGTTGGGCTAAGCCCATGCTATATGGATTTGAAAACAAGCCATAATGAGGAATGATTTGGGCCTATGTACATGCGGCCTCAAAGTAAAATGTAGCGTCCAACCTATTTTATTGGCTTGCTTGTGGTTCTTAGATAAACAGAAAAAGTTTATAAAGCCAATTGTTAGGGAATGTAATGTTATTAACCGGGACCAAGCTCTCAATCTATTGGTAGACATGAGATTCTTGAATGTGACACATGCTTTAGGACGATTTTTAAATGAAATTCGGGGTTCCTTAATGGGGCTCTCTGAAGCCTTGCAAGGGGTGAGAGTGCTGATATGCGATGTTCAGTTAATCAAAGGTAGTTTTACAAGGATCAAATCGTGTTTAATTTATTATTATATGGTAAAGAATATGCAAGTGTTATCTAATATGTACTTAGGATTAGGAAGACTCGCACCCCCAAGAAATGCAATTAGTTGCATTTTTGGATGTTGCGAGGATTGCTGTTGTACTATATAATGCTGTCCTGTATGTTTTATTAGAAACATGAGATGATGATACTCCTATTTTTATATTGTGAGTATATTTTGTTTGAAGTAATGATTTAATTATAATTTTAATTGACTTGCGCTATGTTTTAGGGCTACGTCCGAATAAAACTTGTTTTTAAACCTTAAAAAAACAAAAACTTATCTGCCTTCCTTTAATTGAGATTTGAAGCTTGGTGGTAGAGAGTAAGGCGGATTGAACTCCTGTCTTCTTATTGCCAGTAATTCCCACCTTGCAGCCTGGACTGCAGCTGTGAAGTCAGAGTACATACAGATGCTATTGCAGCCATGTGTAAGGTTTTGTTGCCTCTTTGCTATAAGCATAATCATATCCCGGTCATTTAAGTTAATCAGCCTGGCTAATACAGGGCCGGCTGGCACTCCAGAAGACAGCTAAGGCCCTAGCAAACTGTGTGTATGCTCTACTAAAAACATGGTAGTGAAGATATCATGCTTACATAAATTTAACCAGCTCCTCCATGTAGTCCTTGATTCTGTTATTTGCAGTTGACTCTGGAACATAAGTTATTGCAGCTGGATGGGGCCTCTAGGTCGTTGTTCATCACTTGAAACACTCCAGCAGTTCCTCCATGTGCAGCAGTTTTCACTTAATCCATAGGCATCATTCTCAATGTCTCAGATTCTCTGCTGAATATGACCAATGTGCCAGCCTCCATGTTTTTCTAAGATGCTTTTTCATCATGTCCATCCTGTCCGTATTGGTGATGATCTTGGAGTTGATTTTAGTCAGGCTGTACTATCATATCAAAAAGTAGCATTTGTAGATCATGTTCTTCATCCAGGTCTTGGTTGAACTAGAAGTAGACCCCATCCATCAGGGGGCTGTGCCGGGTGGGCCGGGTAGAAAACCTGTTTTCAAAAGCCAACTTAGGCTGTATACCAATGATGTGCCAGTAGTTATCTGTGAGGAGGTTCTGTATTGGGTAGGTGTGAGCTTGTGGGGTCAAACACAGTTTCATGCAGTGAGTTGGGCCAAATCTGCTTAGCAGTGTCTGCGTCTGCCTCATGGTTAGGCGTCTGATGGCCAGAAAACTGCCTGTAACCTCACATTTGGGGCACATGGTGCACAAAGCATTGTCTCTCCGCAGCACAATGCATGCTGCCAGTGTTTGGATGAGGTGAGCCTAGGACATCTCATGTGTTAAGAGTTAGACTGATGCAGATCCTGCCTTGCTCCCCCCAGTAATCTGGCTAAGGAAAGAGCAGGGTTCATTAGCAGACCAGTGTTAGCTGTGCCCTTCAGCAAACTCCAGGCAGATTTGTCGGGCCCTTGTCAATTTGCCTTTTGCGAAGCACAGTTCCACTAGAGAGAAGGTGGTGCATCCCTTCACCCAAAGCTGCACATTGCTAGAGCACCCCAGGCTGCCCCGTTCTGCTCTCCAGCACGGCCTATTCAGTGTTACCAGGTTGCTTATGGCTTATCTAAGTTACATGGATGCAGATCTGCTACCTTCTGGAGCCACAGCTGGCCCAGCACCTCCTTTCTACACCTCCCACGATCCAGGCAGCTCCCCAGGTCCTCTTCATCAGGCCCATCTGGCTGCTGAGTTTTCTCACGTCGTAGTCCTCCAAGGTCTGGATTGAGTTCAGGTGCCAGGATTGTCTCCAAGCTGCCTGTAAGTGTTTCTTCACTAATTCTAGCCCTAAGTGGAACCTCCTCACTCACAAGGGTGCAAGGCAGTTTTTGCCTTCCAGGATTATTGCTCTATTGTATGAATTAAGTCTCCATGACCTGCGGACCCTTACTGGTGTGCATCCATCTTGCTGCCTGTACTTTGGCCTCTCTGCATATGGTACTGGTGATAACTGATAGGTGGTAGGTTACGTGTTCTTTGCATACAACAAGAAGACATTTAAACACTTCTTCTCTATTTTATTACAGGTCTTAACAGGGGAAGCACTGCATTTGCACTTTTCTCTCAACATCAGATGGTCAAGAGCCAGCACCCCCAAAGTCATCCTGCAGACTGGAACCAAGAACACTGTTAAAAGATTAAGCATGTGTGAAGAAATTCGAATTCGAGTACGAATCATTTTGCATATTAGACTTTTTTATTTGATTTATCAGTAAGCATTTGCACCTGTTCTAGTGTACAGAAGTGAATGCATTGAACGATGATTATCTTTGTCAATATATTTTTTGTAGTTTGTGTTTTTTCATATTGATATTTTGTCTCAAAAAGTGTTAGGAATCTTTGTATGTTTTAATTGATATCAAACTTTTGATGCTGAACAGTTAGTTCTGTACGTAGTAGAAATAATGCATTTGCTCCCCTAAAGAATTTCAGCGTTATGTCAATTAAAGACATATGTTAACACAATAGGAAAAACTACATCCCACCTCTTTAAAACATGTCGTTTTCTTCATTTATTATTTCTAGATATCAAAAGGGTAGCATTTTACTAAGTGTAACCCACAATAATGACTTTGCAAATAAAACTTACAAGGGAAAAAAGTATTTCCATGAGACAGGTAAAAGTTGAGATGCATACCTGCTTATCCTGCTTATGAACTTAGTCAGATTTCTTTTATAAAGCACAAAAAATCCTGAACACAAATTTAGGACGAAGGGAAGTTGAATATTAAATTGAAACCATGGAATGCAAAAGAGGCCTGAACAACAAGGATGTTGACAAGAAAATACACTAAAAGGGGAAAACAGAATTGCACAAGTGATCATTTGATCAGGTACGTCTTTACAGACCTTCCTGATTATTTGAAATGTCGTGGGGTCACTCTCTGAAAATGTTTTCTAGTGAGGCTTGTAGAAAGCTGGCATCCTACATGGTGCACTAAAAAGAAGTCTGCCGTGCAGAGTCCAGTGGATACCCAGTTGGTTTGTAGAGACAAAAGTAGATTATACTAACACTCTATTTTGTGGTAGTGTGGGCGAGCAGTTAGGCCTTTCAGAGGGAAGTGCAAACATTTGTTATTCTCACAGAGGCAATAAATGAGACTCACACTCTATAAATCAGAGACCAATTTAGAAACATAACACTTCTTTTCATATTTATTTTAAAACCAAGAACTTTGTTACAAGGTAAACACGTTTTTAAGCATAAATACTTTTCACTTACAAAAGTGGACACTTGGTGCAACGTTTGAGTTCTTCAGTGTTAACTTATGGGAGGAAAGCAAGTTCATCAAACATGTACTTTACGACGACATATGAGACCAATTTCTGAGACTTAAGGTAAGTAGTGGGCAAGGGTCAGAACCACACCAAAAGGTCACTCCAGGCAGCACTGGGGCGGCAGGGTGTAGAGGTGTAGTACAGCATCGGATGCCCAATATATTTCAATGGGTATTGCTCTCCTTGGGAAAAAGGCTGCAGGCTCTGGCTAGGAAGCTAGTCGGGGAAAACCAACAGGTAAGTAACAAATGTGGGGTGCTTGGGGACATAGGTGTACCTTTGGTTCTCTTCTCCAAAGCCCAGGGTCAACTGATGCAGGGGTGTGTCCTTTGGCGTTGGTTTTCGGTATCCAGGAGCACTCGCAGTTGATTGTTCCTGTGGTCTGAGGCTGCAGATGTCACTGTGGAATCCATATGGGGTGAAACCACAGCGGACTCAAGCTCAGGAGAGCTGGGGGATGTCGTTGGCACCAAGGACCTACTTCGGATCGGGCCGCAGGCAACAGTTGCAGTGGTTGCTTCAGGTGTGTGGTTTCTCTCACCAGAGGCTGTGGGAGAGGAGGCCTGCATGCAGAGGCTGCAGGTGACTTTGGGGAGTCTAGGAGGGGTGAAACCATGATGGACTCAGACTCTTGGAAGCTGGGGAACCTTGTTGGCACCGGCGCTCCACTCCCACCTGGGTCGGTGACACTGGTGCAGTGGTGACTTCAGGTGTCGGGTCTTTGCAGTTCCGGAGGCTGCAGAGTATTTTCCTTAGAGCTGGTTGGGGAGCAGATCTGCTGCTCACGGGAGTCTTGAGTCTTTTTCGAAGGCAGGTAAACCTCCTGGACGTCCGGAGGCTCAGCTGCAGGACAAGCCGTCTTTTGGTACAGAGTCCGTTGAGAGTTGTAGACAGGCCGGTGGGGCTGGTACCAGATCAGCTGCTTCTTTTCTCCTCTTCTGTGGATGCGACTCTTCAGTGTCTTTTGGCTTCTTAGGTCATGAGGATTTGAGTTCTTGGGTTCAGGGGTGCCACCTAAAAACTCAATTTGGGGGTGATACAGGGAGTGCCAGGTGGCAGCCAATGGGTTGCCCACCTTTAGGGTGACTACAACCTCTCCATGACCACTTCCGTTGGTTAGTGGGCATACTCCTGACCCTGGGGGTATAATTCCATCGAAAACAAGATGGAGGAATTTTAAATGTGTTGTCCACTTCAGCTCGTCCACCTTAGGGATGGGACGGGCATGATGTGGGCACACATCTTAATCTAACTAATTTTCCTGCCTGTATTGCCACCAAGAAGTGGGGTCAGGACAGGGGGGTTAGTCATCTTCGCCATTTGGAGGGACCTGGGTTGCATTACAAAGGCGGCTAGGTCTTTGAGCCTTCCTTACCTGGAATGTCCATCCTGCCTGGAGGAGGTGTCAACACCCCTGCCTAGTGCAGGCTTTTGTCTCTGACCTCCGAGAGTGCTGGCTGTCACCTTAGGTGGTCAGAAACGTGGCTAAGGTGGCTGGACTGGTCAGGACCAGTCACTCTATGCACTATTAGTAGGCTTTCAGGGAGTACCTCTAAGGTGCCCTCTGAGTGCATGTATTGGTAAATCCAACCCTGGCATCAGTGTGGGTTCACCAATACTAGATGTTTGCTACCAAACATCCCTCTCTTTAGTGAAGCCATCATGTAGCTGGGGAACTGGTAGTGCCCAGTGTTTAGCACTTGTATTTAAAAAGGCTCCCCTGGTCACTTACTTTTTCTGAGAATTTACAAAGGCATAGCAGGGGCAAATCTGCCCTCACATGTAATATAATGCACCCTGCCTTAAAGCTGTAAGGCCTGCTAGAGGGGTGACTTACACATATGCCATGCAGTGCTAGGGCACATGGCACACAGACTGCGTGCCATGTTGTGTTTCCCCTTTTGTGTACACCAAGACACGCAGCCTGCAATGGCAACCCATCGTGCTTGGTGAGAAGTCCCTTAGGGTGGTAAAATTTGTACTGCAGCCCTTAGGGACCCTTTTTAGTGCCCCAGGCCCTAGGTACCAGGGGTACCATTTGCTAGGGACTGACAGAGGGTGCTAAAGGTTTTGCCAATTGGGGAAACAACTGTGCAGTTCTGGGAAAGAGATCTGGCACTTGGGACCTGGTTAGCAGTAACCCACAGCATTTTCAGTCCAAATCACATCAGACACCAGGTAAAAAAAGTGGTGACTAACCATGCTTAAAAAGGGTCCTTTCCTAAAAAAGCTACCTTGTACGGGCTACAAGGGTGCTTTCCTACAAATCTACATAAACATTGTATCCAGCTTTCTGTATAAGACATGGTACTGTATTTACATAATCATAAAATTACTTGTTGAATGGCTTAAGTATTTATGTATATATGTGGTGGATCTTGTTAAACCTAGCCTCTAAGCAAGAGTGCTGTGTATGAAAAGAATGTGTGTTACAATGAGTAGTCTAGAAGAAAGAAGAGAGTGATGGGGAGTGGCAGCAAGAGTGGTGGTTTATAATATAGATGTGCATGGTGCTGAGCAAAGGTTTGCAGGGAGGAAATAGGAGAAGAATGGCAGGGGAGTTAGAGAATTGGGAAATAAAATTATTTGAGGGCAGGGCAAGAACCATGCTTTTTGCACTGTGACTGTGAGGCGGCGTGAACGTAGAAGGTGCAGGAGCACTCCCTTGCCGGGACGCAGAAACGAGCGAGGACTGGGACGAGGCCTGCTGGTCGGCCCCAGAGGAAGGAGTGGTGGACAGCGGGGATCGGGGTCCCGGCACCCTGTGCGCTTGGGTGGAGGCCAGATCGGCCTAGGAGACTGGTCGGCGTGCCAGGAGCAGATAGTGGACCCAGGGCCTGATCAGGAGGTGGTGGAGGTCCCAAAAAGTCCCAAAAAGTAACGCAAGCTACCCCCACCAGGCAAATATGTGGAGGCCGCGGGAGAGGGCCCAGGGAGCCGCATCACAGGAGGGGCCCCCAGTGTGTGAAGAAGGGGGGGCCCCGGACCCAGTGCGAAGAGGCAGACAACGCTGAGGCCCGGAAAGAGAACGGCCGGAGGGCTGCCTGTCTGTGCGGAGGGAGGCGAGCGGGGCCCTGGATTCTACTAACCCCTCCTGCTTGAGGAAGGCTGGAGGGGAGAGCCCCCCTGAATTCTGGCGGCTAGTGGGGGACTGGGCCCCAGAAAGTGGAGTGAGAGAGAGCCAGGTGGGGCGGGTGGCGGACCTGGGGAGTCCCCCAGGAAAAGCGGATCGGGCGGAGGTGGCTCCACCTGGACCTGGGTGCCAGACGAAGCACGGCAGTGAACCGCTGAGCTGTGAGAAAGAGTCTTGGCGGAACCAGCACACCCCTCGCGCAGAGGAGAATGGCACAAAGCCCGAGGGGCTGTGCCAGCGGGGTGTAGGACAATGGCGGCCATACGAGGGAAAAATGATCCGTCGAGGACATGTTAACTAAGCCGCCAGCCGGCAAAACGGAGGAGGATGACCCTGAGATTGGAAAGCACTAGAGAGGAGGAGACGGAAGAGGATGCAGGGACACCCATTACAAGGTTCTTTTTAGAAGGTCTCTTTGTATTGCTCCGGGACGACATACAGGCAGTGAAGAGGGACCTCTCGCAGGACCTGAAGGTGGTGCGCCGGGAGCTTGAGGAGGTAGACGAGAGAGTGGCGACTCTGGAAGAGCATGAAAACGCCAGAGGCTACAAGAGGAAATCCTTCGGTTGCTGGACCAGCAAATAGAACTTCGGACGCACGCAGAGGACCGGGGCCGAAGAGGAAAACATACTATCATATGTGCAGGCCCTCTTTCACCAAATCCTGGGGGAATCCTCTGAGAGGGAAGTGCGCATAGATAGGGTCCACAGGGTGGGCCCTCCGAGGCTGTCTCGCGTTCCGCCGACCAATCCACGACTTCCCTCTGAAGGAATGCATACTCCGGGCGGTGAGGGAGCAACATCCCCTGAATTCCGGGGTCACACACTTCTCCTTTATCAGGATCTGGCCGCCATTACCCTCCAGAAACTGAGAGACTTTCAACCGATAACCTCTCACCTATGAGACAAAAAAGGTCCCTACTCTTGGGGTCATACCTTTCGGCTAATATTTAGCTGGGAGGGTAAACTGTACCAACTGCGTTCACTGAAGGAGGCCTACAACGTCATACAGCTGGAGGACCCCACAGGGGGAGCCAGGGTTCACCCACAGTGGAACGCAGAAACAGGAGACGTGCATGCTGGCAGACTGTATCGCATGCAGGATCCAGGCCGGACAGTGAACCATGGTCCGAAAGGAGAGCGGTCCTGAAGTCTCTTAACAAGGACAGAAAGACAGCTGCTAAGGACAAGGGGTGAGGGCTGTGGGCCTAAAAGCCACTGTAATAGTATCAGGTGAGGGATAGGGGTGGGGGGGTCACCCAACGATCAACGGAATGCCTGGGGCGCAGGCACCCTGGACTGAAGCTTGACCTCCAGGCTATGCCGGTCTATCCGGCTCTCCTTCATGGGGTTGTTTGACCATGTTGTTTCAGTATGTTTTGTTTTTTCTGGGGGGGTGAGGGGAGCGCAGTGTTAATAAGCAGTAGCAGTAGCCACACAGACAGGACTTAGATCCAGACTAAGATCCCCAGCATCAGGCTGAACACAATGGGACCCACTCCGGGAGGCACCGGTCGACATTGCTCCACTCACATCATGTTAGTAAAAATTGTTACACTTACTGTTAAGGGGTTGAAAAACCCAATCACGCGCAGAGTGATCCTCTCATACCTAGAACACTCGGGTGTGGACATATATTTCCTCCAGGAGACCCGCTTGGTCTCTTCGGATCAGCATAGAATGCCGTCTAGAGCCTTTCCCACACAAGACTTCTTCTCTGGAAGGAGTAAGGTGACAGGGGTCACGCTTCTGGTGTCGTGCTCTTTACAGGGGAGGGTGGGAGACAGGTTTGCCGAGATACGGGGAAAACACCTGGCTTATAGAATTCACATTGGGGGGACCCAGATGGTGATAGCGTCTAGCTGCGCTCCCAATGCAGGTCAGGAAGGGTTCACTCTTGGAGCCCTCGCAGAGGTAATGACTACCCACGATAGGCAGGTGCTTATACGGGGCAACTTTAACATAGTTTTACACAAGGAGTGGGACAGATCCACCTCATGGTACAGAGGGACTGGGGCCATGCATGCAAGAGGCTTGGAGAGCTTAGAGGGGTGGGGGCTTAGGGACCTTTGGAGGGGCAGACACCCTACCACTATAGATTACACCTTTTACTCCCATGTCCACAAGACCTACGCTCACATTGACTTTTTCTTGGGTTCCAGGAAATCAAACAGAGGATGGGTGACATAGAGATAGAACCTTGCGCACTGTCGTATCATGCAGCGGTGATCCTCGCACTCAAAGCCCCCCTCGGGTCTGATGAGCCCCACTCTTGATGATTCAGGTTCACACTCTTGATGAGGCCGGAGGTGGTTGCCCAGATTCCCAAAGCTATTTCCACTTACTTGGCATTTAATGATATGGCTGGCACCCCGCTACCCCTTTCGTGGGATGCACGGAAAGCGGTGATCAGAGGGGAGTTTATTGCAATCTCATCATCGGATAATAAAATCAGGCGTGAGAAAAGACCACACCTACAGCAGCAGGTGACGGAGCTTGAAAGGATACACAAAATGACGGGGTCCCGAGAGTCTGGATACAACTCAGTGCAGCTCGGTTACAGATGGCAGGGCTTGACATGTACAGGGCTGAACACGCGGCTCTCCATCTGCGGCAATCCTACTATGTGGGTGACAACAGATGCAGCTGCCTTTTGCCCGCTAGACATAGGGCCCAGAGCCAGTTGGCAGCGGTGACAGCTTTGAGCCTTCCGGAGGGATCGGTGGCAATGAGCAATACACAGATCGCCTGAGCCGTTTGCAGCTTCTGTCAGGCCTTGTATTCATCCCAGCGGGCCGATCGGGGGCCCACACGTCGTTATCTTGAACAGGCCCACATGACTAAATTGACGCCAGTGGAGGCTGCCCCTTTCAAGATCCCCATCAGGCTGGAGGAGGTCATCTCTGCAATAGCCCAAGTGGAGGCCTCGAAGTCCCAGGGGCCAGATGGCTTTCCTGGATCCTTCTCCAAACATTTTGCAGTAGCCTGGGGCCGATCCTGAACCGACTCTTTAACAACATCAAGGTTCCTGGGGACATGCCACGATCTATGATGGACGCAGCCATAGTGGTCATTCCGGAACCCGGGAGAGACCCAGCGGAGTGTGGCTCCTACAGACCTATATCATTACTAAACGTTGATTTTAAGCTGCTTATGAGCATCCTTGCAGGGCGGAACTTAATGTTGCTTAGTATAGATGCCAAGAATGCGTTTGATTGTGTCCAATGGACACACCGCCACGCAACACTCGAACACTTTGGCCTGGGGCCCGGTTTCGGGCCTGGATAGTGGGTGCCTACAGCCAGCCTAAGGCCTCCGTCAGGGATAACAGGGTGATATCTGCCCCCTTCTCAGTTGCAGGACTCGCCGGGGTGCCCGCTGCCCCCTACTTTTCGCTCTATATATGGAACCTTTTGCGCAGAGAGTGAGGGACAGACCCGAAATTACAGGGGTCAGATTTGGAGGGGAAGAGTACACTATTTCTCTTTATGCAGACAATGTTGTGGTGACACTCGCCGACCTGTTGGGAGCCCTCCTGGTCTTCCTGGAGGAAGTCGAGGCCTTCGGTGAGGTGTTGGGCTTCCGGGTAAATCTATCAAAGTCCCAGGCACTTGGTCTTTCGCTCCAGAGTGAGACGGTGAACGAATTAGAGCAGCGCTATCCCTTTAGGTGGCAGGAGGACTCTGTCCCATACCTGGGTCTCCAGATAGCCAGAACAGTATCCAAAACTGTGTCCGGGAACTACCAGCTTCTCCTGCGCGGTGTCAGGGCTGACTTCGCAAAATGGGGACAATATCCCATTTCGTGGACTGTCAGAATAGCTGCTGTTAAAATGTCGGTCCTCCCCAGGGCACTCTTTCTTTTCCAGGTGCTACCGGCAGAGCCTCCGCCCGGCACCCTACAGGCGCTACAGAGCAAAATCAACCACTTTATATGGGGGGTAGTGGCCCAGAATGGCCAGCTTCCTGGCATGTCAAGCCCCGAGCAGGGGAAGCCTGGGAATCCCGACGCTTGGCAGTATTACAAGGCCTTGCAGCTAAGGTACCTGGTGGCGTGGTCCAGACCGGAATCGGACAAGTGCTGGCTGTTCATGGACCGTGCGGTGGCGGGCACTTCCTTGTAGGGGATTCCATTCCTACTGCGCCACCATAGGCCATGGGGATTGTACTCGTCCCCTGTTACCAGAGCCACAATGAAGGTGTGGGACAGACGGCCCGACCGAGCGGACTGACCTCCTTTCCGTCCCCCTTGACGCCTATTGTGGGGAACCTGAATTTCTTCCTGGGCCTGGAATGCAATGCCTACCGGGACTGGATGTTCCCCAGCCGTCACGCCATCGGACATCTGTTTGCCAAAAGGGGCATAGTTTCTTTTGAAGCCCTCAGAAGGTCCAAGTCTCTTACAGAGACGGAGAGAATGCGTTACCTCCAGGTTCGACACTGGGTGTCACACCCCTCGAATAGGGAGAAGGCAAGTCGCCCCCCCCCTCACACAATATGAAAAATGGTTGCTGACCAGGAAATCAGACAAACACATCATATCGGAGCTATATGACTTACTCCAGCAGGCAGTCCCGATCCCCAAAATATCGAGTCAGGCTCATTGGGAGGCAGAATTGGGGCGATCTTTGACACCGGGGGACTGGGAGGCGATCCTCTACGTGCACACCATACAGCGCGCTGCACCGCGGGCATGGAGACTGCGATAAAGATAGCCACTTACTGGTATCTCACCCCAGCCCGACGTCATCAGATGGACCACACACGATCACCTCTGTGCTGGAGGGGGTGCAACAGTATAGGCACTTTGACCCACATCCTATGGGAATGCCCAAAGCTGTCCATGTACTGGGAGGGAATCTTACAAGACATTGACACTCACATGAACACACAACTGCCAGGCTTCCTGGCATATATCATACTAGGCCTCCCAAACCCCCTAACGTTCCTGCTCAAATCCATGCGGGTCGACAGATCTGTCTAGCACTGGGGGCAGCTTTCCAAAACATTCTGACTCTCTGGGGAACGCCTCAGATCTTGATGCAGCTAGGATGGTTATATAGAATTTTGTTGATCCTGTGGATGGAAAAGATCACCTTATCCCTTATGTGACAAGGGGACTCCTATAGGGGGCTATGGCACCCCCTCTTGGCTTTGCTTTCCGGGGAGTTTAGAGAATTGACATGTCCTAGATATTTGCGACTTCTTTGTTTACAAGAAAAGGAGACTCCCTGAAGCGTGAACGGGTGCGAGTAAGTGTTAGAGATCCCATTCTTAGTCCCACAGCCGTGACTATAAGCTAGCGCTCCTTGGGGGGAGGGGAGAGTGGTGTTGGGTCAGGGGGGGGACCAGCCTGTTGCCTGTTTCTCATCGGGGACTGTTGGGTGCTGTGACACCCTGCTGTGTTTTTGTCTTTTTCCCTTTTCCCTTCCCTCACTCTTAAAATCTTCGATAAAGAAATTTGAACAATAAACATGGCATGAATCCTGCAACACCAGTAGTCATCATAATGAAATATGCAGAAAGATGTTACAAGACTATAGGATCTTTCAAAGAACCCAAGGTAGAGGAAGAACTCAATGAGTAAGTAATTATAGAAGGAGAAATGGGGGTATCAAAAACTAGTGGCGGCAGACAGTATTATAGAAATCTATTAATAATAGTTCTATTCATAGTTGTAGAATTGTGGTAATGTTAATAGTTTGTTGGATAAGTCTGGAGTTCCTGAAACTCAAATGGAAAATATGAAATTCCCAATATGTAGAAACACCAAAGAGCAATGTAAAACTGTATGAATATGTAAAAACTAATGAACAGATTTAATTTAAAAAATCATGACAGTGAATTAATTCATCGGTGTCTAGATTTAGCCGGATCGAGAGAGATCTGTGACATGGAAATATCATTACTGCATAGTGACGCTGACCAAGAAGTGCCAAAAAAAAGAAAGGATTGGTCCAACTTTTCCAGAACTTGTAATTGATCATTGTGAGATTTTAGACATTATTTCTCTCTATTTTATCTAATCTATCTATCTGTCTATCTGTTTATCTGTTTATTTTGTATCTATCTCTGAATATACATCTGTGTGTGCATATGTATATCATATTTATTTTTTTCTTCTTACACAGGTGATGATAGCACCTGTGTAGTTATGGTTACATCAGTTTCCTTTGAAAATGTATTTAATAACTGTGGTGCCTTTTTTGCACAAAACCTTCCATAAAAGCACATATGCTTTGGCGTCTTCTTAGCAACTTTTGTGGTGATCGGCCATGTAAAAGGAAACAAACAAAATGAGGGACCCAAAGGACCCCCCCCCCATAGGATTCTTTGCTTATCAATACAGAAAAACTGTTGACTTGAATTACACTAGATTTTGCTTGTAAGTCAAACTTTACTCAAGGCAGTGCCTTTGCTCGGCTGGTCTAATTCGTCTCGGTAGTTTTTGAATAATTAGTGTTTAAATAGTGTTCTGATCTGGGCATAAGGGGATTAAATTTAAGAGCTATCTGGATTGTTCCTTGCAAAATCGTGATTTCATGGAAAATGTATGACTCAGTTGCAAAAATAAAGCTACACCATTCGACTAGGGAGCTTTTTCTACCTTTATGTATTGCAGATTCACAAATATTACCGTGTATTCATGAATCCGCCATGCTCTGATTGGCTGGCTGACACTGAAATGTTTTTATTGAGTCCATCATCACCCAAGACAGTGCACTGAGTACCGTGTTTGGAACAATAAAAACAAAAAGGGCTTCAGAGGCACAGTGAGCCGGTTCCCAAACGACCCCTCATTGGGAAATAAAATAAAAACAAATTCTATGGGATTTGCGAGTCCTGTGCTAGATTTACAGATCCTTTACCTTCCCTGGGGCCGCAGGAGTTATGAATCTGGCACACCATAAGCGAATTCAGATAAAAACATAAAAGAAGAATTTGGTGCACCACAGCTGCACTTGGCTAACTTCGCCTGTGCATGGCCTGCAGTTGTGTGCAGTAGGAGTTGGCTGTCTGTGGTCAGTAGGATCAGGGCCTCGCCAAAAGCTGCCCTCAGCTGTGCATGGCCAAAGGATGTTCACGGTGCTGTTTGGCTGCCCACAGGGGTTCGCTACAGGGAAATGTTGGATGTAGTATATGATGAAAAGAACTAAGGGCCAGATGTAGCAATGTCCGATTTTGTGAATTGGAAATTGCGAGTCGGTGCGACTCGCAATTTCCGAGTCGCAAAATCGGATGCAGAACGGTGTCTCAGACACCGTCTGAGAATCGCTATGAGGTCGCAAAGACCCACCTCATTAATATTAATGAGGTGGGTTGCATTTTGCGACCCCATAGCGAGTCCCTGCACTCACAGGGATGGTGGCCTGCTGAAGACAGCAGACCTCCATGTCTGTGACTGCTTTTTAAATAAAGCAGGGTTTTTTTTGTATTGCAGCCCATTTTCCTTAAAGGAAAACGAGTTGCAATACAAAAAAAATAACGCAACCATTTGGTTTCGTTTTTTCAGAGTAGGCAGTGGTCCATTGGACCACTGCCTTCTCTGAAAAAACATTTTTGACAACATTCACAAAGGGGAATGGGTTACCACCAGTGTGACACTGGTGGTAATTGTGAATTGCTTTGCGACCACATTCGCGGTCACAAAGCAATTTAGCATTGCGATGCGAGTCGCAAATAGGAAGGGGACACCCCTTCCTATTTGCGAGTCGCATTCACAATTTGCGAGTCTGTACCGACTCGCAAATTGTGAATGAGCATCGCGATGAGCATTTTGCTTGGCGCAAACTGCGATTTTCGCTGTTTGCACCATGCAAAATGCTTTCTACATCTGGCCCTTAGATTCACTGAAGAAACCAAAGTTTCAGTGAAGTTATGGTTAGCTTTGGTTCCAACACCTTGATGTACTTTAAAAAAAAAAAACAACTCTGAAAGTAATTAAAAAAAATACAGTTAAAGTTCTGTCATTGTTATGAATTAAGACTGAGAAAGCAATGAAACTGGCACGTTTTGATTACAGTCACAATTCATCACTAGTACAATAGAGAGGCAAACATAACGTTCACAAAAAATGCAATGCCAAAACCTCACAACATTAATGCTAACAAATAACATCACTTAATAGCAAAAGGCAATTAAATAACAACACATACTCAAACCATTGCATAAAACTACATTCACAGTCTTCACTTTGAACATAGTATGTGTAACTTGATATTTAATCTCATCTCTAAAATTATTTGCAGCATTTATGGTTGCATCTTTCACAGAAAGGGCGAGGCCATGAGCATTGCAGTTTGTGCTCTAGTTATGGGTTTGCGTGGCTGTTGTACACGTTCTGATAATCCAGAATCTCCAATCTTCTGTGAGACTGCAACAAAACTGGCTGTTTAAGGAAAACACCTAATCAAAGAGACAGAAAGTGAAGATGGTCACATGTCACAGACTGGTGTTATGCGTGCAAAAGAGATAGCAAGTACTGTATGCCCTTCTAGATCACAGTAGGCATGAGGGAATTAACAAAACTCCTGAACTACTGAGAAGGTAATTTTAGGGGCCCTTCTGGGCCGATAGATTGGGTAACTATTGGAAAAAATGTACACGATGCATTACTTTTAAGATCGCTCCCAGGTAGCTTGGAAAGTACAGAGCCCATCTGTCTGGTGTGCATTGATTTCTTGTTTCTGGAGATGGAGAGGGAAGGAACACAGAATATCTTACCCATCTGTGATCATTTTACCATGCTCAAACTTTTCTAATAAAAGATCAGAAAGCTCCCAAAGCAACTATAGTCATGTGGGAAACAAACCATCCTCAGTGGGATGCACAAGTTAAACCTTTCAGCAAAATGTTACTCTATGTGCTCTGGAACCAGTAGAAAAGCATAGATGGATTCAATATCTAACGTAGCTAGCCCATCTCTACAAATTTACAAGAAATTAGTTTAGAGGATGTACCCCAACATTATTTGCTGTTTAGGAAATATACCATACTGGACTTGATCTGAGATTTGGAGCCAGTCTAAATGAAGATTGTCCAGAAAATCATCTCAAGCATGTCCAACAACGAAATCAGTTGTTTTGAACCCATCAACTTGCAAATGTTGGTAACAAGAATGGCCCTAGGAATAAAGGAAGGTGTAGTCAGACATAAAACTGCAAGACATCCAATCATGTTTTCCCTAAATGTTTCAATTTAAAGTACTTGAAGTGCTCAGAAGTTTATACATTGCCAGGGACACTATTTAAATCCATTGAAGTTATGTTTCCTTTTTCAAATTGTTCACACTGAAAAGTCTTTGATTCACAGCGAGAAGATTCTCTCTTTAGCACATCAGTGTACTGACATAAGAAAGGAATTGTGAGTATTTATCTGAAAGGTCACTATCCACTCCGCCCCTTAACTAGTATGACATTATGGAAGCTTGGGGGATACAAATGATCAGCGATGTTAGTTAAGAGAGAGATTGGATCAGGCCAGAACAGAACAGGAATTAAGAGAGAGATGGTTGGTGAAGGAAAGAATGAACACATGCACAGTCTAGGCAGCTTGAAGATTGCTGCTTGAAGTGGCTGTAAAATTCCTCAGAGCTTCAAAGAGCAGTGAAACAAATACACCTTGTTATACTCTTGTGTAGCCTCAGATGCTCAGGTGTAACTTTGTGTCCTGACACAAACATCGTGTCCTTAGGTGTAGCCTGAAAGATATCCAGTGTCACCAAATCTTCATAAACTTGCCACAAAATAAAGACATCAAATCTTTCCAGAGTGTGCGTGTAGTGGCCACACCACATGTAAAATACCCTTGAATGCAGTATGGTGTGCCACTTTTTATCAATTTGAAATATTATTTGAATGCCTTAACATACTCACAAAGTGCGGTTTTGAAATAATCCTTAGGAACTCTAATTCTGACAAAATAGTATGATTACATAGTCTGTAAGTGCACGCATTTGCTGGATATAGTCAGTTAAAACATTGATCTCAACCAGAAGTGCGGGGTAGGGTTCAATAAATACACTGGTGTGGGGTTTTACAGTGTGACGAATTCCAGACAATTTTAATCACATTAAAAATCACAGATCACTGTGTTTTTTTCACACCAGGTTCATGTACTGTGTGTTGTCTTCAGACAGCTGGTTTTAAGATGCAGGAGTGTTTTTTGTCTCTTAGGCCTGAATTTATATCAGTAAGAAGACATTTGGTAGCTAGATCAGTGAACATAATTTTCGGTAAAATGCATCCTGTTTCTAGGTTTCTAGGTGAAAGCAAACAGTTGAACATTGCAAGAGAAATGAAGGGAGAGCAATCTCACTTTGCTGTCAGTTCCAGCACCCCAAACTCACAAGCACCCTCACATGCCACTGCTCAATCATGCGCATGGTGTTCGGGCTATAATATATGAAATGTGCCTACATTATCTGTGTTATGTGTATATGCCTTGGTTAATCAATTAGTCTGTAAACATCTGTATATTTAATTTTGTACTATCAATAACAAAAGTTAAAAAGGACCATAGACCTCTCCAATAAAATACACCATGTGCCTAAATCAAGCTTACAGACTGAGGGAGTTCTTTTGATTCGTGTAGGAAAGAGGAGCCTTATATGAGCCTTTACTTCCCCATAAGAAGCACATTTGCAGTCCCTGTGATCCTTTCCCAGGCAGTGCATTTACTTACCTGGTCACGGATCTTATGAGACGTAGAACCTGGTTAGCAGGAACATAACTTTCATACTACAGCGGGAGAGGTGCCATATTCCTCACAGTGTCTTGCTGCCTGTAAAAGCTAGAGTTCCACTCTTCCTCCTTCATACTTATAGCAATGACATTTACCACAATTATGAGAGAACAAAGTAGGCTCTCCAGTAAAAAAATAAAGCATGATTTTCCACTAATATTCTGTTTTTGAATTAGTCAACTTTCTTCAAAGGAAACAAGGGAGTGAGTTAGAATCACCCATGTCCTTAAGTTGTAGCAACTTCAATATCAAACCCATTATACAAATATTGATTCTCATTTCAAATAGTTACAAAATATGCATTCAGAAAATGTAGATATTTCTGAATCACACAAAACATCTACATTTTTACTTGATTATCTTCTTGTAAATCCATGTAATGTATTCAGTGTTTTTATTGTAGTACAATTAGCAATAGCATTACTAACCATAGTGCAATAAATACATTGAATATATATTATAATAATTGGATTATTAAACATAGTGCTATGAATACAATGAATATATTGTATTAATGGAATATTTAACCATAGAGCTATGCTTCTCCTCCCGACATCACCAGACCTACATGTCCCCCTTTAGTCACCAGGTTCTTAGTACACTGTAGCATTCGGGAACTCTGCTTATCTAGTGTAATATCTTGTAAGCCTGATTGGAGGTGGGCTGATGTTAGAGTGATCTGTTTTCCATCCCATGTACCCGTCGTGCTGCTCACACCTCTGTAAATTTCTTAGTAATATTGTCACAAACCTTAAGCCTGAGGTGGATCCTGCATGCAGAAACAGACAATTTATACCTCTGCCAAGGATCTTGTCAGTCCCTCCTGTTTGATGTGTCTCTTGCATGGGCACAACATAAGGCAAACATCAATCATGTCAGGCCGATACAGATCCACTTTTAACTTGTTTCCTATTCTATTTGTATTTCATAACACACATTTAGAGGTATCCTCCCCTTTGGCTCTCATGTGGCCCCATATCAGTTCAAATAGAAAATTAGAACCCAGGGATCTCCATTCTATGTTTCTTGGAAAAATCTACTATTAGAGATGAACGTATGGTGACCAGGTGCCCACAAATTCAACTTCCCCTGCCCAGTTCCCTCCCTGCTACACCATGCGGTAGACTTATAAAAATCCTCTTCCCCAATTTGCAGCATGCCTGTCACCTAAAATTGAAATTAAAAACCAAAGCATTTCCAAACTTATTTGAAGTATAACACTTAGGGTAAGACAGTAGGTCTAACTTCATCCCACTTCCATTGACACCATTCATTGTACTTATAACAGGGGTACTGTGTAGAAGAACAAACATGATTCACTCCCACTGCCTGAAGTAGCTTTGATAGTCCCATCTTAGCCTCCCAAGAAAACTTGCAGAATAATCAGCAAACACTATCACAGGCCCACACCCCTCCTAAAGCTCCCAGGCCCTTCAGGAGTCGACCAAATGTTGTTGTTTTGCATACATTTGTTTCTGTAGGCTTAAGTGCTGTACATTGCTCTTTCCCCTTCATCTCCTTGATTTCTGTAGTCTGTCTCTTGTGGTACTTCTTGAATTTTTCCAGGCTTTCTTTTTTCCATCGCACTGCAAGATCCTATTCACATTTCTCCTTTAGTGCTTCCTTTAGAAATGCATACTTAATCTATTCTGTTATGCTGTGGCTCCCCGGTTGCAAATCTCTTGATCCGTATTGTCTAAAAGTGAATTGCTCTAGTCTCTCCAATGGCAAGGAATTCAGGTGTTTCGTCCAAGGCACTTCAATCCAAGGGTTTCCCTTCCTCTTGTCAAGCAAGCACTACTGCCTCATGTCCTCATCACTTAGGCTGTATGTCAGTTTTGTCAACCCAGAGAGGAAGTGGGGAGGGGAAAGTGGCCAACCATGCATCTCTCCAGCAGCACTGCTACTGGGAAGAAGTTGTTGACCAATTGCCTCAGGGTACTCCAGGCAATGATCTTTCTTCCTGTTCTGCTTCTAATGTTGACGTTACAGCAGGCTTCTCCAGCGAGTTGATTGTGAGCTACTGGTAGCACTCCAACTACTTATAGGTAGCTCACCTGTTTACAGTCAAGCCTATTTAATTAGAAGCTTATGTTTGATTGAACTAATATATGAATCCCAAAATTGAAAAGTGCTAAAATGAGATGAAAATGTGTGTATTTTAGAACGCTTGTAGCTTAGCTGATATTTGGAGACGAATGGATGGATTTCCTAAATGTATGTAAAACTGATATTTGAGTGACAAATCATACAGCATTGGGGAAACCTATTATTAAAATTATTGCCTTCATGCCAGGGGCATTGCAGTTTTGGCTGTATAAATTGATGAAGCCATTTTCACGTTAATGCTTTAACCTTCCCTGAGACACTGAGGTAATCACTGCTGTTAATTTTGCATGGGGTGGCCGCTAATGTAATCTTGCCTTATGTGGTCAATATTACCAATCTAATAAGGTAAGTAGCTCGATATGTTTTTTTTGAACATAAATAGGTCTCATTACAGGAAAAGTTGGAGACTCATTCACTACAGATATTCCTTTCTGAGATTCCCCTCTAAATCAGTTTAAACCTCTGTTTTACTCCCCAAGGGGCTTTACGCAATGCCCATATGTGAAGCAACAGGTCCAACACCTGCCCCTCTCTCCTGATATTTTATTTGGAGGCACCACATCATTTGACCTCCCCCTGCACCTCTGTCATGGCTTATCTGCTACCTGCTGGTATTACTTCCACAACTGTCCCAGGCTGTTTTATAAAATGGCACCACCCTTGGTGACTGGGGGCACACTCCCCCTCTTGGCATCACTTGACCAATCCCAGATTTCTGGCCCCCATTAAGCATCTAGGATTGAGGAGGGATGGTAAGAAGCATGTCACTTCAGGCTAGCTCTCCCAGTACAGGTACCCAGTCAGTCGTTTTGGGGTGTTTGTGCCCCCATCAAGGCCTTCTTCGTTGCAGTAGTGCATTCCAAAAGGGTTTTGAAGCAGGATACAGGCCATCTGGCCTCTTGGACAGCCACGCCACCCATTCTTCTTTCTCATTTTGTATCTCTCTCTGTCATTGCATTTGGCTCATTATTTATCCCATCAAGCTCACTCTCAGTTCCTTGAGGCTTTCTCTTGTAGTGATAATCACAAGCTTCTGTTTGTCAAGGTTGCAGAACTGCAACACCCTGCCCAGTGGTTAATCCCCAGATAGCTGCAGTAGTGGGTGATTTATTACAGACTTGCTCCTGTATTTTGCTAGTCTTTGTGTGTCTAATTTAAGATTGTACTTCTAATGCCTGTGCTGTGTTTGTTCTGTGTGTGATTAAAGGTAGCCCTGCTAACACTATTTTGGGGTACTTCTTCAGTTCCCATACCCAGTGGGATCGGTGGCTGCTTATCTGGACAACTTGATATTGTTTGTAGAGATAAAAGGAAAACTGGAGTATGTCCATGTTATTCATTTCCATGTGTGCTCAGAAAATGTTGATAAGGCATTGATGGCCAGTGGTATCTATGATGGCTAAGAGATCAGCAGCACCAGGGGCCACAGGCAAGGTTCATGTTTCAAGATGAAAAGGATGCCATTTATTACTTGACTGCTTTCTGGTTCAGTGCTGCAGTGTGGTCTGAAACAAGATCATCTGCAGTGTTTTAGGATGCACTTAGTATTAACTTGGTCTTTTGTTGTACAGTGATTGTTAACATATGTTTTAAGGAATCTCACTTTTGTAATGGGATAATAGCTACCAAGGTCTTCAGATTGAGTGTTGCCTTTTTCAGCAGTAGTGGAGCTGGTGTATTTCCAGGTTTGATTGCACAGGAAAAGGTGCTTTGTGCAAAACACATTGACTATTTGTAGAGGTTTAAGTGCTGTTCTGATGAGAGTTTTAATAGCGTTTTTTTTTATAATTGGAAAGACCAGTTGAGTGCTGATTCATGAGGAACTGCATCAAACGAAGGCAGTACTTAATGGCTTTGAAGATTAGGTTTTTGTGTGAGGAGAGTAGAGATTTCTATCTCAGAAATGAGTTTTTTGTTGTTACCTTTTCTTGCTCATAAGTCATTTGCTGTGAGTTTGTTCTTGAGTGCACCATGATGCCGAGGGTTGTAGTTTTGTAGAGCAGAGGTGTGCAAGTTTGAGGTTGAATAGGTGTGGGTGCAAGGTGACATCTGCATCAGCACTGAAATTGGCTTTGAAGTCAGTTGTGATTTTCAAGGTGATACATTCTTGATTGAGATTTTTTATGTGGAAGTCCGTGAAGGACAGTACTTATGTTTGGTGAGTGTTGACAGTGGTGGGTAGTTGGCACATGGGGAATGATGATCCTGATGACAATGTGGTCCGACCAATCCAGTGCCATTTGAAACACTCCATGGTTGTGAAGGTCAGACTTGGCATTGTTTTATTTGGTCTGTGTTGGTTCAACACCATGTTTGATATTCATGGTATATAAGAAAGATTAACAGGTCTTTTCAGTGTCTTTCTGGAGAAAATTCCTGGAGCTTTAAGGTTCAGGAGAAAGGTATTGTTGGATTAGATAGTGGGTAAGGTGCTGATCATTTTTGTCACGTCCTCACTGCAGGCTTTGCTTAAGTATGGTCTGCAGATCAGTTGAAAGGTGCTGACCTGAGAGGAGAGGTGTGGCTAGTGAGTAATTATGAAATAATTATTGACAGTGGACTCCGATGTCTAGGATGTGAGGATAACTGTGAATTTATATTCCTATTCTGATCAACTCCTAATCAGAGCCTTTAAATTATAGTGCAGCTTATTTATTTATGTATCCATTTCATCTGTGTTTAGCCCATTATTCTGAAACCTAGAACCCCAGCAGACAATTGTGTTCTCCTTAGACTGTAACTTATATATGACACAGGTAATATCAATAACTTGATAGCACTTTCTAACAAAACGTATCCCTTTCTAATCAGTGTAAATAAGTTGCTCCTTTTACCCAATTGAATAGTGTTCAGTTTACCAACCTTGGAAGCATAGGAGGGTGAATCGGCTGTGCAGTAATACAAGCTCATGACCTGTTTATCATTGTTTGTTTCAGCGTCAAGCTTTCTGCTCTGAGACAACCTGATGGATAAATAAATGTGACAAAGGCATATTAAAATAGAGTTGCTCTCACTTTGCAGTCTGTTGGCATCACGGGTCCTCATATTATAGTTCATACCCATCTTTCTGAGATGAAGATATTTTAGTGAGATGCGAGGGGGGATATTTAGCAGACCGAGGTTTGATGAAAAATGTCTGGACAAACTAGAGGTTGAGGAACAGACATGCTTGATGCTGAAGATTTTTTACTTGTTGTTGCAGGCATCTGTCACTTTCCATAATGTCGCAGTCTACTTTTCCGAGAAGGAGTGGAAGCTTCTGAAGGAGTGGCAGAAGGAGCTGTACAAGGATGTGATGAAGGAAATCCACGAAGCCCTTCTCTCCATGGGTAAAAAACACATCTTGTTTATCGCTGTCAGTCTTCACAAGTTCCCCATCACTTGTTCCTCTCACTCACGTTCTCAGGAAAACGTCTTCAGAGTCACAGCATCGCACCAGGAGTGCGGTTCTCCCAGCATCCTCTCAAACACTTTTTTATTGCTTTGTTCTTAATGTACAAGCAGGTTTTCCATAATGTGAGCTTTAAAGGCAGTTCACTGCTAATAAAGGAGGTAGATTTTCCCCTAGAAGTCTTTTAGACCCAAGGCGATATTTGTCACTCAGAATTTATTTGATTTTTAACAAACAGCACATTTCAAATAACTTGGCATAATTTATTTACCAGTGGTGACAGTGCATACACAAGCTTGAAACATACAGTAGTGTCACCGCAACAACAGTAAATTTCGTACTTGTATAGCGCACTACTCACCCGTTAGTGTCTCAAGGCGCTGTACGCCTACCACTGTGGAACCCTTCCTGGCTTTTCCGTGTGAGGTGCCCACTCCTGGGCAACCTCCAAGGTGAAGCCAGGCATCCCAGCGCTGTTGGGTCCGTTGTGGAGAATAAGCAAGCTATTGCCCAGAGTTACAGAGTGGGACCCATGAATTAGATTAGGCACCGATGTGAGAATTATCAGGTCCGAGGAAATTGAGCCCAAGACCCGCTGAGGCGGGAATTGAACCCTGGTCCCGGGCCATATTTCTGCATCAGGGTCTGCCGCTCTAACCATTGAGCCACACTTCTCCACAGTCATCACCCCGAGCATACAAATAGCAAACCAACCCATTGTGGGCTTTGGGCCCGATGGGGGGTGGGGACGTAGCTTGGGGGAAAGGATCAGGGACACCATGAGACATAAAAGCAAAGGTGCAGAGAGAGCCCACTGGCTGCATCAACTTAGGCGCGGGTGCCAGATCCAGGCCCGTTAGAATATACAACCCCTCCTCAGGATATCAGTATTCAACAGCGATAGTGGGGGGCCTCCAGGAGAACAAGTCAGGCCCTACTCAGTCTAGCCCAAAAAAGAGGACAAGCCTAACTTGGATGGGAAAAGAAGGGGATGAACTAGAACTAAAACAAAGGGAAGGGGAGGATCCTCCAATTACGCTCTACCTGTAGGCAAGCAGAACACCTGTAGGGGGGAAGATCGTCCTGGGGTTGGGGGGAAGCAATCAATAAGAGGATGTCACAGGCAAGCAAACTCAGAGAAAGTTATCTTGTGGGACATTTGTTCCACGACCAAGACATGCCACAGCCAAGTGAACCAGGCCACCACCAGGGGAGCAGCTGGGGTCTTCCAGGCCAATGCTATAAGTTGCTTTGCTGCTCCCATCATGTGACTGACCAGGTACCAGTCAGCGTGGGTCGCCGCATCAAGTGTGACTGGACAAGTCCCTCATCATTGCATTATTCATCGGTATTTATAAAGCACAAATTATTACCCCGAGGGATATCCGGGTGCTGGAGTGGTTGAGTGTGCTAGCTGTAGGGTAATCACAGGTCGAACAGCCAGGTCTTGAGTTCTCGCCTGAAAACGGTAAGGGTAGGAGTTGTGTGGAGGTGGAGAGGAAGATCATTCCATGCTTTGCGGTGATATGGAAGAAGGCGCGCACTCTTCTGCAGTGGAACGGAGCCTTCTGGTGGGCAGGTAGAAGGATAGTCTGTGATTGATGATCTTCAGTCTGGTGTTGTGGAGAGCCTTGTACGCGAGGATCTTCAATTTGCATCTCTTGTGGACAGGTAGCCAGTGAAGGTTTCTGAGAGGGAGTGTGATGCTAACTCGCCTGGGGAGGTCGAGGATGATTCTACCTGCAGTGTTCTGAATGGTTTGCAGGCAGTGGAGGAGCTGGGCGGAAAGTCCAGTTAAGATGGTGTTGCTGTAGTCGAGGCCACTGGCGATGAGGGCCTTTGTGATGGTTTTCCTGATGCTGACAGGGATCCAGTTGAAGATTTTGCGGAGCATGCAAAGGATGTGGAAGCATTACAAGGCCACTGCATTTATCTGCTTTTTGAAAGAGAGTTCCTTATCAATGATGATGCTGAGGTTGCTGGTGTGGTCAGTCAGGGTAGGGGAAGTACCCAGTGTCGTTGGCCACAAGGAGTCACCCCAGGGGGAGGGGTTGTTACTGAAGATGATAAGTTTGGTTTTGTCTGCGTTAAGTTTGAGGCAGTTGGACTTCATCCACTCAACGACGTTAGCCATGGCGCTTTTGAAGTTGGATATGTCAGTGGAGTGTTCATCCCAGAGGGAGATTATTAGCTGCGTGTCGTTGGCATAGGAAATGATCTTGAGTCCTTAGGTTCAGACGATCTCCGCCTGTGGAGACATATAGGTGTTGAAAAGTGTGGGGCTGAGAGAGGACCCCCTAAGGTATGCTGCTGATGATGTTCTTGGGTTTTTTGATGTGTAGGGAGTGAGGTAGATCCTCTTTGTGCGTCCTGTGAGGAAGTCGTAGGTCCATTTGAGAGCATTGCTACGGATTCCCAGGCGGTGGAGTCTATTCACAAGGGTGTGGTAAGAGACCGTGTCGGATGCGGCTGAGAGATCGAGGAGGATCAGGGCTGCCTCCTCACCCTGGTCGAGGAGGGATCTGATGTCAGTGGCTGCGACAGAGCGGTTTTGGAGTTGTGGCCCACTCTGAATACAACTTGGAAGGGGTCCAGGAGGTTGAGCCTTTCCAGGTGATCCGCGAGTTGACGGTTGATGGCTTTTTCTAGGACTTTAACCGGGAAATGGAGCAGTGAGACTGGACGGTAGTTCTTGAGTTCATTGGAGTCTGCTGTAATTTTTTTTTAAGGAGAGGTTTGACCTAGGCTTGTTTCCAGATCTCGGGGATGGTGACAGTGTTCACAGGGGTGTTGAGGTGGCGTCTTCTTCTCCAACAGTACCTTTTCTGTACCGTATACAAACCTGGCAAAGTTCGTAACCCAGCTGACTTTATTTTATTTTTTAGTGTGTGAATTAGCTACAAACTTGTGATCTTTTTATAAAACCAAGAGTTATAGTTAGGACATTCTAAAGTCAGGTAACGAACATACATGTGGTGTTTAAATACAATTTATAGTTGTATCAATTTTAAGTATTTTAAAAAATGAAAACAGGTGGGGGTTTAAGGATTTCAAACATCCACCATGACGAGTGGTGTTTTAGCTTTTGTAAGAATTTAGGGCCAGTGTGTGTTGGCACCAAGATTCAAATACTCTGTCAACGTGT
Organism: Pleurodeles waltl; assembly: GCF_031143425.1. Classification (NCBI taxonomy): domain Eukaryota; kingdom Metazoa; phylum Chordata; class Amphibia; order Caudata; family Salamandridae; genus Pleurodeles; species Pleurodeles waltl. The sequence continues at coordinate 507,628,083 of NC_090438.1, read as the reverse complement.
AATGAACATGTTTTGTGATAGATTATTGAGTTTAATAACATGCAGTAGCAAGGCTAATTCTAGTACTATGCTTGTGTTAGACTGATACATTCGGTGCTCATTTGCAATGTAGGTTAAACGTTTACTGCTAGGACCATGCGACAGTAAAAAAACAAACATATCCAAGCTCCCCTGTACATAAACCGCACCTCGTGGCCTCCTCGAATGACGAGGAAAAGCTTCCCCCCACACAGGATAAAAAATAAAGACAACTAGACTACACAGTGTGTGCTGCGGCGTTCTACCCATATAGGCAAGCACTTGAAAGCCCACATAGGGGTTCTAAGCGCTATGTAAGTGCTGTAATACAATACACGTTTAGCACAAGATGATATTTGAAAGTCTCGCAAGCCCCAGTGAGAGACAGGCTGCCTCTCCCAGATCGCCAGTGCCAGTCAGCGCATTGACCACCCCACCCCCCTGCACCCCCACGTCACGCAGGGGGGATGGGAATGCAAAGAGAGGTGCAAACAGCTGATTTAGATGAAGGAAGAGCAGCTACAGCATGGTGTTTATTTAATTCACAAAGGGGGACTGGGATGAGCGCGTCTACACTGTGTGATGACTGCCGTGCTGAGAGAACGAGGCCCATAACATGCACAAGTCTCAGGGAAAAGACAGCCAAAACTAGACCAGCCCACGCAACAACTCAAACAGGTTACAATAACAAGTACCTCTACATGTTAATAAGCATCCTTTTCAACCAGCACACACATTGTTTGTAAATAGATTTACAATTAAAAAACTACTAAACAAAAAATGATAGTGATAGTAGTTACCAAAATCAGGTAAAGGTGCTTCGTAGCAGGGCTTGGTGTGAGTGAAGAATTTAATTAATTTGATCTGTGAGATGATTATGCAGTAATCATCTGGTATAGTAAATCCCAGTTTGTTCTTAACGTGCCCTAGGATTTCCTTCTAAAAGATAGTAAGGAAGGGACATGACCACCCTATGTGCTGAAAGTCACCAACCTTTGCCCCACACCTCCAAGGGGTATCTGCGGTTGCAGGGATCATGGTGTGATAGCGTGCAGGTGTGTAGCACCAATGCAGCATTAGTTAATAAGCCGATTCTTGCTGGGAGATGCTCTTGTCAGTCTTGGGATTCTCGCGCCTTAGAATTTCCCACTGTTTATGGGAGATGCTCAAAGTACTATCCTGCTCCATTGTAGCCTGGTAAGGGTGGCGAGGGAGTAGTCTGGACTGCTGGAGAACACTGTATGTTTTTGAGATAAGACTCTTAGAGCCCTCAAACCCACGTACCAAAGTTTTGAAGGAGGTTGGAGACTGGGTGGCTCCTGCAGGATTTGGGGGGGGGGGGGGATTGGGCCCTGTGACAAAGCTGGAAATACTGAAGCTGAGACTTATCAGGAATGACAAACTCAAGTTTACACTGCTTGAAGGGTTTGATGGCCAACCTGTGGAATAGGTCCTGTAATGTCCTACAATCGCCCTTTTCCCACTCCTGAAAGGAGCCTGGGGTGAGGGCAGGTGTAAAGTCCAGATTGTGGACTATCTGTGCAGGAAAGGAGGTGAGGTCTCTCCCGATCGCCAGTCTTACCCAGATCACCAGGACAGTTTAGGTTGGGGTCACTAGGTAAGAGCTGAAGGGATCAATGCTTTTGTGGTAGCCAGGCTAGGTTCCACAGTGGTCTACAGACTAACACCCGGTCCAGAAGTAGCCAGTGTTTTCCACTTTCCCTAACGACCCACTCAGAGATGTGTGCAGATCTGCAGCCCAATTGTAATCTAAAATGTTAGGGTACGCGAGGCCCCCGCGGCTCCGAGGCAGCATTAGAAGGTTGAGAGACAGGGCTGTTTTCCCTTCCAGAAAGAGGATAGAAGATCCTTTTGCAAAGATTTAATGTCTTTAATTGGGATAGGCGTAGGAAGAGGCTGGAAGAGATACAGAAATTGCGGGAGGACATTCATCTTAACCACATTGACACGACCCAGCCAGGAAATATTGAGGGGCTTATATCTCTGAAGGTCCTCCAAGATGGCAAGTGGCAGCCAGTTGGCTTAGAATCAAGTCTGTAGGGAAGGAGTAATAGTGAAGCCAAGGTATTTGATAAAGCAGGTCACCCACTCAAGGGGGACGAGTTCAGGCAGGCGCAGGACCTGATACGGCGGGTTGGTCAAGTTGAGTATGTGAGATTTTGTCATGTTAATCTTCTACCCAGAGATCGTTTCAAATGCGCACAGACAGTGGCCCACTGGAGGTTTCTGGCTCTGTTAGTGCCAGCATCAAGTCATCAGCGAACAACAAGACTTTTGTTGCTGTCCTCCAAGGGGAATGCCAGCTATAGACTAGTCCTGTCTGAGGTGGCTGGCCAGAGGTTCCACCACTAGGGCGAAAAGCAGGATGTTGAGAGTGCATCCCCTCTGGGTGCCCCTGTGAAAGGCAAACAATTGCGTGGCCTGGCCATTTACTCATTTGGTAGCTGTTTCGTGCAGCATAAGATGCCATGATATTTCGTTAGGTCACAGACTGATCTTGTGAAGAACCGCACGGAAGAAAGCCCAGCTAACCTGACTGAATGCCTTATCTGCATCTAGGGAGAGAAGGCCGGCTGAGATATTGTGAGCCCTAACTTTCTCCACCAGGTGAGCAAGTCGCCTGATGCTGTCAGCACTCTGCCTTTGTTTGATAAAGCTGACTTGGTCAGGATCAATCAGCCCTTGCAGCAGGGTCTCCAGGAGGTTGCCCAGAATTTTGGTGTAGATCTTAGCATTGTTTTTCAATAGCATGATTGGGCAATAGGAGGCACAGAAAATGGGGTCTTTACCTGGCTTAGGAATGAGCATAATCTCCGCTGCATATATTGTTGGCATGAGGCAGTTGGCATCTGTCAAAGAGTTGTAGAGTTCAAGCAAGAGTTGTTTCAGATGAGAGAGGAAAAGCTTGTAGAAGGAGACCAGTAGCCCATCTGGGCTTGGGGTCTTCCCTACCGGTAGTACCTTAAGAGCACAGGTCAGCTCTGCCACTGTGAATGGGGCTTTGAGGTCCTGCACAATCCAGTTGCTTAAAGGGTTACCAGGGACAATCATAGGGATAAGAGTCTATGGTTACAGGGTTGTCCCCTTCACTAGAGTAGAGGCTCTTACAGTAAGCTTAAAATGCCTCCTGTTTATCTGGTTCTTTGACAGCCCATGTGTAATTCTCCCCCTGCAGTTTAGAGATGTGTGAGCGGGCATATTGCATGTGGAGCCTAGGCAAATAGCATGCCCACCTTATCGCCCCGTAATAGTATTTCTGTTTAAGTGCCAATAGGGATCTCTCTGCCTTGATGACCCCGTGTGTCTCCTCAACTGGCCAGTTGTTTGGCACATGCAATAGGGTGTTTGTCTGACTGCTGCAGAGTGGATTTCTGCGGTGAGGTTAGCTTTGGACAGGCAAGCCTCTCACGCTCTGGCTATAGATTTGAAGGACATGACACCCCTGATAGTCACCTTGAAGCCATCCCAGAGAATGTGTGGAGTGGGAGGTATTTGGGAGGTCGTTGAGCTCAGAGTATTTAGTGATTGACTCCTTGATGGTGGCATTATCTACAGGGTTGCACAAGATTTGGGGATGCAGGCCCCAGCACATGTGGAAGGCTTGTGCGGGGTCCATACAAGCTCTAAATGGATGTGATCTAAGATAGATATGTCTGAGATCAAGGTCGACTCCAGGCCCATACGAGGGAGTGCATATGAAATATGTGGTTGATGCAGAAGTAGGGCCAGTGGACATGTGAGTAATAGGCGTAGCCTCTAGTATCCCGGTGCAAGTATTGCCATGCATCAAACAGGCCCGCATCAGTAAGCTCCTGATGGAGCCGTCCAGGCATGGCCCCAGCTCCTTGATATTGGGACTTAGGCCCTTATTATAACCCTGGCGATCGGCGGTTTTTACCGCCAATATCATAATGAGGGCCTTAGTCCGGTCTAGTTCTGGATCCCAGACCAAGTTAAAGCCCCCTCCTAGTATGATGTCACCCTTGTATAGAAGGTAACCTGTGCATGAATCAGGGGATACGGGTTGAGGAGAGTCAAGGCAGATCTTCCCTGCTCAACTGTCATAGGTAAAAACTGCCCTTTCTGGTCTCTAGAGCTCTTTAGCAACTTGGAGCAAAAACCTTTCTTTGAAAAGATAGCAACCCCTGCTGTTTTAAAAACTGCGTATGTCCAGTGTTGGCAGGGATAGCAAGGGTCAGCCATGCAATGGCAGTGTTCCTTGAGCAGGTACGTTTCTTGTAAAAAAAAACAAAATAACTTCAGGGTCCTGCTTGAGTAGGTACTGCTAGATTTGCTTCCGCTTACTGGGGAAATTAAGCCCTCTGACATTGAGGGACAGTAGTTTAACATTGTTAATGGATCCCATGGCCGATGAGAGGTGGGTGTTGCAAAGTGAAGGAAGTGTGGCTCCCCGCCAGCCCTAGCAGGAAGGGAGCAGAACACCCCCTGCCCCTATCCAGGGCCTTATAGAGGTGTTACCTTTGATGGAGCAGAGCCCTGTAGAGGTGACAAACGGAAAAGTGAGATAGCTGCAAACCCCTATAGAAAAAGGTGTTGTGGTACAGGACAACAGTTGGTACTAGCAATGAATATCTTGATGTAAACAACTGTAGGTCAAGTACTGATAGCAAACAACACAATGCAAAATAGAGAGTCCGGCCCCAGCTCCGTGGGCCCTGCTGTAGAAGAGAAAAGATTAGCATAACAATGTGCACCCAAATCAACACAACACAAAGGTAACAGTTCTCGGAGGTGGTTAAGATGATACAGTAGAAGATTGGGGAGCTTCCTACTTCATGTTCTGCAAGTGGAATATTATGTCCTCCTTTGCTGCGTGGAGAGTCTGCGCCCTGCTGTTGCAATTATGACGCGGGCCTTCCAGCCAAGCTCCACACAGGGTGCCAGTTGCCACACCTCTTCGGTGGGAGAGTCCAGGGCTCCCAGCTAGGGCACTCCTCACCTGGCAGGCCCAGCATATGATTGGATTCTGCCACGGCCCTAACTAGGTGCTGTTTGCCATTCCACTAATAGAGAAGCCCAAAAGGGTGTGTCTTTTGGTATTTGAGTCCTTGCTCGCTCAGTTTCTTTGAGACCGATTTAAAGTCCCTCCTTTTTTCAAGCATTAGCGGGGAAAGGTCTTAAAAAATGTGTATTGTGTGGCTTATGAAAATGAGATCAGCCTTACTACTTGACTGCTTTCAGGATAGTCTCTTTTTTCCTGGAAGAAATGGACTCTGGTCAAAATGTCGGGGATACTATCTGGGCAGCCAACTGTGTTAGCAACTTGGTGCGCTCTGGCCAGGATTAAGGGCTAGTGCGCCGCCCCGCTAGTCTGGAGCAGATCTCTAGTGAAGGCCAAAAAATCATCTCCTTTCAAGCCCCTAGGGATCCCCCGGGTGTGTAAGTTGTTCCTGGGGGCTACGATTTTCCAAGTACTCTTGCATACCTGGAGTTCAGTTTCTTACTATTCCAGAGTAGCTATGCGACGCCAGAGCATTTCCTGACCACCTCTGTGGGAATCCATTGTGCGCTTGAGGTAGTCCACTCGTGTTCCCACCTCAGTAATGTCTCTGCAAAGGTCCTGTAGGCAGCTTTTAAAGTCAGTCTTGAGGGAGCCGATTTCGAGCCTGTTGTCATTGAGGAATTTCTCCATGTACACTTGGTTGATAGGCTGGGTGGGGGGAGCCACGAAGGCCTGTGGTAATGAGTCACTCTTGCTACTTATTTCCAGTAGGGAGGATTTGGACCAAAGGGAAATGACAGAGTTGTCCTTAGAAGCTTTGCTCTGCGGCATAGCTGGAAGGAGCCACAGAGTCAGTGCTGGTGCGTAGGGGGAGGAATTCCTCTATGGCAGGGTGCAACCTGGTTGAGGACGCTCAGTCAATTGAGTAGTCCTCAGCTTAATTGAGGGCCAAGCGAGTCAGCCAGGGAGCAGTCTCTGCCCAAGTAGCGGTGCATGTTCCAGATAAGAGATCCTCAAGGGGGTCCTCGAGGTCAATGTCTGCCATTGTTGAGGGCATAAAGAGAGGTGGACCAGGTCCTCAAAGGCAACAGTGGGCCGACCATCGAGACCCCCCAGGAAGGTGTGGGACCCAACTACAGTGAACGCTCCTCCACGTGACCCCCATGCTCCAGATGGTCCTAGTGTGCTCTCGCCCTCACACAGTGGTCCCTGGGAGTCCCGCTGGAGAAAACAGCAGATGTCAGAGAGGGCCCATCACCCAGAAATGTCCACTGCTCTGCAGCGGGGGACCTAACACAGTTCTCGTCTCTAGGCACAGCTGGCGCTCCTTACACCCAGGCAGCTAGCTGGCACGTCCGGCCCATCCTCCCCACCAATGGTAGGGGAGGCCAGGGCTGCTTCCCTCCGGGCTCGGCCACACCCAAGGCTGTAGTCCTTTGCTTTCCTTGTGGGTCCCCCCTGACAGAGGGCACCTCCAGTCTCCACCCAACAGCCGCTCCCATGGCCAGCCTAAAACACTGGCTGGTCCTTACACAAAGTGGTGGCCCCTTCCCCAGTTGGGTCTCCAAAGTGCTCCACAGCAGGGGGTCAGAATCCTCTCACCACTTCGGCAGGGGTAGCAGTTCCACTCCCGTGGTGACCCCCAGTCATCAGTGATGGCCCATACACTGCTTTCCCCCGGCCCGCCAACAGTCACTGTTGCAGCCCCGTCTGCGACCCCTTTTTTGCTCCCCTGATTTAGCATCAGTTCAGCAGTCCCCAACGGGAAATAAGTAGATGGTGCAGGGGCTGATGTGACGGGCTCCTGCTCCCAGGGTGTGCCTTCCATCAGCGTAATACAAGACTACAAGCCAGGCTGGTCACAAGATGGCGGCCCGCTCTCCCATCGACCCGCCAGAGCTAGTTGTCCTCGGGGGACGGCTCTCCCAGACCTCGAGAATTGCCACTGATCTCTGCCACTCACGGGTGACCCCCGGCCATAAGCATTATTGGCAGCCTTAGCACAGTCTCGTGCTTGGCCTCCTCCAGCGCTGCAGGCCTGTTCGCTGGTGCTCCTCGTGGCTGCTTTTAGGATGGCAGCTGGAATCCGATTCAGCCATAAGATGAGCCATGCTTCCCTGTCAATGAAGGGGCTGAACTGCAAATTGAGGGCACCCCAGCCACAGCACCCCCGGGGCAACTGTAACCTCCACGGCAGGGACGATTAGGGGCTGCCATGGAAGCTGCAGACGTGCTGGAAGGCCCACTCCGTGTCCTACTCCATCAACACTCATAACATTGTACATCTCTACAGATCCACTAAAGGGGAATCAAGGTTGACAGTGATCTTTAAGGACTACCTTAATTGATAATTGATTTCTCACTGGTGCAGTTTTTGCCACAGGATTTTAATGTGTCACTGTCGAACATTCCGGGAGTATACTTTCTTTTGATCTGTCAAGGAATTCTCAAACAATTTAACGAATACTATAGGACAAATTGCACAATCCTTCAATTTGATAGGATTATCTCTGTGTGTGATTTTTGTCTGCATGTAGTTCACTTATATGTCACTAATACCACTGTCTCCTTAAAAAATATTAAAATGTTGGCTTTTTACAAATAGTTGAACTAGTGCTGCCTTGAGCTAAACTCGCTACTTTAATAGCATTGGTCTGCGCAGACTATTATTTGTGTTTACCGTCAAATGACCGAAGCATTTGACGCCTGCTATCAGACAGTGGGGAAGAAGAACCTCTCAGCAGCTAGTGAATATTTATATATTTTTTGTCTGAGGAAAAACTAATAACGTATTTGACTTTCACAATTGTTTGGAGGACCCAAATGTCTTTGTAGTGGATGTCGTAAATCCTAGGATTCCAAACAACACAGATGGTTGAAAGACAATAGGGCCCTAAAATGCACTGTTACAAAATGCGTTCTGCCCATGTAATCCAACCAGATTTTTCGCTTTTGATCACCTGTTGAGCCTCAGAACTGATAACTCACCCACAGTAAACACACGGTATTTGGACTTCATGTTTACCGCCAGTTTTCTTCATATGGCAACTGTGATGCATCAAGGGTAGGGGGCACTTGGCTGATCACACGTTAACATGTGTGCACATGAGAGGGTTTTGCATGTGAGACTACCTTTGTGCACAGATCGGTAACTACGCACAGGTAGCCTGCAAACCCATTAATTGTGCAGACCACCCAACTAATGGCCCATTTGCTAACATGCACGGTATTTTGAGGCACTGAAAAAGACAGAAACTCTGTACAGGGCACCTGGAACAGGGTGCAAATCATACTTGCACATAGAAACAAATTCATAAAGCTTTATTCACTACTGAAACAGAACTTCTATGGCCTTTCATCTTTAAAGGCCCAAACTGTCTCCACCAGCTTGTCTCAGTTTTAAAATCTATCCTTAATCCACACAGACCTGTCACTGGGGCCTCTTGTTCTCAAACCTTGAGTGGTGAAATCGCTACTTTAATAGCATTGGTCTGCGCAGACTATTATTTGTGTTTACCGTTTTTTATCCAGATCTCTTATATGTATTTGAGGATCAGAACCCAAAAATATCCACTTGAAGCACCTCCCTATCCTTTCCACTCCCCCTTTTGAGTTTTTGGACATTTGTTAGGCTGGCCAGCTGCACAGAGGCTGGCTTTCTAATTGCAGGTCTAAAATTAGGATCTCCTGATGGATGAATGCATTAATAATTTATTGTTTTAATTACTTGAAATAGATACAACAGACACAATAAAACCAGGTAAAACATTCATAAAATATACAATTTGACGCCAAACAGCCTATGGAGTGATTCAAGAGGGTTTCCGTTTTGTTACCTATTCAATTTTGTACTATGTGCCAAAAGCCCTTCCCCTCAATTTCATCGCAGTAGATATTTTATTTATGAAACGTGCCAAATTGAGCTAAATTTGTAGAGGTGGTAATCCTCAAACAGAGGTCTAGGGCTTCTTTACATGTTAAAATCCTACACTTTAAAAACATTGATTTTAGCAATGAGCGACCCCTGGTTACAAATTCTAGGTAGCAGCTGAGTAAGTGCAGCATCGATTCTTTTGGGTAATCTCAGAATCTGCATTCAGTTACTGCAGGTGTTGTTTTCCAATTAGCTCGTTTACTGGGAGAACCATAAATCGAGCACTCAGGATTTGTGATCTGCACTCTCTGCTTAAGGACACTTTCAAGTATAGTTATATTTTTATGCCGTCGTATGATTTAGCGATGGACAAGGTGTAGACGGCTGATTCTGTTGTCTATAGATCCGCTTTTCATGATTGAACTAGTTTGTGTTTTTTTTAAAGTGGCCTTTAATCCAGATCGTGAAACTGTGGTCGTCAGCATCCCTTCCAGGTTCACGTTCAATTCCTTTGCAGCAACATTTAAATATAAAGCCCACAGGAGGATTTTTTTCTAAATCTCCTTCAAAGGAGTTCTTAAAGCTCCAGGTTCGGCCTGATGAATAGAATTAAAATATTTAAGAAAGGATGCCTTGCATTCAAAGTCTTGCCCTATCAGACTGAACTCAAGTTGTTGGCCGGGTCGTTGTGTATACTTAGACAGGATAAAAATTCCTCTGTATGTTGTACACTGTTTCTCCAATGTTGAGGAAAATTTCCCACGATTTGCTAGGAGCCCATATTAAAATTTCGGGGAAATGTTTTTTTGACCGTTCTTATTATACCTTCCGCTAATGGGCTGTGCAAAAAACTATGTAGTTTGCATAAAGTGATTTTTGAAGCCGAGACTTTCCATGTGAGGTGTGCAGATGCAGAATTGGGCTGCCATTCTCCGAGAACCAGAAACCTGAGTAATGGTAATTGAAATTGATGCAATTTTAAGATTGCCAGGCCTCCAGCTCTGTTGATTTGTTGTTGTAATTCCTGAAGACCATCACTTTCGTCTTCACAGCATTTACCACCAATGTGTTATCTAAGTTTTAGTTATGTAGTTCGTTCAGCGCATGAAGCATGCCATTTTTAGTGTGGTCCGGGATGACAAGATCATCCGCGTATTCGATATTGGCAGATCAAAAGGGTCTTCTCCTATGAGGAATACTATTAATCTTTGTCAGTGCGCTACCCAGATCAGTGGAATACAGATTAAACAGCACTGGGGCCAAGACGCAGCCTTGTTTAAGGCCTCAGCTTGTTAGTATTTGGCACATAGCTGTGTTTGGAGTTCCTAGCTTAATGTGGACCCAAGTGTCTGAATAGAGAGAAATAATGGCTTTAAGTGGAGGGTTTGGAATACCCAGTTTGCAAGCTTGGCCCAGAGCCTATTCTGGTCCACCCTGTCGAAAGCAGCAGAATAATTGCCAAAACATGCGAACAGTGGAGGTCTGGAGTGTTGAAGCAAGCAGTGAGCCAGGTAAGCCCACGCTATTATATTATCTGTGGTTGATGAACTTTGCCAAAATCCTGTGTGATAGAAAGGGATAAGATTCTCTCTCTCTGTCCATTCCTCAAGTTCGTGCTGTAGAATTTTCATGTATCCTTTAGCCTTGATTTCGACTAATGATATTAGGCGGTAATTTTCAGAGAACCCTCTATTGCATTTTTTGTAAATTGGGTATAAAATGGAACCTCTGCAGGACTGAGATACCTGTGCATTTGAAGAAACGTTCCTTATATAGGAGTGTAAGATGTTCAGCCTAAAATTCCATATTAGCTTTGAGGACAGAGCCCGGAAGGCCATTAGGCCCAGGCACCCCATTTTCTCTGAATGTCTTGATGGAATATATGATGGAACAACTAATGCGAGAACCATGCATGCCTGAACAACACGATCGGAACAACAACTGTGTTGTTACCACGAACGCCTTTTGTTGTAAAAGCATGCCTAGTAAAGGCATGTGTGGAAACTGGATGCGTGGTTCTAGCATGCCCCCCCCAACTGCCCTAAGGCCCAGAAATACCACACCCTAATATTAAAAATACCCCGAACCCCCAACCTGGCCAGAAAAAAAAAAAAAGTACCCCAACAAACCCCCCACCCACCCTGAGCCCTGAAACATTCCCTGACCACCCACTCGCTGTAAAAACAACCAAGCTGCCACCCCACCCCTAAAAACAGAACTACTCTGACCCCCCCACCCCAAAAACAAAAGTACCCCGATCCCCTCCACACCGCCCCAAAAAACAAACTACCCAATCCCCCACCACAAAAACAAAACTACCCTGATCCCCATCTCTACCCCTAAAAACAAACTGCCCCGCCCGCCACCCCTAAAAAACAAACTACCCCACGCCCCCACCCCTGTCCCTAAAAAAAAAAACTACCCTGACCTCCTAAAAGCCAAACTACCTGACCCCCCCACTCCGCCCCTTAAAACAGAAGTCCCCTACCCCCACCCCAAAAACAAAAGTACCCCGATCAGCCCACCTGCCCCAAAAACAAAACTACCCCGATCCCCCACTCCCAAAAACAAAACTACCCTGATCCCAGTCCCCCGGCCCTAAAAACAGAACTACCCTGACCCCCACCCCTAAAACAAAACTACCCGACCCCCGCCCCTCCCCTAAAAACAAAACTACCCGACCCCAAACTGTCCCTAAAAACCAAACTACCCCCACCCCCAAAAAACAAACTACCCGATTCCCCTACCCCCCCCAAAAAAATACCCTTACCGCACCCCCAAAAATTAAACTACCCCGATCCCCCCACCTGCCCCTAAAAACAGAACTTCCCCTACCTAGGCCTCTAAAAACATTCCTTCCCGACCCTCTCCCTCCCATTAAAAAAAAAAACTACACCGACCCCCCCCCACCCGTCCCTAAAAACAAAACTACCCCGATTCCCCCCCACCCCTGATCCAAGACCCTTAATCCACCTCCCACCTAAAAACTACCCCCCAACCCCACTTACATGACCGCGTCCTCTCCCTATTCACTGTGCTTTTTTCTCTGCCTTAATTACGCATATGTGTTGTTCAGCACATGGGTGGTTAAGGCAGTTGTTTTTCTGCCAAGCGTGGTTACGCTTGCGTTGTTCACGGCATAGTTCTTCCAGAGTCGTCGTTGAGGACGTTTCCCGTCTTGATGACCCTTAAAACATCTTCTTTGGTGAACTGTCCTTAAGCTCATCGTGTTGGACCTTTTATACCCTATTGAGTGTGATTGAATTGGAATAGAGCCCACATACGTAATTGATCTACTTGTCCAGTGATACATGGTTCCCTTTATTGCTGGTGTCATTGTTTAGGGTGTTAATGTAGTGCCAAACTCCACTCAAAGCATCTGTGCAAGACATTATTTGTTATCCGCTACATTTACAAAAGGCGAATTTAGCATACTCATCTATTAGACTTCATTTAGCAGGCATAGCTGCTTACCTCCAAATAGACAACATACTTCTTTGTTCAGAATTCCTGTAATTAAAGCGTTTATGGAAGACTTAAAAGGGTTATTCCGCCCAGGGTTCCTCCAGCTCCAGTATGGAACCTTAAAATTGTCCTTACTAGGCTTATGTGCCCACCATTTGAACTAATGTATTCCTGTTCTTTGCAATTTCTTTCATGCTAATTTGCCTTTTTTGTGGCTATCACTTCTCTATGACGTGTAAGTGAATTACAAGCTTTCACTTTAGAAGAACGCTTTTTCCAAGTACATAGAGATAGAGTAGTCCTTAGTACAAACCCTAAATGTCTCCCAAAAGTAGTTTCACTGTTTCACATTAACCAATCAGTTGAGTTACCTATTGTTTTCCAACAGCCAGACTCAGTCACTGAAAGAACTTTGCACACACTAGATGTTACACGAGCTCTTATGTATTACATTGACAGGACTAAAACTTTTAGAAAATCTAAATAGCTTTTTGTAGCATTTTCAATACCTCAGAAAGGCAATCATATTTTTAAAAATGGAACAGCGAGATGGATAGTCAAGTGTATTCAAACTTGTTATCTGAAAGCTGAAAGACAATTACCTACAGCTCCTAGAGCACACACTATAAGAAAAAAAGGTGCTTCTATGGCCTTCTAGGAAACATTCCAATAGCGGATATTGTTAAGGCTGCTACTTGGTCTAAACCACACACGTTCACTAAACGCTATTGTGTGGATCTCTTAACTCGCCAACAAGCAAATGTTGGCCAGGCAATGCTCAGGACATTTTTTCAAGATATTCCAACTCCTATAGGCTAGCCAGCACTTACTTGGAGAGGACTGCTTTACAGTATATGCAAAGCTTGTGTATCTACACCCAAACGTTCCATCAAACGGAAAAGTAACTTTCCCTGTAGACATCTGTTTGTGCCATGTAGTGCTGTAGATTCACATGTGCCCCCCACTCTCCTTATCTCATTGGGCTGCGAGGGGTGGGGAACAATTTAACAGAGGGCTTAATGCCAATGCGCACTATTACCGAGAGGAGGAGTCACTCAATCTTGTGACTCAAAAAGATTCTTCAAAGAAAAACACACCAAGCTCAACACGAGATGGCAGACTTATGCAAAGCATGTAAATCTACAGCACTACATGCCATGAACAGATGTCTTCTGGGTAAGTAAAATTTTCCACTAAGCTCTCTATTGTTTTGCCATGCTGTGTGTGTGGCATTGTGGGGCAGGCTAGGAATAGTTTGTGGCTTTGGCTACCAGAGTAGAAGTAATCCAGCTCAAGTTGTTATGAACCCCGATGGACCCCAAGTTACTATAGTTGACTAAAGGTTGGAAAAGTGGGCAGTGTTTCAAATTGAATCTCGATGATATCCTTAGATCTACTGATGACCCACACCTGGATGCGATTTTAAGAACTTTAATTCAAGCCATTTCTGAATAGGTTACTTTCGTTAACGTATCCTTGTCAACAGGAAAGGTTTTATCCATGTAGAATGCAGCATTCAATTCTTCAGTGTTTTTGTGAGTGACAAAACGGTCACCCTGCTCCCTACTTTGGGTTTACTTTTTTGTAATAACTGGTATTAAAGCATAGCTCTGTAAGAAGGCACAATGCATTCTGGACCCATTGGCAGTTGAATTTCCACTACGCAGAGAAGTAGAAAAAACATTGGGAAAATCCATTGAAAAACTAATTGGAATCTTGAATATTGTTCTAACGTTGTTCTATTTTTATAGCTTAAATGTGTTTATTACACTCCACAAAGCCAAAGAGCTCCGCCACAAATTACTAATTTACACAGGATGGTTGTTGTAATTACTACATCATCAATCAGTCATACCCAGTCCCACTGAATGTTAACATTCTCACACCCATGGACCAGTCATCACAGGGCCCATGAAAAATAGCTTGGGCACAAAACATCAAATAGGCAAGTAAAACAACATTCACTTTTGCAACTACTAATCTCTGAACTTGAACCCATGAAATATTTAGATTTATGGATATCTAAAACATGACACAGGAATACAGTTTCTCAGACAATTACAAGGAGTCTTTATAAGGATGAAACGTGAGAGTGAAGCCTGTTTTAATTCCAATTGTATGTTGTTAATGATGTCTGTAAAATGCCTTTCATGTCTGTTCTTCATAAGGGCTGACTATAGTTTGCTGTTTTTCGATTATTATTCATATGTTTCATGGCTTCCTTTTATCAATAATATATTTTAGAGTAATAATTGTATACGTTATCAACAATCAATTAGTGTTGTAATCAGCCAAGTTGAAGTTCACCACACTTCACTTACTTTTTCTATCCACTAAGATAAGGTTGGTTACTGTCCTACTAGTCCATTGGATATTGTTGTACATATTGTTTTATCCATTTTTGCTTTATTGAGGTGTACAATAACCACAACTTTGAACATCGTTTCTACTGCAAACTTTGGGAGATCATACATGCTACACTCCCTACTATTTAAAATACATCTTTTTAGAGATGGTTTACCATAAATTATTCTGTTGATTAACAGACTGACAGACTAACAGCAAGGGGAGAAACAACAGAATCTCATAATGAGTGTATTGTAATGACTGCACCAGGACCTCCTGATCTTTTGTCACACAACCCCTCTCTGTGTAGATCATTTCTTCGATCTTCAAGCAGCAGTCCATTCCAACTGCACCACTTAGCCAGTTCTAGAGCCTCCCTGTTCCTCTACCTTCAGGCAATGTCTTTCTTGACTACCAGTAGCCCAATTCAGATTAATGTACGTGTACCCACAGATTCCCCCTATCTCTACCCCAGATGTACTAAATCCCAAGTACGCCCACTTATGGATCTGGGATGATAGGATATCCTATTATGGTTCCAAGAGCCTAATAGATTAATTCCCATTATCAAGCAATGATGGGGCATCTCCATATTAGGTACATCAAAGTGAGGTTTGTGAAACTACATTGGAAGCAGCCTAAGTGGGTGATAGTAAACTTTATTAAAATATTAGAACTGAACCAGCCAAAGACGTGCTGAGATAACTAAGGACTGCAAGGCCATCTTTCTCTTGGTCCATTCTCAGTCATCTAATTCACCCAGATCGCATTGCCACCTCTGCTAGTTTAGTGTGGGTGCCTGGTGTATTTAGTATCAGAGATGTTTATCTTTCCTAGTTAATGTGGTATCTTGTATTTCCTGTGTTGGTTCATCCCTGGCCCAGGTGTCCCCTCTGACCCTTATCATAATGGGCTCTCCCACCAGGATTCCAGGAGGAGAGCTGAGACTGTTGGAGGAGATCTGAGGGTGACAAGGACTGTGATGTGAGGTGGCTGGGGCGTTGTAATATTAAACTTATCATTACACTGTCATCGCTTTCCTGTGTGATCATTGGCCATCTCTACACTGGCGACGAGGATGGGATCCTGTGATGCAAAAGAGAACACGCCCCAACACGGCAAGTTGTGAACAGCACATACGAACTGTGAAGAAGGATTAATTGAGCGCTGTTGTCCTGAGACAGATTCCGGTGAGGCAGTGTCTTTTACTTTTCACGAGGGATGGTGAAATTTAAATGTAACCCTGCAGTGTAGAAGTAAAGTCATCGGATGTGAAAGCTTGCGTAACGACACAAGTGACCATCTGTCATTTTAGCCAGCACTCTCGCACTGGAACATTAAGGCAGTCTTGCCACATTTAATTAAGGGACATTACTATTTCTGTACAGCTCAGAGTGTGAGGAAAAGTGTAGTGGCTACGAATGTCAACTGTTTGTTACCTGGAAGTCTCTATATTTAGCAGCTAAATCGTGGAAATAACTCTCCAGCTAAAAATCAAAGGTATAAAGTGGTTTAAGTCCGAATTATATCGATAATTGTGCCTCGGGGAATTCGCCACAAAGGCCAACAGCTATAAATCTGCAGCACACTCTGGGCGTTTCATTTAGAATGTTCATATCACCTCAGGGAATTACTCTCAGCTGAGGCAGAGCGCACGCACTTTGCATGTATAACCAAGGAAGAAACAAATAGTTCAAGGAATCTTCAAGCCAATATGACTTAAACAACTGCTGTATTTCAAAAATGTGTAACATTTTATAGAACTGAACCTTAATAAGGGACATCGAGTCGTTTTTCTCAAGATACAGCTCCCGTTTTTCCATAATAGAATTTATGTGCTATTAGCACCATCTAGTGGACAAACTTGAAAGGTGTCAGGCAGCAAGAAAATAACATAGGAGATTTCAGCAGACCTCTGTGTCTGAATCGAACATATTAGAACAGTGGGCACTAAAGAGATACAGTGATCCACACACTAGAAATATTCAGAGTACAAAGGAAAGAAATGTTTGCATAGTTAACAACAGTTGTATTACTCAAATTACAAATAATAAGATTGAAGGCAACCTTATGTATTACAATACAATTAAATATGCTGTGTGTATTGATTACTTCAGAATTTAATAATAGAATATTCATGTGAAGTGCAAATAAATGTAATCAATATATATATTTAAAATCAAGTGAAGAGCTACAATTGGATAAAATATGAGGTTGTAGGTGCATATATGTGTCAAATTGTTTAGTACACAGGGATTTGACCAAGCACATAACTCGAATAGCATCTAACCATGTAGTCTCCCACCATGCAAAACATCACGCAACCTCCATTCTTCTTAAACACCCCAGGGGAACCATCAATGACATGGAATAAGTGGAAAAAGGTTTTTAATAACTACCTTATAGTGTGTGGTCCTAATATAAATGTCGAGAGAAAAGTTGCACTACTAGCACACTGCTTGGGAGCGGAAGGACAGGAAATCTTAGAACACCTTCCAGGTTTGTCAGATGAGGAAGTTTCTGAGGTTTATGGTGAAATTGTGTTGCAAGTGAACAATTCAGGCGAAGGTAATCCCAAAGACATCATAAAAATAGATAACACTGAGGTTGAAGCAATGTTTGATTCATGTTCACGTCTAACAATCATTTCTGACCAGGTGTTTTTTAGAAATTTTGCAAAAAAAGTAAAATTGTATGAAATGGACATACAACCTGGCGGGTATGGGGGTCAGCCAATTGCCATGAGAGGATACTTTTGGGGAACTATTCAATATGGAGAAACAGAAACACAAACTAAAGTCTATGTAGCAGAAAGAGGTGACAACATTTTAAGCTGGCCTGTTCAAAAAAACTTAGGAGTTATCTTGAACCCTAATGCATCACCTCAAATCAAAGTTCAAGAAGTACAAGAAAATTACTTTGTAAATACATTTCCAGAAGTTTTCACTGAGAAACTGGGATGCCTCAAAACATACATTCACAAAATAAAACTGAAGCAGAATGCAATCCCAGTTGTTTCTAAAGTCCGACGACTACCAATAAGTATCCTAGATGCTGTGAGGGATGAGTTAGAGAAACTTTGTAAGCAAAATGTCATTGAACCTGTTGAAGCAACGGAGTGGCTTGCTCCGATTGTAGTGGCTCGCAAAGCGGATAATAAAGTGAGATTATGTGTGGACTTGCGTGCACTAAACAAGGAAGTGGTAGTAGGCAGATTTCCCCTACCTACAATTGCAGAAATGTTCACCGCCCTAAAAGGAGCAAAGGTCTTTTCAACCCTAGATCTGGCCTCAGCATATTACCAAGTCAGATTACACCCAGATTCCCAAGACCTAACCTCTTTTATCACACCTATGGGTGCATATAAATTCAAACGTATGCCTTTTGGATTAATTTCAGCATCCTCGGTCTTCCAAAGAGCTATGACGGAAATCCTAAAAGGTATTCCAGGCGTTTTCTACTACCAAGATGATGTGCTAGTTTGTGGAGCAACCAACATGGAACATCAAGCTAGGGTTGAACAAGTCCTCAAAAGATTTAAGAAATTTGGCCTCACAGTGAGAGCTGACAAATGTCAATTCGCATGTCCAGAGATATCCTACCTAGGACACAAAATTTCAGGCAAAGGGATCGAACCGAAGGGAGATCTTGTGAAATCAATAATAGATTCATCAACTCCATCAAACAAAGATGAACTTCGATCATTTCTTGGGATGGTGGAATTTTACAGTAAGTTCATTTCTAACTTCTCTGAAAGAACATTCCACATGAGATCACTTTTGAAATTCAAAACAGAATTTATGTGGGACTCCTTGTGTGATAAAGAATTCCAGGATGTGAAACAGTGCCTCAGGAATGCACCCAACCTCAGTGCCTTTATACCAGGGAGGAAAGTGATAGTGACTACAGACGCCAGCACAAAAGGTCTGGGAGCTGTCCTATCCCAAGTTAATAGTAAAGGAGAAGTCACCATAGCATTTGCCTCAAGATCATTGAGAGGAGCAGAAGCCAACTACTCGGTGATAGAAAGAGAGGCATTGGCTGTATATTGGGCCCTCCAAAAATTTAAAAATTTCATTTGGGGTAGTGAATTCAAGGTCAGAACTGATCACAAACCGCTAAAGGAGATATTTGAGAAGAAAGGTCTAGATGCTATATCAAGTCGCATTAGGAAGTGGATAATCAATCTGCAGGAGTACACATTCACAGTTGACTACATCCCAGGTGTAAAAAACAAAGCAGCAGACTGTCTATCCAGATTACCTCCCAGCACAGATAGTGTTGTGGATGACAAACAACTTTCAGAGGAGGAAGATGTTGTGCTCTCGAATGTCTGCGTAATATCTGAAGGGGTGATAACAGAAGCAGAATGGAAAACAAACCCCAGAGAAGATGAGGATCTGAATTTGGTCAGGCAGTACTTGAACAGCAAATGGCCGTCTAAAACCCAAATGAAAGACAAACTGAAGGCATTTTGGTGTGTGAGGAATGAATTAGCAGAACATGATGACTGCTTGTTTAGAGGTACAAAACTGATACCCCCAAGTAATCTAAGACTGAAACTTATAAACAGAGCTCACAAGGGTCATTTTGGTGTGTCCAAAACCAAAGAGAGAATACGAATGGACTTTTGGTGGCCTGGTATGGATATCCAAATTGAAAGATGCATAAGGGAGTGTGTACCCTGCAATGAGAGTGACAAAATTCTAATTACAAGAAAACCACCAATGCAGTTGCGTAAACTCCCAAAACACCCCTGGGATGAACTGGCACTGGGTATTATAGGGCCCCTACAAGGTGAACAGGCCACACCATATATCATAGTTGTAATCGATTTGTACTCTAGGTGTCCTGAAATAAAAATCACAGCCGACATCAGCTCCAGTAGTGTCATAAACGTTTTAAGTGAACTATTTGCAAGAGCAGGATTACCATCATCAATACAAACGGACAATGGTGTCCAATTCTGCTCAAATGAAATGCAAACATACATGAAAGAGAATGGCATAACACATTGTCGTTCAGCTTTATACCACCCAGAGACCAATGGAGCCGTTGAACGATTTAACAAAACTTTAAAAGAGATCATTCAGCTTGCTAAAGTAAATTCCCTCAACTGGAAGATGGAAATAGCCAAAAGAATGATTGAATATCGCCTGACTCCACACCAAAGCACTCGGAAAACACCTTTTGAACTACTTAAAGGGAGAAAGCCCCATTCACAACTACTTCCATCATGGATGAAATGGGGAAAAGGATGGGTCACGATAAACACGAAACAGCCATGGAGACAGCAGGAAATCCGAAAACAGGAGAGGAGAAAGGAGAAATATGACAGAGATAATCACACAAAAGACAATAAGGTTTCGGTAGGTGACTGGGTAAAGGTCAAGGCTCCCACGGGAAGCGCTAAGGACTCGAAATTTACAAGAGCAATGAGAGTGGTCAAATTGTTCCGCAATGCTGTTAAAACTGATGATGGCAGAATATGGAACCTAGGGAGGATAGCTATAATCAAGCCTTCCTCAATTGGATCTACAACCCACAATGCCTGTAGAGGAGGATCAAACAAAAACAAACCACATGGAATTGTGGAATCCTCGTCAACACTGCGTGAAAGTGAAGACACCTCATGGAGATATCCCTGTAGAGTACGAACACGACCCGTTCGACCACCGAAATATTTAATGGACTATGTAACTAAAAAGAACCTCAGATTATTCTCTGATTTGTGCAGGGTGTCTATTGTATGTTTTCCTTCATTCCTCATTATATGTTAACAGCTGTGGTTATTTGATGTATTACACATATGG
Organism: Pleurodeles waltl; assembly: GCF_031143425.1. Taxonomy (NCBI): domain Eukaryota; kingdom Metazoa; phylum Chordata; class Amphibia; order Caudata; family Salamandridae; genus Pleurodeles; species Pleurodeles waltl. The sequence continues at coordinate 507,607,583 of NC_090438.1, read as the reverse complement.
TTAAAAAGCGTCACATGTTCCTTTTAGATTTAATTAAGTTCTAGTTCTTTCCCCTGTTCACCCCTTTTCCCTACTCTGTGATCATCGTTAACTAACTTGTTTCTGTAATGAAAGGGGGATGTGTGGTATCTTGTATTTCCTTTGTTGGTTCATCCCTGGCCCAGGTGTCCCCTCTGACCCTTATCATAATGGGCTCTCCCCCCAGGATTCCAGGAGGAGAGCTGAGACTGTTGGAGGAGATCTGAGGGTGACAAGGACTGTGATGTGAGGTGGCTGGGGCGTTGTATTATTAAACTTATCATTACACTGTCATCGCTTTCCTGTGTGATCATTGGCCATCTCTACAGTTAACTTTGCCACATCTTTTTTCTAAAGTAAGTTTAGCTTCTAGGTGACAGAATTAGGGAACTTGCATCAGCTTAGTGTTATGTGTCCAGTGCATAGCAGATTTGTATCAGCAAAACTGGTGTATTACATAGCATAAATTCAGTAAAAAGTTGATTGAATGTTTTGATGTGGCCAGAGGCCATTCCATGGCCCAGGTTTGAAGTCCCAAAGATGTCCGATGCTGGGAAACTATCCAACCTCTACGGTCCTTGCCTGAGGGTATGTCTGATTTTTCCTTTTGCATTTCCTCAACTTTTATGGGGTTATCCAGTTCAAACCTACCTTCTGCTGAAAAAGTGGGCAGGGGAAGATTGGTGATTATTAGATGGTCCAGCTCATCCAGCAAGGGGTGGGAGTTTATTAGTACAGGTTTTAAAACAATTAGCAATCGTTTCAGCAATACCCACACATCCCTTAATCATCCAGCTGTTTCCATTAGTAATTGCTCTAGAGTGGATCTAAGCATAGCTAATTGTTTGAGTGTGTCTTCCAAACACGCAGCAGCAGCCAGGATTTTGAGTTTATATTCTAAGGGGTATTAGGCAAAGTATTGAGTTGTAAATAATGTGTTGCAGAAATATCGGGAAAAAAATATCATGATACACAAATATTGTAATGCAGAAATATCATTGTCAAGAATATTTATTTTTTAGATAAGTAATATTGCTTTCATGAATATATTTGTTAAAATCATTTTTAATATATGAATAATAAGATATGAATTATCTTTGTGTTTTAATTCATATATACATTTTTTGTTATTGCTTGTATACTTGTTAATAATAGTTTTAATTATAGTTTGTAATTTTAAGTGATTTATAATTGTTATTTTCATTGCTGATAGTAAATGATAGTGTTGTAGCAGGCTGCTAGGTTTGAAGGTGAATAGCGTGGAAAGTTAATTAAGTATTATTAATTAACAATAATTTTATTACATTTATTAGTTATTTAATTGATTAATAATTATGTAAAAAATGTAATTAATAAATATTACGTGTGGGTTGCTGGGTTTGTAAAGGTGTAGGGTGGTAACTTAATTAAGTAATCAATTGACAATTATTCATTTATTTTTAATTATTTAATTGATTATTAATTATGTAAATTGTGGAATAATTATATGTTTAGTTATACATTATGTGGAAGTTGCTGGGTTTGTAGGAGTATGGGTGGGAAGTTAATTCATAATTCATTCATTTCTTATGAATTATTCAGTTGATTATTAATGATGTAAATTGTGTAATTATATTGTTAAATTTATATATTAGGTGTGGGCTTCTGGCTTTGTAGGGACATATGGTGGAAAGTTACTAAAGCAATAGTTAATTCATTAGAATTGGGGTATAGTGTGGGTAGGTAAGTAATAATATTTGAATGGATAATTAATTATTACATTGTTTAATAATCATGTAAATAGTTTTTTTATTTGTATATATATTTATTTTTGGTCAATTATTATTTCTTCTATTACTGTTAAACTTTTCTTAGTATTGTTTAAATACATCTATTATAATTTTAATTTTTTCATTTCAAATTATTTTTTTATATATATATATGTTCGGTGGCATGTGTAGCTGCAGATACACATGCTGTGTATTATCCTGCCATCTAGTGTTGGGCTCGGAGTGTTACAAGTTGTTTTTCTTCGAAGAAGTCTTTTCGAGTCACGAGACCGAGGGACTCCTCCCTTTCGGCTCCATTGCGCATGGGCTTCGACTCCATCTTAGATTGTTTTCTTTCTGCCATCGGGTTCGGACGTATTCCTCTTCGCTCCATATTTCGAATCGGGAAAGTTAGCTAAATATCGAGAATTTGACGGTATTGTTCTCGTTCGGTACCGGGTTAGTGTTATTGTATCGGCACCGACAGCAAGAGCGCTCCGGCGGCCCTTCGGGGCTTCTGTTCTTCACCCGGGCCTGGTTGGCCTGACCACATCCATCGTCGAAGACTAATGGACCAGACCCCCTTCTGCTTCTGTTCGAAGTGTCATTCGAAGTATCCCTATACAGACCAGCACCTGGTCTGTAATCTGTGTTTATCACCGGAACACAGGGAGGATACTTGCGAGGCTTGTCGAGCGTTTCAACATAAAAGACCTACGAGATCGAGCGAGAAGACTGCAAATGGCATCAACACCGAGAGAGCAACTCGACGTCGGAGAGGAGGAAAGAATTTCCATCCAGGAATCGGACTCGGATGAATCCAAAAGTGACCGAACCTCGACGGTGCATCGAACAGTGAGTAAACCTGCCCATCCAAAACTCACACAAAGATCTTTAAGGCCAAGGGGACGCCACCGCCAACAGGCCATGGCTTAACCCATCGAAAAGAAGGTGACCAAACATCGGCACCGAAAAAGGCCAGAGATTTGCCCAAGACTTCCGACTCCAGCACAGAACGCTCTCGACACCGAGAGTTCGACTCACCCAAAGTGAGAAAAATATCATCGGAACCGAAAAAGACAATATCTGAAACCTCGGTACCGAAAAAAGCGGCTTCGGAGCCGAAAAGAAGCTCTTACACAGAAGAGCAAGGACTTTCCAGCCAAATGAAGGAAAGACATAGGTTTGAGTTGGAATTAAGTATGGACGAACCGGACCATACACAAAGGAGGTTGCATATCCAGAAAGAGACTGGAAAAATACAAACTCTCCCTCCAATCAAGTCTAAAAGAAAACTGGCATTTCAGGAGACAGAAATGCAGCCTAAGGCGAAGATGGCTAGAAAAAAATCCCCACCAGCAAGGTTTTCACCACAACCGTCCTCAACACACACTCACCACATCTGTCTCCAGTGGGAACACCTCCAATGCAGTCACCCACACATACAGGGATGACACAGGATGATGCTGATTCATGGGACTTATATGATGCACCAGTATCGGATAACAGTCTGGATTGTTATCCAACAAAGCCGTCACCTCCAGAGGACAGTACTGCATATACGCAGGTGCTATCCAGGGCAGCTACGTTCCACAATGTAGCAATGCATTCAGAGCCAATAGAGTATGATTTCCTGTTTTACACCTTGGCATCCACCCACGCTTCCTGCCAGAGTCTGCCAATGCTCCCGGGTATGCTCAAACAAGCAAAACAAGTATTCCAGGAGCCAGTTACAGGAAGGGCTATCACGCCTAGGGTGGAGAAGAAGTACAAGCCTCCCCCAACGGATCCTGTGTTCATAACACAACAACTTATACCGGACTCAGTGGTTGTAGGAGCAGCAAGAAAGAGAGCAAACTCTCAATCATCAGGAGACGCTCCACCGCCTGACAAAGAGAGCAGAAAGTTTGACGTAGCTGGCAAACGAGTGGCAGCCAATCAATGGCGGATCGCTAATTCGCAAGCCCTACTTGCTCGCTACAACAGGGCACACTGGGACGAGATGCAACACATTATAAAACACTTGCCCAAAGCTCACCAAAAACGTGCCCAGCAGGTTGTGGAAGAAGGACAGGCCATATCCAACAACCAAATAAGGTCCGCACTAGACTCTGCAGACACAGCAGCATGAACGGTCAACACGGCGGTAACCATTCGCAGGCATGCATGGTTAAGAAGCTCTGGATTCAAGCCAGAAATCCAACAAGCGGTGTTGAATATGCCATTTAACCAAGAACAATTGTTTGGGCCAGAAGTGGACACAGCAATTGAAAAGTTAAAAAAAGACACAGACACGGCCAAAGCCATGGGCGCGCTCTACTCCCCACAAGTCAGAGGAACATTTAGAAAACCACAATTCAGAGGAGGTTTTCGACAGCAAACACCAGAGCCTTCCACCTCTCAAACCAGACCCACCTATCAGGCACAATATCAAAGAGGAGGGTTTTGTGGTTCCTACAGAGGACAATTCCAGAGAGGAAGGGGAAAGTTCCAGGCAACCAAAACAAGCCAGACCAAACAGTGACTTCAATGTCACAAAACCCCAACACTTATCACCAGTGGGAGGAAGACTAACCACATATTATCCAAACTGGACACATATTACCACAGACGCATGGGTCCTAGAAATTATCCAACATGGTTATTGCATGGAATTCACAAATTTCCCGCCAGATGTGCCACCAAGGGCACACAATCTGTCCAAACAACACTTACACCTATTACAAATAAAAGTGCAAGCACTATTACAAAAACAAGCAATAGAGCTAGTACCCAACCATCAGAAAGGAACAGGCATCTACTCACTATATTTCCTAATTCCAAAAAAAGGACAAAACGTTAAGACCTATCTTAGATCTCAGAACACTGAATCTCTTCATCAAATCAGACCACTTCCACATGGTAACACTTCATGATGTGGTTCTCTTACTAAAAAAGGAGGACTACATGTCAACATTGGATCTCAAGGATGCGTATTTCCACATACCCATCCATCCTTCTCACAGAAAGTACTTAAGGTTTGTAATGTACGGCGTACACTATCAATTCAAAGTGCTACCGTTCGGGATAACAACAGCCCCAAGGGTATTCACAAAATGCCTAGCAGTAGTAGCCGCTCACATAAGGAGACAGCACATGCACGTATTCCCATACTTAGACGACTGGCTAATAAAAACCAACACTCAACAACAGTGTCTTCTTCACACGCAATACGTCATAGAAACTCTACACAAACTAGGGTTCTCTATAAATTACCAGAAATCACATCTGAAACCATCCTAAATACAACAATACTTGGGAGCAACACTCAACACACAAAAGGCAATTGCCACTCCAAGCCCACAAAGGGTCTAAGCATTCCAAAATATAACATCAAGCATACAGTCAAACCAACACTACCCAGTAAGGTTTTTAATGAAACTTCTAGGCATGATGTCTTCATGCATAGCCATTGTCCCAAATGCAAGATTACACATGCAGCCCTTACAACAGTGCCTAGCAAAACAATGGACCCAAGCACAGGGTCAACTTCAAGATCTAGTGCTGATAGACCGCCAAACACACTTCTCGCTTCAATGGTGGAACCCTATAAATTTAAACAAAGGGCGGCCATTCCAAGACCCCGTGCCTTAAGCTGTTATTACAACAAATGCTTCCATGATGGGGTGGGGAGCACATCTCAACAAGCACAGCATACAGGGTCAATGGGACAATCAACAAAAATAACTTCACATAAATCATTTGGAACTGCTAGCAGTGTTACTAGCATTAAAAGCATTTTAACCACTGGTAGCCCACAAACACATTCTTGTCAAAACCGACAACATGACAACAATGTATTATTTCAACAAACAAGGGGGGACACACTCGTCACAACTGTGTCTCTTAGCATAAAAGATTTGGCATTGGGCAATTCACAATCACATTCGCCTGACAGCACAATACATACCAGGTATTCAGAACCAGTTAGCCGACAATCTCAGTCAAGATCACCAGCAAACTCATGAATGGGAAATTCATCCCAGATCCTACAGGATCACTTCCTCCGCTGGGGAACACCAAACATAGACCTATTCACAACAAAAGAAAACGCAAAATGCCAAAACTTTGCGTACAGGTACCCACACCTTCAGTCCAAGGGCAATGCACTATGGATCAGTTGGTCATGGATATTTGCTTACGCTTTTCCCCCCTCACACTCATTCGTTATCTGGTCAACAAACTAAGTCAAAACAAACTCAAACCAATACTCATAGCACCAACCTGGGCTTGCCAACCATGGTACACAACACTGTTAGACTTGTCAGTGGTACCTCACATCAAATTACCAAACATACCAGATCTGTTAACACAACACAAACAACAGATCAGACACCTGAATTGAGCATCGTTCAATCTAGCAATCTGGCTCCTGAAGTCTTAGAATTCTGACATTTAAACCTTACACAACAGTGTATGGAGGTCAATAAACAAGCTAGAAAACCTACAACAAGACATTGTTATGCAAACAAATGGAAAATATTTGCTTGCTACTGCCACACTAATCAAATTCAACCAGTACACGCCTCCACAAAAGACATTGTAAGCTACTTATTACACTTAAAAAAGTCTAATCTAGCATTCTCTTCCATTAAAATACATCTCACTGCAATATCTGGTTATCTGCAGATTACACATACAACATCACTTTTTAGAATACCAGTCATTAAAGCATTTAGGGAGGGACTAAAAAGAATCATACCCCCAAGGACACCACCAGTACCTTCGTGGAACCTCAATATTGTATTAACACGACTCATGGGCCCTCCATTCGAACCCATGCATTCTTGTGAAATGCAATACCTGACTTGGAAAGTAGCATTTCTAATAGTTATCACATCACTTAGAAGAGTAAGTGAGATACAAGCATTTACTATTCAAGAACCCTTTATACAAATACATAAACATAAAGTGGTTCTCCGTACAAATCCCAAATTCTTACCAAAGGTCATATCACCATTCCACCTAAACCAAACTGTGGAACTCCCAGTCTTCTTTCCGCAACCAGACTCGGTAGCCGAAAGAGCCTTACATACGTTAGACATAAAAAGAGCACTAATGTATTACATTGACAGAACAAAACAATTTCGTAAAACAAAACAGTTGTTTGTAGCCTTCCAAAAACCTCATGCAGTTAATCTTATATCCAAACAAGGCATCGCCAGATGGATAGTTAATTGTGTTCAAACTTGCTATATTAAAGCAAAAAGAGATTTACCTATAACACCAAAAGCACATTCCAATAGGAAGGAAAGGTGCCACAATAGCTTTTCTTGGGAATATACCTATGACAGAAATTTGTAAGGCAGCCACCTGGTCTACGCCTCATACATTCACTAAGCATTACTGTGTAGATGTGTTAGCAACGCAACAAACCCCAGTAGGACAAGCTGTATTAAGAACATTATTTCAGACAACTTCAACTCCTACAGGCTAAACCACTGCTTTTGGGAAGATTACTGCTTATTAGTCTATGCACAGCATGTGTATCTGCAGCTACACATGCCACCGAACGGAAAATGTCACTTACCCCAGTGTACATCTGTTGGTGGCATGAGACGCTGCAGATTCATATGCGCCCTCCCACCTTCCTGGTAGCCTGTAGCCGTTATTGGGTTGAATGAAAATTGTAAATTTGTAAATAATTATTCTTTTGATACACATTAAGTACATACATACCTACTCCATTGCATGGGCACATCTAGTATACTCATAACTCCTACCTCACCCTCTGCGGGGAAAACAATCTAAGATGGAGTCGACACCCATGCGCAATGGAGCCGAAAGGGAGGAGTCCCTCGGCTCGTGACTCGAAAAGGCTTCTTCGAAGAAAAACAACTTGTAACACTCCGAGCCCAACACTAGATGGCAGGATAATGCACACCATGTGAATCTGCAGCGTCTCATGCCACAAACAGATGTACACTGGGTAAGTGACATTTTCCATACATTTTTATAATTTTTTTTAAAGTACTTTTTTCTTGGATTTTTTATGTTTTATGTTTTATGTTTTATTTTATTTTTTAATTCATTTAATGTTTTGTGATTATTTTGTTAATGTTTTATTATATATTGATATATACATATATATATATGCTTTTATAACTATACTTAAAATATTTAAAAAAATGAATATAATATAAAATATAGGTTTTAAATAAGTGTTACTTAATATATGTATATATAAATTTACACCTGTGTCTATATAAGTATATATTTGATATAGTATTTAATATTAGTTAAATGTATTTAAATTACATTATATTAATGTTGTATATTAAAATATTCAAGATGTACTATTTCAAACTATATATATTATTAAAAACAATATTTTTGTATGTTTTTAATTATATTTTTTGTACTTTCCATTATAAGTTTAGGAAAACAATATTTATGTAATCCATGTTTTTCAGACAATGTGTTTGGTCATGATATTGTTGGTTTTGATACTATGCCAGTGGTCCATTCTAAGGTTGCTACCTCCCAGTCCTTGTTGGCAGTGTTACCCTTGAAGTCGGACATTATCTTCCCCTGTAGTAGTTTAAAAAATCTTCCAGATGGTCACTCCTAAGGGGAACGAGTTCATGTTTTGATCAAAGTAATCAGTTATGTCTTCCCTAAGGATGTTCCTAAGGAAGTCTACTCAGTGCTTGTCCTTATGCCAAGAAGTGTTCAAATGCCACACTTTCCTCTGTCTGATTGCCCTCCCCGAGCGTAACCTCGACTGGGGAATGATCCGAAAGCTCCCTGGGAAGGATTGGTTGTTGCTTTATCCTAGTGAAATCAATTGCTGGGACAAATATATAATCCATACACCAGGCATAATGGTGCTGAGCCAAAGAAAAAAGTGTACTACCTTACCCTGCATTTCATCTGTTCCAGGCATCCACAAGACCCAGTGAGGGAGAATTTTGGTCTAGTGATGGCGGTAGAGGAAAACATTTTGAAGGCTGGATTCAGAACTGAATCACCATCACCACCATCTGTACTGGGGGGAGTTCAGCAATATTTTAGAGGCATAGGCTAGGGTGACCTCTGTCAGACCAAGGGGGACTTAGACACTACTAAAGTTCCATACATGTCCTTCTAGCATCACACTTTTACAGCGGCACCTGCCTAGTGTATCTGTCTGTAATTATGTCACTGTGAGGGGAAAAGTCTTGCCTGATATTTCCCAGTGCACTTGTGGCAACTCAAGAAGTCTCACTTAGATCAGATGGGTGGATCCTCTGATGATGGAGGGTGTCTGGGCCATATTCATTGAGGTACTGCATTACTGCCCCTTGCTTAATCTTATGGTTTAGCCCATTTGCGTCCCAGGATTGTATTTGTGTTTCCTTGGTATTATGATGTGTGTTGGGGTGTTCGTGGGGGCCCATGTCATGCATGATTGTCTAGTTGGGGGGGGGGGAGGGGGGGAAGTAAGGCTGAGTGTAGGCCACAGTTGCCTGGTCATGGATAAATGGCCTTATATCTGAGCTAGAGAATTCTAAGAACCTTCTGACCCCTTTACCCCCCCAGTTTGAAATGTTTCAGTGAGCTTTCATAGACTTGCCTGCAGTTATGTCTTGGAACCAACCAAGCCACGAAATTAAAGAGAAACCTGGAAAAATCCCCTTAATCCTCCCCACCCTATACTTCCTTCCAAGAAGCATCTGTCCTCCCCATCCTATACTTCCTTCCAAGAAGCATCTGCCACCCACAGAAACAATGACCAATCATGTCTAAAGCAATGTTACCTGAGAGGGTGTGGTTAAAAACCCAAGTGCTCTGACTCCCATCATCGGATAGACCAAGCATCTACAAAAGTAGAACCTTCTGCCTTCACCCCTCAAGCTGCCTGGTACAGCAACCAGCAAGGGCAGGCCTTATGTGACAAACAGTGTATTAGGCATTTTTAAGAATAACCGGTGCACCATTTCCAGTGTCCGCAGGGAGAAGCTGGCCAGCCCACACCACAAGAGCCTAGGTTTGAAGTGCTGCCACTGTGACCTCCTCTTCTTGTACACCTGATTCATACAACTTCTGTCTACTACTAAGCCAGCAAGTACGTTTTGCTCTACTAGCACCAGTTTTTGGTACTGTTTGCATCATTCTCTCTTGGAGGGCTGGTGCCCCACTGCCACCTGGGATAAGGGTTCCAGTTGATCCTTTGAGTCCCTAAGGAATTCCCTCTCTTATACCTATTCCCAAGTGGCCTCTCGCATTTAAAAAAAGAATGTTCTGCCCTGGAGGCTAACTTCAAGCTTGGCTGGGAACATGAGTCCATAGTCTAGATGTAGGGCTATGAGTTTTTGTTTGATGGCCACTGTGGCTACACCAAGCTTGTGCAGTCCAGAAACAACAATCGTTTCCAGCTGTCGAATAAGAGAGGCCCTGGAAGACGCTTCTCTCAAGATGATTTACATAACTGAGGAGGAAAGCAATGATGGGCTTCAGTGGGTTGCTGGTAGAGCTGGCTTCATCAACAGGACTCTGTGTGCTCACTCTATATTGAAGAATTAAGAGAGTTTGTCCACAGGGATTCAAGTATTAAGTTGGGTAGAATTATTCCACGGCTGAGCCCTCTGCTTCCAGCATGCCCACTTTGTGGATAATGTTTCTCCAAGCTCTTCCCTCAGCCTCCACAACCTTGTCTTCCAGATACCTTGTGGCCTCGGCTAGGCGAGCCAGTGAAGCGTGTATGGTTTGTCTTCCACTGTTGATATCTGACTTTCTGCCTCAGTGTAGGTCTTAAGATATTAGTGACACATCAACTCCTATTTCTTCCATTTTGGCCCTCTAACTCTAACCTAGTGTTCTTTATGGCTTCTAGAATTGTTTCGGCCGAAGCTAACTGCTTGCTGGAGCACCCCACGAGGGCACCTGGCGGGTATTCGTGCCCTTGTTTTGTGGAGTCTTTGTGTACCATTCCATAATTGCTTGAGACTGGGCAACCTTGCTTTTAACCATCTTTAATCTCTGTAAGGCTAGGTAGTGGGATCTGGCGAGAGGGAGGGCCTTAAGCGAGGGTGAAAGAGGAGGGGGAATAGGCCAGGCTGCTGCTTTCTGTCCACTGTCACAAAGCCCCACTCTCTCAAGACCCGGGTCAAGACACAGAAACCCTCAGTTTCTAGGGCTGAGTCCCCTGAACTCTTACCCGGACCCAAATTTGCTGGCGCTGTGCTCTTGTCTTTTTCCCCCTAAACAACTGTGGTACATCCTGGGAAGTGGCACCAGCCCACTCCCAGGACCCAGCAAAGTACCACCTAAGCAGAAGTGCTGACCAGGGGTCATCTGACTGTCCTCCTCGGGGCAGACTCGGTGTTGCTCCCTACCTGGGCAAAATCCACTGCAGCGCCAACAGTTTCCGGGAAACAAGAGCACTGTCATTCACTCCATCTGGCTGCTCTTCTTGTCCCAGTCAACCACACCGATGAGAGGCCAGGGTACAGCTGACTTGGCTTCCCACTTTGATTCTCTTCCTCGCCACGGAACTGGCCACCTGGCTGGCCGTTTGCTTCTGTGCCACTCTCTCGTCTCTTGCTAGGCCACCGGGAAGAGGGTGAAAGCGAGGGCCCTTTGCTCTGCAAGTCAACCTCCGAGAACTCTGCTCCTCTATGGAGCCCTCTATGGAGTCTGTAGCGAGGCAGAGGGGCAGCAGGTAAAGCTCCAACAGGAGCCAAGCCCCGACCTCCATCTTGCTTACTGCCTTGATTCCCTTGTATGGTGCTCGCCAGGACTGCTCCTCCTTTTTCCTAGTGTCACTCTTGGCAGTTTCCTTTTTGCAATAACGTTGGAATAGAGCATCTGATGGATCGAAATTCCCACAGATGGTGGGGAATGGGGAAGCAACACTGGATTATGTGTCTACCATTTTTACCAGCAGGCCACAACCCCCTAGTCCATCTTGTATTTGTAAACAACTAAGGTGTTATTAGAGTAATCATACTGTGTATCTCTTGGCAGGGCACACGATCCTCAACCGTGAACTTGTGCTGAAGGTGAAAGGGAAGGATGACATGTGCTGCAGGGATCACCAGCTCTCAAGAGACAGAGACAAGAGCAAAAACATCACTCTAGGTGAGTGCCAAGTGTTCTCTGAGAGCTGGCAGTACTGGAGAACTTTGCAATTTATTTTCACTGTTAATGCTTCCTATAGAATGACCTATGAAGCTTGTCAAGCTTTGAAAAAAATAGAGGGAATTCCCTTTTATTCTGTTTGCCTTTTTAGTTAGCCTGATCGTTCTTACATGGCAAATAGCTATTTCTGTGTCCCACCGAGGGGCGTATGCAGTTACAAAGGTTTCTTGCATGCAACACAAACATTTTCTGCTCTTATCTCATGCCAACAGTCTACTGCTGATGCCCACCAATGAGCTTTCTTTGTGAAGACCAGTATTGGTGTTTTCTCCTGGGAGGCAAATACACTCTTACATGCTCTGCCTCTGGTAGCGAGGATCTCTAGCACTACTCTTGACTTAATCAAAGTACTCCTAATAGAATAACCTGAAGTGGGATATTCTTCTTTGCCAAAAATCATTTCAGCTACCGGGCTTGCCCCAGTACACATCTTCTCTGTGAACTTTATATGTTTGTGAAACAACTTGGCTGCCCTGCTGTGAATGTATCCAGTTTCTTACAAACATTTAGACTCAACTGTTTGTGGTTCTTGCTGTCAGTTAGATGTGAATTAGCTTAAACCATTTAGAAGCACCAAACAACAAAATAAGAAAGTCACACAACTCAAAAGAAACCCCAATACCAATTTATAAAAATAGATAATATATTAATGAATTTTTTAGAGACCAAAAATGAGCAAAATCTACCCGAGGGTTACGAAGCTATAGATTTTAAAGAAACCATTAATCTCAGTTTAGTCACTCCCGCAAACAAGCATTAGTAACTGTAAAGTTTGAAAACTGTTAAAAGGTTTGAAAGAATTGTGTTCAGGTACTTCGGCCCTACTAGGGCGACTGAATCTGGCAAGGAGAGCGTCATGATGGCCTCTAAGGAGTATTTGGACAGTTACCTGGTCACCAAAGTGTTTTCCAGTCCACTTTTGAATTTTATACCATGACTGCCGTAGACTTAATGGAGTGGTCTTGATGCTGGGGGTGCCAGAGATGGAGGATGGAGGATGGAGGATGCTCAAAGATGCTGTGGGTGTTGTGTGGTTGATGGGAGTGTCCTTGTGGTTACTGTTCAGTTCACAGGTCAGGTAGGGTGACTTTAGCCAAAGAGGTTGCGGTCTCTTGAAGTCCTCTTTGAGCCATTATAAGGCCAGCTGCTGCTGGGCTACTGGTCTCTGGTCACAGCAGGTCCAACAGTTTCCTTTGGTGGAGGCTTGTGTCCCTTTTGGGCAACCATTCTGGACTCAGACAACACTCCAGCGCCCAGCAGACTCAGGTGCAACTTTTGACCAACGAGTATCTGTCTTTTGGGGTGCTCAGTGATGGTCAGCCACAGTTCTCCAGAAATTGATACTGCCTTGCCGACTTAGCTACTTCAGCTTTGATGACCCAGGTGCTAATTCCAAGGAGTCACCGACTGACCCTTGGAGTCACTTCTTTGGTCTGGGTTTTGCAAGTGCCTTTTCCTTAAGCCAGGAGTCATGGGCACTGTACTTTCTTTGCCAGCCCAGGGTGCAGCAGGTGCAGTCCCACAGCAGGTACAGCCTCTCTTTGCCAGCAGAGTCAGCGGGGCAGTCATTCTTTGATATTTTCTCCAATTCTGTAGTGATTTGAGGTTCAGGGTGCCAGGGGTGCCATATTTATACCCAGAAAGTTCCATGGGAGGATGCGGTCACAAGCCAATTGGTTAGCAGGATCCCTCCCATCCTGTGATGACTTCCGGCTAAGCGTAGCGTCTAGCAGTCCCAGGTTGCACTATTCTGACCCATGATGTCTGAACCCTTCCTTGGATGTTAGGAGCTTGGTACACCACCCCAAAGATATGGCTACCTGTGGGCTACATGCCGAAGGAAAACCCAGTTTAGGCACTTGCTGCCTTTCTATCTTCCCGCCACCAGCCTGTCTACCTGAACAAAGGGCCAACCCCTCAAGAGTGTGATCGCCATTTGCCAACCAAAGGCGGCTTCACCTTTGAAGCGCACTTTTCTGGCCAACACCCTGAGTGGCTTCCTGGGGGAGGGATTTAACACCTCCCTCTGTAGCAGGCTACCATTGATTGATCCCATGTCCCAGAAGGGCAGAAAGCTGCCTGGTGGTCAGCACCCGTGTCAGGCCACTGAACAAATCTGGGCTACTGAGTGGCAACTTTCTAAAATTTGCTTTCCTTAAAAGTGACATTAAATTCGACCCGGGCATCAAGTCATGTTTAATGCCATGATTAATTTGATACCTTGAGTTACCCATTTTAGTAGTCCCATTCAGACGTTAGCCAGGCTGAGGGTTCAGCAGGTAATTCTGTGTTAGCCAATGGCGCTACTAACTTTTCCACAGCAAATAGACAATTTTGAAGTGTTGCTGCCAGGAAAAGTTAAAAACATATGTCCTACTTAGTAATAAATAGATCCCGGCCTCAGGCTTCCATAAGAATTTCTTAGGGGAGACTTACAGATATTGTTAAGGGAAGCAGGGGCTTTTCCATAGGTTTGAATGGCAAAAGCAAACTAGCAGTTTAAAACTGCTCTTCCAGGCTGCAGTGGCAGGCTGGGAGCCATTTTGTACTTTGCCCCACACATGGTGGCACAACCAGTGCTGCAGTTCTGGCGGGGCACTGTCTTATATGTCCTCAATACCTTTGGTACCATATACTAAGGAAGTAAATCAGCTTATGTCAATTGGGGGTAGAATTAATCATACACTTTGTAAGTGGCTAGAACACTGGCACTGAGGTGTGATTAGCAGGCTTCAGTACACTCTCAGAATCGAAAAAACAGCAGCATCAGTCCAAAACCTTATTGGTAGTCTTGCTAAAAGTGGCATTTCCTTACGCATTCTTCCTAAAATACGGTCATATGTTACAATCTCACTCAGCATCCACTACATCACCTCCACTCATTCACCCCCACTACATCACCCACCACAACATTGTGCAGGTACCATTCATCTGTATTTTACCGTGACTTTAGCTCCTAGCGTATGAATCCTACACGTAACCTATTTTTTTACACCAATTGTTTTTTTTTATTAATACTTTTCTTAATTCTATCCTTGTTCTATTTATGATTTTCGTTTACTCTAAACTCCCGTACATATCCTACCCAAGCATTTAAAAATTCAATTACCTTACATTTCAATATAAAATGTATTTAAATTTTATTTTTTATTTTATTTAGTAACCTAACGCTAATCACTCCCCTTTACTCACGCAGTTATAATGTATTCTTTTGTAATAATGTATCCCTAAATGTTTAATCTTTATTAATAATCAAGACCCAAACATATATTATTTAACTTACCCCGATCGATGTAATGGTCATGGGATGTAGTTGTCAGACTACACAGTGGAGGTGATGTAGTTTAGGTGTACCCTATAAAATGCATCTAGCTCACCAGTTATTTTTTCCCAAGTGATTCAGAAAGTCATTTGCACCTGCACGTTCAACTTTCACACACATATTGCTTGATTTAGAAGCGCAAAGTGAACTTGCACTCATAAATCAATTACCCATGCAAAATATTGTCTTAATATTGATGGTGTACTATTACACATCAGTAAATCCTACGCCTGGAGGTAATTGAGGGAGTGGGTGTCCCAGGAATGACTGGAAAGTTTAGCATTCTTCACAACCTTTTGAGTTTGTGAGTATTTACAAACGTGAGGTAAACCATTTCCACTGTGGAAATGACTCAAAATTTACTTCTGACAGCAGTAAGAGTAAATAAATATCTTTCCAAGATAAAAATATGTTTGGAACACTGTCAAAATTGGTGGGGGTGTTGGGGAAAAGGTGTCTCCACTGGGTAAAAACATCCCTTTAGAGAAAATAAACAAAGGACAGCTGTACAAATATTAAGGCATTTTTGCATGCATAGTTGTATACTATGTACAACTGTGCTTGCGGAAAGGGCATTGCATTGGCAGGAATTGATTCCAAATATGTTTCCAGGAGTACTGCGTGATACTTTGAGACTCTTGGTCTTGTGAGTTCCTTAAATTTAGAAATCTGTATTCATACAAATTCATAAACTCTCAAATGTAAATTTCCTTCATTTTTTATGACTTGGCCACTTACATTACAGTCTTTTCACACAGTTATAAGCCATAGGACTGCTCACGTTCTTTGGTCTTAATATTCTTGTTGCTGAGATGTTTTCAGAAAACCCTTTGGTGAACCTGGCCCTTTAGGTTCCAAATACATGTTGAAGTGCTCCTCCATTGCGCATCATTGTATACACATCCAGAAGGAGACATGGTACTTCAAAATTGTGCCTACTTATGTACTTTTTGGGTAATTGATGTCCAAGAGTCTCCTCCACTTTGCTGTCACCCTATGTCGTTTGGTGCTTTGCCTCCAGTTCCAATCTCTAATCCTTCTGTTACTTTTATAGTGTGGTTCTGGGTCCAGTGTGGGATTCATACTCCGCTCTCCAGAAAAACATGTTTGAATAGAGAGAACCAGTGGAGCTCAAGCATCACTATGTCCAGGACCTGCCCTTGAGCCTGTGCATCATACATATACATTAGTGGGACTGACTGTCTCATTCCCCATGAGGGAATAAGGGTGGTAAGACCACCAAGCATTAATCTCAGGGGAATGCACTCCATGAAAACAAATGTGCTTTCCTTGTTCGTGTTCCTACTGCAAAAAGCAGGAGAAAAATCAGTGCAGATTTCGGCCTGAAATAGGGAACTGCTTGTAGATTGGAAACAGTAATTCCTGGGCCAACACGTTGTTCTTCATTCTGGAATTCTACTGAGACCCCGGTGCCTTCTCATGCCCACAAAATTAATGTAGCAATGTGCCTTCCCAGTGCCTCTTCAGTGTGAGTCAATAAAGATGCCGGCTCGACTCTTAACCTGGCTATCCCCATCTGCCAATCCTTCCATTGCCCACTCACTCTACAGCAGCAGATTTGATTACCAAAAGGCTTTGAGCACAAAAGCATATCCCAGTAAATGCATACTACATTTCATTAAAGCCTTTTAAAATCTTTTTTTTAAATAATTTATTTCAGCATTAGTTTTGGCATGTTCATTTCATTTGTTGATGACTCTACAGATGTTAATGTCTTTCAGACTGTGAGTCTTGAGAACTATTCTACAAGTTTGGTACTCGTTGAGCCACACCTATAGGAAAAGACACAGTGCTGACATGTTTCCGAGCCCTATTTCTGAAAAACTCCATTTGACATAATGGGGGTTATTCCAACTTTGGAGGAAGTGGTAATCCGTCCCTAAAGTGACGGATACCAGCCGTATTACGAGTCCATTATATCCTATGGAACTCGTAATACGGCTGGTGGTAAATCCGTCACATTTGGGACAGATTACCACCTCCTCCAAAGTTGGAATAACCCCCAATGTGTTTAAGCTACAAAAGCTGGGTAAAGTATACATTTATTCAATAGGAAGCAACAGGATATGAAAATTGACCAAACTCTGGATATCTGTTTATTGGGGTTGGTTAGCCCTTAAGGCTCTGTTGTTAGATGTGGTGAGGAAGTAAAATAGCTTTTAATGTTGACAATGTCACCTAATTGCGTTTCTTTTTCTAATATCCTGGCATGCTTCTCAGTGGCTAGCCCAGACGTTTTATTCCAGATTACCCATGAGGAGGATTTTAATTTAAGTGATCAGCATAACTCAGAAGGACGAGAAAATGTACATTCCGCCACTGCAGGTGAGGTAAAGCAACATCAATTCTGTTGGGTCGTGTGTCAAAGCATTCCCTGCACCTCTTGGTAACTGCTTGTAAACTGTTAACACTGTAAATCTGAAGCAGTATTTGTTGATCAAAGCACACTGTGACTGCTGGGTGGTGGACCTGGTGCCTCAGGAAGGGATAGTTTGGGGAAGACTCCTCGTAAGCCTGGGCAAGTGACAACAAATCTGATATTCTTCCTTCTTAGTCTAGTGGATAATCCCAACTCTTTGGGATGTAAGCTAAAGGAACAATGCACATGATCTTGGAGTGTTAGGAAACCCAGCAGTTGAAGTGGAAGAGTGAATTGGGGAAAAGAGAGCAATGTTTGCTGTATTATAAAGCATAGGTTTGTTTGTATACATGACATTATTACTGCCTTTTGGTTTGATGGTGGCACACTAATATTGCACGAGTATTGAGGAACTCAAATGTTTTGTCTTGGAACTGGAGTCACAAGATGGACTTTTGAATGGCCTCTAAATAATTGTGTACGAAATGAGGAGTTGCCCATAAAATGTCATGCCAACTTGTGGGCCTGGACACTATACTATGGCATGTATTGAGCATCCAACAAAAGGACTAGAGGAATTATGAAAGGGGTGTAGACACGATGGAAGGGTGTTGTTGAAGTTTTGGAGGAGTTGAATTAGGGAAGCAAATTTGGACCGTGGGCTCTTGTGAGGGGGTTTCCATAGTCTTAGGGCTTCATAACGAGTCTGGCAGTCTTCAGACAGCCAGACTCATGGTGGCGGTCCGACTGCCAAATTACGACTTTGGCAGTCAGACTCCCAAATGACTGCCATCTCTGCTGGGAACATGGCTCCAGAAGCATTACTGTGGTTGGGCTTGTAATCAGCCATGGTGGCACTGAACTCAGCAGCACCATGCTGATTACAATCCCCCCTTTCCGCCGTCCTTTTCATGACTTGGACCCTGCCATGAAAAGGCTGGCGGAAAGGTAGGCAGAGGGCCACAGACGGGCCCCTGAAATTATCACAACCATGTTGTTGGCAGTGCCCCCCCGGCCAGCACCGTTGAAGTGTGCACTGTCTGCTATGAAGGCAGCGTGCATTCTGAGGGGGTTGGTCGGCCCGCTCTGTGCTATGAGATACCACTTGGCTCATTTATGGGAGCTGAGTGCTATCTCGTAGCACTGTTCCTGCCCGACTGACCGGCGGGAACGCTCTATTTCAAAGTTTCCACCATTTAGTCAGGTCAGACCTGTGGAAAACTTGTAATAGGGTGGGGGGGGCACCATCGCTATGGTGGTGGCGTTCTCCTTGCGAGTTTGTTAGTCCCAAATTGGGACCGTCAAACTCTTAAAGAACCCCTTAATGCCTTGTGGTTACAATGTCACGGGGTACAAGAAATATTTTATGGTAAATAATTGAAAAATTAATACATATTTTGCAAAAAATGGGGATTGCTATGTAGGCTAAGGATTCTTAAGCCTACACCCTGCCTATTGTCTGCAGTAAATAGTAAAATATATGAATTTTTCACTTTCAAGCAAAGCTCCAAGTGCAAGCTATCTGATGTGTCTTGAGACTACTTTGCAGTGAACCACAATATAGTATGTCGTAACAGATGAGATCATAGAGCCTTCAAGATTTTCACAAACTCACGCCAGAAAATGAATAGCAGCACGCCAAATGTTTGATTTTTAACTAATGGATGATGCATAATTTTGGCCAGCTTTATAGTTGGAAAACCTGAAAGCTTCCATGAAGACCCCCATTTACTAAGCAGTAAATGTCCCCTTCCTCTGGAACAATAAAAGGCTTAAGGTACATGATAAGAAATGTGACCAGTGCAATTTTGAAAACTTCTATTTCAGTTCTACTTGACAGCAATTCACTGAGTCATAGAAAACCTGGGAAGCATGTGGGAGTCCTCGTGCCCTTACTCTTCTGGTGCTGCCTGCAGGGCTCCTCCTTTGTTGGCCATCTCCCGCTGTTGGGCACCCAGTTCAAGAGAGGGGTCCTGCAGCTGGCAGAAATCTCTTGCTTGGCAGGTTGAGATGGAAGCTGAGCAGCTTGTAGTTCAGCTGGCAGTTGAGGAGTTGAGCAAGCCAAGCCACTTCACTGATGCTGCTGTCTATCTTCCACCAACCTGTATGTACTGATGAATGGTGGTGGCTAAAAAAGCAAAAGCTCAAGACAGCATAGGTGGTGGAGCAGGGCTGAAAACCTGCAAGTGGTAAGCTCTGAGGCCTCCTGGTACTGCAAGATGGGAGACATACAGGGTAAAAGAAGGGGAAGAAGCAAGAAAGTGGATGGCCCAGTTGGAACCTGGAAGATCCCAAATAGGCTTATCTATTGTCACTCTTTACCTGTCCACTCACAGTGACTATTATTATTGCCCTAATCTACCAGCCATTGCCTTTTTGCAATTTATTATCGCCAATCCTACCTGTACTACCTCTTTCTGAACTGCCATGAGCTATTTGTAACTTCCCTAAGCAATTTGGAAAGTAGGTTAGCTACCCCCATTACCAAAATGCACATAGTTATTGCGGCCAATCCTCTTCCCAGTGTTTTAGAACCCCCTGGTGGAGAAGAACTTAAATGCCCATTTTAATACTGGAGAAGAGGACAACAATACTGGAAACCCATAAAATGGCGAAAGTAGTTATAAAACAAGATATGCAGGCATGACAGAGGAAGCATGGACTGGGGCAAAAATAAAGTTGGAGCTGGAAACAGTACTAGAGCATGAAGGGGAGTGACACAGGTGTTAATGAGGGACCTTCAGTTATCCTCAAAAGGTGCTCAAAGTATGCAGTCAGTCATACACAAAATATGACAAAAGAATTGACCAAACAGCCTGAGAACGTGGAAATGTGGTTAGAAGCCCAAGAGAGAACAAGATTACAACTTATTGTCCAAAAAAGAGTACTCGAGTGCCATAAATGGTGCTGGCCTTTTGGGTCAAACTACCAACTGCATCAAGAATGAAAACTGATTTGGCTTTCCAGCCAACATTAAAGATATTGTAGACAATAAAAACAGGACTTTCAAAGCTGATGGACTTGGTAAATAGCCCTGTTACTGCCTGCGTGTAGAAATGCATGAGGAACCCGCTAATTTCCCCATTATCACCATTTTACCATTGAACAGTCTAGCTAAAGATGGTTCTACACCTCCTAGGGGCACGATGACCGCCAAAGAAGTTGATTCTCTGTGGTGGGGCATAGAGGAGAACTCCCACCAAGTCAGTGAAATTAATAACATATCATACAATAAAGAGGAAGACATTGATGTCCTTGAATCTTGCCTTCAGCTTCACAATTGGAACACGCAGAGCAACGAAAATGGAGGCACCTGGGAATCTGACAAAGAAACTGACTGGCCTGGTACTACCCCAGCGAAACCAATCTTGTCCCACATGAAAGTAATGTGTAGGACACTGAATGGAACACCTGGGCATTGAACTTGCGGTCACCAAAGTTGGCACTGCAAATAACCCTACAGGAAATGGCTACCAGTGTTACCTCTAAATATAGAAGGATGAAGACCAGGGAAGAAGTAGTGGCTAAAGCCACAAAAAACTACTAACCCTGCTAAGTATGATTTTTCAGCTAGTCGTCCTAAATTAGGAGAGGTACTACAGGTGATTAAATTTCTGTAATCACTGAATGGAAAGAAAATATGACGGGGGAACCCATTGTGAAAATGACAAGGAAGAGCCAAAGTACACTACTCTTCCCCCCAGGGAAAAGGATGAACAGTAGCACTGAACAGGTTAGCTCACCCAAGAAGGATGTCAGCCATGAAAGCAATGCTTCTCCATCAGTTCTAGCAAATTGTACACCAAGTCCCTCATTATGAGTTTGGCGGTGCGGGGACTGCCACGGTGGCAATGGCAGTCACACCGCTGCAAAGCCGGTAGAGAAGATCGCCATATTATGACCATGAACCGAACACAGCTAGTCCACCCCCAGTGCGGACAGACCACGGCGGACGGCTGTAGGCATCCCCAGACTGGCAGGGGACATTGTTCTCGCTGTGCGTATTACAAGGTTGCACACCACCACGATTTCCACTGCGGTCGCACCGCCACCAAAACCCTGGCAGAAAAAAACATATAAAAGGAGACACTCACCTTCAGGAACGCAAACACTTCCGGAGCCGCTATGGAACCAGAACTTGTAGGCTTCCCAATGCTCCTGCTCGCCCTGTGTCTTCGGAACAAGTGACGATGAAGAGAACAACAACCATAAGTACACACACTTAGCACACACTGGAGGGAAAGGTATTAGAACACACGCACACACAACACACACATCGTGGACGGCTAGAGACGGACACACCCACATGCAACCACACACCTATACCAACACACACACACCCCTACACACACACACTCAGACACAAAATACACACACCATGCACAACACACACTTGCCATACAAACCCCACCTCGCATACACACATCACCGCCACAGTCCAACACACATATACACAACACCACCGAGTCACACATCACAACCATAGCTACACAAACTCTTGCCAACACATTGCACTGCACACCTACACATGACAACACATACCGACAACAAACAACCAATCAACAACAGCACACACCCAAACAACGTACCAAATGTCACACCAGCGCAGGTGACATAGCCATCACTATACACACGGGTGCACACAACAACCACACAATGGCACACAACACCACCACAACACATCACACCACATACAATGTTCAACTCAGCTACTCACATGCATGGAATCACACAATCATGTTACGCACACAAAAAACATCAGTAACAGCTGGACCAATGGCAGCCCCCCACACACACACACACAGACATTTCAGGGACAAAAGCCTGCAGTACCAACAGACACAACACACACACCCACAAACCAAAGCCTGCATACAAACATCACACGTGTTGAATGAAAGGCAGGACAAGTAAATCATTATTGACACCAACGGCAGGTTGACCCTGAAGTATTCAAACTCACATTTAAATAAATAACTATGTACACTCAAATGGCCATTGACCAGTCCATGTGTCTCTGTGCCCTGATGTATTCAAACTCCCATTTACATAAATAACTATGTACACTCAAATGGCCATTGGCCAGTCTATGTGTATCTGTGCCTTGACACAAATGACACTTCTCATTGCTCCAACTTGATTCCTGACTGCAAAATAACCTACACATGGTTGGGGCATCAAGGGAGCAGGCAGGCACCTCAAGGGTGAGGAGGTGGTGGCCAAGGGGAGGGTTTGGGCTCAGAAGGGGGGTCATTGGGTTTGGCCTGGGGTGGAGGGGTTGGCTTGGGTTTGGGTTTTTTGTGGAGGGTCATTAGGTTTGGCCTTGGGACGGGAGACTTTGGGTTGGGGGTGGAGCTCTTGGCAGGGGAAGGAGCATGGGCAACACCGGGGGGGGGCACAGGAGGAGGCAGTGGTGTAAGGGCTGGACTTGCTCAGGGACACAAGGTGCTTCAGGGACTGAGGGGCTGGGAGAGGGTCAGGGAGCTGGGTAAACTCATAAAGGAAATGTTTCTTAGGGGCACAAGGACGGTCATGGGAAAAGCATTTGGGAGTGGAGGGAGTGGGAGTGGTTGTCAGATGTGTCTTTGTGTGTGTCATGGGTGCAGGTGTGTGAGTGGAATGCTTGTGTGTGCTGGGTGTCTGGTGGGTGAGTGCGGGCGTTTAGGTGCCCTGGAAGGGGGGGAGGAAAGAGGTGCTGGGAATTGCCTTGCTGGATGGGTGACTGTGTGTTGGGGTGGTGGCTGCAGGAATGGTGATTGTGCTGCATGTGGGGGTGTCGGTGGTTGTGGTGAGTGCGGATATGGTGACTGGGGTGGATGTCTGCTGGTTAGCTATTGTGGTGACTGGGGGGAATATGTGAGTTGTGGCTGGATCAGGGAGTGCCAGCAGGTATGAGTGGTGTAGTGTCTGTGATGGAGGTGTGGTGGGGTTGTCTGTGCAGGCAGTGGATGTTGTGTCTTCAGGTGAGTGTTGTCTGTGTGCATGCTGGTAGTGGTTCTTGTGGTGCTTGTGTTTGTCATGTGGAACTGTGCCTGTTGTACCGGATGCATGCGTGTGTTAAGGTGTGTTCTAGTTGGTTGTGGGCAGAGGGGTTTGGGATTGAGAAGAGGTAGGTGGAGAGTGGACAGTAGACAGAGGAGCACTGGCTGCTGTCAGGGAGGAGTCCAGAGCCTGGAAGGATCTCTGCAGGGCAGCCATAGCACCGCGAATGCCTTCCAGGAACGCATTGCTCTGTTGCATTTGAGCCGCCAGTCCCTTTGTGGCATTCGTGATGGTAGTCTGACCCACAGAGATGGACCTCAGGAGGTCAATAGCCTCTTCACTGAGGGCAGTAGGGCTGACTGGAGCAGGGGCAGAGGTGCCTGCAGCAAAGGAGAAGCCCACCCTCCTGGGTGAGTGGGCAGGGGCAACTGGATGGGGACCTACAAGGGGGCGGTGCAAGCAAAGGGGGGTGGACAATGATGGTATGGGGATGGTCCCAGATGGGTCCGCCACCACCACTGGAGGGGGATACCAAGGATGATGTAGACAATCTGGTCTCCCCCCGTGGCACTCTCCTTGCCCTCCATCCTACTGGGTCCCTCGGCATCGCTGGATTCAGCCTCCTAGGTCCCGTGGGCTGCCGCTTCCCCACTCGCCTGGGCCCCGTCTCCTTCACCAGATGATGCTGATGCACATAAAGGGAGAAAAAGAGAGGGAGGGAGAGAGAGAAGATAGGTTGGAAAAGGGTCAACACCTAACTTCCATAAACACATATGAACATGTGCATATCTCACATAATATTTCATGGCCCGCCATGCCATTGCAATTGCACTTCAGCCTGAAAATACCTTTTGCCCATGGAAAGCTGTAGTGGACAGTTAACATCAGATGTGCACACAAGTATAAATATGGAAATGAAGAAAGCAGTGACTCACCATTGCAGCAGAGGAATTGGCAGGGGCATCTAAAAAATGATATGAATACACAATGTTGGTAGTTCAGGGACCTCCCAGGGCACTTACCACATCAAGTACTATCCCATAGTTGTAAGGCCAAGTACACACAATGAGATATACAATAGCAACACTAAAGCAACAATTGCTGTACAGTCTGTCCTCATGTAATCTCATGTAGCAGTATCCCACTGTTGTTTCCCTACACATCTCTACACTCAGAAGGTGACACATATATGCATAGTCGCCTCTCAGGGCAATACTCCTGTTCCATTGAGGCCCTTCTTGTGGTGGAACTGTGGAGCCAGACCCACAATCAGTCCATGGCAGCAACTGTACAATACCAAGACATTCTCAGTTCATGTAGGAGTCTAACACAGATGGGATTGCACTTACACCTTTGACACACTGATGCCGATGACTAAAGCTGGTCAGACACAATGCTTAGGTTGACAAAACCGCCCGAACCATGGGAAATGTGACATTTCAATCTAGTGACAGCATTGTCTTGTCACACATACTTCATATTTACCATGGCTGGGTCACTGATACCCATTGTCGTTGTGTACTATTTAAAAGCAGAGAGAGCATAAGCACTGAGGTTCTGATTAGCAGAGCCTCAGTGACACAGTTAAGCACTATACAGACACACACATTAGGCCATAAACTATGAGCACTGGGGTCCTGACAAGCAGGATCCCAGTGATACAGGCATAAACATACTGACATACAGGCAAAAACATGCCAAGGAAGATGGTACTTTCCTACAGGGGCCCACCGACAGTCTTCTATACGGCGATTTGGTGGTGTAATGCCAGCCATCGCACCTTCCCCCGTAGGTCCTCCCAACTCTTCCGGATGTCCTCCCTTGTTGTGGGGATGGTTGCCCACTGAGTTAACCCTGTCGACAGTTCTCTGCCATAATTCCATTTTCCTGGCTATAGATGTTTGCTGGACCTGTGCTGTAAACAGTTGTGGCTCTACCCTGACAATTTAATCGACCATGACCCTCAGCTCATCTGTGAAGCGTGGGTGCTTTTGGCGTGACGTGATGGTTGTGTTGTGGGTGATGGTGTGATTTGTGTGCAAGGGTGCAGTGGTGATGTGTTTATTGTGTTGCTGGTGCAGATGTGTGGTGTATGATGCGTCTGATGGTGCCCATGGTATCGACGTGCAATGCCCTCCGTTTGTGTGCTCCTCGCTGTCTGTGTTGGTAGTTGTGGTTGCCAAGGATTGTTGGGGGGGGTCACATAGTGTAGTGAGCAGGTGTGTGTATGTGTTTCAGTTGTGGGGAATTTCTACTGTCTAATTTGGTGCTGTGTCCTGGTGGAGGTGAGTTTTTGACTGCAGTGGTTTGCACCGCCAGTGGTTTTCCACCATGCAGTGACTGCTGTGCTGATTTGTGGGTCATAATGTGGAGGGCGGAATGTGTTCGGCATGGCAGTGCCAGTGGTGGGACCACTACTATCCGGCCCTCGGTCGTCCTGGCGGTGTCAGATTTGTGGCTGTATTTAGATGGTCTTCATTGTGGACTCTTAATACGGCGGGCAGGATACCACTAACACTGGCAGTCTTTTGGCACTCGCAACTGCGGTGGTCTGGCCAAAGGACTGCAAAACTCATAATGAGGGCCCAAGACTCCCTCACGAAGATAGGGAGCAGGGAAACTATAATAAAAAGGATAAACAGGTGAACAAGACAGGGGAGTGAAGAGGAAAGCAAAAAGGTGCATAGAGTACCAAGACTGAAATGGTGGTGAAGCCAATGCACGTCATTGCACCAGCTTGAGAGGACCCAGAGTGAGGGTTTAATATGCAGAGAAACATGCACAACACATATCCATATAAGGAGATTGCCAACATGAAGTTGAAGGCCATGATTGTGTGGTAAAGGCAACATGACGCCAGAAGCGTGCAGGACTTAGAACCACACCCAACCAGGAGTAATATGCGTACTGATAAATTCAGACATCTACCAAAACCGAAGCTGCTGAATCTGAGCCCTGTCTCTTGATAAACCAAATATTCAGGCCCATTAAGATGAAACTCAAGGAGAGTTCAATATATCCAGCAACAGAAGTGGGAAACAACCATTCCAGGGACAACCTACTGTACATAGAAGGGAAAAATCGAGAGCAAACAACATTGGATGAATACAGAAGCACTGCCAACAGAGAAGGACCTGGCCATATATGAAATTAGAGTATGAATGGTGTGGCTGGATGGAAGAGGGAACTCAAAATACCAACCATAGGCCGAAGAGCACCAAATAGGTGAATGAAAATAAAATAGTGATGTTGCCACTGTTGTATTCCTTATGTGGCCCACATGACATCCTAAACAGAAGTAATTACCTGAAAGTCCTTTCCAGATCAAGCGCATATTACCTTGGAAGATTTACACTATGTGAGGTTCCTTCCCAAGAGATGTGTGGTGCTAGAGAAGTCGGCACCAGCAAACTGCAGCACCAGCACTTGCTATACTGAGGTGCATGGACACTCTATACCACTAGGCATAAGGAGCTGACCACCAAGGCAACAATCATACCCAGAAATCCTGGAAAAGCGAAGGGAATCTGTCACATTATGAACACAAGCAGAGTAGCCTACAGGTCATATTGGATATCTATCTTGAATCTCATCAAAAAGATAGGCAACTTACAAGTGAAATTGGACCAGCAAGTGGAACAAAAAATGTTTTGACAACAAACTACATGGGCAGGTGTAGGAAGGTAGCCTCTTTCTAGCCTTGTTACCCCCACTTTTGGCCTGTTTGTGAGTGTATGTCAGGGTGTTTTTACTGTCTCACTGGGATCCTGCTAGCCAGGGCCCGGTGCTCATAGTGAACACCCTATGTTGTCAGTGTGTTTGATATGTGTCACTGGGATCCTGCTAGCCAGGACCCCAGTGTTCATACGTTTGTAGCCTATATGTGTTCCCTGTGTGATGCCTAACTGTATCACTGAGGCTCTGCTAACCAGAACCTCAGTCTTTATGCTGTCTCTGCTTTTAAAAATTGTCACTGCAGGCTAGTGACTAATTTTACCAATTCTCATTGGCACACTGGAACACCCTTATAATTCCGTTGTATATGGTACCTAGGTACCCAGGGTATTGGGGTTCCAGGAGATCCCTATAGGCTGCAGCATTTATTTTACCACCCATAGGGAGCTCAGACAATTCTTACACAGGACTGCCACTGCAGCCTGAGTGAAACGTCCACGTTATTTCACAGCCATTTTCACTGCACATAAGTAACTTATAAGTCACCTATATGTCTAACCCTCACTTGGTGAAGGTTAGGTGCCAAGTTACTTAGTGTGTGGGAACCCTGGCACTAGCCAAGGTGCCCCCCACATTGTTCAGGGCAAATTCCCTGAACTTTGTGAGTGTGGGGACACCATTACACGCGTGCACTGCACATAAGTCACTACCTATTTGTAGCGTCACAATGGTAACTCCGAACATGGCCATGTAACATGTCTAAGATCATGGAATTGTCCCCCCAATACCATTCTGGTATTGGGGGGACAATTCCATGATCCCCCGGGTCTCTAGCACAGAAGCCTGGTACTGCCAAACTGCCTTTCCGGAGTTTCCACTGCACTTCAAATATAGGATCAATTGGTGCTAACCTTCAAGACTTCAGGATAGTCATTTTCATTGCATTAAACATCGTGCACAGGATGTTGTCTGGACCTTGGCCCGTACCGATGAAGCTGTCACCTCTAACACTGATGTCTGGGGCCATGCATATCACAATTCAGTTAGTATGGGGCAGGATTTGGGGCTCCTTTTCTTGATACTAAATACAATTGGCTCAAGTTACTTTCCTATTCTTTGGCTCCCACACCTGACTCAAGGATGTTTTTTCCACTTACTCCAGGTCCCATAGCCTTTTGGTGTTTTGTCATGCATATGTGTTCTTACTGCTTCCCATGCACTCCACGAAGCCTGCTTCTTTTTAGTGCCTAAAAGGCTCTTGTATTCTATTTTGCAAAGATTCAGCAGTTCTTCGCAACTTCATCTGACATGTACTGCTCTGAGAGCTCTTTTTAAGTCCTGTTTCTTGACTGCACAGTACTTGTAAAACCTGTCTAAACTGTTATGCATGTAAGCTTTGTAAGGTGTTGCTGTGTTTTGCCCCATGATGATGGAATTTGAAGCAACGTCTGTGATGAACCGTTCAAAAGAGTTGAAGAGTGCAAGCCTCCCTCCCTCCCCACCAAAGACCTTAAAAGTGATCGGGCACATTACATACTGCTCAATCTGATGCATTATTTGGGGAGCCACATTAGCATAGTGTTCAGCTTTCCACTTGATGGCAACTTTGGTTGTCAGAAGTCAAAATAACCTGTTGCTAATAAAGGGTCAAGCAGTAAATGGGCATACTCAATTATGTGAATTAGGGGTATGTTATCAGGGGTTAATAGTCCCTTTCCTTCCTGGGCTCCACTACCATGTTGTGCAACATATAAATTAATACATAATCAATTGTGATGGATCTACTAACATCCCTAAATGTATCCTGAGTTGGCACATCAGATATTATCATTGTCTGCTATTTCCTGCACACTAAAGTCCTCACTCACCAGTGTAACATGGTTATTGCTTCTTACACTGTTGTTGCTTGCCTGTGATACTTCCTCTACAAAGATCCATCTCACAAGGCCTCTTTCAATCAGTTTGCCAAGGCCGATATACAGAATATCCATAGTAAAGCCATCAGCTTCCAATTTGATATGCTGCACGTTGGGGCTGATAAATTGGAATGTTTGGCTCACAGAAGTCAGGATGGGTGAAATCCACATTACTAGACCACTAGTTGGACTCCCTTTTGCTTCTGATTTCTGGTTCGAAGTACTTCATAAATCTGTCTTTTGCCATCCTTCTGAATGTCCAGGTTTCCTGGGAGCAGCATATGTTATTTTGGTTTACATTTCCGACCAAATCCTCATATTCTAATTTGCGAGGAAAACCGGTACTAAGCCATCTAGGATGGGGGAGGCGGCAAGTTTCTTTATATCCAATCGTCCTATGTTAGCTTGAGGGAAATTTGTTTGTAAATCCTATGCTGTGCTACTGCTCTGTCTTGCAAGTCTGTCAACCCATCCCCAATAACTATTCCCATTGCAGCCTTCCCTGCTGTAGGAGGCTGGCCTGACTTATGGTGCGTACCTTGTGGTACTTATACCCTGTGCCAGGTAGGAGGCTGGCCTGGCTTATGGTGGGTACCTTGTGGTACTTACACCCTGTGCCAGGTCCAGTTATCCCTTATTAGTAGAATAGAAGTGTTTCTAGCAGCTTAGGCTGATAGAAGGTAGCTATGGCAAAGCAGCTTAGGCTGAACTAGGAGACATGCAAAGCTCCAACTATACCACTTATATCATATAGCACAATATCATAAGAAAACACAATACTCAGAGTTACTAAAAATAAAGTTCTTTATTTTTATGACAATATGCCACAAGTATCTCAGTGAGTACCCTCATTTAGAAGGTAAGTAATATACACAAGTTATATGTACACAAACCCAAAACAGGTAAGTGATAGTAAGAAAAGTAATGCAAACAGTGTAGAATCACAATAGGATGCAATAAGTGAACATAGGTCTAAGGGCAACACAATCCATATACTCCAAAAGTGGAATGCGAATCACGAATGGACCCCAGACCTATGGGAGCTTGTAGAGGGTCGCTGGGACTGTAAGAAAACAGTCAGGGTGTCCAAGATACGCCACCCCAAGACCCTGAAAAGTAGAAGTAAAGTTCCCCTACTACCCCAAAAGGACACAATAGCCGTGATAGGGGGATTCTGCAAGAACCACAAATACCAGCAAAGCACTGAAGACGGATTCCTGGACCTGAGGACCTGCAAGGGGACCAAGTCCAAGAGTCGCGATATTGTCGGGGGGGGGGCAGGAGCCCAGGAAACCCCGGATGAAGGTGCAAAAGGGCTGCCTCCGGGTGGAAGAAGCCAAAGATTCTGCAACAACGAAAAGGGCTAGGAACTTCTCCTTTGGATGTAAGATGTCCCACGGCGTGCTGGATGTTTCAGAAGTGTTTCCACACAGAAATACCGCAAACAAGCCTTGATAGCTGCAAGGGTTGCAGTAGAGGTTTTTGGGTGCTGCTGGGGACCAGGAAGGACCAGGATGTCGCC
Organism: Pleurodeles waltl; assembly: GCF_031143425.1. Taxonomy (NCBI): domain Eukaryota; kingdom Metazoa; phylum Chordata; class Amphibia; order Caudata; family Salamandridae; genus Pleurodeles; species Pleurodeles waltl. The sequence continues at coordinate 507,576,859 of NC_090438.1, read as the reverse complement.
ACTTGCAGGAGAAGACAGAGGGGGCGCTCAGCAACTTAGAGAGCCCCCACAGAAGCAGGCAGCACCCGCAGAAGTACCGGAGCAGGCACTTGGAAGATCTGAGGACAGCGGTCAACTCAGAGTTACAAAGGAGGGTCCCACAACGTCGGAGTCCAACTCAGTGAGTTGGGCAATGCAAGATGGAGTGCTGGGGACCCAGGCTAGGCTTTGCACAAAAGAAGTCCTGGAAAAGTGCACAGAAGCCGGAGCAGCTGCATATCACGCAGTACACAGGTTTGCTGTCTGGTGTGGGGAGGCAAGGGCTTACCTCCACCAAACTTGGACTGAAAGACCACTGGACTGTGGGGGTCACTTGGATCCAGCTCCTGTGTTTCAGGGACCACGCTCGTCGGGATGAGAGGGGACCCAGAGGACTGGTGATGCAGAAGTTTGGTGCCTGCGTTAGCAGGGGGAAGACTCCGTCAACCCACGGGAGATTTCTTCGGGATTTCCAGTGGAGGGTGAAGGCAGACAGCCCTCAGAGCATGCACCACCAGGAAGCAGTCGAGAAAGCCAGCAGGATTAGGCGCTACAATGTTGCTGGTAGTCGTCTTGCTACTTTGTTGCGGTTTTGAAGGCGTCCTGGAGCAGTCAGCGGTCGATCCTTGGCAGAACTCGAAGAGGGAAGTGCAGAGGAACTCTGGTGAGCTCTTGCATTCGTTATCTGAAGAATACCCTAGAGGAGAGACCCTAAATAGCCAGAAAAGGAGGTTTGGCTACCAAGAAAGGAGGTTTGGCTACCAAGAGAGGTAAAAGCCTATCAGAGGGGGTCTCTGACGTCACCTGCTGACACTGGCCACTCAGAGCAGTCCAGTGTGCCCCCAACACCTCTGAATCCAAGATGGCAGAGGTCTGGGACATACTGGAGGAGCTCTGGGCACCTCCCCTGGGAGGTACTAGTCAGGGGAGTGGTCACTCACCTTTCCTTTGTCCAGTTTCGCGCCAGAGCAGGGCTGGGGATCCCTGAACCAGTGTAGACTGGCTTATGCAGAGATGGGCACCATCTGTGCCCATCAAAGCATTTCCAGAGGCTGTGGGAGGCTGAGCCAGCCAGCCAGTGTCTAATTTAGCTATTAGATGAGGGTAGGGAAGATCTGTAGTAAGATCCTACTCAGCGAATGCCAGGGCTAGGTGGATGGGAAAAGTATATAGGGCAGTGAGTAAGCTGGATTTAGGAGAGATCTGAACATAACTAAACAATGATTGTTTGTACTACCTGTTTACAATATGTTCAATCAAATAAGGCATCCCTGGTCATGACATTCATGAACCTGAAGATGGCCTTCGACTCTGTGAACAGAACTTTGCCATGGGGTCCTTTGTGATGGAAGGCAGAGTGGATGATCGAGACCCAAAGGTGCTTGTACAAAAACACAATGACCAATGTTAGGCACGGAAGAGCTGGTAACACTTTCCCAATAAAAACTGTGTTTCAGGCAGGGATGTGTAATAGCCCCAAACTCTTAAGTTTGTTTTTAAATGATGTGGGAGCATATTTAGCTGGCCTAAGCCTAGCCCCTTCAAATATTTGAGGCAAAAAAATAGTAATTCTCCAGTTTAGCGACGATGCAGTACTCCTGACTTTAGAAGAAATTGCTGCACACCACCAATTGGGCGGCTTCAAGACCTAATGTGGCAAAAAGACTGTGACCACCAACATCTCCAAGTCAAAACTCGTGATTATGAACCTGAAATAGCATCTGAAACATACTGTCAGCATCAGCATCCAGGGCAAGCACTTGCATGCGTAGATTATTTCAACGACCTTTAAATTGGACTAAATTGGAAGTTATTGTAGTATCACCAGATGAAGAAAGCAACTTGCACTTTTAGCCTGAACATAGGCGCAGTGGTAAGATGCACGGGAAAACTTGGCTCCAAGTTATAGCGTGAAAGCGGTTGCATTGGTTGCCTAAGGAACAGAGCTGTGGGGCTTTAATAACACTAACACAACAACACAAAGAAATAACAACTGCTTCCTAAGATCCCCATACAACAGAGCCCTGGCTCATCTCTAACCTCAGTAAGACTTGAACTGGACTTGAATCCCATATGAGAAAAGATCTCATTATACCCTGTTTTATTCTGGCTCAGGTTGCACAACAACACTTACCCAAGAGTATATGTGAGATCCTTATATTAAGTCATGATTATAAACAATTTTAAGATGTGCCCTTAGCTAGGGCGTGTGGAAAACACATTAAAAAGGATTGGCTGCAGTGCCGTCTGAGATAACTCTGTATTAATAAATTAATCAAAGATAGATTCGGTCAATATAAACAATAGGCTGCCTCGCCTAGTGACTGGGGCCCTGGGGGAGGTATAGGGTGATGGGCAGTCCCTACTACGTGGGTAATTATAAAACAAGGTGAAGTAAAGTTTTGAAGATACGGCCTAAGATGTTCCTTGTTTGCTCTTTCAATTTATAATTGGGAGGCTCCCTGTCCAAGCCTACACCAAACAGTTGTTCCAAAAAAACAAACAAGGATGCCCTCAGTAACTGCACATTGGCAGGAATTCAAGCTGTCTCAATTTTGTAACGTGGGTAGGGAGAAGCTTCTACCCCTGTTTAGGATTTATTTACCCTGCAGTAGCATTTTATACCTGGTCCGCCTAAAAACCACACGGATATCAATGTAATAGCCCCAATATAATGTTTTTTTAACAACTGTATTTATAGTTTTACGTAAAATACAGTAACAATGTTCATTAAACTTCGTCATTCAGTGTTACAGTTAACTTGCTTTGTGAATTGTGCCTCTTATGTTAGAGAAAAAGGTTGCCGGGGTTAGGGCATATTGCTGATATCATGAGGGATTATCTGTCTCAAAGGCATTGCTGGAGCTTTACAGATCAGCTCCGGTACTTGACCGGGGTCTGTTGCCAATAGTCTGTCATGCTTCATAAAAGTGCAAAAGGGAAGCCAAATGGCTTCATATGCACCATCCGGTCTTGTAGTACCACGGTCAGCCTCTCTGGTACGTACATGGACCATACCTTTCCCCGCCACACAGACAGAGGCTGAAGCCCCAATGTGATTTGAAATGTTTTAATCACTTGTGCATTTATCTTCAACATGATTGCAGAATATGGAGTGTTTTTGATGGTCGTCGTTTTTATGATTTGCATTTATTGTATAGCTTTAGATTGAAAGGATAACGATTATGATGATGATGTTAATAGCAATTTACCTTATTCCACTTTATCTGGGATATTCCAACTTGGAATGGGAGGTTCTGTCAGCAGGAAACAAGATCTGGAGCCAAATCTGAGAAGTTATGAGTATACAGAAGGAAAACAATGGAACACGTCAAAAGCCAAGGCACAAGTGGGTAGAGGTTTAGTAGCAGCTGATGAATAAAAGGAAGTGTTTGCATGCTGTAGATCAGCTTTCCATGAAATAGTATGAGGTTATCACCTGTGCAACCCGGTTTTTGTCAGACAGCCCCTTGCATCATAGATCATTTCTTCGATTAACATACACTAGTCCATATTTTCCGCATACTTTTATCTTGGGGAATATTTGGCTATCCCAACTGCACGATATATCCCATCTAGTTACTATCATGACCATGTCGCAAAGTATGAGTGTGTATCTCTATAAGTTAGAGTCGGTACATATAGTAGTGCCAACCACTCTTTGCGAGTTTTTTTGTCTGTTGTTGGTGCCAGTCCCATGTAACATTGTTACATTAAACCCAACTTGATGTCTAAGTCGAATTTAAGGTGACTTTTGAGTGAAAAGGCAACTTTAGAAACACTAGTTTACGCTCTAGTTTACACTGTTGCCCAGGTTTTTCAGTGGCTATTCGCAGATGCTGCCCACAAGATAGCTTCTCCTTCCTGGAGAGAGGTCTGAATGACTCCCAGGAAAGGACACAATATAGGCCTACAGTTGGAAGAAGTGTTACCACTCCTTGACAGGAAGCCACACAGGGCATAAACCCAAGAGGGGATCTTCAAAGGAGAAGCCGCCTTTGAGGGTCAAATGGTGGACACACACAAGAGGGGCTGCTCTTTTAGTCTGGTAGACAGGTTGACATCAGGGACAGAGAAGGCAAATCAGTTGCCAAACTGGTTTTCCCATGGGGGTGTAGCCTTCTGGTAGCCACATGTGTAGGGTAGGCTGCCAAGCTCCACTCATTAAGAAAGTTGTCTGCCTTCTTGGGAGTGGACAGAATATTGCTCTGTGGGATAGCTAAATACCATACTTAGTAGGAAGTCATCATCAGATGGGAGGGGTCTTGTTGCCCAGGTCCCTGATGGCAAGTTGTGAGCATAAAAATGGCACCCAGAACTCTGATCACGTGTGGATTTGAGAGAGGGCTGAAGAAAAACTGCCTGCTGTTCCCTCAACCCGGCAAAGTGAAGCTGCACCAAAGACTGGACTGCACCTGCTGCTCCTGGTCTAGCAAAGAGGGCTGTGCCTGTGCTGCCCTGCTCGGTGAAACATTGACCCCTGAATCAGACAGAAGAGGAGAACTCCATGAGTCACAAAAGCTGAAAAAGCTGCCATGGCACATTTCATAGCCGCAATTGCTGGATCATTTCCTATTGCCAAAGTGCAGCCTGGGAGACTGAATGCCAACGTTCAAAAGTTGCACCCAAGTCTGCTGAACCCGGGAGAGTCATCAAAGTGCTGTTTGGTTGCCCAAGATGGACAATAGCTGCAGTTAAAGGAAACCACTGGTTGGCTGTGACCAGACACTAGTAGACCAGTGGCAACTGGTTTTGCATGGACTTCACCCAGACTTTGAGGGACATCAACCTCTGTGGCTAAAGTTGCCCCACCGTATTTGTTGACCAAGGGGAGGCCCCGGGAAGACGGCCATTGACCTGATCAGCATCCTCAGTATCTACTGGCATCTTCAGCTTCTTCAGTATCTTGTATCTCTTGCATCAGAACCACTCCATTAAAATCTGTGGCAGTTTGCCCATAGAATCTAAAACTGGATAGGAGACTGCTTTGACTGCAAGGTAACTATCCTGCTCAGCCTTACTGGTCCTTTTGACTGGCTCCTGTCAGAGTTGGTTGCCAAAAGCAAGCAGGAGTAGCCAAACACAACTTTACAGACGTTTTCAAGGTAACTGCTAACCGTGCTAATTGCCAATGCTTGTTTGCATTTTGAAATAAAGGCAGCTTTTTATGATTTGGTTAAAAATTCATATCTCTGGAAACCTCCCATGACTTCTGTTCATTTTGGTGTCTAAAAATTCCTTAACCCCTTCGCTGCCAGGCCTTTTCCCCCTCCTGTGGCGAGCCTTTTTTTGGCTATTTGGAGCAGTTCGCGCTTAGGCCCTCATAACTTTTTGTTCACGTAAGCTACCCAGGCCAAATTTGCGTCCTTTTTTTCCTACATCCTAGGGATTCTAGAGGTACCCAGACTTTGTGGGTTCCCCAGAAGGAGGCCAAGAAATTAGCCAAAAAACTGTGAAAATTTCGTTTTTTTAAAAACAATGGGAAAAATGGGCTGCAGAAGAAGGCTTGTGGTTTTTTCCCTGAAAAGGGCATCAACAAAGGGTTTGCGGTGATAAAATCACCAGCTTCCCAGCTTTCAGGAACAGGCAGACTTGAATCAGAAAACCCAATTTTTCAACACAATTTTGGCATTTTACTGGGACATACCCATTTTTACGATTTTTTTGTGCTTTCAGCCTCCTTCCAGTCAGTGACAGAAATGGGCATGAAACCAACGCTGGATCCCAGAAACCGCAACATTTCTGAAAAGTAGACAAAATTCTGAATTCAGCAAGGGGTAATTTGTGTATATCCTACAAGGGTTTCCTACAGAAAATAACAACTGAAAAAGAAAAATATTGAAATTGAGGTGAAAAAAACATCAATTTTTCTCTAAGTTTTACTCTGTAACTTTTTCCTGCAATGTCAGATTTTCGAAAGCAATATACCGTTACGTCTGCTGGACTCTTCTGGTTGCAGGGATATATAGGGCTTGTAGGTTCATCAAGAACTCTAGGTACCCAGAGCCAATAAATGACCTGCACCCTGCAGTGGGTTTTCATTCTATGCCGGGTATACAGCAATTCATTTGCTGAAATATAAAGAGTAAAAAATAGCTATCAAGAAAACCTTTGTATTTCCAAAATGGGCACAAGATAAGGTGTTGAGAAGCAGTGGTTATTTGCACATCTCTGAATTCCGGGGTGCCCATACTAGCATGTGAATTACAGGGCATTTCTCAAATAGACGTCTTTTTTACACACTGTCTTACATTTGGAAGGGAAAAATGGAGAGAAAGACAAGGGGCAATAACACTTGTTTTGCTATTCTATGTTCCCCCAAGTCTCCCGATAAAAATGATACCTCACTTGTGTGGGTAGGCCTAGCGCCCGCGACAGGATATGCCCCAAAACACAACGTGGACACATCACAGAAAACAGAGCTGTTTTTAGCAAAGTGCCTACCTGTAGATTTTGGCCTCTAGCTCAGCCGCCACCTAGGGAAACCTACCAAACCTGTGCATTTCTGAAAACTAGAGACCTAGGGGAATCCAAGATGGGGTGACTTGTGTGGCTCGGACCAGGTTCTGTTACCCAGAATCCTTTGCAAACCTCAAAATTTGGCTAAAAAAACACATGTTCCTCACATTTCTGTGGCAGAAAGTTCTGGAATCTGAGAGGAGCCACAAATTTCCTTCCACCCAGCGTTCCCCCACGTCTCCCGATAAAAATGATACCTCACTTGTGTGGGTAGGCCTAGCGCCCGCGACAGGAAACGCCCCAAAGCGCAACGTGGACACATCCACATTTTTGAAGGAAAACAGAGGTGTTTTTTGCAAAGTGCCTACCTTTAGATTTTGGCCTGTAGCTCAGCCGCCACCTCGGGAAACCTACCAAACCTGTGCATTTCTGAAAACTAGAGACCTAGGGGAATCCAAGATGGGGTGACTTGTGTGGCTCGGACCAGGTTCTGTTACCCAGAATCCTTTGCAAACCTCAAAATTTGGCTAAAAAAACACATGTTCCTCACATTTCTGTGGCAGAAAGTTCTGGAATCTGAGAGGAGCCACAAATTTCCTTCCACCCAGCGTTCCCCCACGTCTCCCGATAAAAATGATACCTCACTTGTGTGGGTAGGCCTAGAGCCCGCGACAGGAAACGCCCCAAAGCGCAACGTGGACACATCCAAATTTTTGAAGGAAAACAGAGGTGTTTTTTGCAAAGTGCCTACCTGTAGATTTTGGCCTGTAGCTCAGCCGCCACCTAGGGAAACCTACCAAACCTGTGCATTTCTGAAAACTAGAGACCTAGGGGAATCCAAGATGGGGTGACTTGTGTGGCTCGGACCAGGTTCTGTTACCCAGAATCCTTTGCAAACCTCAAAATTTGGCTAAAAAAACACATGTTCCTCACATTTCTGTGGCAGAAAGTTCTAGAATCTGAGAGGAGCCACAAATTTCCTTCCACCCAGCGTTCCCCCACGTCTCCCGATAAAAATGATACCTCACTTGTGTGGGTAGGCCTAGCGCCCGCGACAGGAAACGCCCCAAAGCGCAACGTGGACACATCCAAATTTTTGAAGGAAAACAGAGGTGTTTTTTGCAAAGTGCCTACCTGTAGATTTTGGCCTGTAGCTCAGCCGCCACCTAGGGAAACCTACCAAACCTGTGCATTTCTGAAAACTAGAGACCTAGGGGAATCCAAGATGGGGTGACTTGTGTGGCTCGGACCAGGTTCTGTTACCCAGAATCCTTTGCAAACCTCAAAATTTGGCTAAAAAAACACATGTTCCTCACATTTCTGTGGCAGAAAGTTCTGTAATCTGAGAGGAGCCACAAATTTCCTTCCACCCAGCGTTCCCCCACGTCTCCCGATAAAAATGATACCTCACTTGTGTGGGTAGGCCTAGCGATCGCGACAGGAAATGGCCCAAAACACAACGTGGACACATCATATTTTTTCATAGAAAACAGTGCCTACCTGTGGATTTTGGCCTCTAGCTCAGCCGGCACCTGGGGAAACCTAGCAAACCAGCGCATTTTTGAAAACTAGAGACCTAGGGGAATCCAAGATGGGGTGATTTGCGGGGCTCTGACCAGGTTCTGTTACCCAGAATCCTGTGCAAACATCAAAATGTGGCCAAAAAACACTTTTTCCTCTCATTTCTGTGACAGAAAGTTCTGGAATCTGAGAGGAGCCACAAATTTCCTTCCACCCAGCGTTCCCCTAAGTCTCTCCATAAAAATGGTACCTCACTTGTGTGGGTAGGCCTAGCGCCCACGAAAGGAAATGGCCCAAAACACAACGTGGACACATCACAGAAAACAGAGCTGTTTTTAGCAAAGTGCCTACCTGTAGATTTTGGCCTCTAGCTCAGCCGCCACCTAGGGAAACCTACCAAACCTGTGCATTTCTGATATTTTTTCACAGAAAACAGAGGTGTTTTTTGCAAAGTGCCTACCTGTGGATTTTGGCCTCTAGCTCAGCCGGCCCCAGGGGGGGGGGGTAAATGCCCTAAAATAAATTTGACCCCCCACCCCCCCAAACCCCCCCTGCCCAGGAGCGACCCTTGCCTACGGGGTCGCTCCCCCTGCGTGACATTGGCGCCAAAAAACAAATCCCCAGTGCCTAGTGGTTTCTGCCCCCTTGGGGGCAGATTGACCTAAAATCGACCAATCTGCCCCCAAGGGGGGCAGAAATGCTCTAAATACAGTTTGCCCCCCAGGGGAGCGACCCTTGTCTGATGGGTCTCTCCCCATCTCTAAAAAAACAAACAAACAAAAAAAAAAAACACACAAAAAAAAATTTGCCCTGGCGCCTAGAGGTTTCTGCCCCCCCCCGGTGGCAGATCGGCCTAATAATAGGCCGATCTGCCCCCAGGGGGGGCATAAATGGCCTAAAATAAATTTGCATCCCCAACCCCCCCCCCTCACCAGGAGCGACCCTCGCCTACGGGGTCGCTCCCCCTGCGTGACATTGGCGCCAAAAAACAAATCCCCGGTGTCTAGTGGTTTCTGCCCCCTTGGAGGCAGATTGACCTAAAATCGACCAATCTGCCCCCAAGGGGGACAGAAATGCTCTAAATACAGTTTGCCCCCCAGGGGAGCGACCCCTGTCTGATGGGTCGCTCCCCATCTCTAAAAAAACAAACAAACAAAAAAAAAAAAACACAAAAAAAAAAATTGCCCTGGCAACAAGAGGTTTCTGCTCCCCCTGGGGGCAGATCGGCCTAATAATAGGCCAATCTGCCCCCAGGGGGGGCAGAAATGGCCTAAAATAAATTTGCCCCCCCAACCCACCCCCCCCCCGGGAGCGACCCTTGCCTACGGGGTCGCTCCCCCTGCGTGACATTGGCGCGAAAAAACAAATCCACGGTGCCTAGTGGTTTCTGCCCCCTTGGGGGCAGATTGACCTAAAATCGACCAATCTGCCCCCAAGGGGGGCAGAAATGGTCTAAACACAGTTTGCCCCCCCCAGGGGAGCGACCCTTGCCTGATGGGTCGCTCCCCATCTCTAAAAAAAAAAAACACAAAAAAACACAAAAAAAAAATTTGCCCTGGCGCCTAGAGGTTTCTGCCCCCCTGGGGGTAGATCGGCCTAATACCAATAGGCCGATCTGCCCCCAGGGGGAGCAGGGATGGCCTAAAATAATTTTGGCCCCACCTACCTCCCCCCCCCCCCCCAGGGAGCGACCCTTGCCTACAAGGTCGCTCCCTTTGCGTGACGGCGCAAAAAAAAGATCCCTGATGCCTAGTGGTTTCTGCCCACCTTGGGGGCAGATTGACCTAAAATCGGCCGATCTGCCCCCAAAGCGGGCAGAAATGGCCTAAATACATTTTGCCCCTCCAGGGGAGAGCGACCCTTGTCCAAGGGGTCGCTCCCCATCTGTAATACAAAAAAAACAAAAAAATCCCTGGTGCCTAGTGGTTTCTGCCCCCCTTGGGGGCAGATCAGCCGAATCAAAATAGGCTGATCTACCCCCCAGAGGGGCAGAAATGGCCTAAAATAATCCCCCCCCACCCCAGGGAGCGACCCTTGCCTAAGGGGTCGCTCCCCTTGCGTGAAATTCACACAAAAAAAAAATAATCCCTGGCGTCTAATGGTTTATGCCCCCCTTGGGGGCAGATTGGCCTCATCAAAATAGGCCAATCTGCCCCCAAGGGGGGCAGAAATGGCCTAAATATAATTTTCCCCCTAGGGGAGCGACCCTTGCATAAGGGGTCGCTCCCCACCTAAAAAAAAAAGAAAACATAACAAAAAGAAAAAAAAAAGAAATGATCCCTGGTGCCTAGAGGTTTCTGCCCCCCCTGGGGGCAGATCGGCCTAATAATAGGCCGATCTGCCCCCAGGGGGGGCAGAAAAGGCCTTCCCAAAAAAATGCCCCCCCTGGGAGCGACCCTTGCCCAAGGGGTCACTCCTGTTGCGTGAAATTTGCGCAAAAAAAAAACTCCCTGGTGTCTAATGGTTTCTGCCCCCCTTGGGGGCAGATTGGCCTCATCAAAATAGGCCAATCTGCCCCCAAGGGGGGCAGAAATGGCCTAAATATATATTGCCCCCTAGGGGAGCGACCCTTGCCTAAGGGGTCGCTCCCTACCTAAAAAAAAAGAAAACATCACAAAAAAAAAAAAGCTCCCTGGTGCCTAGAGGTTTCTGCCCCCAGGGGGGGGCAGAAAAGGCCTTCCTAAAAAAATGCCCCCCCTGGGAGCGACCCTTGCCCAAGGGGTCGCTCCCTTTTGACAGTTTCATTGAAAAAAAAAAAATCCCTGGTGTCTAGTGGGGTTTCAAAAGCTGGATTGCAAGCAATCCGGCTTTTGAAACCTTGTGAGAGACTTCAAAGGGAAGGAAATACATTTCCTTCCCTTTGAAGCCTCTCGGGCCTCCCCCATGGGATTGAAAGAGAAATGCAAAAGCATTTCTCTTTCAATCGCGCTGGAAGCTCTGCTTCCAGCACGATGGGTGAGACCCTGTGACTAAAAAGCGCACGCTCGCGCGCTGACGTCACAGGGGGGGTTGGGGGTCTTGGGGGTGGGAGGGGAAGGGCTTCCCCTTCCATCCCTGACTTTGGGTGGGTGGGGGGAAGCACACCGAGGGAGCGAGAGCGCTCCCTCTGGGCTGTGTGCCGAGGACGTAGTGGTTACGTCCTCGGCACAGCAGCACTGTGCCGAAGGATGTAACCACTACGTCCTCGGCACAGAAGGGGTTAAAATACAATCTATATTTGTAAATTAATATTGGATTTCCTTTTCTTATTCAGTTGTTTTGGTACTTCTGAATGTTTTGCACTTGTTCCTTTGTTAAAGCCTAACTGCTTGAACGCATAGGTACCCAGGGTCGAAATGAGGTTTTGAAAACAAGCCGGAGTGGATCCAAGACAGGCTTGTGAGTTTATTATACAGTGTGGTCACACAACCACACCATATAATAAAGGGCATTTCCTCACACATTGGTTAAGACTTTAACAAGAATTACACCCTTCACCTTTTATTATTTTAATGTGACTTCCTAAGTGCTATGAGTATGTGCAGTGCTCAATGTGCCATAGGTGCCTATCTGCCTATCACAGATCATGCTCAGCATGGCTGAAGATGGCCTGGGGTTTCCTGTGTTATAGTTTAGGGGTGCATAGGCTGGCAGTTTGAGACACATTGTTAGTACTAAAGCAAGACTGATTTGCATAAGGCTGCCTGGAGTAGTGCAGTGGGGACAAAAAACAAGAACTGGAATATGGCACCAAAAAATACACCACACCAGTTTAGAAAAATAGATAATATTTATATGAATAAAAAAAGATTATAATGACAAAAATCCAATATGCACAAGTCAAGATATCACTTTTTAAAGGTTTAAATGAGTCACAATCCTAAAGAATCAGTGGTTATATCCTTGTAACACACAGTACCTGGGATGCGTAAGAAATAACAATGCACAGGGGCCGCAGAGGAGGAGATGCGTTGAAAATAAGGTGCTGCCCCAGATTTTATGGCGTGGCACATACGATGCACTGTTTTTTTTCCATGCTGCAAGATGATGCGTCGAATTCCGGGAGCGCAGCCATGATTCCGATGCAGGGATATTTTGCCACCCTGGGACAATGCAGTGAAAATCCTTGATACACTGGTAGAAGGAGCAGGCGCTGCGTCGATCTGATTGGCAATGCGTCGAAATTCCAATTGCAAGGCAGACGGTGCGATGATTTCTGCAGGCGTTGCACCGATTTTCTGACGCATGGTGATTTGCTTCTTTTTAGTGAAGTCTTTGGGCCCGAGACTTCAGAACAGGAGGCAAGCTCAATCGAAGCCCTTGGAGAGCACTTGGGAGGAAGGCCAAGCCCTTCCGGCAGTGTCAGGGGCCAGCAGGGCAACAATCGGGGCACAAAGCAGTCCAGACCTCTAAAAGCAGTGCACAAAATGGCAGCCTGGCCTGCACCCAGCACCCGCCCAGCCAGCTCAGTCAACCAGAGCATTTACACAGCCGGACTCTGCTGAAAAGGATATGCCCCAAAACACAACGTGGACACATCACAGAAAACAGAGCTGTTTTTAGCAAAGTGCCTACCTGTAGATTTTGGCCTCTAGCTCAGCCGCCACCTAGGGAAACCTACCAAAACTGTGCATTTCTGAAAACTAGAGACCTAGGGGAATCCAAGATAGGGTGACTTGTGTGGCTGGGACCAGGTTCTGTTACCCAGAATCCTTTGCAAACCTCAAAATTTGGCTAAAAAAACACATGTTCCTCACATTTCTGTGGCAGAAAGTTCTAGAATCTGAGAGGAGCCACGAATTTCCTTCCACCCAGCGTTCCCACATGTCTCCCGATAAAAATGATACCTCACTTGTGTGGTTAGGCCTAGCGCCCGCGACAGGAAACGCCCCAAAGCGCAACGTGGACACATCCACATTTTTGAAGGAAAACAGAGGTGTTTTTTGCAAAGTGCCTACCTGTAGATTTTGGCCTGTAGCTCAGCCGCCACCTAGGGAAACCTACCAAACCTGTGCATTTCTGAAAACTAGAGACCTAGGGGAATCCAAGATGGGGTGACTTGTGTGGCTCGGACCAGGTTCTGTTACCCAGAATCCTTTGCAAACCTCAAAATTTGGCTAAAAAAACACATGTTCCTCACATTTCTGTGGCAGAAAGTTCTGGAATCTGAGAGGAGCCACAAATTTCCTTCCACCCAGCGTTCCCCCACGTCTCCCGATAAAAATGATACCTCACTTGTGTGGGTAGGCGTAGCACCCGCGACAGGAAACGCCCCAAAGCGCAACGTGGACACAGCCACATTTTTTAAGGAAAACAGAGGTGTTTTTTGCAAAGGGCCTACCTGTAGATTTTGGCCTGTAGCTCAGCCGCCACATCGGGAAACCTACCAAACCTGTGCATTTCTGAAAACTAGAGACCTAGGGGAATCCAAGATGGGGTGACTTGTGTGGCTGGGATCAGGTTCTGTTACCCAGAATCCTTCGCAAACCTCAAAATTTGGCTAAAAAAACACGTTCCTCACATTTCTGTGGCAGAAAGTTCTAGAATCTGAGAGGAGCCACGAATTTCCTTCCACCCAGCGTTCCCACATGTCTTCCGATAAAAATGATACCTCACTTGTGTGGGTAGGCCTAGCGCCCGCGACAGGAAACGCCCCAAAGCGCAACGTGGACACATCCACATTTTTGAAGGAAAACAGAGGTGTTTTTTGCAAAGTGCCTACCTGTAGATTTTGGCCTGTAGCTCAGCCGCCACCTAGGGAAACCTACCAAACCTGTGCATTTCTGAAAACTAGAGACCTAGGGGAATCCAAGATGGGGTGACTTGTGTGGCTCGGACCAGGTTCTGTTACCCAGAATCCTTTGCAAACCTCAAAATTTGGCTAAAAAAACACATGTTCCTCACATTTCTGTGGCAGAAAGTTCTGGAATCTGAGAGGAGCCACAAATTTCCTTCCACCCAGCGTTCCCCCACGTCTCCCGATAAAAATGATACCTCACTTGTGTGGGTAGGCCTAGCGCCCGCGACAGGAAACGCCCCAAAGCGCAACGTGGACACATCCAAATTTTTGAAGGAAAACAGAGGTGTTTTTTGCAAAGTGCCTACCTGTAGATTTTGGCCTGTAGCTCAGCCGCCACCTAGGGAAACCTACCGAACCTGTGCATTTCTGAAAACTAGAGACCTAGGGGAATCCAAGATGGGGTGACTTGTGTGGCTCGGACCAGGTTCTGTTACCCAGAATCCTTTGCAAACCTCAAAATTTGGCTAAAAAAACACATGTTCCTCACATTTCTGTGGCAGAAAGTTCTAGAATCTGAGAGGAGCCACAAATTTCCTTCCACCCAGCGTTCCCCCACGTCTCCCGATAAAAATGATACCTCACTTGTGTGGGTAGGCCTAGCGCCCGCGACAGGAAACGCCCCAAAGCGCAACGTGGACACATCCAAATTTTTGAAGGAAAACAGAGGTGTTTTTTGCAAAGTGCCTACCTGTAGATTTTGGCCTGTAGCTCAGCCGCCACCTAGGGAAACCTACCAAACCTGTGCATTTCTGAAAACTAGAGACCTAGGGGAATCCAGGATGGGGTGACTTGTGTGGCTCGGACCAGGTTCTGTTACCCAGAATCCTTTGCAAACCTCAAAATTTGGCTAAAAAAACACATGTTCCTCACATTTCTGTGGCAGAAAGTTCTGTAATCTGAGAGGAGCCACAAATTTCCTTCCACCCAGCGTTCCCCCACGTCTCCCGATAAAAATGATACCTCACTTGTGTGGGTAGGCCTAGCGATCGCGACAGGAAATGGCCCAAAACACAACGTGGACACATCATATTTTTTCATAGAAAACAGTGCCTACCTGTGGATTTTGGCCTCTAGCTCAGCCGGCACCTGGGGAACCCTAGCAAACCAGCGCATTTTTGAAAACTAGAGACCTAGGGGAATCCAAGATGGGGTGATTTGCGGGGCTCTGACCAGGTTCTGTTACCCAGAATCCTGTGCAAACATCAAAATGTGGCCAAAAAACACTTTTTCCTCTCATTTCTGTGACAGAAAGTTCTGGAATCTGAGAGGAGCCACAAATTTCCTTCCACCCAGCGTTCCCCTAAGTCTCTCCATAAAAATGGTACCTCACTTGTGTGGGTAGGCCTAGCGCCCACGAAAGGAAATGGCCCAAAACACAACGTGGACACATCACAGAAAACAGAGCTGTTTTTAGCAAAGTGCCTACCTGTAGATTTTGGCCTCTAGCTCAGCCGCCACCTAGGGAAACCTACCAAACCTGTGCATTTCTGATATTTTTTCACAGAAAACAGAGGTGTTTTTTGCAAAGTGCCTACCTGTGGATTTTGGCCTCTAGCTCAGCCGGCCCCAGGGGGGGGGGGTAAATGCCCTAAAATAAATTTGACCCCCCACCCCCCCAAACCCCCCCTGCCCAGGAGCGACCCTTGCCTACGGGGTCGCTCCCCCTGCGTGACATTGGCGCCAAAAAACAAATCCCCAGTGCCTAGTGGTTTCTGCCCCCTTGGGGGCAGATTGACCTAAAATCGACCAATCTGCCCCCAAGGGGGGCAGAAATGCTCTAAATACAGTTTGCCCCCCAGGGGAGCGACCCTTGTCTGATGGGTCTCTCCCCATCTCTAAAAAAACAAACAAACAAAAAAAAAAAACACACAAAAAAAAATTTGCCCTGGCGCCTAGAGGTTTCTGCCCCCCCCCGGTGGCAGATCGGCCTAATAATAGGCCGATCTGCCCCCAGGGGGGGCATAAATGGCCTAAAATAAATTTGCATCCCCAACCCCCCCCCCTCACCAGGAGCGACCCTCGCCTACGGGGTCGCTCCCCCTGCGTGACATTGGCGCCAAAAAACAAATCCCCGGTGTCTAGTGGTTTCTGCCCCCTTGGAGGCAGATTGACCTAAAATCGACCAATCTGCCCCCAAGGGGGGCAGAAATGGTCTAAACACAGTTTGCCCCCCCCAGGGGAGCGACCCTTGCCTGATGGGTCGCTCCCCATCTCTAAAAAAAAAACAAAAAAAAAGGAAAAAAAAACACAAAAAAAAAATTTGCCCTGGCGCCTAGAGGTTTCTGCCCCCCTGGGGGTAGATCGGCCTAATACCAATAGGCCGATCTGCCCCCAGGGGGAGCAGGGATGGCCTAAAATAATTTTGGCCCCACCTACCTCCCCCCCCCCCCCAGGGAGCGACCCTTGCCTACAAGGTCGCTCCCTTTGCGTGACGGCGCAAAAAAAAGATCCCTGGTGCCTAGTGGTTTCTGCCCCCCTTGGGGGCAGATTGACCTAAAATCGGCCGATCTGCCCCCAAAGCGGGCAGAAATGGCCTAAATACATTTTGCCCCTCCAGGGGAGCGAACCTTGTCCAAGGGGTCGCTCCCCATCTGTAATACAAAAAAACAAAAAAATCCCTGGTGCCTAGTGGTTTCTGCCCCCCTTGGGGGCAGATCAGCCGAATCAAAATAGGCTGATCTACCCCCCCAGGGGGGCAGAAATGGCCTAAAATAATCCCCCCCCACCCCAGGGAGCGACCCTTGCCTAAGGGGTCGCTCCCCTTGCGTGAAATTCACACAAAAAAAAAATAATCCCTGGCGTCTAATGGTTTATGCCCCCCTTGGGGGCAGATTGGCCTCATCAAAATAGGCCAATCTGCCCCCAAGGGGGGCAGAAATGGCCTAAATATAATTTGCCCCCTAGGGGAGCGACCCTTGCATAAGGGGTCGCTCCCCACCTAAAAAAAAAAGAAAACATAACAAAAAGAAACAAAAAAGAAATGATCCCTGGTGCCTAGAGGTTTCTGCCCCCCCTGGGGGCAGATCGGCCTAATAATAGGCCGATCTGCCCCCAGGGGGGGCAGAAAAGGCCTTCCCAAAAAAATGCCCCCCCTGGGAGCGACCCTTGCCCAAGGGGTCACTCCTGTTGCGTGAAATTTGCGCAAAAAAAAAACTCCCTGGTGTCTAATGGTTTCTGCCCCCCTTGGGGGCAGATTGGCCTCATCAAAATAGGCCAATCTGCCCCCAAGGGGGGCAGAAATGGCCTAAATATATATTGCCCCCTAGGGGAGCGACCCTTGCCTAAGGGGTCGCTCCCTACCTAAAAAAAAAGAAAACATCACAAAAAAAAAAAAGCTCCCTGGTGCCTAGAGGTTTCTGCCCCCAGGGGGGGGGCAGAAAAGGCCTTCCTAAAAAAATGCCCCCCCTGGGAGCGACCCTTGCCCAAGGGGTTGCTCCCTTTTGACAGTTTCATTGAAAAAAAAAAAATCCCTGGTGTCTAGTGGGGTTTCAAAAGCTGGATTGCAAGCAATCCGGCTTTTGAAACCTTGTGAGAGACTTCAAAGGGAAGGAAATACATTTCCTTCCCTTTGAAGCCTCTCGGGGCCTCCCCCATGGGATTGAAAGAGAAATGCAAAAGCATTTCTCTTTCAATCGCGCTGGAAGCTCTGCTTCCAGCACGATGGGGGAGACCCTGTGACTAAAAAGCGCACGCTCGCGCGCTGACGTCACAGGGGGGGTTGGGGGTCTTGGGGGTGGGAGGGGAAGGGCTTCCCCTTCCATCCCTGACTTTGGGTGGGTGGGGGGAAGCACACCGAGGGAGCGAGAGCGATCCCTCTGGGCTGTGTGCCGAGGACGTAGTGGTTACGTCCTCGGCACAGCAGCACTGTGCCGAAGGACGTAACCACTACGTCCTCGGCACAGAAGGGGTTAAAATACAATCTATATTTGTAAATTAATATTGGATTTCCTTTTCTTATTCAGTTGTTTTGGTACTTCTGAATGTTTTGCACTTGTTCCTTTGTTAAAGCCTAACTGCTTGAACGCATAGGTACCCAGGGTCGAAATGAGGTTTTGAAAACAAGCCGGAGTGGATCCAAGACAGGCTTGTGAGTTTATTATACAGTGTGATCACACAACCACACCATATAATAAAGGGCATTTCCTCACACATTGGTTAAGACTTTAACAAGAATTACACCCTTCACCTTTTATTATTTTAATGTGACTTCCTAAGTGCTATGAGTATGTGCAGTGCTCAATGTGCCATAGGTGCCTATCTGCCTATCACAGATCATGCTCAGCATGGCTGAAGATGGCCTGGGGTTTCCTGTGTTATAGTTTAGGGGTGCATAGGCTGGCAGTTTGAGACACATTGTTAGTACTAAAGCAAGACTGATTTGCATAAGGCTGCCTGGAGTAGTGCAGTGGGGACAAAAAACAAGAACTGGAATATGGCACCAAAAAATACACCACACCAGTTTAGAAAAATAGATAATATTTATATGAATAAAAAAAGATTATAATGACAAAAATCCAATATGCACAAGTCAAGATATCACTTTTTAAAGGTTTAAATGAGTCACAATCCTAAAGAATCAGTGGTTATATCCTTGTAACACACAGTACCTGGGATGCGTAAGAAATAACAATGCACAGGGGCCGCAGAGGAGGAGATGCGTTGAAAATAAGGTGCTGCCCCAGATTTTATGGCGTGGCACATACGATGCACTGTTTTTTTTCCATGCTGCAAGATGATGCGTCGAATTCCGGGAGCGCAGCCATGATTCCGATGCAGGGATATTTTGCCACCCTGGGACAATGCAGTGAAAATCCTTGATACACTGGTAGAAGGAGCAGGCGCTGCGTCGATCTGATTGGCAATGCGTCGAAATTCCAATTGCAAGGCAGACGGTGCGATGATTTCTGCAGGCGTTGCACCGATTTTCTGACGCATGGTGATTTGCTTCTTTTTAGTGAAGTCTTTGGGCCCGAGACTTCAGAACAGGAGGCAAGCTCAATCGAAGCCCTTGGAGAGCACTTGGGAGGAAGGCCAAGCCCTTCCGGCAGTGTCAGGGGCCAGCAGGGCAACAATCGGGGCACAAATCAAATCAAATCATTAGCATTTGTAAAGCGCGCTACTCACCCGTGCGGGTCTCAAGGCGCTAGGGGGGAAAGGGGGGGTTATCGCTGCTCGAACAGCCAAGTCTTTAGGAGTCTCCGGAAAGCGGAGTGGTCCTGGGTGGTCCTGAGGCTGGTGGGGAGGGAGTTCCAGGTCTTGGCCGCCAGGAAGGAGAAAGATCTCCCACCCGCCGTGGAGCGGCGGGTGCGAGGGACGGCAGCAAGTGCGAGGCCAGCGGAGCGGAGGGGGCGGGTGGGGACGTAGAAGCTGAGGCGTCTGTTGAGGTATTCCGGTCCCTTGTTGTGGAGGGCTTTGTGTGCGTGGGTGAGAAGACGAAAGGTGATCCTTTTGCTGACTGGGAGCCAATGCAGGTGTCTCAGGTGTGCGGAGATGTGGCTGTTGCGGGGTACGTCGAGGATGAGGCGGGCCGAGGCGTTTTGGATGCGTTGCAGGCGGTTTTGGAGTTTGGCGGTGGTCCCGGCGTAGAGGGTGTTGCCGTAGTCCAGGCGACTCGTGACAAGGGCGTGGGTCACGGTTTTTCTGGTGTCGGCGGGGATCCAGCGGAAGATCTTGCGGAGCATGCGGAGAGTGAGGAAGCAGGCGGAGGACACGGCGTTGACTTGCTTGGTCATGGTGAGAAGAGGGTCCAAGATGAAGCCGAGGTTGCGGGCGTGGTCTGCGGGGGTCGGTGCGGTGCCGAGGGCCGTGGGCCACCAGGAGTCGTCCCAGGCGGACGGGGTGTTGCCGAGGATGAGGACTTCCGTTTTTTCAGAGTTCAGCTTTAGGCGGCTGAGCCTCATCCAATCTGCGACGTCCTTCATACCCTCTTGTAGGTTGGTCTTGGCGCTGGCGGGGTCCTTGGTGAGGGAGAGTACAAGTTGGGTGTCGTCGGCGTAGGAGGTGATGATGATGTCGTGCTTGCGTACGATGTCGGCGAGGGGGCTCATGTAGACATTGAAGAGTGTCGGGCTGAGCGATGAGCCTTGAGGTACGCCGCAGATGATCTTGGTGGGTTCTGAGCGAAACGGAGGGAGGTAAACTCTTTGGGAGCGGTTAGCGAGGAAGGAGGCGATCCAGTCCAGGGCCTGGCCTTGGATCCCGGTGGAGCGTAGGCGGGTGATTAGGGTGCGGTGACAGACGGTGTCAAAGGCAGCCGAGAGGTCGAGGAGAATGAGGGCGACTGTTTCACCGTTGTCCATCAGGGTTCTGATGTCGTCTGTGACTGAGATGAAGGCGGTTTCCGTGCTGTGGTTGGTTCGGAATCCGGTTTGTGAAGGGTCGAGCAGGTTGTTGTCTTCCAGGAAGGTGGTCAGCTGTTTGTTGACGGTCTTTTCTATTACCTTGGCTGGGAAAGGTAGAAGAGAGATGGGGCGGAAGTTTTTCAGGTCGCTTGGGTCAGCCGTAGGTTTCTTTAGTAGGGCGTTGACTTCAGCGTGCTTCCAGCATTCGGGGAAGGTAGCAGAAGAAAAAGAAGAGTTGATGACGGTCTGGAGGTGCGGGGCGATGATGTCGTCGGCTTTGTTAAAGATGAAGTGCGGGCAGGGGTCCGAAGGGGCGCCGGAGTGGATAGAGTTCATGATGGATTTGGTTTCTTCCGTGTTGATGTGGGTCCAGTTGTTGAGGGTGATGTCCGGGGAAGCGGGTTCAGTGGTGTATGGTTGGGTCTGGTGTCCGAAGCTGTCGTGGAGGTCGCTGATCTTGCGATGGAAGAAAGTGGCGAGGGATTCGCACAAATCCTGTGAGGGCGTGACGGCGTTGGCGCTGGCGCTGGGGTTGGAGAACTCTTTGACGATGCTGAAGAGTTCTCTGCTGTTGTGGCTGTTTTTGTCTAGTCTGTCGGTGAAAAAGTTCCTTTTGGCAGTGCGGATCAGGTGGTGGTGTTCGCGTGTAGCGTTCTTGAGGGCGGTCATGTTGTCAGCGGTGTGGTCCTTGCGCCAGGCCTTCTCAAGGGCACGACAAGTTTTCTTTGATTCTTTGAGGGTGTCAGAGAACCAGAGAGGTTTTTTGGTGTTGGTCTGTCGATGCGTGCGTTTGAGGGGAGCAAGGTTGTCAGCGCAGTTGGAGATCCAGTTTGTGAGGTTGAGAGCTGCGTCGTTGGGGTCGGTGGTGAGGGTGGGTTGGTTGGCGGCGAGAGCGGAGAAGAGTTGCTCTTCAGGGATCTTGTTCCACTGTCGACGAGGGATGGGTTGAGTGCGGAGGTGGGAGGTCTCGCGTCGGAATGTGAAGTGGACGCAGCTGTGGTCGGTCCAGTGCAGGGCAGAGGTGTGGCTGAAGAAGACGTGTTTGCTGGCGGAGAAGATAGGGTCGAGCGTGTGTCCGGCGATGTGGGTGGCGGTGTTCACCAGTTGTTTGAGGCCGAGGTTGGCGAGGTTGTCGAGCAGGGTGGTGGTGTTGGGGTCGTTGTTTTGTTCCAGATGGAAGTTGAGGTCGCCTAGGAGGATGTAGTCCAGACCTCTAAAAGCAGTGCACAAAATGGCAGCCTGGCCTGCACCCAGCACCCGCCCAGCCAGCTCAGTCAACCAGAGCATTTACACAGCCGGACTCTGCTGAAAATTGGCGGCAGAACAGACACTGACAAAGTTCAAGCAAGCCAATGCCTAAGACTAACTCTCTTGTATGCAGACAGAGTATTGGATGTCGGAATTCACTGGTATCTCGATCAGGCACATCAAAGCAAGCATGTTTTCATTACATGATCAAAGTCTCGCTAGATGCAGATTATTACCCTACATGATTCTTTGAATATTAGTCACCTCTGTTCAGTTGCAGTGTTTATGTAAGTTTGGTAGATTGTCTTGCTGCCAGTTTTAACGGCGTTTGCTCAGTGTGTCCTGAAATCAGACATTTGAGTTTCTTAGTGCGAAATGAAACAGAACCCTTCTGTACCTCCTTTAAAAAGACATGCCACCCTCCGTATCATAGGAGCAAAGTCTTGTTACCAGTGCCTTTCCATTTCTGATGCCTTCCAGCAATTTTAAGATTTTCTTTGAGTTTCTCGTTGCTCAAACTGGTGTAATTTCTGATATTCATATATGTTTCCCTCATCTTTGTTGTTTGATTTTGCTCACGAGAAAGTGTCACTCACAGTCGTAGAAATGTCACTCAATTATACTGAAATTATAAAAATGCTACACATAAGCAACCTGCAACCGCGGTAGCTAATGGGTGCTTCTGTCACTCTGCTACAGCTGGTGATTGTTATTGTGTATTGATCACCCCATTCAACACCTGGTTCCAAGGGTTCCTAATAGAACTAAACAACCCATATTTAGCTTCCAAGAAAGAGACATCTGTGTAGCAGTAACAGCTACATCTGTTGTGGGATTTAGCTTCAACTATGTTGGGGCAAAGGAGAAAATGGTGGACTTTAAACCATGTTTCGCCTATTTCATTGCAGATAAAGACAGCACTGTTTAAGCAGTAGACATCATCATAGGTAGGAGCTTAGGATATAATAATGACCGAAGATGGGCTTTGACAAAATCTTTTGTCCCTCTATGGCTTAGCTGCAGCAATTGAGCAGTACACAGACACGCATTAGCAACAGCAATATATGTGACTTATAACAAAGTGCATCTTTGTGGGAAAGTAGCCTCTTTCTAGCATGGTTACCCCCACTTTTGCCCTGTTTGCGAGTGTGTGTCAGTGTGTTTTTACTGTGTCACTGGGATCCTGCTAGCCAGGACCCCAGTGCTCATAGTTAAAACCCTATTTGTCAGTGTGTTTGCCTGTCTCACTGGGATCCTGCTAACCAGGACCCCAGTGCTCATAGTTTGTAGCCTAATGTGTGTGTTTTCAGTGAAACAGTTAAGCGCTACTGACGTTCTGCTAACCAGAACTTCAGTGCTTATGCTCTCTCTGCTTCCAAATTAGTCACTATAGGTTAGTGACTTAATTTACCAATTCCAATTGGCACACTGGACCCCCCTTATCAGTCCCTACCATATCGTACCTAGGTACCCAGGGTATTGGGGTTCCAGAAGATCCTTATGGACTGCAGCATTTCTTTTGCCACTCATAAGGAGCTCGGACAAACCCTTTCACAGGACTGCCACTACAGCCTGAGTGAAATAGTGCACACACTATTTCACAGCCATTTCACTGCACTTAAGTAACTTATAAGTCACCTATAAGTCTAACCTTCATTTACTGAAGGCTAGGTGCAAAGTTACTAAGTGTGAGGGCACCCTTCCACTAGCAAAGGTGGCCCCACGCTGTCCAGGTCCAATTCCTCAGACTTTGTGAGTGTGGAGACGCCATTAAACCCGTGCACTTCTTATAGGTCCATACCTACATGTAGCTTCACAATGGTAACTCTCAATATGGCCATGTAAGGTGTCTAAGATCTTTTAATTGTCCCCCCCATCCCAAATCTGGTATTGGGGAGCCAATTCCATGCATCATGGGTGCTCCTCCATGGACTCCCAGTACTGCCAAACCAGCTCTCTGAGGCTTGCACTGCAGCTACAGCTGCTGCCACCTCATATACAGGGTTCTGCCCTCCTGAGTTCTGAGCAGCTCAGTCCCAGGAAGGCAGAACAAAGCATTTCCTTTGGGACACGGTGTTACACCCTCTCCCTTTGGAAATAGGTATTAAAGGCTTGGGAGGGTTAGCCTCCCAGACCCGCTTGAAATGCTTTGAAGGGCACAGATGGTGCCCTCCTTGCATAAACCAGTCTACACAGGTTCAGGGACCCCCGGTCCCTGCACTGGTGCGAAACTGAACAAAGGAAAGGGGAGTGACCACTCCCAGGGGTCTCCACCCCAGGGGTGGTGCCCACAGCTCCTCCAGTGTGTCCCTAGCATTAGCCATCTTGCTTTCCAAGGTGTGAGGACACTCTGGGAAATCTCTGAGTGGCCAGTGCCAGCAGGTGACATCAGAGACTGCTCCTGATAAGTGCATACCTGGTTAGGTAGCTAATCCCCCTCTCCGGGCTATTTAGGGTCTCTTCTGTGGTTTCCTCTTCAGGTTCTGCTTGCAAGTTTCCATCAGGAATCCTCTGCAACCACTGCTTCATCCTCTGACCTCGGATCAACTGCAGACTGCTCCAGGAACCGCTGTAACTGCAACAAAGTATCCAGAAGAGGCTACTTCGACTCTGCAACTTCCGCTCCAGCCAGCAACTGCAACAGTTTCCAAGGTGTGCACGCTCTGGGGACTCCCTGGCTTCACCCTGCACCGGAAGGACTGAAGAAATCTCCTTGGGAGCGACGGAGGCACTTCCCTGCTCCAGCAGGCACCTTCTAAGATGACGACCGGTTCCCTTGGACTCGTCTCCTGGTGACGAGCGTGCTCCTTGGAACACAGGTAGTGGACCACTTCGACACAGACTGTCCTAAGGTCCAGCTGTCAAAATCTGGAGGATGTAAGAGCTTGCCTTCCCCATTTGCGACAGTACCCCTGTGCACCATATTATCTTCACCTCCTGAGGCCTCTGCGCACTATTTGCAAGAATCCTTCGTGCACATCCTGGCCCAGGTCCCCAGTACTCTATCCTGCGACGCTCAACTCGCTGAGTTGTTCTCCGGCGGCGTGTACCTTCTTTTGTAGTGCTTCAGCAACCGCAATTTGCACCTTCTTTGTCCTGGGAGCTCCGAGGGTGCTGCCTGGTCATCTGTGGGTTCCCTACTGTGTTGAGGCACCCCAAGTCCCTCCTGGGTCCTGGCAGCACCATTTTGATGCAATCCGCGCCATTGCTTGAACCAAGGCTTGTTGGACGAATCCAGCAATGCAACTTGCCTGCATCCAACATCTCCACGTGGGACATCCTTTGCATCACGCAGGAACCAGCAGCCCTCTTCTTTGGTTCTCTTCTGCAGACTTCTCCCAACCAGAGAATCCTCTCTTGCACCATCTTCTAGGTTGGCAGGGGCTCCTGTCCTTCTAGGAATCTTCTGCCACTTCTGATCTTGGTCTCCTCTCTTTACAGGTCTTCAGGTCCAGGAATCCACCATTTTTACTTGCTGTCTTGCTTGGTTCTTGCAATAACTCCAATCACGACTTGTAGTGTGTCCAGAGGAAACTTGCAGTACTTTACTCCTACTTTCCTGGGCTCTTGGTGGGTTATTTTACTCAACTTTGTGGTTTTCTTACATTCCCAGCGACCCTCTATACACTACACTTGTCTAGGGGGGAATTCGTGATTCGCATTCCACTTTCTTAGTGTATGGTTTGTGTTGCTCCTAGACCTGTTTCTTCTTTTTGCATTCTATTGTATTTTCTATTGTTTGCACTATCCTATGACTATTTACTTACCTTATTTTTGGTGTCTAGTGTATTATATTGTGTATAATACTTACCTCCAGAAGGAGTATTGCCTTTAAGATATTTTTGGCCTGGTGACACTAAAATAAAGTACCTTTATTTTTGGTAACACTGAGTATTTTCTTTTATTTTGTATAAGTACTGTGTAACTATAGTGGTATTGCAAGAGCTTTGCATGTCTCTCAGTTCAGCCTAAGCTGCTAGCACACTACTACATTTCACTGATAAGGGATAACTGGTATAAGGTGTAAGTACCCAAGGTACCCACTACAAACCAGGCCAGCCTCCTACAATCTTCATTTATTGGTAGCGTTCCGAGGTATTGTCCATGGGTGAGTGATTGAATGGAAGAATGAGCTGATGGATGAAAGAATGGATTCATAAGTGTTTGGGCGAATGAATGAGTGCGTGGAGAATAACTGAGTGTATTGATGGATGTAACCACTCATACACTCATTCCCTCCTTACTGCATTTAGCCACTCATCCACAGCAATACCTCTACACACACAATCAATAAACATAATTTAGCAATTAGAATCCAGCATATTGGCTCTGTGTGTTCTTGTCTTACAAATAGTCTAAATAGTACATATAGGCCCACATTATAACTTTTGCGGTAAGTAGCGCCTACCACCGCAGCGACGGCTGCCAAAAGACCTTCAGAGTTCCACCACACGAAGGGCGGAAATCCGGCTGTGGCCATACTGGCAGACGGTGTTAAGGTGGCACTGCTACTACCAGCAGCACCACGCTAGTAGTCCCCCACCAGCCATATTATGAGAAATAATATAGCCTAGCGGTGTTATTCTGGTGGGCTTTGCTGGATGTAGCAGCGCCCCCTCTCGTCTCCTGCTGGAAGACCCCCTGGATTCAGGTAAGTCAGGTTTCTGACAGGGGAGGGGATGGGGGGGTGTTGTGTGTGTGGGGGGGGTGTGCATGAATGTGTGAATGTGTGCGTGCATGCGAATGAGTGTGTAGTGTTGCTTGTGTGTATGCATGTGTGAGAATGCATGAATGAATGGAAATGTGAATGCGTGTAAGTTTGGATGTGTGTACAGATGTGTGCGTGAATGAATGGATGCATGTGTGTGTATGCCTGTGTGAGTGTGTGAATGCGTGGTGTTTGCCTGCGAGTGTGCTTGTATGGGGGGCTGATTCGAAGGGAGGGAGCGTGGATGAAGGGGGTGGGGGTTGTCTGGGGAGTGATAGTGGGGTGGGTGGGCCTGCTACCGGTGACCGGGAAGGAATTCCCTGTCACTGGTAGGGCCTACCGCCATGGTTTTCGTGGCGTTATGAATGCCACGAAAACCATGGAGGTAGGCAGGGCCATAATGCCACCAGCGGGACAGTAGCAGGCGCCAGGTTGGAGATTGTTATCTCCAGCCCGACAGCTGCTACCGCCATGGCGGTCAGTGTGGTACATTGGCGGGTTGGCTTCATATAATGTGGCGGTACTACCGCCACATTTCCACTGACCGCCGGGGTCATAATGACCCCCCATAGTGTCTCCCAAATGGGTATACGCAGGGCCCCATAATCATCAACATTGCTCTTCCATTGGAGCATCAATAAAATGGTCATGTGACAGGTGAGGGTGAGGCTGCAGTTTTCTGGCAGCCGAGTAAATGCTGGTCAGAGAAACCAGAATGATGGGGGCATGCCCCAGCCAACACGGTGCATGCTCATCACTCATGCATAAAGTAGCAATATCAGCCTTTTGTAGTGCAATGTGCACTGTTCATTGCAATGCAAAGACGTCTTACTGCCCTTTCACTGCAGAGGATGCACTTTATAGGTTGAATACTAAAACTGTTTGACGATTTATGACAGTGAGAGACAGATACACCTCTAGAATGATCCAGTATGCAATTGACACTATCTCAAAGCCATGGCTGAAAGGGGCTGACCCAATGCCCGCTCTCGCTGCATTGCACACTAGTGGTCTTTAGCTAAACCAAAAAATAGGAAAGCATGCAAATGTGAAAACAAGAATAAAGGAAAAGCAACCCTTGAATAACAAATGGGAAGGGAGAAGGAATGTTGACACAGTGAAAGGAAACCAGAAATAGATTAGGCAGATGTTTGATTTATTTAGGCTTTAGACAGTGGCTCGTGTGAGTTGAAATGGAAATCAGAAGAAAAAGCTAAATGGACAAAAAAGCCACATCACCTCATCTTCACTTAATTATAATACACATAATAGGCGCAAGAGGTAAGTGGTATGTATTTGTTTATATTTCCATCTGCATTTATCCATGGTTACTTTTTTCTCAATAAATTGATATTTGTCTGTACTTGTGTGTTTTTTTTTTTTAATTGGAAAATATAAAATTGCTCCAGTACTTTTTCACATATTGTCAGGTGTTCTACATCCTGGATATTGCTGGCCTTACTTGGCTGCCTTATTTTTTTATGCACCCTACTTACTTTCACTTTACTCGGTTTTTTATGAATAAATATTTGGAAGAAATCAACTACTTTTTTGCCTGTGTTTATCTGTATTTCAACATAAAAAACGAAAACCGGGACCCTTTGTTATAACCAATAAAGGGTTAGGACTTGAGAAATAATTGTTGGGACCAACGCAAACTTAAGACCCGCTCGTCCTAATAACACATTTGTACAGCAAAAAATACCCCACATTTGATTGCTGTTTGTCTTTATTGTGATAGAGAAAAAAAACACGGAAGTATTTTCTACAAAATGAAGTGGTATGCTTTTTAAAAAAAATCAACGCCTCAATATCAGGCAGTATTGCAAGTTGCTGCTGGCAACTTGGTAGAATGATAAATTGATGAATTAAATATTTAAATGTGGCATGTGGTTCATAGTCATGGCTAGCGGGAGGGAAAAGGGGAAGCGCAGGGGGAGTGGGGGCATGACCAAAAAAACAAAAAAAAATTGCTAAAAACTTACCTGTTTCGCCGCGCAGTGCCACCCCCAAACCGCTCCTCATCTGCAGAGACAGGCTCAGGCTCCCATCCTCCCCTGCATCCACTCCTACCACTGCTTTCATGCTCATGGCAGCATGAAGGCAGCAGTAGAATTGGATGGACCGCCCTGGCTAGAATTGGACGGAGCGCGCTGGCTGGGCACTCTGAGGCAGATAGAGAGCTTCTGCCTGCTCTCTCGAATCCGGCACTGCGTTGCTGGGTTGGACAGAGCCTACTGTGCATGTGTCCCCCCCCCCCCTCGAGACGGCTGGCCAAACATACATGCGCACTGAGCGCCCCCTTTGTCCCTATCACGCCCGTGCCCCGCCCATTTGGGCAGTAAAAACATAATAAACACAGTTTATTATGTTTTTACTGTAAAAGTTTTGCAGGTGCTGCTGCAGGTGGTGGAGGCAACGCGCCGCCCCTGGTGGTTCATTGATATCAACCCTGTCTACATAAGGCACACAAAGTCAAAATGAACTGTCCGCCTCAACTAAAAATGCCTATAGGCTTTGTCAGAATCCCTTTCAGAGGGCCATGAAGCACGCAAGGGTTTCTGGGCCCAACCCTGGTAGTTGTTGCCTTTTACTCCTGATGTTCTGGGGCCCGACCTACTATGGATCCTGAATAACAAAGAGGTACTCCAAAAAGGAGAGGGTCCAAAGACACTACTGTGGCTCCTGAACAACTCGACCAGTTATCCCTTCTGCATTTGATTCCTTTGTAGCTATGGGCAGTCAAATGCTGCCTCGGGGGAGTGTCAAATAATCATACTAAATAGAAGTATTTTACTTCTGACTATGCATTCAAAGGAGTATTATGACTTTCATGAGCAATAACACAATCCTCTTGAGGTCAGGGCTCTAGTGTTTCACTGGCAAATCCCTATCCCAACCGCTCCTCATAATATGGTCGGGGTTATTTCCCCTGTTATGGTGGCCACATCCAGGGAATGTTCACTAGTAGGCCTTACTCAAGAGTCCACTCTGACTCTTGGAAAGTAGGCAAAAATGTCTTTGGTGCCACATACCTTTAGCAGTAAGTCCCCCAGTTCCCAGAAGGCCCATAACAAGTCTTACCTGCTCTAGCAGCGAGGAAGCATTCAGCATCTTGTCAGGTGCCCTGCCCACAGGCACTTGCGATGTTCTAGTTCGGCACAGTGGAGCTGGTCTGCATGCGGGAGGCGTGGCAGCACCTGGCAGGCGCAGGCACTCTGTGAGCTCATGCGGCCAGTTCCAGCAGTGATCAGAGGGGCTCTGGTGCTTCCTTCTGCACAGTAAGTTCGTACTCTCCATCGGGGAGGGAGGTTGATCCTGGAGCTCCCAATCTAGTTCCAGCGATGTGGCACTGCACTTGCAGCATCCGCCTCAGTCCATGGGGCAGGCAGGGGGCAATTCTCAATGTGTAGTTTGAGCCATGGGTCACAGCGTTCAGTTCTCGGGCAGCTGCCTGAATGACATAACTCACTCCTGACGTACAGGGTTTCTGCAGCACCTTCAACCAAGGCGTTGGTCTTCACAGCATAGCAGCCTTTACCACAGCAGCCCCTTCTAGCATACCGGCTCACATCTAAGGCCCTGCACAGGTCTTGGTGCTTTGCGGCAGCAATAACTTCAATGGCAGCCCCTCCTGGTATAGCAGGGTCACCACCAAAATGAGGTACGTGGTTCACTGTCCCGCACGGCACTCAACTTGCTGCTATCTTCACAACAGTCCACTCCTGGCATATAGGCGCCGCTGAACTAAATCTACACATGGGCAACAAGCCTTTCGGTGCAGCTGCTGTCTCCTAACGCTTCGCACCAGGAGTCCTCTCGACAGGACTCCCCGCTGGTCTTCGCTCCCTCCAATGCTCTCCTCTTCCTCTCAGGGCACACTGGCATTGGCAGGTGCTGGTGCTCCACAGCAGGGGGTCTTGGTTTCCCTGGGTAGTGTCCTCTCACCCAGAAGTCACCCATCATGGTGACTAGTAGGCCTTGGACCCCAGTCCTGGTCACAGGCAGAAGTCTTGCATAGCTTCCCCTTCTCAGATAGCCTGTCTAGCTGCTTTGCAGATGACCGTTTTTGGGGTCTCAGCATCCCCTTTTTATAATCCATTTCCAGACATCAAATGTGATTTAGGGTCTGGTTTTATGAAGTTTTATGTTGGGGTTCTGCTTCTTTGAAGTGTATACTTTTCCTCCCTCTCTTCTTCTTGAAAGGTTGTCCACCACAGTAGGGGAGACTCTGAAGCACAGCAAAGGCCATGGGAGTGACTAGAGTTCATACCTGTGTGATATGTGCATTAAAAGGTTAATCCCATGCTCCCAGCACTAGTCTTTATCATTCCCTTATCAGACCCTCCTCCTTCCTGAGATGTGTCCAGGCCCCTTTCTTTTGATATCTCTCAATCAAAGAGCACCCTTTTGAGGTGTCCATTGGGAGTCTCTTTTTCTCTCTTCTTCAGTGTGTTCACCCAGCCCAGTGTAATGTAGCAATACACAAATCTGTCTCAGGGGATACCTCTACTCATGTCTTCACACAGCAGGCCTGGGTTTCCCAAAATGGAACCCAGTGTCCTACATGTAATGTACCATTGCAGGCACACTAGCACTCAGTGCACACACACACACTATTCTATACTGTTACAGCCAGATATTTTGCCACCCACGGTCCACATATATTCAGCACACACATTCTTTCCATGCACACTGTTCATTACTATAGCCTTTCTGTTTTGTGCCTTCACACTTTGTATTTCTTCCAAATACTCATACACAAAGCACATGCCTTCACTGTGCACGCACTCTAGAGCACTACATCTCAAATGTAATGTATTCCTCTCAGGTATATACACACCCAGTACATGTACTCACCCTGCATGCATGCATGCATTGCACTGTACTGTTGTATCCCTGTACAGTACCTTTCCCAGGCACACATACATCCGGCTCCGAATCACCAGTGTGCAGCACATCGGAGCACTTTACATTTAACTGGGGTAGGCAAAAGGTGTTAAGCACACAGCAGCGGAACTTTAAAAAGGCGAGTGAGCCTGTAGGCCTCACTCAAGTGACACAAGTCAAAATGGACCTGTTAACTCCTACGGATCACTACATGGTATGCTGCCACCATCATGCTTGTGCTGCTTAACTCTTGCTGAAGGCAGAAGCCTTTCACCAATTTGAGGGTATTGCTTTGGATACCCCTCTCCAGGTCCAACAAGACTGCAGTCTGTGAGACGGGCATATACCCATGAGCCATGTTTACATATGACAAAACATATCAGCATTAGGGATCAAGACAACAGTGCAGTTGGGCAGTCAGGACAGGGGTACATGTCCATAACCATGCAGAGTACTTTTGTATCCCAACAGGCTTATGACACCATGCATCACATATTTAAAGTTCACCAAAATGCATTCACAGCATTGTTACCTCAGTGTTTATGACCCTGAATGTTCAGGCTGTGATCTATCAAAATTTGTATTTATTCCACTATTTGCAAAGAAACTATGAAATAGGGCTCCTTCAATTTTGTTTTATACAATCTAAAACAAACTGATATATCGGAAGAGTATGGAATCCAGGGTTACAGTAAATATTGAAAATCTACTGCCATAAGCTTACACTAGCTTGGACCAGATTGCCATTGTTTTAGAGTGTTGCAAAGAATTCCATACTCTATGAAATCTACAACAGTTACTAAACACTAGAAAGGGTAAAATTCCTGCATGTACCAATTCCACCAAATGGAAATTCCGAAATTTGTAGATGATGCGTAAATGTTTATTAGCAAATGTACATTTGATCTCAGATCTATTTTTCCCTGTGAGCAAAACTCTTCTGTACTCCCCTGTTGAAAAAGTGGATGGTGCTTTCTCTTATTTACCTACTCCTGCATTTGAGTGGAGCAAATTTTTATTTGTTTTCTCTGTGTTGGGAAAATAGCCGTAAGATATCTGTGAATACATACTAAATTACAAGTCGACGGATGTACATCTTACTTAGGGATTATGCTACACCTTAAAACATCCACAATCCAGTCTTTACTCTAAACTTCAGCATTACTAATGTCAAATTTATTATCGTATACTGCAGATTTTGCACACATATGTTAGCTCATGTGAATTGGGCCCATAGGGCCTGATTTACAATATATTTTAACAGTAGCAAATCTGATGGTGTGTGACCGCTGTCACACTTTGTCTAATTCACTAAACCCAATTAACGATTTGGAAAAGGTTTTACAAATTGTCAAATGGTTTAAGTAAATATGAAGGAATTGCTATTCGAGCCTGTTAGGGGCGTCCCTTCAAAATACCGATTCCTTAAGGGATGTATTAATCTTATATTTTACCACCAAATCAATATTGGTGGTAAGCCATTCACTAATGGGAAGGGTGCCCTGGAGGCCCCTACCCCTTTGAAATGTTGGTAGAAACGTTTTTTAGGAGGAAGCTTAAATCCATGGGACAACTGCCTACTACTAAAAAAGGTTTGTTTAACTTTTCATTCATTTTTAAATGTGTCCAAACAGGTTGCATTTAAAAAATAAAAATAAAAAAGATGATTACTTGATTTAAAGCAATCACAGACATGGAGCGTTGTTGACCTTATCCAATCATAGTGGGTCGCAATTAGCAACCTGCTTCATGCATATCAATGAAGTCGAATTGTGACCCACTACGAATTCGAATTTTGTAAACAATATATTAGTAAATAGGTTGGGGTTGTTTGCTCATTTGTGGTGGAAGGCCATCTCTCACAGCTGATTTTGGCCAGTAGATGACTTGGAGGGGGCAGTGGAAGAGTGCCCCTTATGTATAAGACTTGATGGTGTAAAGAGCAGGACTGCTTCCTGCCATGCAGGACATGCCTGGGTATAGCCAAGTCTAAGAGAGGGCCCGCCTCTCCTGTCATCGTCCTGTCATGTTTGTTTTCACCCATTTTTAGGGTTTTCCTGCTTGCGTAGTCTTATGTTAGTAAAAATGATTCTTCAAAGGGACTTAGAACACGCCCTACTTCACCACTTACTTACCTGAAATTCCCATTTGTTTATTCAAACGTTGCTTCAACTTCGCTTGAATTTATTTACTTTTTATTGGCTCGCAGGTCACTTCCTGCTCTTCTGCTCTGCTTTCTGTTCGATTTTTGCCGTTGCGCGGAGCAGCCGAAGTACACCTTCTGTTTTTTAGTGATTGGTTACTTGTTAGTGTTGGTACTCGAAAAGATGAACTGAATGCAAGTTGAATTGCATTGAAATGTGTGTAAACATGTCAGCCATCTTGCAATGGAGTATTGAGTGCCGACCTAACGCAAGCAGCAAGTGGGCTTATTATGTTGTGTTTTTCATTACTTAATAATTACATTTCTGATGAATAACAGTTGTAATTATAAAAATTATTTGTGTGTTCGTTTCTACTCTCTCATTTTTAAAGAAAAGTCATTTGTATAATTGGACAATGTTTTATTTCAAATTATTATTCTCTCTGTAGGATTTATTAACAGGCAGTCATAATTGCAGTTACCATGATCTGAATGGTGCAGCAGGTGCAGGAGCACCAGGGCCAAAAGTTGTCAGAACTCCTCTAAATACCAGATATTGCTATATTTTACCAGTAAACAAGCAGTCACAAGTGCAGTTACCTTGCAGGTATTAGTGCCATGATTTGAATGGTGCAGCAGGTGCAGCAGCACTGGGCTACATGTTGTCAGAACCACTCTAACCACAGATTTTTTTTTTTTGTAAACACATTTGATTGAAATTTGAGTTCACCCCTTACAGTCATACAGAAATGATAAAATGCCGACAGTCACTTGCTGCATGTTGCTAAAGCTACCTTCATAGTATATCACATAATATTGCTTGTTATCATTTGGTCATTACAACATTGGAAGCTAACGCAGGATGGCGTATGTTATTCTCTTCTCACCCCCTTTAATGGTGGTAGCTCGTCAGATATATATATGTGGGGGGAGGATGTAGCCATAGTGACTATCTCGTCAGAACACTATAGCAAAATAGTGGATTACCCCGCTCAAATTATAATTATTCCCAGCTCCCTAACCCCCGCCAGTTCCTGCCCTATGAAGGAGTATCATGTTGTTCCCATGATCGTGTGCTTTTTGGCAGTCATGCTGGTGTCCGTATCTTATGTTTCCGGTCACTACTCTGTCTGCGACATCAGTTCCCCTGTAGATGTGTAAGTGTATGGTTTCGTCAGCGAATGGGCGTGGTGGCTGGTTCAGTACCGTCCATGCAAGGAACTGAGTGCCCTTCGTGTAGTGCTATAGTGATCTGCTCCCAGGCCTCCTTCATTACGTAGGAGCCTCTTCCTTGCCCAAGCTCCGCGTGTATTGCTAATTTTTCACTGTCCACTGATTTCTTGAGCTCTCTCTTCCAACCCTGAGGGCTGGGGCCGGTCGGGCTTTTCCAGTTCTTCGTCAGCTCTCTTTTCGCTAAGATATATGCAAGGTCTTGGAATCTGCTAGTCGCCCTGTTCTTGGGAGTGTGAGGGAACCAGTGTAGTAGGCAATGGGCAGGTGTGCGTGCAATGTCGTGCTGTATGATATCCGCCACTTCTGTCACCACCGTGTCCCAGAAAGTCCCCTGCTGGGGACAGGACCAGAGCATGTGAATAAAGTCTGCCGCCTCTACTCCACACCGGCGGCATTTCGCATCCAACACCCAAAAGTGGTCTCGTAGTCTCTGCGGAGTAAGATAGGGCCTATGTAACACATAGAATTGAATTAGCTGAAATCTAGCATTTCTGGAAATTTTCAGCATCCTCTCCAGTATTCGGCCCCAGTCCCCTTCTGTTATCTGGGTCCCTAGATCCGTCTCCCACCACCGCCTCTGGTAGTCAAGAGGACTCTGTGCCCCCGTAGGAATTGCCCTGTAGAGCCTGGTAACTACTTTGTGTGCCATCCGAAGTCAGCAGGAAGGCACTGGGAGAATGAGAAGAGGGTTCTGCATTGCCCGCCTTCCAGTGTGTCCTGATAGTGTCTATGAGTGCTCGGTGCACAAAGAAGTGGCCCTGCGGGCGGTCTTGTTCCTGTCGAAAGTCTTCAAAGGGCAGAAGGCTACCTTCCTTGTACAGGTCCCCCATCTGTATGGCTCCTGCTTCCTCCCAAGTCATTAGTCCCCTCCAATCTCCTACCCGAGGCAGCCATCGAAGCCAAGCCATTGGTATCGCAGGGGTATAAGGCGTGGATAGCCATGTTTTTTGGAGGCAGCGCCTTCAGCACAGACGGAGGACGTCAATCTCAGGAACTAGAGCCGGACTCGCGCCAGTATGGTTGAAAAATATTCCTGCAAGTTCCGATGTGGGGGGAACTGCCGAACCGTCAGTCTCCGCCCCAGATCTGCGCTCCGCCACCCAACAGACCAGCCATTGCAACTGGGCTGCCAAATAATAGGCCTCGAAGTCGGGAACCGCCAGCCCCCCTCCCTCTGCTTGAGGTAGCTTCAAAGTGGTCAATGCCACTCTGCGTCTGCCACCTCCCCATATAAACGCCATGATTATTGAACCCAGTTCCTTGAACACCACCATCAGCACCCATATCACAGAACTGCAAAGTAGTACAATAACCTTGGCAGTGCCATCATTTTAATAAGCGCTATTGTCCCAGCCACCAAAAGCAGAAGCGAGCCCCAGAAGCCGATGCTAGATTTCAGACTCCTAACGGCTCCTTCTATATTGCCTTCAAAATATGTCCGATTGAGAATGATACACGCGAACACCCAAGTAAGGAATACACCCAAGCTCCCACGTCACATTACCCAGCTCGGTCAGGGGGTCGCAGCCCGCCACCAGTGGGAACAAGAACGACTTTTTCCAGTTGACTTTCGGGCCTGCACCATCTCCGGACCAGTGTTCTGCACAAACAAGAGCAGGTCGTCTGCATAGAGTGCAATTGCATGGTGTCGAGTACCCTGTACCAACCCCGATACCAGGTGCGGCTCTAGCCTGGGCAGCCAAAGGCTCCATTACCAAGGAAAATAATGGCTAAATTGGACAGACCTAACTAGTGCCTCTTTCTACCGAATACTGCTCCGATACGATTGTCCCGTCCTAACCCTTGCCTTGGGATCTGTGTACAACAGCTTCGTCCAGCCAATGAAGCCCTCTGCTAGTCCCATGTGGGCGAGGACTGCACATAGGTAATCCCGTTCCAAACTGTTGAATGCCTTCTCTATATCTATTGCTAGCACTGCCGACGTGGGCAAGAGTGGGGCGAAGGTATCTTTAATTTGGAGCACTCGCCTTATGTTCTGGGCAGTATTCCTAGTGGGAATGAATCCCGCCTGGTCAGGATGGACTAATTTTGTCATATGCTGTAGTAATCTTGCTGCCAGTATTTGGCTTAGTATTTTATAATCCGAGTTTAGCATGGATAGGGGTCTATAAGCCCTGCTATCGTCGGGCGGCTTACCCAGTTTAAGCAGTGGAACTATCAGAGCTTCTTTTGTACAGTTTTGGTTCTACGCGCTTCATTGTACAATTGCATTAGCTTAGGGGCAAGTTCCTGCACGGATGTAGCATAAAACTCAATGGGCAGACTGTCTGTTCCTGGGGTTTTTCCCCAAGCCAACCCTGTTATGGCTGCTCTAATTTCGGGCGTCTTAATGTCATTCCCCAGAGCGTCGTACTCCGCATCATTGAGGGTTTGGTGTGGCAGTGTGGTCAGGAAGCCTCTTATCTCGGCCCGCCCCATGTGATGCGTGGGCATATAGGGTAGTATAGTATTCGAGAAAGCAATGGTCGATGTCGGCCTGTTGGTAGAGCTTAGCTCCCGAGGGGGCAGTAATCTCTATGATAGGGGACCCACGTTTAGCAGTGTTGGCCAGCCACGCAAGCAGCACTCCAGCGTTATCTCTTTCTGCATGCGCCCTCGCCACATATTTTTTATAATTAAAGCATCGGAGCGTCTCTGTGTTTATGTTTACCCTGGCTTCCCGCTCCTCCCCCTATAACTCCGGGCAGCCCGGGGTCCGTCTCTCTAATGAGCGGAGCTCCCTCTCAGCTATGTCAATGTCCCGCAATAAGGTCTTCCTAATCCCCATAGATTTTGATATACAGTGGCCTCGCACCACCACCTTGAATGCCTCCCAAAATGTCTGGGGGGAGGGGGCCGTGGGTTCGTTATCCTCAATGTAACGGATAATGTGCTCTCTTATTTGGTCGCAAAATGAGGGGTCTTCGAGGGAATCTGGTTTGAGTCACCATGTGGGTATGAATGAGATGGCCCTTGTCCATGACAGGTGCAATAGTACGGGGTTATGATCGGAAATTGTTTTCCCCAAGTATTCTACTTCTCGTGCCTGGGTGTGTACCTCTGGGGGGCATAAGAAAGTGTCGAGCCACACATGTAGGTCATGCACAGTGGAGCACTAAGAGTAGTCCCTGGTAAGTGGATTGAGAGTTCTCCAGGAGTCTAACAGTTGCCACTCAGTTTGCAATTCTAGGAACTTTTTAGCTAGTGTGTTTACTCAAGAGTCCCTCAGTGGCGGGTGGGATCTATCAAGTCCAGGGTTGGCCACACAGTTAAAATTCCCCCCAGTCAAAGACGCTTGCATCATGTGGGGTGCTAACGTGTTCGACAATTGACCTAAAAACGTGCTTTGATCTATGTTACGTGCATACACATTTATCAGCGTTATGTTCCGTCCTCCCAGTCGGCCAGTGACCACAACAAAGTGCCCATTATGATCTGTCAGTGTATTGGCCATTTGAAATGGTACTCTGGCCGTTATCCAGATTAAAGTGTCCCTTGTGTATGCTGAGTAGGTTGTATAGAAAATTGGCCCCTCCATCTCCATTGCAGCGCCACGCCGCCCGCCGCCATTAAGTGGGTCTCCTGCAGCATCGCTATATGAGCCCCCTTCTACTTAAATAGGAGTATACTTTGTAACATTTAGCCATGTTGTTATATTCCAGGAAATCACTTTATATCCTTGTGGATCACCCATTAGTGATAATCAACCTCTGAGCGATCCCGCTCAACCTCCCTTTAGATTGAAGCCTCATGTTGTCACTAATAAGGGCCATAGGTCTCCTACAGGTGTGGCAATTGGCGGGTCCCCTGATAACAAACTGAAACTCCCCTTCCCCAGGACAGGGGTCAAAACAAATCCCCATCCAAACCATTACAAACCAAAGTCAATGCTTGAAGGGTGGGTCAAGTTGACGCTCCAGCCGCGCAGAGCTCACGGCTCCGGGTAGACTTTGTTAACTTTCTGCAAGCCTCATTTCTCGATTGCTTGTTAGAACTATGTAGCTTCGTCGCTCCTGGTCCTCAGAATGTTCGTCGGAGTTTGGTCGCCCTATCATATTATGTAAGGAAATGCCTCGTTGGCATGGTTACCCCCTGACTTTTTGCCTTTTGCTGATGCCAGTTATGATTGAAAGTGTGTTGGAATCCTGCTAACCAGTCCCCAGCACCAGTATTCCTTCCCTAAACTGTACCTTTGCTTCCACAATTGGCACAGCCCTGGCACTCCGATAAGTCACTTGTAACTGATACCCCGGTACCAAGGGCCCTGATGCCAGGGAAGGTCTCTAAGGGCTGCAGCACGTCTTATGCCACCCTGGGGACCCCTCACTCAGCACATGCACACTGCCTCACAGCCTTGTGTGTGCTGGTGGGGAGAAAACTCCCCTCAGATTGCCATGCCAACCTCACACTGCCTGCGGCATAGGTAAGTCACCCCTCTAGGAGGCCTTACAGCCCTCAGGCAGGGTGCACTATAACACAGGTGAGGGCATATATGCATGAGAACTATGCCCCTACAGTGTCTAAGCAAAACCTTAGACATTATAAGTGCAGGGTAGCTATAAAGAGTATATGGTCTGGGAGTTTGTCAAACATGAACTCCACAGTTCCATAATGGTTACACTGAAATCTGGGAAGTTTGGTATCAAACTTCTCAGCACAATAAATGCACCCTGATGCCAGTGTGGATTTTTGTGTAAAATGCACCCAGAGGGCATCTTAGAGATGCCCCCTGAAAACCATTCCAACTCCTAGTGCTAGGCTGAACAGTTTCTGCCAGCCTGCCACAAACAGATGAGTTTCTGGCCACATGGGGAGAGTGCCTTCTGTGGCCAGGAACAAAGTCTGTACTGGGTGGAGATGCTTCTCACCTCCCCCTGCAGGAACTGTAACACCTGGTGGTGAGCCTCAAAGGCTCACCCCTTTTGTTACAGCACCCCAGGGCATCCCAGCTAGTGGAGATGCTCGCCCCTCCGGCCACTGCCCCCACTTTTGGCGTCAAGGCTGGAGGAGATAATTAGAAAAACAAGGAGGAGTCACCCATCAGTCAGGACAGCCCCTAAGGT
Organism: Pleurodeles waltl; assembly: GCF_031143425.1. Taxonomy (NCBI): domain Eukaryota; kingdom Metazoa; phylum Chordata; class Amphibia; order Caudata; family Salamandridae; genus Pleurodeles; species Pleurodeles waltl. Next base: position 507,537,456 of record NC_090438.1, on the reverse strand, counting down.
GCGCTGAGCTGAGGTGACCCCTGCCTATAGAAATTCTCCATCTTAGTTTTGGAGGATTCCCCCAATAGGATTAGGGATGTGCCCCCCTCCCCTCACGGAGGAGTCACAAAGATGGTGTAGCCACCCTCCAGGACAGTAGCCATTGGCTACTACCCCCAGACCTAAACACCCCCCTACATTTAGCATTTAGGGGCACCCCAGAACCCATGAAATCAGATTCCTGCAACCTGAACCAAGAAGAAGGACTGCTGACCTGAAAGCCCTTCAGAGATGACGGAGACAACAACTGCTTTGGCCCCAGCCCTACGAGCCTGTCTCCTGATTCGAAGAAAACTGCAACAGTGAAGCATTCGACAGGGATCAGCGACCTCTGAAGCCTCAGAGGACTGCCCTGACCAAAGGACCAAGAAACTCCTGTGAGCAGCGGCTCTACTCAACAACAACAACAACTTAGCAACTTTCTTGCAACTTTTAAAGACCTCACTCTTCCCGCCTGAAGCGTGAGACTTCACCCTCTGCACCCGACACCCCCGACTCGAGCTCCAGAAAACCAACACTACAGGGAGGACTCCCAGGCGACTGCAACCTTGTGAGTAGCCCGAGACGATCCCCCTGGACTCCCACAGTGACGCCTGCAGAGAGAATCCAGAGGCTCCCCCTGACCGCGACTGCCTGTAACAAGGAACACGACGCCTGGACCAAGCACTGCACCCACAGCCCCCAGGACCAGAAGGAACTGAACCTCAGTGCAGGAGAGACCCTCTGCCTACCCCAGACGGTGGATGGCCCGAGAAGCCCCCCTGTGCCCTTCCTGCACTGTTAGAGTGACCCCTGGGTACCTCCATTTAATCCTATACAAAACCTGATGCCTGCTTTTCAAACTTCATCCGGCTGCCCACTGTGCCTCTGAGGGTGTGTTTTGTGTGCCTACTTGTGTCCCCCCCAGTGCTCTACAAACCCCCCCTAGTCTGCCCTCCGAGGACGCGGGTACTTAACTGCTGGCAGACTGGAACCGGAGAGCCCCTGTTCTTCGTAGGCGCCTATGTGTTTTGGGTTCCTCTTTGACCTCTGCACCTGACCGGCTCTGTGCTGCTGGTGTGGTAACTTTGGGGTTGCCTTGAAACCCCAACGGTGGGCTGCCTATGCCTAGGAACTTAGACTTGTAAGTGCCTTACTTACCTGACAAACTAACCATTACTTGCCTCCCCCAGGAACTGTTGATGTTTGCACTGTGTCCACTTTTAAAATAGCTTATTGCCATTTTTACTAAAACTGTATAAGCTATTGCTCTAATTCAAAGTTCCTAACTTAACTATGTGGAGTACCTTGCATTTTATGTATTTACTTCAAATCTTGAACTTGTGGTTCTAAAAATAAATTAAGAAAATATATTTTTCTATATAAAAACTATTGGCCTGGAGTTAAGTCTTTCAGTGTGTGTTCCTCATTTATTGCCTGTATGTATACAACATACTTAACACTACCCTCTGATAAGCCTACTGCTCGACCACACTACCACAAAATAGGGCATCAGAATTATCTAATTTTGCCACTATCTCACTTCTAAGGTGAACCCTTGGACTCTGCGCACACTATCTCTTACTTTGAGATAGTATATACAGAGCCAACTTCCTACATATTATGTTCTCTGATGTTCTTGGCATCACTACCGTAAGTTCCAGGCTCGTAGTCGATGAGTTCTCTGACTCTGCAACCTTGTCCGATCCTCTTGCACCTTTCAGTGTCCCCGTGGAGCGTGGGCTGCTGAACCCCCCCTCTTAAGGAGGCCACTGCCGCTGTAGCCCGTTGCCTTTCTTTGTGGGCCTCCTCCAAGGCGGGCGCCGCTCCCCCCACTCCTGGGGCCTCCAGACCTGGATCGTCTGCTCATGGGCCTGGGGGCCCAGGGCACCCCGCCACCTGTTAGTCCCCCCGCTCATCCAGCCAGGCCCTCGCTACCTGGTATGTTCAAAAGAATCGTGCTCTTAGGCCATCCGCCACTCTCAGCATGGAAGGTAACAACATAGCATACTGGATATTTAACAGTCGTAGTTGTTTCTTGACTTCCAAGTAAGTTGCTCTCTGCCTTTGTACTTCGCGAGAGAAGTCGGGGAAAATTCGGACTAAGCTGTTCTCCACTCTTATTTCCCTGGCTTTTCTGGCCTGTGCCAGAATATGGTTGAGATCTTTAAAGTGCAGTAGGTGGGCTACCACCGGCCGCGGCTCCTGGGGGGTGGGTGGGAGCCCACGCAGGCACCCTGTGCGCTCTCTCAAAGGCAAAGAAGCACGAGAGTCCCTCTGATGCCACAGTTTCGGATAGCCATCACTCAAGGTACTCAGGTAGGTCTCGTTGCTCTATTCTTTCGGGAAGGCCCACTATTTGGATATTGTTCCTCCTGGACTTGTTTCCGCGTACTCATCGTGGGCAACTAGTGCCTCCACTTGTTTCTCCAGGTTAATGATCCGATTTCCTGCCCTCTCCACCTCAGGTCTAAGTTCCTCCATTGTTCTTTCTGTAGTCACCACCCGCTCTGTGAGGCAACGTTGGTCCTCTTGAAGTAGGCACAGGTCCAGTGCTAGCAAGTCAATTTTGGATTCCAGGCTTTCCCAGGAATATGTGATTGCCTGCATTATATCTCCCAGTGAGGGGGCTCTGGAGCAATTCACCACCTCCACTGTTCCGATGCGGTCGGCGCACAGTAACTCAGGCCTCGCCCCTTGCACCCGGCACTCTGCTCACCTCAGTCCTCGGTCTCCAATATTTCCCGGCCCCGGCGCAGCCAGGTCGGCAGTGGGGGTCGCGTTGTCCGGCAGGGGGTCGCTCCGCCACGAATTAGTCCATTTAGGCCTCACACAGCTCAGGGCTCAGCAACCTCCACGTGCCTGCCATTTTAGGGTCAGGCGGAGCAGTATTGTTCTCCGTCTCCTCAATCCGGCAGTTGGCCCCGTAGCGAGCAATTCAGCCTCCACTCTAAAGTTCCCCTGTTCCCGGTCCCCGGGGAGCTGGTAAAGCGTATGAATTTCCAGGCATTGCAGGCAGGATATTCGTAAATCGGAGATCCCGGGCCGGAGCTCTTCCTCGAGGCTGCTCACTCCATCAGCGGCAAGCCACGCCCCCCTCCTCCAACCAGAGATTATTGCTAAAATGTACTACTAAACAGGCTGACATAAGTGCAATTATGTAGCAGGCACTAGGGTCATGATTGTAGTGGTGCAGCAGGTACAATGGCACTGGGAACAAAAGCTTTAGTCGCCCCACTAAACACTACTTATTGCTATATTTTACAACTAAACTGGCAGTCACAAGTGAAGTTATCTTGCAGGCACTATGGTCATGATTTGAATGGTGCAGCAGGTGCAGTGGCACCAGGCCCAAACGTTGTCAGAACTCCTCTAAACACCAACTATTGCTATATTTTACTACTAAAAAGGTAGTTACAAGTGCAGTTACCTTGCTGGCACTAGGGTCATGATTTTAGTGGTGCAGCAGATGCAGTAACACTGGGGCAAAAACCTCTAGGAACACCTCTAAACACCAGATATTGCTATGTTTTACTACTAAACAGGCAGTCACAAGTGCAGTTACCTTGCAGGCAGCAGGATCATGATTTGAATGGTGCAGCAGGTGCAGTGACCACGGAGCCAAAAGTTGTAATAACTCCTCAAAACATCAAATATTGCAACATTTTACTACTAAACTGGCAGTCACAAGTGCAGGTACCTTGCAGGCACTGGGTTCATGATTTTAGTGGTACAGTAGGTGCAGTGATGCTTGGGCCAGAAGCTCTAGGAACTCCTCTAAACACCAGACATTGCTATATTTTACTATTAAACTTGCAGTCACAATTGTGGTTACCTTTCAGTTAAAAGGGGCATGATTTGAATGGTGCAGTATTTGCAGTGGCACTTTACTAACTACTCATTACTATACTCCAATAAAATGCCATATTAAATAAGGTACAAATGATGAGTTTGCAACCCTGGGAAATTAATGCAGAATACATCACAACATAAACAACTATTAACTGTTTATCATGTTTAACCACTTCGCTGCCAGGCCTTTTCCCCCTCCTGTGCCAGGCCTTTTTTTGCCTATTTGGGGCAGTTCGCGCTTAGGCCCGCATAACTTTTTGTCCACATAAGCTAACCAAGCCAAATTTGCGTCCTTTTTTTCCAACATCCTAGGGATTCTGGAGGTACCCAGACTTTGTGGGTTCCCCTGAAAGAGGCCAAGAAATTGGCCAAAATACAGGGAAAATTTTGTTTTTTTCAAACAAATTGGAAAAAGTGGCTGCAGAAGAAGGCTTGTGGTTTTTCCCCTAAAAATGGCATCAACAAAGGGTTTGCGGTGCTAAACTCAGCAGCTTCCCAGCTTTCAGGAACAGGCAGACTTGAATCCGAAAACCCAATTTTTCAACACAATTTTGGCATTTTACTGGGGCATACCCCATTTGTGCAATTTTTTGTGCTTTCAGCCTCCTTCCAGTCAGTGACAGGAATGGTCATGAAACCAATGCTGGATCCCAGAAACCTAAACATTTCTGAAAAGTAGACAAAATTCTGAATTCAGCAAGGGGTCATTTGTGTAGATCCTACAAGGGTTTCCTACAGAAAATAACAGCTGAAAAAGAAAAATATTGAAATTGAGGTGAAAAAAACATCAATTTTTCTCTACTTTTTACTCTGTAACTTTTCCCTGCAATGTCAGATTATCGAAAGCAATATACCGTTACGTCTGCTGGAGTCCTCTGGTTGCGGGGATATATAGGGTTTGTAGGTTCATCAAGAACCCGAGGAACCCAGAGCCAATAAATGAGCTGCACCCTGCAGTGCGTTTTCATTCTATACCGGGTATACAGTAATTCATTTGCTGAAATATAAGGAGTAAAAAATAGCTATCAAGAAAACCTTTGCATTTCCAAAAAGGGCACAAGATAAGGTGTTGAGGAGCAGTGGTTATTTGCACATCTCTGAATTCCGGGGTGACCATAGTAGCACGTGAATTACATGGAATTTCTCAAATAGATGTCTTTTTTACACACACCCCTATATTTGGAAGGAATAAATGTAGAGAAAGACAAGGGGCAATAACACTTGTTTTGCTATTCTATGTTCCCCCAAGTCTCCCGATAAAAATGATACCTCACTTGTTTGGGTAGGCCTAGCGCCCGCGACAGGATATGCCCCAAAACACAACGTGGACACATCACAGAAAACAGAGCTGTTTTTAGCAAAGTGACTACCTGTAGATTTTGGCCTCTAGCTCAGCCGCCACCTAGGGAAACCTACCAAACCTGTGCATTTCTGAAAACTAGAGATCTAGGGGAATCCAAGGAGGGGTGACTTGTGTGGCTCGGACCAGGTTCTGTTACCCAGAATCCTTTGCAAACCTCAAAATTTGGCTAAAAAAACACATGTTCCTCACATTTCTGTGGCAGAAAGTTCTGGAATCTGAGAGGAGCGACAAATTTCCTTCCACCCAGCATTCCCCCACGTCTCCCGATCAAAATGATACCTCACTTGTGTGGGTAGGCCTAGCGCCCGCGACAGGATATGCCCCAAAACACAACCTGGACACATCACAGAAAACAGAGCTGTTTTTAGCAAAGTGACTACCTGTAGATTTTGGCCTCTAGCTCAGCCGCCACCTAGGGAAACCTACCAAACCTGTGCATTTCTGAAAACTAGAGACCTAGGGGAATCCAAGGAGGGGTGACTTGTGTGGCTCGGACCAGGTTCGGTTACCCAGAATCCTTTGCAAACCTCAAAATTTGGCTAAAAAAAACACATGTTCCTCACATTTCTGTGGCAGAAAGTTCTGGAATCTGAGAGGAGCCACAAATTTCCTTCCACCTAGCGTTCCCCCACGTCTCCCGATAAAAATGATACCTCACTTGTGTGGGTAGGCCTAGCGCCCGCGACAGGATATGCCCCAAAACACAACGTGGACATATCACAGAAAACAGAGCTGTTTTTAGCAAAGTGACTACCTGTAGATTTTGGCCTCTAGCTCAGCCGCCACCTAGGGAAACCTACCAAACCTGTGCATTTCTGAAAACTAGAGACCTAGGGGGATCCAAGGAGGGGTGACTTGCGGGGCTCGGACCAGGTTCTGTTACCCAGAATCCTTTGCAAACCTCAAAATTTGGCTAAAAAAACACATGTTCCTCACATTTCTGTGGCAGAAAGTTCTGGAATCTGAGAGGAGCCACAAATTTCCTTCCACCCAGCGTTCCCCCACGTCTCCCGATAAAAATGATACCTCACTTGTGTGGGTAGGCCTAGCGCCCGCGACAGGATATGCCCCAAAACACAACGTGGACATATCACAGAAAACAGAGCTGTTTTTAGCAAAGTGACTACCTGTAGATTTTGGCCTCTAGCTCAGCCACCACCTAGGGAAACCTACCAAACCTGTGCATTTCTGAAAACTAGAGACCTAGGGGAATCCAAGGAGGGGTGACTTGCGGGGCTCGGACCAGGTTCTGTTACCCAGAATCCTTTGCAAACCTCAAAATTTGGCTAAAAAAACACATGTCCCTCACATTTCTGTGGCAGAAAGTTCTGGAATCTGAGAGGAGCTACAAATTTCCTTCCACCCAGCGTTCCCCCAAGTCTCCCGATAAAAATGATACCTCACTTGCGTGGGTAGGCCTAGCGCCGGCGACAGGAAACACCCCAAAGCGCAACGTGGACACATCCTAAATTTTGGAAAAAAACAGAGGTGTTTTTTGCGAAGTGCCTACCTGTAGATTTTGGCCTCTAGCTCAGCCGGCACCTAGGGAAACCTACCAAACCTGTGCATTTCTGAAAACTAGAGACCTAGGGGAATCCAAGGAGGGGTGACTTGCGGGGCTCGGACCAGGTTCTGTTACCCAGAATCCTTTGCAAACCTCAAAATTTGGCTAAAAATACACATGTTACTCACATTTCTGTGGCAGAAAGTTCTGGAATCTGAGAGGAGCCACAAATTTCCTTCTACCCAGCGTTCCCCCAAGTCTCCCGATAAAAATGATACATCACTTGTGTGGGTAGGACTAGCGCCCACGAAAGGAAAGGGCCCAAAACACAACGTGGACACATCACATTTTTTTATAAAAAGCAGTGCCTACCTGTGGATTTTGGCCTGTAGCTCAGCCGACACCTGAGGAAACCTAGCAAACCAGTGCATTTTTGAAAACTAGAAACCCAGGGGAATCCAAGATGGGGTGACTTGCGGGGCTCTGACCAGGTTATGTTACCCAGAATCCTTTGCAAACATCAAAATTTGGCCCAAAAAACACTTTTTCCTCTCATTTCGGTGACAGAAAGTTCTGGAATCTGAGAGGAGCCACAAATTTCCTTCCACCCAGCGTTCCCCTAAGTCTCTCGATAAAAATGGTACATCACTTCTGTGGGTAGGCCTAGCGCCCACAAAAGGAAATGGCCCATAACACAACGTGGACACAACATATTTTTTCACAGAAAACAGAGGTGTTTTTTGCAAGGTGCCTACCTGTGGTGTTTGGCCTGTAGCTCAGCCGGCCCCAGGGGGGGGGGCAGAAATGCCCTAAAATAAATTTGCCCCCCCAACCCCCACCCTCCCCCGCCGAGAGCGACCCTTGCCTACGGGGTCGCTCCCCCTGCGTGACATTGGCACCAAAAAACAAATCCCCGGTGCCTAGTGGTTTCTGCCCCCTTGGGGGCAGGTTGACCTAAACTCAGCCAATCTGCCCCCAAGGGGGGCAGAAATGGCCTAAATACAATTTGTCCCCCAGGGGAGCGACTTTTGCCTGATGGGTCGCTCCCCATCTCTAAAAAAAGAAACAACAAAAAAAAAAAACACAAAAAAAAAAATTGCCCTGGCGCCTAGAGTGTTCTGCCCCCCCCCCCCCCCCGGGGGGCTGTTCGGCCTAATAATAGGCCGATCTGTCCCCCGGGGGGGCAGAAATGGCCTAAAATAAATTTGCCCCCTCAACCCCCACCCCCCCCCCGGGAGCGACCCTTGCCTACGGGGTTGCTCCCCCTGCGTGACATTGGCGCCAAAAAACAAATCCCCGGTGCCTAGTGGTTTCTGCCCCCTTGGGGGCAGATTGACCTAAAATTGGCCAATCTGCCCCCAGGGGGGCAGAAATGGTCTAAATACAATTTGTCCCCCCAGGGGAGCGACCCTTGCCTGATGGGTCGCTCCCCATCTCTAAAAAAAGAAACAACAAAAAAAAAAACACACAAAAAAAAAATTGCCCTGGCGCCTAGAGTGTTCTGCCCCCCCCCCCCCCGGGGGCAGTTCGGCCTAATAATAGGCCGATCTGTCCCCCGGGGGGGCAGAAATGGCCTAAAATAAATTTGCCCCCTCAACCCCCACCCCCCCCCCCGGGAGCGACCCTTGCCTACGGGGTCGCTCCCCCTGCGTGACATTGGCGCCAAAAAACAAATCCCCGGTGCCTAGTGGTTTCTGCCCCCTTGGGGGCAGATTGACCTAAAATTGGCCAATCTGCCCCCAGGGGGGCAGAAATGGTCTAAATACAATTTGCCCCCCCAGGGGAGCGACCCTTGCCTGATGGGTCGCTCCCCATCTCTAAAAAAAGAAACAACAAAAAAAAAACACACAAAAAAAAAATTGCCCTGGCGCCTAGAGTGTTCTGCCCCCCCCCCCCCGGGGGCAGTTCGGCCTAATAATAGGCCGATCTGTCCCCCAGGGGGGCAGAAATGGCCTAAAATAAATTTGCCCCCCCAACCCCCCCCCCCCCCGGAGCGACCCTTGCCTACGGGGTCGCTCCCCCTGCGTGACATTGGTGCCAAAAAACAAATCCCCGGTGCCTAGTGGTTTCTGCCCCCTTGGGGGCAGATTGACCTAAAATTGGCCAATCTGCCCCCAGAGGGGCAGAAATGGTCTAAATACAATTTGCCCCCCCAGGGGAGCGACCCTTGCCTGATGGGTCGCTCCCCATCTCTAAAAAAAGAAACAACAACAAAAAAACACACAAAAAAAAAATTGCCCTGGCGCCTAGAGTGTTCTGCCCCCCCCCCCCCCCCGGGGGCAGTTCGGCCTAATAATAGGCCGATCTGTCCCCCGGGGGGGCAGAAATGGCCTAAAATAAATTTGCCCCCCCAACCCCCACCCCCCGCCCCCCGGGAGCGACCCTTGCCTACGGGGTCGCTCCCCCTGCGTGACATTGGCGCCAAAAAACAAATCCCCGGTGCCTAGTGGTTTCTGCCCCCTTGGGGGCAGATTGACCTAAAATCGGCCAATCTGCCCCCAGGGGGGCAGAAATGGTCTAAATACAATTTGCCCCCCAGGGGAGCGACCCTTGCCTGATGGGTCGCTCCCCATCTCTAAAAAAAACAAAGAACAAAAAAAAAAAACACAAAAAAAAAAATTGCCCTGGCGCCTAGAGGTTTCTTCCCCCCCTGGGGGCAGATCGGCCTAATAATAGGCCGATCTGCCCCCAGGGGGGGCAGAAATGGCCTAAAATAAATTGCCCTCCCCCCCAGGGAGCGACCCTTGCCTAAGGGGTCGCTCCCTTTGCGTGAAATTCACGCAAAGAAAAAACTCCCTGGTGTCTAGTGGTTTCTACCCCCCTTGGGGGCAGATTGGCCTCATCAAAATAGGCCAATCTGCCCCCAAGGGAGGCAGAAATGGCCAAAATATAATTTTCCCCCAAGGGGAGCGACCCTTGCCTAAGGGGTCGCTCCCCACCAAAAAAAAAAAATGAAAAAAAAAAAAAAAAAAAGGTCCCTGGTGCCTAGAGGTTTCTGCCCCCCCTGGGGGCAGATCGGCCTAGTAAGGCCGATCTGCCCCCAGGGGGGGCAGAAAAGGCCTTTTCAAAAAAATGCCCCCCCTGGGAGCGACCCTTGCCCAAGGGGTCGCTCCCTTTTGTCAATTTCAATGAAGAAAAAAAAAAATCCCTGGTGTCTAGTGGGGTTTCAAAAGCCGGATTGCAAGCAATCCGGCTTTTGAAACCCTCGGAGGGACTTCAAAGGGAAGGAAATACTTTTCCTTCCCTTTGAAGCCCCTCCGGGCCTCCCAAGTGATTGAAAAAGAAATGCTTTTGCATTTCTTTTTCAATCGCGCTGGAAGCAGAGCTTCCAGCGCGACTAGGGAGGCCCCTGTGACAAATCAGCTCGCGCGCTGACGTCACAGGGGGGGGGGGTGGGGGGGGTCGGGGGTGGAAGGGGAAGGGATTCCCCGGTCAGCCCTGACCTGGGGGGGTGGGGGGGCGTCCCTCGGGAGGAGCGCTAGCGCTTCTCCCGAGGGAAGCATTCAGGACGTAATGGTTACGTCCATGGCGCCACACGGGCGCTGCCATGGACGTAACCATTACGTCCGTGGCGGGGAAGGGGTTAAAACAAACATTATTATAACCTTTTTCTAATATTTATAATCCAGTTAGTAAGATAGAATGCAAAAGAAACAAGCATTTGCAATGCAATGGGTCTTGCGTTTTCTGGAGTTAGAGCTAATAGCGTTGTAAATTCCTAACTGGACTTTTCTTGTCACATAAATTGAAAATTAAAAGTAAAACAGTTGACATAAGCAAAACATTTCAAAGCACCGCGGCCGTCGTGAGAGTTGTTGGCTCCCTGCGTGAATGTCTAGAAAGGATTGAGGCTGGGATGAAAGGCAAACCGAAACCAGAGGAGGGGCCATCACATGCTGTAACAAGAGAAAGCGTGATGTAGTGTGATGGCCAGCAAACATTTTCACTTAATCAAATTGCCTGGGAGGGAACACAGAACACATCGGAAGGACATTTCACAAAATGCACCACTAAAAATGAAGCATTTAAGACAAGCACTCCAAAGAATGATCGCAGTAGTGGGTGTGGTTAAAAGCCCACAGAGAGATTACAAATGGTCAGAGAGCTTGCGCGCTCACCCCTAAAAACAAAGGTGAAACTTATTGGCTTTGCCAATGGTTGTTTGCTAAGATTGCCAATTGACGCCCTTACTTGGTCTCTTTTTAATCTGTTTGCTTCAGTTTTGGTAACTGACATCCTCTTTTAGCCCATTCCTGGGTATTTTGCATAGTGTTGTAGGGAAAAGAACCAGGTTGTAGTGGGTAAGAGAGAGGGAGCAGTAAAAAACAAAAAGTTAGTTAAACATGCTGCTGAAAATTGATGTATCCATGATACAGACAAACTGCATGAAGAGGTCAAAACAGCGCTTAATACAGAGCGGGAAAGTACTGATTGTGTTCAGTAATAAAAAAAAATCAAGTAAAAAGGCATCTCGGCAAGAGAAGGAAGAGAACACCCTATTTCATCTCTCAGCTAGCACATGTTGGTCCCCATAAAGTTTTTCCTATTGATGCCACTGTAGAACTTACAAATTCTTACCCTCCCCCCACATAATAATCAATCCCTTTTGGGTGATAACGGACTGAAGATAGTTGAGGGAGTGGTAACCTTTAATCATAATTGCACTTTTGCCCAATTTATATCTTAACTGGAGTAGTTAAGACTCTAAAGACCAGGACAGAAGAGCTGAAAGCAATTGTGTAGCAACTACTTAAAATACCTTGTATTACAACTGCCACAAACCTGACTCGTCCTTGCCCAAGAAACCCTCAGGTTGTGAACTAATGTCCTATCACCTGGTAAGGTACCTCAAACTTCTCAGTCTCAAAGCACTGGGTAACATCTGGGTCAAAATGTGCACTGTGGGGGGCAAAGCAAGTGGGTGTTGTGGGGGTTCTCTAGAAGACAGTTGTACTCCGTTTATCAATGGCCCCATAACACAACTAAATCTAAGCAGTGCTATCACGTTAATCTAGTGTACAGTTTAGCCCTTTACACGCATGGCGGCCGGAGTCAATCTGTAGTAAAAATGGCTCCCCGTTGTAGTTACCCCCCACTTTTTGCCTGACATTGATGCTGACTTGACTGAGAAGTGTGCTGAGACCCTGCTAACCAGGCCCCAGCCCAGTGTTCTTTCATTTAAAAATGTACCATTGTTCCACAATTGGCACATCCCTGGCACACAGATAAGTCCCTTGAAAAAGGTACCAGTGGTACAAAGGGCCCTGTGACCAAGAATGGTCCCCAAGGGCTGCAGCATATGTTGCGCAACCCTAAGGGACCCCTCACCTAACACATGCGCACTGCCATTGCAGATTGTGTGTGTTGGTGGGGAGAAAAAGGCAAAGTCGACATAGAATCCCCCTCAGGATGCCATGCACACAAAATGCTGCCTGTGGCATAGGTAAGTCACCCCTCTACCAGGCCTTACAGCCCTAAGGCAGGGTGTACTATACCAAAGGTGAGGGCATAGCTGCATGAGCAATATGCCCCTACAGTGTCCAAGTCTATTCTTAGACATTGTAAGTACAGTGTGGCCATAATAAGTATATGGTCTGGGAGTTTGTCAAAACGCACTCCACAGCTCCATAAGTGCTACATGAATACTGGCAAGTTTGGTATCAAACTTCTCATAATAATAAACCCACACTGATGCCAGTGTTGGATGTATTACAAAATGCACACAGAGGGCATCTTAGAAGATGCCCCCTGTATTTTACCCAATCCTTCAGTGCAGGACTGACTGGTCTGTGCCAGCCTGCCACTCAGATGAGTTTCTGCCCCCCTGGGCTGATAGCCTTTGTGGTGTCTGAGGGCAGAAACAAAGCCTGCACTGGGTGGAGGTGCTTCTCACCTCCCCCAGCAGGAACTTAACACCTGGTGGTGAGCCTCAAAGGCTCATGCCTTTTTTTACAGCACCCCAAGACATCCCAGCTAGTGGAGATGGCTGCCCCTCCGGCTATTGCCCCCACTTTTGGCGGCAAGGCAGGAGATAATAATGAGAAAAACAAGAAGGAGTCACCCACCAGTCAGGACAGCCCCTAAGGTGTCCTCAGCTGAGGTGACCCCTGCCTTTAGAAATCCTCCATCTTGGTTTTGAGGATTCCCCCAATAGGAATAGGGATGTGCCCCCCTCCCCTCAGGAAGGAGGCACAAAGAAGGTGTAGTCACCCTCAAGGACAGTAGCCATTGGCTACTGCCCCACAGACCTAAACCCACACCTAAATTGAGTATATAGGGGCGACCCTGAACCCAGGAAATCAGATTCCTGCAACTTACACAAAGAAGAAGGACTGCTCACCTGAAAGCCCTGCAGAGTCGACGAAGACGACAACTGACTTGGCCCCAGCCCTACCAGCCTGTCTCCTGACTCAAAGAACCTGCACAGCGACGCATCCCACAGGGACAAGCGATCTCTGAAGACGCAGAGGACTGCCCTGAACAGAAGGACCAAGAAACTCCAGAGAACAGCGGCAACGTTCACCAACAGCAACATTTTTGCATCTTCGAAGCAACTTTTAAAGAACTCACTCTTCCTCCTGGAAGCGTGAGACTTCATACTCTGCACCCAACGCCCCCGGCTCGAGCGCCAGAGAACCAACACTGCAGAGAGGACTCCCAGGCGACTGCGACCTCATGAGTAACCTGAAACACGACGCCCCTGCAACTCCACAGCGACGCCTGCAGAGAGGATCCAGAGGCTCCCCCGGACTGTGACTGCCTGGTAACAAGGAACCCGACACCTGGACCCAGCACTGCACCCGCAGCCCCCAGGACCAAGAGGAACCGAACTCCAATGCAGGAGTGACCATCAGGCGGCCCTCTGTCTAGCCCAGTCAGTGGCTGGCCCGAGAAGCCCCCCTGTGCCCTTCCTGCATCACCTAAGTGACCCCCGGGTTCCTCCATTGCTTTCAAAAGCAAACGCGAGGCCAACTTTGCACACTGCACCCGGTTGCCCCTGTGCCGCTGAGGGTCTGTTTTGTATGCCTGTTTGTGTCCCACCCAGTGCTCTACAAACCCTTCCGGTCTGCTCCCCGAGGACGCGGGTACTTAACTGCTAGCAGAGACCGGAACCGGAGCACCCCTGTTCTCCATAGGCGCCTATGTGTTTTGGGCCTATGTGTTTTGACCTCTGCACCTGACCGGTCCTGTGTTGCTGGTGCAGTGACTTTGGGGTTGCCTTGAACGCCCAACGGTGGGCTGCTATGCCCAGGAGACTGAACTTGTAAGTGCTTTACTTACTTCAGAAACTTAAACATACTTACCTCCCCCAGGAACTGTTGATTTTTGCACTGTATTCACTTTGAAAATAGCTTATTGGCATTTTAACCTATACTGTGTGTACTACTGCTTTAATTCAAAGTTCCTTACTTACCTGTGTGGAGTACCTTGCTTTTTATGTATTTACTTCAAATCTTAAATCTTGTGGTTCTAAAATAAATGAAGAAAATATATTTTTATATATAAAAACTATTGGCCTGGAGTTAAGTCTTTGAGTGTGTGTTCCTCATTTATTGCCTGTGTGTGTACAACAAATGTTTAACACTGTCCTCTGATAAGCCTACTGCTTGAACCCCACTACCACAAAATAGAGCATTAGTATTATCTAATTTTGCCACTATCAACCTCTAAGGGGAACCCTTGGACTCTGTGCACACTACCTCTCACTTTGAGATAGTATATACGGAGCCAACTTCCTACACAATCTTTGGGAGCTTTAGAGAACAGCATAACCGTGTCTGGTGAAGCTCTAGAAAATGGGTCATCTGAATGGCCGGTGTTCCGAAATTAATGCCAGGTTCTAGGGAGGATGGTGACTCACTTATTAATAAAACAAACCACAGGATAAGGACAACCACCACTGTTACCTATTGATCTGAACCGATATCCTAGCTGTGAAACGTAATTTGCCCACAGGTGGGTTGTGGGCCTAGACCTTCACACAAGCAAAGTGAGGGACATCCATATCCAATTTAAATTAATTTCACCCCTCTTACCCAGCAAGCCACAGAATCCATGTGGCCCCCATTCATATTCATCAAACACTGTTGTTAATACTCGTACAGTCTTTGATGTACTGGACTGACAGGGGACTTCTGCTGAATAGATTATCAAGTGCACTGAACTTTACTAACCAACCAACATCAATCAGGAATCCTGACACTATTTTACCTATTACAGTCATAACAGATGGTCAACTCAGGAAGCAACCCACTAGGCACCCTGATTTTCCTTCTGGTAATCTTTCTCAACAACTCAGGGAAATCCACTAACCACAAAACCAAAAGCCGAATGCCCCCTTTAACTTAAATATTATTTTCTAGCATATAGGTGGAATGAATTCGAAGTTGGTTGAATTTGTTGAGGAATTTGATATGTGTACATTTGAATAGATCTGGCCTACATCCTCTATTTACAGGCCAGGTTATAAATGCTACAACATTTAAACTACTCATAATGAACAGGGAGACCCTCTGGGAGACTTCTCATCTAGATCAGAACTTACCTCAAGTGTAAAATGAAATGGATGGCCATCATCTCTAGGGACCTCCAAGAGTTAACATTAGGTACTCTGAGGGTGATTTACACTAAGCATTTACAACATATTTAATCGCACTTCCCTCTAAGAATGTAAAGTCCCCACATTGTGCCACTTTGAGGCTTGTTTGGAAGATAGTGACTGTTTCCCAATAATAACAGGGGATTTCATTATAAAATTTAAGCTCTTAGAAGAGCTAAACAGTATTTACTGAGCAAGCGGACACCAAGATAGGCATAGCTGTACTGGATCTTCCTGTAAAAAGTGATAAGACAATCTCAGTAATCAAGATGGCTGCTATAACCCTGAAGCATGGCCTTAGATCTTGCAATGACAGGTCAAAGTCTAATTAATTGGGCATCTATTCTTACAATTCATTTTAGTAGGAGAGATTACATTCTTCTTGATATTAGGTTGTGGCCCTCCTTGGTGGATATACAAACACGCGAAAGACCTAACAGTGATGCTAATGTACTCAGTTTGAGCCAGTCAGGGATAGTAAGTTTGAGCCTGGGATTGGATACTCACCCAATTGATCCACAGTTGGGAACGGCAAACAAAAAAGAACCATTAAATGGGATAACATCAAACAAAATCCCAAGAATTTGGCCTTTATTTACAGGGCTATAGCTGATGGTTTGGAATGCTTAACATCTGTGGCAAAGACCCCTCTTAGCAACCAAAATGTGTTGTTGGTAACAAAGATCCATTCTAAAATGTTTGAGCAAATTAGAGCTTACTTCTGAAGTGATATCAAATTAAAAGGTCTAAACTAAGTTTTTTTAATGTGAAGTGATGTAAGGGAGCTGAAACTAAACTAAGTTTTGCAATCAAATCAAAGATATGGATGCTATCAAGGAGGCAAGACATAGCTACAAGCAGTGCTTGGCTCACAGTACAAAGAAATGGCAAGATGCTATTTGGTCCGACATTCAAAAGGCATTGAAACTTATAGACATTAGTGCTTTTTGGCGCTTAGTGGCCCATGGAAGTCTGAATGTCAGTGATAGTGTGGGCACGCATATTTAACAGCATGTGTGGCTTAAACATTTTGTTGATTTATACTTGTCTTCCCCTCAGAATCTAACATCAATGAAAGTGGATTGTAATGCCAATATGGTGGGCTGGAATTTACTGTTGACATTATCCTGCCAGCCATAAACAAACTTAAATCAGACAAGGTTCCTGACCCTCTCTGAGCCACTGACCTGGGCCCCATAAATTAATATTCTGTCTAACGCCATTGTACTAGACTCAGAGATTCTGGTGACCTGGCAGGCGGTGGTAACTGTTCCATACATAAGACAGATAGGGGGTTATTCCAACTTTGGAGGAGGTGTTAATCCGTCCCAAAAGTGACGGTAAAGTGACGGATATACCACCAGCCGTATTACGAGTTCCATAGGATATAATGGACTTGTAATACGGCTGGTGGTATATCCGTCACTTTACCGTCACTTTTGGGACGGATTCACACCTCCTCCAAAGTTGGAATAACCCCCATAGTAAGCTAGATCCTTTAAAATATGGGCATATCAGTCTTATACAGTAGATAACCTGCAAAACTCTTCTTCAGGCAGGTACTTGCTAAACTAAGGGATTGGAATCAGAAGAGGGAACTACTACATCCAACTTGGATTCAGATGGAAAGTTAGCACTGTCTACCAAGTTTTCTGTTTTTATTTAATACTCTCGTAAACGATCAGTCTACTTCAAGGTTCTCTCTACGTAGTGTTTACAGATCTTCAGGCAGCTTTCAATCTGATTCCAAGAATCAACCTTTGGACTGTACTTAAGCAACAGTGTGTCCCAGGTCCTTTACTAACTATTCTAATCAAGCCACACTCCGAGAACTATGCAAAGGTGTTAGAAATGGGGTCTTTGATTGGCAGTCAGGTTACCCCCTGTCCAGCAAGGACCCTCACTCTAGTCAGAGCAATGGAGAAATGCAGGTAGATAACCCCTGCTTACCCTCTTGATAGCTTGGCACTAGCAGTCAGGCTTATCTGAGAAGCAATGTGTAAAGTATTTGCACCAACAGACACCATAATACAGTAAAATAGTACAAAATGGACACCACACCAGTTTAGAAAAATAGGTAATATTTATCTAAATCGAACAAGACAAAAATGACAAAAATCCAACATACGCAAGTTAAAATATGAATTTTCAAAAGAATAAGAGTCTTACTCCATAGAAAACAATGGAAACAATGATTTTGGACAAAGTACCTGGTTAGCGTAAAAAATAAAGCTGCACGGCTGAGCGTGTGTCAGAAAAAGCAGCAAAGTGTTGATTCCTTTCTCGCAAAGGAGGCCGTGCATTGGTTTTTCTCTAGTGTGGTCACCAACGTGTAATTTTTCTCCCTGGCAAGAGAGCAATGCATCAATTTCTGGATGGGGCACCTTGTATCTGCGCACAGTCAGGTTGACTTTGACGGCCAGAAATTATGCGTGGAATTCAGGTCGCACCACGTTATAAAACCCGCGCTGCATGGGGTTTGTGTTGGTATAAGCAGCCATTATGCGGGTGTTGCGTGTCGTTTTTACAGCCGCGATGCATCGATTTCCCAGCCACGATGCAGGTGGAGCGTCGATTTTAGCTGCGAAGTGGCGGTGCATCGTTTATTAGCTGCGCAGTGTTCTGTGCGTGGATTTTTAGCTCCTGGTCTGTCAACTTCACCTTTCAAGGGCCCAGAGACTGGATAGGGCACCGCTTGGCAGGGCAGGAGCCCCCGCAGATAGTCCAGGTGCTGGCAGAGAAAGTCTTTGATGGCCCTGAGACTTCAAAACAGGAGGCAAGGTCAGTTCAAGCCCTTGGAGATTCTTCACAAGCAGGAATATGCCACAAAGTCCAGTCTTTGTCCCCTTTCACAGGTAGAAGCAGCAACTGCAGGATAGCCCTATAAAGCACAGTCCCAGGCAGGGGCAGCACTTCTCCTCAGCTCTTCAGCTCTCCTCCTTGCTAGAGGGTCCTCTTGGTTCCAGAAGTGATCTGATTTTCAGGGGGTTTGGGTCCACCTCTTATACCCCTTTCTGCCTTTGAAGTAGGTCTACTTCAAATTAAAGTTTCTGTTGTTCACAAGCTCCTGCCTTGCCCATGCCAGGCCCCAGACACATATCAGGGGGTTGGAGACTGCATTTTGAGAGGGCAGGCACAGCCCGTTCAGGTGTAAGTGACCACTCCCCCGCCACCCTAGCACAAATGGCTCATCAGGATATGCAGGCCAAACTCCAGCTCCCTTTGTCTCAGGTCTAGAGGAGATTCACAAACAGCCAAACTGTCAATCTGTCCTAGACAGGCAATCCACAAACAGGCAGAGTCACAGAATGTTTTAAGGAAGAAATTGTCTACTTTCTAAAAGTGGCATTTTCAAACTACCAATCTGAAAAACAGCTTCACTTAAAGATGTATTTTTAGATTCTGAGCTCAGAGACCCCAAACTCCACATTTCTATCTGCTCTCAAAGGGAATCTCCACTTGAATAATATTTAAAGGCAGCCCCTATGTTAGCTTATGAGAGTGATAGGCGTTGCAACAGTGAACACTGAATTTAGCAGTATTTCACTGTTAGGACATGTAACACACATCAGTACACGTCCCCCTTTAACATACATTGCACCCTGCCCATGGGGCTACCCAGGGACTACCTTAGGGGTGTCTTACGTGTATAAAAAGGGAAGGTTTGGGCTCGGCAAGAGGGTACACTTGCCGAGTCGAATTGGCAGTTTAAAACTGCACACACAGACACTGCAGTGGCAGGTCTGATCCATGTTTACAGGGCTACTTATGTGGGTGGCACAACCAGTGCTGCAGGCCCATTATTACCATTTGATTTACAGGCCCTGGGCACCTCCAGTGCACTTTACTAGGGACTTGCTAGTAAATCAAATATACCAATAATGGATAAGCCCATTTACACATACATTTTGCATAGGAGCACTTGCACTTTAGCACTGGTTAGCAGTGGTAAGGTGGCCAGAAATCAAAAACAGAGTCCAGCACACATCAACAACCTGGGAAGCAGAGGCAAAAAATTGGGGGGAGACCACGCCAAGGATGAAAAGTCTAACAAAAGGTTAGATGGGAGAAGTATGGGAACTAATTGTATT
Source organism: Pleurodeles waltl (assembly GCF_031143425.1). Classification (NCBI taxonomy): domain Eukaryota; kingdom Metazoa; phylum Chordata; class Amphibia; order Caudata; family Salamandridae; genus Pleurodeles; species Pleurodeles waltl. The sequence continues at coordinate 507,518,029 of NC_090438.1, read as the reverse complement.
GCCATTAATAAATGCGTTAGGTGGGGTGCGTGCTGGCTTTAATCCTATTTTTCCTGTATATCAATGGTGGTTCTTGATTAATAAGAAGCATGTTCCAGTGATTCATCTAGCTTTGCTGGGGAAAAGGTTGCAGCTTTATATGCTGATGGCACCTTGTTGAGCTCTCGCTCCCCGATGGGACTTCAGGCTTTGCAGGATCGCTTCAGTGCCTTCTGCACTGACCGAAGGTTTGTCATCAATCTGACAAAATTACAGTGCATGTGCTTTAACCCACATAAGTCCCTTACACATTTATGAGGCTGAGGAATCGCTTTATAGAAAGGGTTTGGTACTTTTAGTACCGAGGCATAAAGATTGCTGATTCTGTGTCCTGTGCTCTGTAAATTATAAAGGGGGTGATTCCTACCCTGGTGGTCCGAGACCGCCAGGGTAGGGGACGGAGGAAGCACCGCCAACAGGCTGGCGGTGCTTCTGGGGCAATTCTGACCGCGGCGGTAAAGCCGCGGTCAGAAAAGGGAAGCCGACGGTTTCCTTACGGTTTCCCGCTGCCCCTGTGAATCCGCCACGGTGGCGCTGCAAGCAGCGCCACCATGGGGATTCCGACCCCCTTCCCGCCAGCCTGGTTCTGGCGGTTTTCACCGCCAGAACCAGGCTGGCGGGAACGGGTGTCGTGGGCCCCCTGAGGGCCCCTGCAGTGCCCATGCCACTGGCATGGGCACTGCAGGGGCCCCCTAACAGGGCCCCAGCATGATTTTCAGTGTCTGCTTGGCAGACACTGAAAATCGCGACGGGTGCAACTGCACCCGTCGCACACCAGCAACTCCGCCGGCTCCATTCGGAGCCGGCTTCCTCGTTGCTGGTGCTTTCCCGCTGGGCGGGCGGGCGGCCTTTTGGCGGTCGCCCGCCAGCCCAGCGGGAAAGTCAGAATGACCGCCGCGGTCTTTTGACCGCGGTACGGTCTTCTGGCGGTTCCCGCTTGGCGGGCGGCGACCGCCGCCCGCCAAAGTAGGAATCAGGCCCAAAGTGCCAATCACTTTGCAACATAATGTTTTCGCTATTCTGAAGATCATCAAATCTACTTCTGCTAGGTCAATTTAATTGGCTTTAGAGGTAGATTATGCCAAAACATTAGGAGCAGCCCTTTATGGTGCAGAATTATGGGACATTAATAATGCAATTGGCATGGCCAAGGCAGAAAATACATTTTATAGAGCCTTGACAGGCATGCCGCAGTGTACACATGGTCCCCCTACATTTACATCTGGGTTTAAAAGGAGTTGCATATAATCACTCCTTCTATATTGGTGTAGACTTTGGGCCGCTACAGAGCTTGAGCCATATTGGGTGGGTCTCCAGGAAATCATGAATTTAGATTCCAGGGGCATTTTATCGTGGAGTACAAATTCTAAACTATGATTGAATAAACTAGGAATTCAGGACATATAGATAACCATATGTCACTTTCGGGATCTTTAGGTACACTGGTCAAGAGAGCATAGAGGGACTATTTCTCAATGAGCCGGTCAACCGATCATAGACATGGCAATATTATAATGAAGTTCCTCAATTTTAAGTTTACTTCACAGTTCGAGGACTTCTTGGATAATGTATGTCTGCATGGTGCAAAGCACCTATATTTGAAATTCTGTTATGGAATAGTACCACTGCAAACATTCAAGTGCAAATGTGCAGTAATTCTTTTAATTCTATTGATACATGCCCTGTTTGCAATTGTGGTGAGAGAATCGGAACTCATCTGCTATTTTTTCTTGCCCCGGTTATGTGCATATGTGTAGGAAATGGTTTGTCCCATATGTCGTTTAATGGGCATGTCTAGTCACGAAACTGCACCATGAATAAAATCAGATACCAGCAATGGGATTGTGATCAGCATCTCAAAGTACTTGTTTTCAAACTGGTGTCTGACATGTTAACAAAATGTGGGTCTTGATCTCGACTATGCACATTATAATGAGTTGCACTAATTGTTTTTTTATGTTGCACTGTTTTGATGTATTAATAATTGCATATATCCTTATCTCAATGTTACCATTTTTAAGATATCAAATGAAAATGAATTGTGTTTTTTAGATGTGTCTGTTGAAGGGAAAATTCCGTGAAATAAACAATAATACAAACATAGGTCGATTCCCAAAATTATTTTCCATTCGCAAAACGTTGCGACCACTTTTTGCAAATGGAAAATTCGTACATCAGGCCATAGTTCCTAAATCTTTTTTCTGTTTGGTTGCAATACCATAGGACAGAAAATAATGTAGAATGGTTCCCCATTACAGATGAGGAGCTAAGTGGATGTTTCTTTCAGTATGTTGAAAAGAAATGACGTTTTGAATGTGTTTTTTTGTAGAAAAAGAGCTCGTGAGTCATGATGTTTCTTTCAGTGTTAAGCAAGAAGAATTCTTATCCTGCCTGACGGACTGTGAAATCACCGACAAGTTAGAACATGGACCTTGCCTTATTGGAAGTGAGTAAGCACTGCAAAGGATGCTTCTCTATCAAGTATCCGTTGCAGTAACTTCTTATCTGAAGTGTTATGCTAGAAAGATACTTTACCATTGTTCCTCTTACAGGGCCATGTGCTTGTTGTTCCTAACTTCAGGGACAATGTGATGAAACATTGTCAATTATAGGGAGATAGGGATTTTTTTCTGCAATCCCAGGGCAGAAAGGGATAACTGAGCTCAGTTTTTAACAATGAGAGCCTTTTACAACCGATGGCCTGGGCGTTACTCTGCTGTTCGACCTAAAACTGGCCACCAATACACCCCTTTAGCACTTAATACTCAGGGCAGTGAAGTTGAGCAGTCCAACACTATTGAGACAATAGCTCCTGCAGTCCCTGCGGTGCGGGCAAGCTCCAGGGCCCCCCTCAGCACAGTACACTGTGTACGGCGGTGGACCCCTGGCCTGAGAGCTTCTGACTCGGTAGGGTAAGGGGCCCTGCCCTGTACATTGCAGGAGGGTGGGAGGCGCTCAAGTTTCATTACGCCATTGCAGTCCAAGGCTTTCTCAGTGTGGTGGATTAGAGTAAAAACTCAGAACTCAATGAAACATGAAGTAGTCGAAAATACGTCGGCGCCCAGCCAGTGCTGTAGCATATGCGAAAACACACTTCACTTCTAACACACAATACAATACTATACTTAGAAAATTCAAATGGCAGATATGTTATACAGTGATCAAGGTAACACTCATTATACAAGGGAGTCTATGAGTATCAGTTTGGGCTGCTTGCCAAAACTCAGTTATTGTGGTGAAACCTAATTGATGCAAGTTGGGCGCCACTTGGCCTCCTGCCAGGTAATTGGCTCACATAAAGCCCTTGTCGGTTCTGGACAGTTTGTTAGGAACAGAAATAACTATTTACAAAAGTTGCCAGTCCTTCCTGCCGTGTCATATGCTTGCACTGTACATTGTTGTGTTAAATTGTAACCCCTCAGTCCGCTTCCACTGGCTGAGAGTGGAGCTGTGCATTGCCACATGATGTGCATCCTGTGCCATCCACCTAGAACAGATGTACTGGGTTACAGAATGGACATCCTTCTGTTTCCTAGCGAAAGAAGGTTGGCAACCTTAGCACACAGACTTTTCTTGGTTTCCCCTGGTGTAGTACCCTAGTTTCTAGTAAATAAATATTGGTACCCCAACTAATAGTTTCTGCCCCATACTAAATGGCCCTATCCTGCCATTAGGATCTGTTTCTCCCACCACTTTCAGTATTCTCCATGCCAATGAGGTGATGGTAGTTACGTTCAGGTAGGGATGGCACACTAGGGGTATCCATACAGACCACAAAGTGCATCTCTAGGTGTCTTTCCGTGTCACAAGATGCCTTGAGTACATATGCATGATTGTAATGAGTGCTGAGGCAAAACATACAAATTTAAAAAGCAACAGAAGCTTGCTATGGGTAACCTGAGGCAAGGGTGCTGGATGTTCACCAGCACAGGGGACCTTTTCCGTCCTAATAGGGAGTACGTGTTTAGTATGGACATGAAAAGTGCTATCTAAGAGTGAGTAGTATTATAACCTTTGGGTATTTTGAAAGTGTGGCCCATTGCTCACGCTACATTTTTTATGGTTTGTGAAATGGTGTAAGAAATTAAAGCCCAGTTCAATTTGCACAAGTGTTTGTCCCCAGACAGACTCTAAAGTTTTAGTATAATTCGTAGTGATATGCCTGGATAAGGAATATGGGTAATGCTTACAATTTTCGTAAAACATTATCTCTTGCATCACGTGCAGTCTTCGCCACTTTATTATGGATCACAATTCAGTCTTTCCCATTGCCTTCACAATGTGAAAAATGTGAACATCACATCCTTCCACAAAAGGCAAGAAATCTCTTTGGCATTCCCAATTTTACATTTACTTACAGCTCAGACATGCACTACGTGCCTACAACTATGCCCTCCAGAATATTCCTGAATATAGCGCCTTGGAAATTAAGATTCTCATGAGCCACTTAGGCAAAGGGGGTATTTCTCAAATTTATAATTCCCTGGTGGTGCATGCACCTACGTCCTTGACCACTCTGAGGGAAAAATGGGAGGATCATGTGGGGCAATTGAATGAGGTGGTGTTGGGAGACGCTTGGATGGCCCATTGAACCTTGGCGATATCTACTAGGCTCTGCCTTATACAATTTAAATACTTATATCAAGCATAATTGTCCTCCTCCGTCTGCATAAAGCAGGCCTTCTCGCCTCTTCTGCATGCTATATGTGCAGGAGTTCAGTGAGCGACTTTTTCCATGTGGCCTGCTTACGCGCTGTGACTCAAGCATAATGGAGGCTGTTCCGGATGTGTTGTCTGCTGTGGTGCGCAGGACCATAGCTACAGATCCCAGAGTTGCCCTCCTGGGTATACTTGATGACCTAGGAGGACACATGGGAGGCCTAAATATTGGTTGGGGTGGGCATGCTGCCTGTCAAAAGAGAGATTGTCCGAGCCTGGACTTCCTCAGCGGCCCACTCGATTATGGCTTGGACTCGGGGCATGGACAGGTGTGGTGAATCAGAGGAAACCATTTACAGGGCTCTGGGATGCCCCCGCAAAAATGATAAAGTCTGGAAAAATTGGTGGCATTATCACAGCCTATTGAACAGATGATCTTAGAGAATTGAGATGTACTAATTGTAGGCTCTCGCACTGATACTGTTATATTAAAATGTGGCTCTTCGCCCTTCCAAAAGCAATTGTTGTATTCTTATCATGTAAAAGTGTAATAAACTGTTTTTATTTCTGCACTAGAGGGATTCATTTTTAGAGCTCCCAACTGCAGTCTGAAGTGTGTTTTTTGGAAATTACTATCTGTCTATGTGGCACACTGATAACATCATTATTGAAAGTGAATGTAGACAGAGCCATTTGGCTCCTACTTTCACTGTGTTCTTTGCTCGAAGACACAGTTTAGCCCCCGAGCATCAATCCCAATGGGAGAAGTGTCATTAGAAAGGGGAGATTGTCCCCTTTCCAATTATACCTCTCCCTAATGAATCTCTCATTGGCCATCCCCAAGCAGAGATCCACCCACTAGACACAAGGGAATTGAAAGAGGGGTGGGGACGACCCCACAGACATGGGCATTTTCCCCTCACTTTTCCCACCAATTCTTTTTTCCCACTAGACACCAGTTAAAAAGAATGGGATGGGGAAGACATGTCCAGGCATCGGCCGTACCTCCCACTTCTAAATCCCAGACAGTCTTTCTGGTACCCAGAGAAGGCAGATTGGGGAATTTAGCCACTACCTTTCCTTCTGGGTTGGGCAGGAAAGCACACAAGACATCTGCGTAGATTAAAAAACAATGGGATGGGGACTGGCCTTTTCGGGCATCTGGTACAAGGTCACCACCACTGAAGCCCACAAGGGGCATATTTGGATGTTTAACCCCCAATCTCGCCTCATGTGGGGGCAGGAAGCACACTAGGCAGCCCAGGTAGATTTCTTTAAAACAAAGAATAGGATAGCATCCTGTCAGACCTGGCAACAGGCTGCACCAAAGATCCCCAAAGAGCACACAGTCTTGCAGCCCCCACTAGGGCAGGAAATTGGGGGGTGGGGGCTACCCTTAATCTCCCCTTCATGGGGGCAGAAAGCATAATGGGCATTAGGAATTTTGTTCTAAATCCTCTACTCCAAGAGCACAAACTATCTTTCTGCCCCCCAACCCTCAGGGGCAGTTTGGATGATTAACCCTCCAACCAACCCCATCTGCCTTTTCAGAAAGCGAGTGGGGGGCAGAAAGCGCACTAGATAACAGTTGTCTTACTACAGAAAGTGCCCTGGAGACACAACAGTAATTCGTGGCTACTCCTTACACCCATGGGCAGTTTGGCATTATGGAAGAGGATGTAGGTGCTCGTTTAATTCAGACTGAAAATGGGATAGGGACCCCCTTCCACTGAAGCCCCAATTAAGGTTCTGCCATCCTAGGGCCTAGACCGCACTGCACCAACCTTTGGCATTTCTGAAACTTAGAGAGACTGGGGAATCCACAGTGTTGGGGCTTGTGTGGATCGCAGTACACTTTCTTACTGAGAATACCATTCAAAGTCCTAAACTCGGTCAAAAAACTCAATTTTCACATATTTATGTGGAAGAAATCTAAGACACTTAGAGCCAATGTTCAAAGTCTTACCTCTAAATGTCCCAATACTTCTCTTGATAAAAACGTTATCCCTCAATAGATGGGGTAGCTAACACATTACAGGAATGGACCAAACTGTAACCATGTGAGGAGCAGATGTACATTCACTTCACACGATCCAAATACCAAACAGTTCCTGTCACTGGAGGAAGGCCCACACAAGTGTGGCACTATTACAGGGTTTTTAATTGGAGAAGTAGGGGAACGATGGGCGGTCGGACGTTTGTTGATCTCTGATTTTGGAACTTTCAACTTTCAGAAATCTGAGGAAGATCTATTATTTTAAACATTATTTGCTGTTTGCAAGGTGTTCTGGTTTAGAAAAAGTGGTGTGCTCCATGCAGCCTACATCCCCTTAACTCCCATCAGTGTCTATGTTTCAGAAATGTCTGGGACTGGTAGGTAAGCCTGTTATTTTAACCATTGTATGCTGTTTGTAAGACACTGTGGTTAAGTGAGTGGTGTAATCCATGCAGGCTACACCCCCTTCAACTCCTATCATTGTCTATGTTTCAGAAATGTCTGGGATTGGTAGGCAAGTCTGTTATTTTAACCATTGTACGCTGTTTGTTAGGCATTCTGGTTAAGTGAGTGGTGTGATCCTTGCAGGCTACACCACCTTGAACTTCCCTCAGTGTTTAGTTTTCAGAAATGTCTAGGGTTGGTAGGTTTCTGAGGCACGGGTGGATCATAGATCCCAGTACTGCAGCTACCACATATCCAGGAAGATTGAAAATCCAAGAAAAATATTGATGTCTCCAAGTTGCATTTTGGGGTCTTTCCTGTTGTATGTGATAGGCCCACCCACACAAATTGGTGACTGTTTTTATCGGGAGAAGAGTGGTATTGCTAGGTGGTAGGGCTTGTATTAAACCCTGCGTTTTGTGAACCTTACCTCATAGAAATGTGCCCTGCACGATTGAATTGTACCACCCAAATGAGTAGCCCTTTAAACATGTCCCAGGCCTGCCACCGCAGAGCCTCTGTGTGCAGTTTTAAACTGCCAGTTTGAACTGGTAAGTGCACCCACTTGCTAGGCCTAAACCTTCCTTTTTATTACATGAAAGTCACCCCCTAAGGTAAGCCCTAGCTAGCCTCAAGGGCAGGGAGCAGTATATTTTTAAAACAAATTGGACATGTACTTTTAAGTTTAACATGTCCTGGTAGTGAAAATCTATTAACTTCGTTTTCCACTAAGGCAAGGCCTATGTCGCCCATAAGTTAACACTGGGATTACCTTGAAGCAGTCTTCAAGTATAATTTCCAATTTGGGAATTGATAGAAATTTGGAGTTTAGTGCCTCTGGACTCACTATTTAAAATTACAACTTATGGTGAAGTTGGATTTTAAATTGTAAGTTTGAAAATGCCACTTTTAGAAATTTTGCATTTTCTTACTTTACCCATATTGTGCCCCTGCCTGTCTCTGAATACACATATGGGGTTGGTGACAGCTGGGCTTTGTGCATTCCCTCTAGACAGTCACACACAAAGGGAGCTGGAGTGTGACATTTACATCCTGAAGGCCCATCACCATGTTGATGGGCCTTCCTGGGCTAGATGGGTGGGAGGAGCTGACACTAGCACCTAAATATGGCTGTGCCTTTCCCCATACACACACAGCTGCATAACCCCTTGTAGAGCACCTAGAGCCAGAGAAGGAAGTGCAGAGACATTGTGCACTTCAAAACCACTCTGAAGTCACCCCCACTTCAAAGGCACCACCAGGTATAAGTGTCGGACCCCAAACCCCACTAAATCAGTCCACTTCTGGATCTAAGGACATTCTGCTAGGAAGGAGGACTGCTGTGCTGCCAGGAGGGAATGCCACTCTGCTGAACTGCTCTGCTGTGTTGGCCTGCTGCCTTTTACCTAGGAATGAGAAGGACTGGACTTGCCTCTCTACATCCTCTAAGGAACTTAAGTGACTCCAAGGGCTTGTTGGCTTGCCTCCTGTTCTGAAGTTTCAGGGCCATCAAAGACTTCCTACAGCCCTGCTCAGCTGCTGGACTCTGCCAAATGTGTGTCCTGTCAGGCCTTGAAAGAGATCTCTGCAGTGTTTTCCTGCAAAACTCAACACATCCAGGCCGTTGCAATAATCGGAATTGCTGCATCCTCCCTTGACACCAACGCATCGCTGCTGCCACTGAGGTCAAGGAATTTGCATCACTGACTGCGTAGCTCAGGATCGATGCATTACCACCAGCCCTGGTGCATCACCTTTGTGTCTCCGGCTGTGCAGCTAGGTGATGACGCATCGCCTTCATCGCAAGGGTTTGGCACTGCACCTCGAGGACATCACATCGCTGGCTGTGTGGCTTAATGATAACGCAATCCCCGGACTGGATTGTTTGGAACCGATGCATCGCCTTCGCATCGCCTCTTCGACATTGACGTAACCCTCCATCCAAGGTACTTTTCATCGGACACTGCGTGGGTCCTGTAGCTGGCCTGTCCCCCATAACAGTCAGATTGAACTTTGGATTTACCCTGGTCTAGCATGATCTCAAGTAACTTTTTAGTGCTGTTAATTTCTAAGCACTCTATTGCAGTTTATTCTTCAAAAATTTGTATCTTGAGTTCTACTTATTGGATTTTTGTGGTTTTGGCCCTGTTTTACTCTTACGAATATTCTTTATTTTTCTAAACTGGAGGCTGTTGTGGTGTTTTCACTGTGTTACTGTTATTTAAGTGTTGTAAAAATACTTTACACATTGCCTCTTAAGTTAAGCCCAATTGCTCTGTACCAAGCTACCACAGGGTCAGCACAAGCTAATTTAGGTTGTGTATCTGCCTTACCCTGACTAGGATTGTGGTCCCTACTTGGACAGGGTGCATACCTCTGCAATCTAGAGACCCACTTTCTAACAGTGTCTCCACCTTGGATTTTGGGGGCCTTATATGTAACTAGTGATTGGCTCATTCACATAAATGGGGTAACACAGACCAGTAGAACAAGTGTATTATGTTATGAATATCCCTCCATTTTTGGCTTCCAAATGTAAGTTAGTATGCAAAACAAAAACACATTTGGCAAAACGCCCTCTGATTCAGATAACATTATGGTTAATTCAGTCGTACGAATAGACACATTTGGGCTCATTAAAAAAAATCATAGCTTTTCTTCGTATCCATTAGTCATTGATTGAGTTTCACCTCCTAACTTGATGCATAGTCGGTACACAATGAAAAATCCCTGTTGATGGCTCTAGGTATTGCTTGCATTTAGGCCACCTACAAACCCTATATATTCCAACAATCATGTGATCCAAAGAGTCTGACAGAGGAAATAATGTATTATTTTTGTAGATTAGCTGTTGGGGGGAAAATTCCAGATGAATACTTTGTAACCTATTTCTATTTTGTATTCATCCAAAGAATTAAGAATTAATACTTTAAACTGCAACTCTGTTAGTAGCAACCTTCCTACAAATATGTATCCAATATTTCACAGGGATGTGGAAGTTAACACACCTGTCAAAGTCTATGTGGAACTGGAGAAGGAGAAGAGCATTGTAGTGTATCTAACTGTGACAGGCAAATCATGTGAATTACATAGAACCATACATTCCACTATGGCCAAACGTGCAGGAAAATTAATCTTTATGTCCCACTTCAAAAAAACATAGGGCACTATCACCTCAGACAGAGTCAGAGAACAGGCTCCCACAACTTTCATGTAGTGCATCATACCACAAAATGGCAGAACCTACTGGAAGTATGAAGTCAGAAACAGAAAGTAATCCCATACATCGTTCAAGCATCCCAGACCGTATTTCAGATAATACCCATATTAATTTTAATATTCCGTTTCACGTGCAACCAATATCAAATTTGGAACACACTTTTCATTTATCTTCTTTTCAGTAACACCCTCTGTATGTCCGCCAAGAGTGTGGCTCTTACAAAAGCCCCAAGTATGAACCACATTCCGACAGATGGGACAGTAAAGCTGACATTCATTCACCCTTTCTTAAATTGTTGACACCAGAATACAACTCAAGCAGCCAGCGTGACATACTAAAAGCGGGAACATATTGAGGCTTCTGCAATCACAGGATGACTTAAAATCTTTTAATTTCCAAAGTATGGAGGGAATTGAATTTGTGGAGGGAGCTATATTTGCTGGTAAAGAATAAATGGAAGTAGTTTAGGCCAATCCAGTAATAGCCAATCAGATTTGGAGACACAAGGACCAGTTTGCAACAAGGGACATTTTAATGTCTAAACCAGTCACGGTGGGCTACCCGGAACCACTAATCTATACACCAACTACCATCACGCACTCTCCCACTAACCCAAAATAATTTCTTAAGGCTAATTAGAGCCACACATCTTCTAATCCAACAAGTGGTGATTTGATAATTAGTTTTAACCTTCAGTAGGTTAAGTCAACCTACAGGTTACGGAGCAGACGGGAGCTGGCGCAGAGACGACCTGTCTGCCTGGGTAACAGTATTCAGCCATGTAAACAGGGTTCCAGTTTTAGCAGGCAGCCTCTAGCAATGCTTTCCTAGAATATAGCAGGGAAGGGAAGACTCTTAAGATGAAAATAGTTACTCATTTCAGTTCGCCAATGAAATAGTCTGTATTAAGGAATCATGGCGCTGTAATCCCATCCCTGCCTTGAGTTTCTGAAGTTTTTTATGTAAACCCCAAAGAAAGGTAGCACCAGTGGAGGCTTGCACATGTATGTATCAAATATCCTCGGCTGTATAGTAAACACTATAGAGCTACCTTGCAACAGCTTCCAGGCATTGCAATTAATATGCCAAACCACATGGAGGGATGCCTACTCACTCCTCCTAATAACTATCTTCCTCCACCCTGGCGGCCGGAACAAAGTAAGTAAAATTTGGGATCTTGAGACTACACTTAATCTGCTCTTCAAGGGAAAAAGAGATGTCTGGCCGACTTAATAGGTGATTTTAATCTCCATTTGTCGAACAGTTTGACACAGTATCCCTTTTACACATACCCTGATGTATTTTGGGGAATTTCCACAGCAATTATTGTAATTCAATGTTATGAATACAGGGGCATCAAACTCCTTAAGTCATTACAGTCATTTAATCTATGTTGTCGGGACGAAAGTGTAGGACGTTGGCTCTGTATATACTATCTCTAAGTGAGAGATAGTGTGCACAGAGTCCAAGGGTTCCCCTTAGAGGTTGATAGTGGCACAATTAGAGAATACTAATGCTCTATTTTGTGGTAGTGTGGTTGAGCAGTAGGCTTATCAGAGGGTAGTGTTAAGCATTTGTTGTACACACACAGGCAATAAATGAGGAACACACACACTCAAAGACTTAACTCCAGGCCAATAGGTTTTTATAGAGAAAAATATATTTTCTTAATTTATTTTTAGAACCACAAGATTCAAATTTTAGGTACGTACATAAATTGCAAGGTACTTCACACAGGTAAGTATAGAAATTTGATTTAAAACTGTAGTACACACAGGTTTAATTAAAATGTCAAATAACTATTTTAAAAGTGGACACTGCAAAAATCAACAGTTCCTGGGGGAGGTAAGAAATTGTTAGTTTCTCAGAGAAGTAAAGCACTTACACAGTCAGTCTCCTGGGCACAGACAGCCCAGCGTTGGGGGTTCAAGGCAACCCCAAAGCCACAGCACTAGCAACACAGGGCCGGTCAGGTGCAGAGGTCAAAGAAGGGCCCAAAACACATAGGCGCCTATGGAGAACAGGGGTGCTCTGGTTCCAGTCTGCTGGCATGTAAGTACCTGCGTCCTTGGGGAGCAGACCAGGGGGGATTTGTAGAGCACTAGGGGGACACAAACAAGCATACAAACCACACCCTCAGCAGCACAGGGGTGGCTGGGTGCAATGTGCAAAGTAGGTGTCTGGTTTGCTATAGAAAACAATGGAGGGAGCTAGGGGTCACTCTGGCGATGCAGGCAGGGCACAGGGGGCTTCTCGGGCCAGCCATTGACTGGGCTAGGATGAGGGCGGCCTGCTGGTCACTCCTGCACTGGTAGGTGGGTCCCCTCTGCCCAGACGGCAGGTTCCTTTATTACCAGGCAGTTGCGGTCAGGTGGAGCCTCTGGATTCTCTCTGCAGGCATCGCTGTGGGGGTGCAGAGAGATTGACTCAGGGTGTCCACGTCGTTGGAGTTGCCTGGGAGTCCTCTCTGCAGTGTTGGTTGTCCTGAACTCAAGCTGGGGGCGCCGGGTGCAGAGTGTGAAGACGCACACTTCTGGCGGGAAGTTGGAGTGTCTTTAAAGTTGCTTGCTTTGTTTTTGTTTCTGGACAGAGCCGCTGTCCTCTGGAGGTTCTTGGTCCTTTAGGTGCAGGTCAGTCCTCTGAGTCCTCAGAGGTCGCTGGTCCAGCTGGATGCATCGCTGTGCAGGTTCTTTGAGTCTGGAGACAGGCCGGTAGGGCTGGGGCTACGTCGGTGGTTGTCTCCGTCGTCTCTGCGGGGCTTTCAGGTCAGCAGTCCTTCTTGTTGTAGGTTTGCAGGAATCTGATTTCCTGGGTTCAGGGTTGCCCCTAAATACTCAATTTAGGAGTGTGTTTAGGTCTGGGGGGCAGTATCCACTGGCTACTGGCCTGGAGGGTGTCTTCACCCTCTTTGTGCCTCCTCCCTTTTCCTATTGGGGGAATCCTCCAAAACCAAGATGGAGGATTTCTTAAGGCAGGGGTCACCTCAGCTGAGGACACCTTAGGGGCTGTCCTGAATGGTAGGTGACTCCTCCTTGTTTTTCTCATTATCTCTTCCGGACTTGCTGCCAAAAGTGGGAGCTGTGTCCGGAGGGGCGGGCATCTCCACTAGCTGGGATGTACAACAGGCATGAGTCTTTGAGGCTCACCACCACGTGTTACAGTTCCTGCAGGGGGAGGTGAGAAGCACCTTCACCCAGTGCAGGCTTTGTTCCTGGCCACAGAGTGACAAGGGCACTCACCCCATGTGGCCAGAAACCTGTCTGGTTGTGGCAGGCTGGCAGTTTGGACTGGTATACAGGGGGCATCTCTAAGATGCCCTCTGTGTGCATTTTTCAATAAATCCCACACTGGCATCAGTGTGGATGTATTGTGCTGAAAAGTTTGATACCAAACTTCTCAGATTTCAGTGTAGCCATTATGGAACTGTGGCATTCGTGTTTGACAAACTCCCAGACCATATACTCATTATGGCTACTCTGCACTTACAATGTCTAAGGTGTGGCTTTGACACGGTAGGGGCATAGTGCTCATGCAACTATGCCCTCACCTGTGGTATAGTGCACCCTGCCTTAGGGCTCTAAGGCCTGCTGAAAGGGTGACTTACCTATGCCACAGACAGTGGGTTGAGGGCAGGGCACTCTGTGGGGAGTGCCATGTCAACTTAGTCATTTTCTCCCCACCAGCACACACAAGCTGTGAGGCACTGTGCATGTGCTGAGTGAGGGGTTCCCAGGGTGGCATAATACATGCTGCAGCTCTTAGAGACCTTCCCTGGCCACAGGGCCCTTGGTACCAGGGGTACCAGTTACAAGGGACCTATCTGTGTGCCAGGGCTGTGCCAACTGTACAGTTAAAGGAAAGAACACGGGTGGTGGGGCCTGGTTAGCAGGGTCCCAGCACACTTTCAATCATAACTAGCATCAACAAAAGGCAAAAAGTTAGGTGGTAACCATGCCAAGCGAGGCATTTCCCTACAAAAAGCTTGTCTACCAACAGGCCAATGAGACATACCCAGTTCTCTAGATCCCGGAATAAGGGTTAGATTGCACTTTTTTCCCAGCAGAATTCTTTGAAAATATAGAATCATTTCAATCCATTGATCGTGTAGAAAGCTATCATGCGGTTCAAAAAATTAATCAGTCATTAAGACACCAGGTGATCTTGACAATCAGCAGTGTAACTGATTATAACAGACTAAAACGCTGAAATGGTCTGATGGTATGTCTGGCAGCCTTACAGAATGGCAGACTGTGGAAGGTGGAGCTTCACATATTGCTTATCTCCATGGAGAAGGACGCATGCAAGCAACATTGTATGGACTGAACTAACAAAGTTAATGTTAGTACTATGTACCAATACAACTTACAAACCACCCAGGCACAGACCTCCTTCCAGTAAAATGTGTTTCACCCAAAAACTAAAACAGCAGAAAAGAGAGTTAAACAGGAACCTAAGGCACATAAGAAACTCAACAATTAATGCAAGTGCTCTCCAGTCAGTAAGATTTCTCAGGAAATTATATAACCAGCATGTTTCGGAGGCAAGGAGGACTTTTACCGAAGCGAAGTGTCTTAAAATAACACTGCTATGTTGCTTGCAGAGGCCAAAGACAGCTTGGCAATTTATACTTAACCTTAATTCCCAGCATTTAAAAAAACCTAGTAACTCAATCTCTGGTGAAAGTTGAATTGCGAATATTAACACATTAATCAGGAGATTGGGCTCCTCCTAATATCTCGACCTATGCTGAATCAGCCTTCAATCTTAACTCAATTCTGTGTGTCATGGGGCCTTTCAGAATCAAATGGAGCGCCAAGCCCTAACCACTACCCTACCTTTCTCAACACATCTAGCATTGACATTTGGCCCCCACCCTTGTGATCCTTTACAGCAGTGTGATACAGCATTGTGTTTGAAGCACAAATAGTCCCTTTATTTTGTCAAAGATATATTCTGCATCCCATATATATAAAGATGATCTAGGGATGGTAAAAAACTATAGACTGTTTGCTCAATTGGATGTAGAGACCTAGTTTTGGGCAAAGCTATTACTAAAAGAAATGGCAGACTGGGCTATCGCAACAAATTTAAACCCAATATCTCAAACTGGGTTTAATGAGGACTGTAATACCACAGTAACATCCTTTCTCTTTCAGTGCTAACACACAAATCAATGAAACTTAAGAAATGCAACTTATTTGTCTTCTTCATTGATGGTGTGCATCACAATAAGCTTTGGTTAAAACTCGCTAGATGGGGTATTCCAGCCCCATTACTTAGTGCTTATCCTAACCTTGCATTGGAACATGTGGGTAAAGACTAAATTGACTCATAACAACCGTGTCACAAATATGATAATGACAAATAGAGGCCTAAAATAGGGATACATCCTGGCACCTCTGCTTTTTAACTTGTATATTGCAGATTTACCAGAGGCCATTAGGGATGAGGGAAGTCACTCCATTAGGCTAAACACCCTTTGCGTGCAATCATTGCAACACGCGGATGATGCAATTATACTTTATCACACTGCTACAGGTCCTCAGAATTCCTTTATCAGCCCATGACAAATTTAACAAAGTCAATAAATTAACAATCAATGCCGGCAAATTGGCTTTTTCAATATTCGGCAACAAACATTGTAAAGTGAAAAGCTGGTGAATGGGTAATACCTCAATAGAGAAGCAATCGAAATACTGTCACTTAGAGATATGGATACCTGCAAACAGTTTCACTAATGAGCACTGCATATTTGAAAACAAAATTTGCCAAACGTTTGTTTCAATTAAACCACTTCCCTTGGTGCTCAGCACAGAACTCCTTCCTGACATATGGCCTGGTGGCGTTCCCAGGGACGTTGGGGACCCGATTAGACCACATACAATGCACGCTGTTAAGACATTTATTTCATCTTACTAATTCTGCCTGCTAAGCAAAAATAAGGTTGCAGTTCAATCTTCAGCAACCAGCATTGAAACGTATGTCTCAGTTCCTGATCTGTTGTCATGACTTATGCCAACTAAAGATTGCACTTTACGAAACAGTTTCTGGCGTGCTCTTACAGCTTCTAAATTATGCTACCAATCTTGGAAATTCTATGTAAAAGCACCTTTCCTACCCTGCACCTATAGAAGTGTTAGGGAATAAAAGGATTTCTGAACTATAATTTAAACAAGTAGTCAAGAAACGGATAAAAGCGCTCTCTATTATACAGGACATGGAGATATTGCAAATTAGGAAGTATCCAGGCTATATAGCGGAAAGATCCTCTGGGAAGAAAGTGGCCACTTACCCCTTTTTCCTTTGGGCAAATCAGTGAGACTGCAATTTATCCACATTTGATTTCTGTGCTCTCCTTTAATGGAGTTCAGGCAAGTATGGCAGTCATACAAAGACATTCAAAATCACCAGTGCAATAACAAATTATAGTCTTTGTCATATATTTTGTGTTTTTGCTGAGCGAAGTTACCCAGCGACAAAGAGAGCTAAGACTGCACTTCATCAGAAAAGGGTGTCGCCGGGTATTGGACGCACTAAAAATATTAATTCATTGGAGAAGGCCTCCAAATGACAGCGACTCTCGTAAAATGTATGGAGAAAGCTCTGTGTCTCTTAAAGATTAAAGATCCACTTCCAGGAAAGTTTATTGAATGGTTTATTTTATCTGGAGAAACTGCATTACTGATTCATTTCCTTACAGTCTCTCTCTAAGTTGCATATATCACATAATTCCGTATATGTTAATAGTAGAGTTTGTTTTCTTTAATATGTTTTGTGTGCTGTTATATTTGTTAGCTGTTGGGATTTTATGGTTTCTTTTATACTGAGTTTCTATTTTTACCCCAGGTTGCACTTTTTGGGCTTTGCACTATTCCTATCACTTTTTAACGAATCAGATGTGGTACAACTGACATTAAGAAAAACATATATTGTATACTTTTAATTAATTTTACAATAAACATTGATTTTTATTGGGTGTTATAAAATGGCTTCTGCCTTTTTTCCTAGGAAGACTAATTGGGAGTCTGTAACTCGGGGAGATTTCCTTCCAATGTACTTATGTGTTACTGGGCTTGAAAGCTGCAGCTTTATGTCTTCTTGAAGATGCAGCCTGTTATTGTTATTTATTTGCAGGTCACTGTTCTGAATGTTTCCTATTCCCACTCTCTTTGGAGGTTTTGTTGGTGTTTAAGTATGGCAGGAATCTTCTTCACCTTTTATGAACTATTTTTTGGGGTCTGTTTGGTTTTCCTCTCAACTCTCTGCTTCATGGGGACACATCACTAAGAAAGCTCTTTAATGACGCTAGGGTGGCATGTTGCAAAATGACCCGTTTTTGGTTGTTCAACCCCAGTTTTTTTTGCAACTCACGTGATGGTAATCCTTAACTCTAACAATGGTGTGCTCTGACCCCCTACAACATGTCAAAATTGGCTTTAAACCTGATTGGTGCATTTAACTTTCCCATAAGGATCAGAGTATATGGTGTAACAATACACACATGGCAGGGAAGGTTAAATGCCACATATAGTTTGCACACCATGCCACCTCAGTTTGAACAAACTGAGGTGGCATGGTGTGTAAAATAACGTTGGCTTGCAGTGTAACCCCAAGTAAATACCAGCAGTTAAGATTACTTAAAGCATTTGTTCCCTCACTTTTGTTTGTATACTTCAGTGTGATGCTCCAAGTGTGATGGTTATCCCTAAATGTGTGTCCTGTGCTCACTGTGCTACTCAAACCAAGTTGCATCTTAATGACAAGCTCTGTTTGTAGTAAAACCGTTGTTCTGTTCCGGTTCAGAGAGTATCTGGCCTGGCAGTTCGGGCTGGAAGGTTATTATTAAAGATGATCAAGACTGATCTGCATATGGCTGGGATCAAACTAAGGAGTAAGGTATGCAAAATAACAATTGACTGGGACGCAGCCCAAGTAATTCCCATTAACTGAGATTGTTAATCATTCCATCCATCAGTTCTTTGTATACTTCAGAATTAGGGCCACTCTTCACTCCAACCAAGGCTACTTTGAGGCGATTCAGTTGGCAGTTCCAATATATAAAGGTGTATTCATTCATTCAAGATCAACCCTTAAAGTTAGGAAGTCAGTCAAGGTTTTATTAGATGATTTTTAATTCTTTAAAAAACACGAATCTCAAACTTAGTTATAACTGTAGAAAAAAGACTGGTAGTAGTTGATAATGTTTCTATTTTGCAAAAAGACAGGTTTTATAAGGGCTAGCAAATGTCTCTGCTGCCGCAGGTTTATAGCAAGTTACTTCCCGAGCATGTGTGCCAAGTATCAAAGAAACAGGTTTAAAATATAGCTTCAACCCAAAAGTAACAATGTATATTTATTAACATCAAAACAGAGAAAACACAGCAGATGAGTACTTTTAAGGGTATTATAATCTCCATAGTTCTCGATCCACTTTTAACATCACATATTGTAATTGGTGGCAGCGTTAAATGTGCTTACATGTGTTGGCACATTGAAAGTTATTTTTTAATCTTTCAAGGCATTGCTAAATATTGTAGCATGAAAGACGCCATCTTTGAGGAACGTAATAAAAAATATAATAATGAAACGTATTACAGATTCAGTGTGCATTACTAATGACTGTGACTCTAAATGTAATCCACAGGTAATGAGCAATTGAGCCGAGAGATGAAGACGCAGCTCCCTTCTAAAGACCCCGTGAATAGTAATCTTCTCATGACCTTACCAGGAGAGATCAATGAAATTGACTCTCAAAGAGTTGCAGAAATATACCAACGTGAAAGCCATCATAATTCCTACATGAACCAGAAGAGCTCTCCAGACCACAGACGGCATACATCCAGTGAATGCAAGACCGATTTCAATAAAATGATGTGCCCGACTGTTCAATTAAATAACATTGCAGCCCAAATGCCAGACAGCTATACAGTAAGTGAGGAAAGTTGCCTGAACAGTTTGCTTCCCTATGAGAGATCTTATTTGGAAGAGAGCTTTGTCCAGTGTACTGAATGTGGGCAAAACTTTCAGAACCCCAAACAGCTCGGTGATCACCAGAAAACCCATGCAGTGACCAAGCCATGTACGTGCACTCAGTGTGGTAAGCAGTTCATGAAAAATTCACTTTTAATCATACACCAGAGAACTCACTCTGGAGAACGTCCATTCGAGTGTACAGAATGTGAGAAGACCTTTGGTAACCAATCGAACCTTATTAAACATCAGATAACTCACTCCTGGGTACGTCCTTACAAATGTACTGAATGTGCAAAGAGCTTTCGCTATAACTCCCACCTCAAGCTGCATCTCAGAACACACACAGGAGAAAGACCATACCAGTGTAAGGAATGCTTCAAAAGCTTCAGCGACAACTCAAACCTGGTTCGACACCGTCGAACTCACACAGGGGAGAAACCTTACACATGTTCTGAATGTGGAAAAAGCTTCCGTCAAAGCTCAGATCTGAACCAGCACAAGAGAACCCATACAGGGGAGAGGCCGTACCAGTGTATGAGGTGTGATAAAACTTTCCCTCACCGCTCTAATCTTAGTCTACATGAGAAAACCCACAGAGAAGGCAGCTCAATTATGAAAGTGATCATAGATTGAAAGCGCACGTTTCATAACTGATCATACTAGTGGATTGTAAAAACATTGTGCCAAAATGGAACGTTGAGTGGGTTTTTGGTTGAAAGCAACTTTGCACTTAAAACATCTTCCTAATTTGTTCCTTCTTGTGGAAGTCGTTCTTTTTTTAAGAATGTTTTAGTAAAGTCAAAGCATCCTTGCAACTGATTTTTTTCTGACCTTCAACGTTGTTTTCATAAAGTAAAAACACATTTTAATCCTAATTGTAGCGAGCTCTCCTCCTCCAACTAGGAGACTTTTACACTTTTATTTGCTTTTTCATATGTCAGTTCTAGGCACCTGACCTTTAAGACACTCACCAAAAGCACACATATAAAACGCTAATCATTTTTGACATTTTCTTTTGCTTTATTATGTTTTTCTTAATTTCTGAGATCTGTCTAATCTGAAAAAAGGGAAATCAGTAAGCATACTAGAGGTGTGATACAAGGTGTTTTCTTTTCATTTTTTTTGACTCTTGAAGATATTTACAGTGTCCTGAACAAAGACTTTGCAGGAGGTGAAAATTCCCAAAAGCCATACAGGGAAGAGGTGAGTTTTTATGCTCTAGCAGGTTAATGTTCCTTCGGTTGTAGATACTCCCCACAGCTATGGATAAAGATTCCTTACAAGGACCTCTTTCTTAATTTATCTGTATTCACATTACACATGCCTTTCATAACAGAACTACAGGGATACTGTAATGCATACCTCTAGACTATAGCCTTGTAGCCCACTGCTGAGGTCTATACCGGTTGTTAAAGGCCCTAAACTCAAAATATAGGCCCGAGCAGCAGACGAGCGCCTATAACAAAGGTGAGGGCCTTTACCGACTGATATTGCCCGAGGCAGAAGGGCTATAAGACTATTAGAGCTTTCCACCCACTAAGGGTAGAATGTTCTAAATTAAAAAGAGAGGACAGTAAAGACAATCATTGCAATGCTGGAGCAGGAGGCTTATACCAGCCATTATATGCCCAGAGCCACTCCATTATTTTCAATGAAGCTCTCAACATTCCAGTGTTCTAATATTGCATAAACACTTGGGTATGGCGATCCATCAGAGAGAGGGTTCTGATATAGCAGTTTTGGTATAGTGAAAAATTATATTGCCTGCTACTTTAAATATATATATATATATATATATATATATGTGCAGTACAATGAGACTAATCATTTTGTTTCTTCAACTTAAAAAGGTCAGTGCCCCGCTTGGAAGTAAAACGCTCTTATATGAATATTGATTAGGTGACATTATTGAGCTTCATTTACTATTTTTGTTCTGTCAAACCTACCCGAAAGTCTGCCCAAATAATTGATTTTTATTTAATATGAACACGTAACATCTTTATTTTATCAAGGCTAAAACATTTTGTTTAGTGGCTTAGTAATGATTCTGTTTCATTTTAAATCATTCCCAAAAAACTAACAGCAGTGCCTTTTTCTGGAGATGTTACTTTGCAATGCAAAAATTGAAGAGCATGTTTTGCTCCTTGCCCTGGGCCTTAGGTGATTTTTAACTTATGTCCTCAAGCAGCTGGACAAGGGGGCTCCATCTTGGAATGCAGAGAAATTCTCGACAAATATATTGGTCAAGGAGAAAAGAATTAACGAACAGAGCTGATTAATCAGCTATTCTGCAGTGTTCAAGTTCTGGGAAGTCCCTCCCATCTCTAGGACCTGGCAAGGACATACATACAATGCCTTTACCACATATCTTTTACCACACAGAAGTCAGGTAAGTCATGCATCCATATCTTCAGTTCCATAATGGCAATTGCTAGTGTACTCCTAAGCGTTGATGTTGCTCTGACATAACACGTCCACCTGCGTGTTGGAAAATTGTGAAACCTTGCTCAATAAAGATGAGAGTAGCTCTCCAGTTCCTGCACTCCATAATTTTTACATCAACATGTTTCAGCTGTACCCAACAGACTTGTATGTGTGTGCATATGTATACTCATGTATATATATATGTATATGTGTGTGTATATATATGTATATATGTGTGTGTGTGTATATATATATATATATATACACTGAAAAAAACAAAGGTTACATGGACGTTATAGTTGGATTCACGTTTTACCCACACACAACCATAGAAATGGAGCAGTTATGGTTATGTATATTTACTCCAGTATTGGAACTTTCATAGATTCACATGTTTGAATCATTCCCCGTCGTCAAGATGGGAGTCCCCGGTACCTTAAAAAAGACAATGTCCCCAAAGACATAACAGCAGTAACATTAAAACACAACATTTTAGTAATCTATCCAAGTTCTTATGTAAAAGAGACCAAACTTGAGCCTCAGCCAACCAGAGTGCTCCACCCTCCAGAACCCTCCTGAGAGAAGCTCCAGTACCTCAGATATTCTGCGGTGCGCCGTGCTAGGGAGTCTCCTCTGAGCTCTGCTCAGTTTGTTCTCGTAGAAAAAGATTTAGTCACTATATCTGAATTTCTATTTGCTTATTGAGTGTTTCTGATTTACACTCATACTTTCTGGAGCCTGTTATACCAGCATAATGTCTGACAGAGAAAGGAAAAGTCTCTTTGGAGCCTGCAGATCTTGTGGGAAGAAAAGGCTCCATTCAGAAGACCCTCATACAGATTGTATATATTGCCTCTATCCTGATCATTCTGCTACGGACTGTACCTGTATGTCGTACCTTTTCCTCAAAGACTCTAAAGGATAGAGAGGGGAGATTGTTGATATGGCTCCAGAAGCTTACATCAAGAAAAAACCCTGTCTCAGACTCTGACAGTGAGGAGTCTTCATGGTCTTCTAAGAGGTCACAAAAGAGGCAAAGATCACCTCATTCTGAAAAGGGTTCAAAACAACCCTCAAAGACTTTCAAAAAGACCTCACAGGCGGCAGTCTCTCATCCTCACCTCAGGAGAGAAGATCCTCCTCTAAGACCAAGCATCGTCCTTCAACATCAAAGGAGGTGCCTAAACCTTCCTCAGAGCCTTCTATGCCTCCTCCAAAGGTTCTGACGGTATTCAGACAGCCGCCTTCAGCTCCTGAAGACAGACCGCCAACGCCAATTTCACCGTCAATGAAGTCGTTGTCAACGAGAACTTACACAGCGGCTGCATCGACAGCGACGATGGGGACGGTAACCACTCTTTCAGTGGTAGCTTCCTGCTCATTGACGACATCCACGTCAATGGTAACAAAATGTAGGCAGTTGGCATTGAAGATCAAAATGTTGTCGTCAACGAATATTCCGACGACAACAACGTCGACAACACCATCGATGACGAGGATTCCTACATGTACGCTGTCGTCAGCGACATCGTTGACGGGAGCAGTAGGACTATTAGACACAACTTTGTCAATGGCACAAACACGGTCTTTTTCAGGAAAAGGAGATATCACTCCAAGAGCTACATCCCCAAGTAAGGTTACACCATTAATCCCAACTCATCTTTTGGAGGAAGATTCTAATGATGATGGGCCGTTTGGGGCAGCCCAAGCCCTTCACAACTCCATGTTACGTGTCAAGAGGATGAAGAGGAGTATTAGCAAGAGTATTATTCTCCTAGGCGACAGCAACCATATGTACCAGAAGACATGGTCTGTGTCCCAAGTTCCCTTATATCTGATTTACAATTTATGTTATCAGATTACTAAAGAGGTTTCCATCAGCGCCACAATTGGACATTCAAATGGCACCTCCTCCCTCGAGGCCACAAGCCTAGGTTATCACCTAAATCGGCCAGAAGTACTCTGCAAAGGTCTTTCATACAGGTTACTGACTCTTCGGATGAACAGAGAGAAGAAGGAGAGTTGCAGGATGAGAACTTGGATTGGGACAACTATATATTGCCGACACCCTCATCTCCATCGCCTACTCCGGTGGATTCTCCCCAGGAGATATTGGGGGTTTCCATAATCTGCTTGAGAGAGCAGCAAAGAGATTTGCGTTGCCCAGGCCACCTAAGCAGATGGTATACTTTCACAGAAGATAAGAATGGAGCACACATATATGTGTTACATGGGCTATCAATGGTACTGTATTCACAAATCCCTAAACTATAATGTGAAAATAAACTAAAGTGCATAATATAATTAAATGTAATATGAATGTGGTATGTGGCAGATTTAAATAAAAAAAGTTATTTAATTATTAAATTTAATGTACACAGCACAAATTGTAACAAATTCACAAAAATATACAAAAAATACAACAGAACTAGAATAATTTAACAAATGACTTAATGGCACACTCCGTTTTAAGAATGTTTAACAAATTACACAATTGAATCAAAAGCAAAACAATTTATCCATGAACAGTCATATTTATGAAAGCGAAATCAATCAATTGTGTAAACGGAATTCAGCCACTCTCATAACTTGATGCAGAAACATTTTCATCCAACAGTGAAATTGCTTGCAAAGTTCAACCAAGTTCAGCTGACAAAAATTCCAATACTGGAGAACTACAGTTAAAGGTAAGTAACCTATTTTCTTTAGGAAACTATAAACCGTGGCCTAAAGTTACTTAACACAATGAGTAATAGTTTCTTTCAATAAGTATAGCTATAAGTATAACTATAATTGATAAACTTCTATGGTTTTGTGGGGGCAAAATATGAACCTAACTATAACATCCCTGTTACCTTTTATATTTTTCAGTGAATTGGTGTTGTTTTTTTTTAACATTAAGAAATATTTAAATAATTAATGTTAATACAAGCATTGTGCGTGAGCGGTGGTTGGCCGCTGGGCCTGGCCACACACACCACCACGCCGCGCAAGGCCTTTGGCTGTGCACAGCAGAGGTATGGTGTGTGAGTGCATGAGTTTTTTTGTTTTTTTTTTTCCCCATGAAGCCTCGGATCCTTTGCAGATTTACACTGGAGGTTGCGCTGTGCCCTGCGGTGGATCCATGGATCGGGCCACAAAAAATTGGGCAATTTTTTTATCCAGGAAGGGTCCTTCAGAGACCCCTTCATGTGTCCTATTGCATCAGGATAGCTCTATTGTGACCCCTTAAATGTGTTTTTATTTAATTTTTTTCCCCGGGGGGGCCAGCCAACAAACACAATGGCAGACTCAACTTTCCTTTCAGGTCGCAGCCCGCCAATCAGGGCTTTGCTTTTCACCCGGATCCGCAGATCCTGACCCCATCCCCCCGGGTAGATCAACAAAGGATCTGAGTCCCTAGATATCTATATTTTTTTCCCCTTAATAACTCCAAAACTACTGAACAGTTTTACATCAAATTACAAAAAGGGGTCTTTCAAACCCAAAGTCTAACTTTTTGCCACATTTGGGGTAATTCAGTTCAGTGGTTTACGCTGTAGTTGTGTCTAAAAATTAAAAAAATCCCCATAGACAATTCTTGGGATTAAAAGTGTTTTGGGACACCCTCTTATATCTCATCCCCAACGTGGTGAAGCTGCCTGGCAGAAGCTGAACTAACTTACTTGCTAGTTTGGAAAATGTTGTGAAGATTCTTCAAGCGGCACTAAAGAGATTGCCAAAACAAAGAAACGCGTTGTGTATGAAAAACGTTGTAGGTATGTAGGTAGATATACATATATATATATATATATATACAGGCGGTCCTAAGCAGTGGTGTGCCTAACTGCCGGTGCTGCGTGAGGGCAAAGGACCAAGCCCTAATATGTACGAAGAAAGCAAAACGCTGCACTCCCGGAAACTGAAGCCATTGAAACTTTTATTCTATTCATGAAAGAGGCAAAATCAGGTCCCACTGACGCGTTTCGACTTCCGTCTTCCTCAAAGTGCTGACCTGGGAAAAGGCACCGTTTCATCGTAGAATAAATGGTGAGTGGATGCCCCAATCCTATGAATGCTGATGTGGCCCTGAATCTGGGGCCCGGAGACTGTAATGATTTGGAACATTGTTTTTTTACGTGCAGAGGCGCATGAACGGCATATATACCAATGAAAGATTCAACTGGGAATTTCGAGACTGATATCGTTTAACTAACTTGACGATGTATTTCACGATGTAGAATGAATATGCAAGGCTGACTATCTAATTGGAGGCAGTACGCTTATAACAACGCAGTTACTTTTACAACGTGAAGTTATATAAAGAACCTTGTACGATCGTGTTTCAAAAGAGAACTGGTGTTGCACAACAAGGTGTATAAAGCTAAAATTCAATCTGGAGGCTGAAATTTGAAAATAGATGTTGATGAATAGTGAAACTCACTGTGTTTATGGGGTAGATGAGCAACATTTTAGCGAAATGGCAATTCAAATTGTGATGTTCAACATTGAGTGATTTGGCGAACTTTCACCAGGATGAATGTTTTGAAGAACTTCGTAGATTTTTGAATAATCTCATTTTTGGAAAATATGTGTCACATAATAATTGATGGAAGCCGAGTTTATATTGGAAGGTAGTAATCATTAAGGAGCATGTTTGATGTTAAATTGTGAGTTTCACTTGCCTAATTGGCAGTCAGCAAGAGGAAACAGGTGTGCAACATAGGGTGCTTTTGAAATGATTCCCAATCAAGTGGTGTGTAAGAACTATAAATACCAACATGCTGTGCGAACCATGTGATGGTTGAAACCACTTTAAGGAAGACGGAAGTCGAAACGCGTCAGTGGGACCTGATTTTGCCTCTTTCATGAATAGAATAAAAGTTTCAATGGCTTCAGTTTCCGGGAGTGCAGCGTTTTGCTTTCTTCGTACATATATATATATATATATATATATATATATATATATATATATACACATACTTCACCAAATGGTCACAGAGTTAGCAACCATAACTCTTATAATTATTCCCCAAGAATGAAGCATCGCACTCTGAGAAGTTCCACTATTTTGCTTTTAATTATTTTAGAATTAGTGCCTCCACCACCAAACGCGTTTCGACCTAAACAGGTCTTGATCACAGGTAACAACACTGTCCCTCCACCACACTTATATAGTCCCTATTATGTGTTTCTAGCACTGCATTCTGGACCATGTAGTATTTCTTGAAAACATCTATCAAAAGTATTTTTTCTTTTATATTCATAACTTATATTACACCATTCTTTTATATTCTATTATAATGTATCCATGTTTTGTGACACTATATAGTTTATAACATTTATACATTCTTACCCAAATATATATATATTTGTATCTTATTACCAATTTGGCCTTTCGTTACAGAACATGGATACGTATAAACTTGTATTTCTAAACATTATTAAATATATAGTTAAGTTTTCACCATTTTACTATCAAAGTAATATTTCTATATTTGACCAACATTTATTCACTAACTTTATGTTTAACACAAATGCCCACACTGTTCCAATTATACATTGTTAATACATAATATCCAATATTAGATGTCTTCAATTTGTTCCTATTAAGATGTGGGTGGACAGTGTTGTTTACATAAAATCAAATAATATTTTAACCCTTGTGCAAAACATGAATTTGAAACCAAACAGACGTGGTTACATTTGTTTCTATTCTTTCTCATTGTATGAAATACATTGGTTGTTCAAAGTTCATTTATACCGCTTTCTCTTTTTATTTTCTTCCTGCTAATTCCTATTATTGTCTATAAATGTACAAAAAGTTCTTCATCTGTATTTAACCCACATGGACTCCTAGTTTTGAGTTTGATAATATATCTTGATTTCAAACGACGTAATTTTAAGGTCCTACTGCCCCCTCTCTTATCTTCAGGGACATGTGCCACTTCAAAATATCACATTTGTTTTCAATATCTTTCCTGACAATGTTTTTGATGTTTTACCATCGCATAGCTTAAGTCACCATTATTCACTGCCCTGATATGGTCCAATATCCGTTTCTTTAATTTACAAGTTGTACTCCCTACATATTTAAACCACATCCACATTTCAGTACATATACTACATGGGTCATTTCACAAGTTATCTTTTTGTCAGTGGTAAAAGTTTGACCCATGGTATCTTTGACTGTTTTTCTGTTTTCACCAATTTGACAAGCTTTACACTTCAAACATTTGTAAAACCCTGTTACATCCTTCTTCAACCATGTCTGTGAGGCCTGTTCCACAAAATGACTTTTCACCAACTGGTCCTTGATGGTGGGTGCCCTTTTATAAGTAATGTTCGGTCTTTGTCCCACTACATGTCCAATATCAGAGTCATTATATATCAAGTTCCAATGTTTCTGCAAGATCTTTATGATATCATTCTGTTCCTTATTGTATGACATTATCATCCTTATTGGTTGGTCATCATCCTGCTGCAGCTTTTTTGATAAGATGTATTCTAAAATAATTAAAAGGAAAGTAGAGGAATTTCTCGGAGTGCGATGCTTCATTCTTGGTGAATAAAAATATATATATATATATATATATATATATATATATATATATATATATATATATATCAAAAACGAAGTTGTCCTCATGTGAAAGCGCACTCCCAACAGGTTATATAAAAGGGAAGAAAAAGCAAAGCCAGCAACTCACAGTGAATTCTTTAAGCAGTTTCATTATTCCAGGCCTTAAGTTATAAAATCATCTCTGGACACGTGTTTCTAGGTCAATCCTTTCTTCAGCAGAGAAAAATATAAAAGTGTTTCACCCTCATAGGTGCAGCCAGTGCTGGAAGTGTTCCAGGCATTTCTTTCTTACTGAAAAGACCGGCATGGCTTCAGCTTGTCTAATTACAGGCACCTGATTAGTCTCTTTAAATACCAGTCCGCCCCAGTGGGCCTCTCAAGTGAGCAGTGCATGCTGGTTGTGGTAGTCCTGCATTTTTTTTATTTTGCCCCAAGTGGGTTGCTGGAGCCAAACGAAATAATGAACCAAAGTGCAAAACCTTTGTAGGCGAATCCAAAGTAAAATTGTCAGATTTGCTGTGAATATCCCAACCTGACTGCTCTTATGTGACAATCCATTTTTAGTCACATTTTACATTTTTAGTCAGACCTGCTACGATGTGCAGTGGTGCTGCTTTCCCGACTGGACAGGCCGGTTAAATATCAAAAACGAAGTTGTCCTCATGTGAAAGCGCACTCCCAACAGGTTATATAAACGGGAAGAAAAAGCAAAGCCAGCAACTCACAGTGAATTCTTTAAGCAGTTTCATTATTCCAGGCCTTAAGTTATAAAATCATCTCTGGACACGTGTTTCTAGGTCAATCCTTTCTTCAGCAGAGAAAAATATAAAAGTGTTTCACCCTCATAGGTGCAGCCAGTGCTGGAAGTGTTCCAGGCATTTCTTTCTTACTGAAAAGACCGGCATGGCTTCAGCTTGTCTAATTACAGGCACCTGATTAGTCTCTTTAAATACCACTCCGCCCCAGTGGGCCTCTCAAGTGAGCAGTGCATGCTGGTTGTGGTGGTCCTGCATTTTTTTCATTTTGCCCCAAGTGGGTTGCTGGAGCCAAACGAAATAATGAACCAAAGTGCAAAACCTTTGTAGGCGAATCCAAAGTAAAATTGTCAGATTTGCTGTGAATATCCCAACCTGACTGCTCTTATGTGACAATCCATTTTTAGTCACACAGACCTGCTACGATGTGCAGTGGTGCTGCTTTCCCGACTGGACAGGCCGGTTAAATATCAAAAACGAAGTTGTCCTCATGTGAAAGCGCACTCCCAACAGGTTATATAAACGGGAAGAAAAAGCAAAGCCAGCAACTCACAGTGAATTCTTTAAGCAGTTTCATTATTCCAGGCCTTAAGTTATAAAATCATCTCTGGACACGTGTTTCTAGGTCAATCCTTTCTTCAGCAGAGAAAAATATAAAAGTGTTTCACCCTCATAGGTGCAGCCAGTGCTGGAAGTGTTCCAGGCATTTCTTTCTTACTGAAAAGACCGGCATGGCTTCAGCTTGTCTAATTACAGGCACCTGATTAGTCTCTTTAAATACCAGTCCGCCCCAGTGGGCCTCTCAAGTGAGCAGTGCATGCTGGTTGTGGCCACACTGTTCCAATTATACATTGTTAATACATAATATCCAATATTAGATGTCTTCAATTTGTTCCTATTAAGATGTGGGTGGACAGTGTTGTTTACATAAAATCAAATAATATTTTAACCCTTGTGCAAAACATGAATTTGAAACCAAACAGACGTGGTTACATTTGTTTCTATTCTTTCTCATTGTATGAAATACATTGGTTGTTCAAAGTTCATTTATACCGCTGTCTCTTTTTATTTTCTTCCTGCTAATTCCTATTATTGTCTATAAATGTACAAAAAGTTCTTCATCTGTATTTAACCCAAATGGACTCCTAGTTTTGAGTTTGATAATATATCTTGATTCCAAACGACGTAATTTTAAGGTCCTACTGCCCCCTCTCTTATCTTAAGGGACATGTGCCACTTCAAAATATCACATTTGTTTCCAATATCTTTCCTGACAATGTTTTTGATGTTTTACCATTGCATAGCTTAAGTCACCATTATTCACTGCCCTGATATGGTCCAATATCCGTTTCTTTAATTTACAAGTTGTAGTCCCTACATATTTAAACCACATCCACATTTCAGTACATATACTACATGGGTCATTTCACAAGTTATCTTTTTGTCAGTGGTAAAAGTTTGACCCATGGTATCTTTGACTGTTTTTCTGTTTTCACCAATTTGACAAGCTTTACACTTCAAACATTTGTAAAACCCTGTTACATCCTTCTTCAACCATGTCTGTGAGGCCTGTTCAACAAAATGACTTTTCACCAACTGGTCCTTGATGGTGGGTGCCCTTTTATAAGTAATGTTCGGTCTTTGTCCCACTACATGTCCAATATCAGAGTCATTATATATCAAGTTCCAATGTTTCTGCAAGATCTTTATGATATCATTCTGTTCCTTATTGTATGACATTATCATCCTTATTGGTTGGTCATCATCCTGCTGCAGCTTTTTTGATAAGATGTATTCTAAAATAATTAAAAGGAAAGTAGAGGAATTTCTCGGAGTGCGATGCCTCATTCTTGGTGAATAAATATATATATATATATATATATATGTATATATATATATATATATATATATATATATATATATATATATATATAAATTACCTAGTGGCAGTTGCCACTAGGTGGTTACAGTTAGGACCTAGTTTATATTTGGAAAATTTCGGGGTGATCTTTCAAGCAGGGGCCAAGAGAATAGGGGGGGTCCCAAAAGGCTTTGTCCCCATTCATTTTTTCATAATGATTTTGAACAGCAATGGCGCCCAAACCACTGGACGGCATTACACCAAATTGTGCAGAAAGGTAGCTCTTGGTCCAGAAAGCGACCTTTTTGTTATTTGGTGTAAATCCGTTTAGAAGGTTTTTAGTAATTAAAGAAAAAAGGATGTGAAGGCTACGTGAACCCTCCTTATCTCATACTGAGATCTGATTGGCTGACAGCACTTCAACAAGGAAGTGTTGGCAGCCATGTTGTGACTCTGCTTCAGCCGAGTCCCTGAAAAAAAGGTTAAAAAATAAGAAAAGGGGCCATGGTACGAATGCCCTGATTCCCTAAGCTAAGGTGCCGGGGACCCCCCCCAGGGCTTAAAAAGCATTTTTTTAAAAAAATAATTTGGTGCTGATCCATCAAAAAAAAGAAAAGCGTGGGCTCCCACACTTGTTTTGTAAGCTGCCCCTGGGTGGGCCAGATCCCGGGGGCAATTTGCAT
The DNA here is from genome assembly GCF_031143425.1 of Pleurodeles waltl. Taxonomy (NCBI): domain Eukaryota; kingdom Metazoa; phylum Chordata; class Amphibia; order Caudata; family Salamandridae; genus Pleurodeles; species Pleurodeles waltl. Next base: position 507,486,413 of record NC_090438.1, on the reverse strand, counting down.
GGGGGCGCTACACGGGGGATCGCCACATCCCCGTGGCACTTATCAAAATGGATGTGGGAGGGACCACGTGGCCTCCCGCAGCCCCAGGGCACTTATCAAAACAGATCTTGGGGAGCTGCATGGCCCCCCTGCAGTCCCGCGGCATTAATCAAAACAGATGGAGGGGGACTGTGTGGCCCACCTGCAGCCCCGGAGATCACCACCTCCCAGGGGCACTTATCAAAATTGATGCGGGGGCATGCAGCGGCTCTGGGGACCACCACCTAGGCTTTAACCTAATATGATACAGGGACCGTGCACACCTCTCCCCCCAAGCCCTGGGGACTACCACCTCGCCAGGGCTTTTATCTAAAATGATCTGGGGGTCGGCGCGGCCCCCCTCGAGGAGCCAATGGTAGCCCTGGGGACCACCACCCGCCAGGGCTGGCTCCTGCTATGTCCCAGGGTGCCTACACCAGGAGATAGCTGTTTGCTTTTGCTTGGTGGGAGATGACCGCTTCCACCAAGCAAAAGCAAACCAAGTCTGCTTTCTGACAGCAGGAGCTGTCAAAGAGTCCCTGCTATCAGAAAGCAGTGTTTTCATCCGTTTCCCTGCACGCAAGTATGCGTTCAGGGAAACAGATGAAAGCATTGCTCCCGCAAGCAGGGAGCTGCTACTTAAAGCAGCTCCCTGCTTGTAGGAGCAATGCTGGCTCTCACAGGATGTGAGGAGCTGGCTAGGACCGCATGGGCCTTGAGGCTCCCCCTACGGTCCTGTCACTCTCTCTCTCTCATCCGTTCCAGAGAGACAAGCCGCAGCCAACTCCTGGTGCGCACAGCCAAAGGGTCGTGCATAGTGTTGGGTGGTTAGGGGGGTTAGCTGGGGGATTGGCCGCAGGTCAGGCCTTGCAGGCAATCCTGCAGCCGTGGAAAATGCAAGTTTAGCTGCTTATAGGGGATAGGCCAGGCTCTATGCTTTGGCCATGCGCTGGCGTGGTTGGGTTAACATACAGTAATGAAAATTAATATATGTTTAAAAAAAAACATACAAATTCACTGGAAAAAAAACAAAGGTTACAGCGACGTTATAGTTACGAAAATGTATTAAAACAACCATAGAAATTCACTCAAAAAACCAAGGGTTACAGGGACGTTATACTCAGGCTCACATTTTAAACATACCAAACCTCAGAAATTCACCTGTTATAGTTAGTTATCTCAGATAAATATAACTTGTGTCTTAAGGTAACTATAACGCACACCCTCACCGTGCACTGCTAATTAGCCCCCAAATTACGGAATTCAGGCCATCTTTGATAACATCATTGATAATATCAGTGTAATATTTGCAGGAAAAGTTTTGACAAAAAAACTGTGCATGACAGGGACACGGTATAGGTAACTTAGGGCACGGGTTATAGTTACTTGAGATAACTCTAACAGGTGAATGTCCATGATTTGGTACGTTTAAAATTTTAGCCTACCTATAACATCCCTGTTATAGGTATTGTTAGAAGTGGGGTCTCTTGTTGGCAGACAGTTCACACCATGTCAAAGTAGGGACTGTCACTCTAGTCAGGTTAAGGGAGGTACACAGCTCAGATTACCTTGCTCTCCCCTCTGTAGCTTGGCACAAGCAGGCATGCTTATCTCAGAGGCAATATGTAAAGTATTTGTACACACACATGAGGTAACACAGTGTAAACCCCACAAAAGGACTTCACACCAGGTTAGAAATATAACCAATATTTATCTAAATCAAACAAGACCAAAACTACAAACATCCAACATACACAAGTAAAGATATCAAAGTTTAAAATAAAAATTATCTTAATACATAAGAATCAATGGATGTTTTGTTTTAGCACAAAGTACCTGGTATGCATCAAAAATAAAGTCGCAGGGGTGAGCGTGTGTAAAGGCATATTGTCACTCAACTGATTACCTCATAGATGGGACCTCGACAGTAGGAGCCAGGCATGATGCAGGCCACACCTCACAGAGGTGTAAATCAAGGCATGGTGGGGTGGAAGGCCTCACTCCAAAGAGCACTGTATCATTTTACATGGGTCAGGAGATAGAGGAATAGAAGAAGAGTGGTTCCTCGGTCAAGACAGGCCTGGCCACCTCATACATTGCCCTCCACCAAAATGAACTATAGCATCCTCCCGATCAGGTACCCCCACAGTGCCCACACTCAACCCTTGTTCCACACATATGAAAGTAAATTATCTTTTCGAACAACAGGTCAGTGTTGCGAAAAGGCTTGTTCTTGTCGTTTAGTATATCAGAGCCCGTTTGTGATGTAGAGTGTGAAGGGCTCTTTTTGAGTCTGGCTGAAGATAAAAGACTGGGAGCTCTATGGTTTGATTAAGGAGAAAGGGGAAAATTGCCTTGGGAGGGAACTTTGATTAGTCCTGAGTGCCATTATATCTTCTTGAACCTGAATGAAAGGTTCATGTAGTGTGAGGGCTTGCAGCTTACAAATAAGTCTAAGAGATGTTATAGCCACAAGAAAACCTATCTTTCATAAAAGGTACTGAAGAGAGCAAGAGTGCAAAGGTTAAAAGGGAGGGTGGGGGTGCCATGACTCTAGTCTCTATGACTTAGGCAGTATCTCCACAAGAAAATCATCTTCCTTGTACAGGACATTCATGCTTATTTTGAGAAAAGTGACTGCTTGTTGGATCACCTCATGGTAGGCTGTAGTGCTGTCTGGGGATGCTATTACAGAATAAAAATCCAAATCTGGATCCCCCAGAGAATCAATGTCACAGTCACCCCACTGGTCATCTGTGGGTATTGGGTCAAATGGTGCCTCATTCGATTCAGCCGGAGTGAAAGGCCTGCCTTCCCCTTAAGAGGAGTAGGGGGATCTCCCTGGTGAGTGTGGAGGAACGTAGGTGGAGTTTGGAGGTGGTAGTACTGGAAGGAGAGGAGGAGTAGGTAGAATGTAGTGGAGAGAGCTGGTGCCCCTGTCCTTGCATGTTTTAGACTTGGGAGCTGGAGGGGCCTCCAAAGCCAGCTTTCCTTGAAGGTTAGTTTTCTCTTCTTAGGCAAAGTCTCCAAAGGTGTCGTTGGAGGGAGCTTTGTTATGATTTTTCCTGTTTGAGGATGGATTAAAAGTCATTTTTGTTGTGCATCCAACTCCTCCTGCAGTCTCTGTAGGATAGGTTGCTCTGTGTTATTGGAGCCAGCTCTCGTTGGAATCCTTGACACCGACAGTGGCTTCAGCTCCAATGACAGCCTGAGGGTCGACAGTGACCTCATAATAGAGGTTGGTGTCAATATCAGAAGCCCTTTCAGGGGTCCATGGGGTATGCAGGGCTACACGACCCAATCATGGTGGTTGAGACCTTTTATTCTTGATGCCTCGGGCCAGTTTACTGTGGTTCCTGCACAACTGGGCTAAGTACCGCTTCTGCATTTGACTCTTAGTGGTAGTTGTGGACGAGGCATCCTTGTGGGTGGAGTGATGAGTATAGACATAGGTGAGTGAACGTGACTCATAACTTAAAATGCATACAGTACTGACAATAAATCAATGTCCAGTCAATTACTTACTTTTGTTAGAAAAAGATGTATTTTATTTCTAACTCTACACATGCAAAGGAATAACGAACTTAATGAGCAAGAACACAATTCTCTTGAGGTCATGGAATTAATCATTGTCAGGCAAATCCTTAACCCACTCTCCTTCTTATAAGGTGGTGGATGTTATTCACCATTAACTGGTAACTGCATCCCAGGAATGCTTATTAGTATGTCGCACTGAAGATTTCTCCTTTGGCTTCTTAGGATTTTGTTGAAAGTGTGTATGGTGCCGCAACACTTAGCAGTGGGTCCCCCAGGGCCCCAATGACCCAGTTTCAGTCTTTCCTGCTCTGGCAGTATGGAAGCATTCAGTAATGGAGGGGTGGCTTCTCTGCAGGTGCTCCCAGGTCCTTATCCAGTTTGATGAAGCCAGGCTGCTCGCCATATATTTGGCTGCACAAACTCTCTATGAGCTGTGCTGCAGGTTCATTCCAGCGATCGGAACTGGTCCTGCTGAGCAAACATGAAGGCAAATCATTTTCCCCCTAGCGGAGGTGGGGAGAATTTGATCCTCCGGCTTCCTTTTGGAACATAAGTGAGGGTGCCATGTCTTTAGCAGCGTCCTTGCAGTCCTCGGGGAATCCATCAAATTCAGATCACAATATGTGCACTTGTCCTCCAGTCAGACCAGTATTCCTCCCATCCGGACAATGAGCCGAACTCTTGGCTGCAGTGTTACCGCAGCCCTTCTTAGCATACAGGGTTGCCGCGTTACTAATAGTCTGGGAGTAGACTCTTCCAGTGCGATCACCTTGAATACCGTGGCTTCTCCTGGCATACGGGGGTTGCTGATATTGGTGGCCATAAGTCTCACACTCCTGGCGCAAATAGGTTAACTGGTGGCCTCCTCTGCCATACGTGCTCACCATGGCGAGGTGGTGTGTGGGCCTGATGTAAGTCCATCCTGCACGGCAATCCTCACATGACTCGGATCATGGCAGCCCTCTCCTGGCATACGGGGGTTGCCAGACCATTCCAGCACTTGGGCAATTACCTGATTGGTGCTCAGCAGTACTCCTCAGACCCCGCTCAGGTGCCAGTGCTCCAGGCTTCAGGTCAGGGGATCATGGTTTGTCTGGGTGATGTCCCCTCACCCAGCAGGGAGGCTAACAGGCCTTTGATCCCCAGTCCAGTTCTGGTCACAGACAGAAGTCTTGCAGAGCTTCCCCTCCTCAAGCAGCCCATGTGGCTACTTGTTAGATGACAGATTTTAGGGTCTCAATCTCCCCTCCTATATAGTCCTTTTCCTGACACTAAGGCCCTCATTACAACATTGGCTGTAAATGCCGCTTACCGCCGTGCAGAAGACCGCCAACACACCGCCGCGTAATTCCGCCACAGCTATTACGACCCACAGCTCAGAATCTGCCAAAATCTAGACACCCACACAAGTCTGCCACACCAAAGGTCAGTGAAAAACTGGCGATAACAAAACCTCCACCGTCACACCAACAGGAATACGCCCACACTATCACGACCCACGAATCCACGCGGCAGTCTTTCAACCGCAGAATTCCATTGGCGGTACACACTCCCGCGCTCAAAATACACACACATTTACAAAACACTACCACATTGGACAAATCGAAATACACACACCTGATACACATACACACACCACTCCCACACACCCAATACAATATAAAACACACACCCACATTACCCACAAACCCTTACTACCAACAATTTTGAAGAAGGCCAGAGAGACAGCAAAGCAAAGACAACACCAGCATACAGAAGCACACAACACCATCACACATACACATCCACGCGCAAAACACCACACACCACTAAACATCACCCCACACATCACAACACACACCACCTCACACATCACCCACACCACCCCATGGCACCGCAAAGACACCCCAGGTTTTCTGAGGAGGAGCTCAGGGTCATGGTGGAGGAAATCATCCGGGTAGAGCCACAGCTATTCAGATCACAGGTGCAGCACACCACCATAGCTAGGAAGATGGAGCTATGGCGCAGAATCATGGACAGGGTCAATGCAGTGGGACAGCATCCAAGAACACGGGATGACATCAGGAAGAGGTGGAACGACCTACGGGGGAAGGTGCGTTCTGTGGTATCCAGACACCACATTGCGGTTCAGAGGACTCCCCCACAACTAACAACATGGGAGGAGCAGGTCTTGGCTATACTGCATCCTGAGGGCCTCGCAGGAGTAGCTGGAGGAATGGACTCTGGTAAGTTAAATCTTTAACTACTTCATCCCCCACCCTACCTGCATGCTATCACATACCCCCACCCTCACCCCCATCACTCCAACTCCTCACATATGTCCAACTATCACAAATCACACATCCCAACACCAAGCCCTGCATGCAACAACATAGCATGGACACCCATCACCAATGCATGTCCACTACACATACCCACACAGACCCCTGAACAATTATCACACAAGGTCCTACACAGGAATGGAAACACTGGGATACAGGGTCACCCACCCATTGCACACCATGGCACACACAGATGCAATAATCATGCCTTTAATCCCCTGCAGGACCCCTACCCAACGTCACCGGACAGGAGGTTCCAGACATGTCCACTCCACCCACAGAAGAGGCCCACAGTGATGACAGCAGCTCTGTCCAACTGGATCTAGATGACCACCCCGGCCCATCTGGGACCTCGGGACAGTTGGTTCCCCTCACACAGTCACAGGCCACCAAAGAGCCTCCCCCTCAGGAAACACCAGCACAGCACCAACCCAGCGGGCCCATACCTCTGTCCCCAGGACACGTCAAGCAGCAGTGTGTCCACCACTACACGGAACCCAGGCTAACCCACCACTCCAAGAACAGCAGGGACCTGGGGGCAGTGGTAGTGGACACACAGTTCAGGGGACAGAGGCCCAGGAAAACCGGGGAACTGGGAGGGCTGCTGTGGGACAGGGGGAGGACAGGCCCAGGGAACCCACTCTCCACGAGGCCCTCTCCAACATCATGGGAGCCTACCATCATTCCCAGGAGATGATGGCAACGGTACTGGCCAAGTTTCAGGAGACCCAGCGGCTGCAGGAGGAACAGTATTTGGGCTTCAGGGAGGAACTCAAATCCATCAATACCACCCTGGGCACCATTGTAGAGGTGCTGAAGGACCTCGTGAACACCAGGAGGGACACTGTGGCACAACAAGGGGCCCCTGACACTAGCCTGGACCATGAACTGCCCACCAGCTTCGCCGGTGATAGTGGACAGGAGGCACTGCCACAGGACCACAACACCAGCACCCCACCCCCTGCAGATGGAGAACCACCCCGCAAGCGGTCCCTGAGCTCCAGGACAAAGACAGAGAACAATGCCAAAACCCCCACCAAGAAATGAGACCACCCTGAATGTCATCCTCCTGTCCCACTTTGTCACCCTGTCCATCCTTAAACTGCCCTAGCTCCACTTCCTATGCCCCTTTGGAAAATTCACCTGTGAGACTAATAGACTGGACTCTGCCATGGACATTCCTCCACCATCACCCCTGACCATTTTACAATCCCCCCTCCCCCCACTATTTAGCACTTAAATAAACACCCTTAAATCACAAAACAATCTGTAGTCAGTCTGTGCTTTCACAGTTGTGTATTTGCAATAACTGAGGGAAATAGCAATGTCTATTGTATTGTCAACATACCTATGTCACACAGCTCTAGTCCATGAGGTAACATAGCAGAGGCCACACTAGGACCCACATCTGTGAAATCAAAAGGGAAAGTGACAAATCAGGGTCCATACACTGGGTGAAAATGACAGACAGATGAGAGGTCAAACAATTTTATCAGATGTAGGAGGCAGTGATGTCTTCTTACCTGTGTCTCACTGGAAGTATTGATGGATCACAGTGTTTCTGTTGTCTATGTCCTCTTCTTCTGCCTCCTCTTCTTCGCTGTCCACAGGCTCCACAGCTGCCACAACACCTCCTTCAGGACCATCCTCCTGCAGAAAAGGCACCTGTTGTCGCAAAGCCAAGTTATGCAGCTTACAGCAGGCCACGATGATCTGGCACACCTTCTTTGGGGAGTAGTATAGGGAACCACCTGTCATATGGAGGCACCTGAACCTGGCCTTCAGGAGGCCGAAGGTCCTCTCTATAACCCTCCTAGTTCGCCCATGGGCCTCATTGTAGCGTTCCTCTGCCCTTGTCCTGGGATTCCTCGCTGAGGTCAGTAGCCATGACAGGTTGGGGTATTCCGAGTCACCTGCAAATGTCGGGGGACAGCTGTTAAACACACACTAACCCTTAGAGACAACCCCCTGTATAGGGTCCATGTCCTCACCTAATAGCCACACACAGTGCCTCTGGAGTTGCCCCATCACATAAGGGATGCTGCTATTCCTCAGAATGTAAGCGTCATGCACTGAGCCAGGAAACTTGCCGTTCACATGGGAGATGTACTGGTCGGCAAAACACACCATCTGCACATTCATTGAATGGAAACTCTTCTGGTTTCTGTACACTTGGTCACTCCTGCGGGGGGTCCAAGGCCACATGTGTCCCATCAGTGGCACCTATGATGTTGGGGATATGTCCCAGTGCATAGAAGTCACCTTTCACTGTAGACAAATCCTCCACCTGAGGGAAAACGATGTAGCTGCGCATGTGTTTCAGCAGGGCAGACAACACTCTGGACAACACGTTAGAGAACATTGGCTGGGACATGCCTGATGCAATGGCCACTGTTGTTTGAAAAGACCCACTTGCCAGGAAATGGAGTACTGACAGGACCTGCACTAGAGGGGAGATTCCTGTGGGATGGCGGATACCTTACACCAGGTCTGGCTCCAACTGGGCACACAGTTCCTGGATTGTGGCACAATCAAGTCTGTAGGTGACTATTACATGTCACTCTTCCATTGTCGACAGGTCCACCAGCGGTCTGTACACCGGAGGATGCCGCCATCTCCTCGCCTGCCCCCGCGGACGTGCTCTATGGATGAGAACAGCGATCAGAGGGTCAGCCAACACTGAGGTACGAAATAAACAACTTTATTGCACACATTTGTCAATCAGCTATGTGCCTGTCTTAGTGTGTATGCAAGGCCTAGATATGTGTGACGCATTTAAAATTAATGCCATGCGGCCCCCTGAAATGGCGGCTGCCTGACCATATTTACAATCTTTTGACACAGGAGAGTGCCTCAAGCCTTCTTGCTGCGCTGTGTTGCCCTGCATCAAAGGAAACGGGTAGGAATGTGCTGTGTCTACAAGATACGGCGCATTCCTGTCCTTTTCCACTGCTCTGCCCACGATTGGCTGCCATGCGCCAAGGCATGCACCCTTGCACCACCGTACAAGGGTGTTTGTGTTGCAGGGATGATTGCTTTGTGCAGGAAGGAACACCTTCCCACACAAAAAAATCTCGAGAGGTGTTTTCCTCTTTCTACGTGTGCTGCAGAATGCAACACACAGAAAAAGGAAAAAATGAGGAGAAATAAAGGTATTTCTCCTTGTTGCGCCTGCAGAGACGTAGGCTTTTAACACATTCCCAGGTTTACAAAACCTTGTAAAGCTGGGAATTCATCAAAATCCATGGGTGTTTCGTGGGAACACCCACCGCAGCACTCATGGAACACCTTTTTGACGCAGAGGAAGGCAACACAGTGACGTCCGCTGCATTGCCTTACTTATATGTACAAGGCAATGAAAAGCCACGCAAAGTGGCTTTGCGTGGCCTTGTAGATATGGGCCTGCAACCTGCGCCATTGGTGTGTCAACAAAATGTGATGCACTAGAGGCGCAAGCCTCTTGCAGATATGGCCCTTATTCAAGAGGGTGAACTGCATGAGAAACGTAACATGATAATACCTAGCTCTCAAAAGCGCATAAGAGGTTAGGGCTCCTGAAAAGAAATAAGAATGTGGAGACATTGTCATTTGACATCACATTACCTTCCAACGCATCAACAGACATGTTCCAAGGCAATACAATAGCTAATTTGATTATGTAATTTGCATAGCAGGTGGATTAAAAAAGGTATTGGGGGGTTGCCTCGCAGGAATACAGTATGATCATACATGAGATACTTCTACGAGTTGAGGATAAGTTTAAAAATAAACATAAGCAGGTAGTTGCATTACTATTCAAGGATTTCCTCAAGGGTATTACCCTAGCATCACAGTGGTGGTCAAAGTCACATAATACCAAACGAAGTCCTCCCCAACTTCGTGACACATTGTGTGAATAAGCTTTCTTTAGATAATTTAAGGAGTCTTTTTTTAATAAACCACTTACCCCGAAGGGGAGTTTATTTGCATAGGAATGTTCATTAATGTTTTTGGAATGTTACAACATATACAAGGTTCTGTCCTAGTAGACCACTTGTGCTCAGATTTTAATGAGGCTTCTATACTCTCCATATATAGAGACATTATAGAACGAGAGAGAGTTGGAGATAGCTACTCCCCCTAAGATATGTTAGGGTCATGGGGGACAATAATTCAATTGTTATTATTCAGTATACTAAGCCTGATTACACTGCTAAGTCAACGTGCCACTTCAATACCTTGTCAGTATTGATATTTGATGATTATTTGCAGGAAGTGGATTTTAAATATAGAAAAGTTATTGTCAAATGCTATTTAGTCTGTGATGTAATAGCAAATATTGAAAGGAAAGCAAAATAGTATTCATAAAAAATATGGGCAGCCTTCTATCTATGGAAAATATTACCATGACCAGGCTAGATATGGCAGACGTTTGATCTTTAAAGATAACCTGTTTACATAATCAGATGCGCTAAAAAGGCATTTTTTGTAGGCAAACCCATTACTTTTTTCTAAAAAAAAAGAACTTCAAGTTAAAGTGGCTGCTGCCAGCAATGAACAGGATTGTCAGAAGCCACGTGGATGAACAACTATTTTGAGGAGGGATCCTGACTTATAAACCAACTGAGGGCTGTTGCTAAAAGGAGACAAAAAGCATCACGCAGAAGGGGCCGGTGCATGCCACAGCACAAAACAAAAGGGAGGCAAGTTTCTGAATCTATTCACAAAACAAGGTCTGCATACTGGATGTAGGTAACAAAGAATAAGAAAACACCTACCATAAACTTGTTTTCACCGAAGCCCACGGAGACCAGCACTGAAAACAGCTTTCTCGTGGATGTTTCACCTGTACCCACTATAATGCGTCTGAATCTGATTAAATGTTTTATATCTGGATTCTCAGGCATGTATGTGGATCTCAACAATACTCTATTGCATCTGGCTTGTAAGTGACAATAGAGGTGGGATTAACAGCCACTGGAGCAAGTGTTGGTGACTATCTCAGTGGTTCTTAACTTTTTGACTTCTGTGGACCCCCAATGAATCATTAATGAAATCGGATGATCACAACTGAATCATTACTGGAATTCTGGGACAACACTGAGGGGGTCATTCCAACCCTGGCGGTCGGTGTTAAAGCGGCTGCTAACCCGCCAACAGGCTGGCGGTTAAAAAAATGGAATTCTGACCCTGGCGGAAACCGCCAACAGAGACCGCTACTTCAACACTCCGACCGCCACGGTGGGACAAACAAACAGCGCGGCGGTCACCGCCAACAGACACGCGGAAGACAATGTACCGCCCACCCTATCACAACCCACCAATCCGCCACCTTTTCCGGGGCGGTAGCCCCGCCGATTAAAAACACGGCGGAAACAGCCATTTCGAACGGAAAACGCTCACCTCCATACACCCCACGAGGAATCTGAAAAGCATGGAACCCGAACTCCACATCCTCCCAGCTATTGTCTTCCTGCTCCTCTACCAGGAGCACAAACTCCGGCGCAGAAGACAACGGTGAGTACTGCACCTACGACACAGGGGAGGCAAAAAATTACGGGGACACACATACGCGACACACCCACCCCCACCCTCACCCACTACAACACACACATCAATGCATAGCAATACATCACAGTTACCCCCCCCAAACCCCCAAGAAGAATGCAAAGACAATAGAAAATGATCATAAACAGTCGAATATATTGTATCACTGGCTTATAAAAATATCACACATCTAAAACTATTATATACATAAATATTAAAAGTCCGATAATTTTTGCAGGCATTGTCCGTGGACCACTGGGCCCAAATCACATGGGCAAAGCCCACACAGGATACCTGACACCAACGGAGAGAACACTGCAGGGGCATCAGATAGCAAAACTACAGGCACCTCAGGGGGAAGGGAAGGGGGGGCACCTCAGCCAGATGAGTCCACGACGCCAGATCCACGAGGGGCCTCCATGGCCACTGTGCCATCCTGGGGAGTGCAAAGCCACAGTCTCTCAAGTCTCTGCAGTGGGTGGGTTGCCCACTGTGCCATCCTGGGGAGTGCAAAGCCACAGTCTCTCAAGTCACTCCAGTGGGTTGTTTGCCCACTGTGCCATCCTGGGGAGTGCAAAGCCACAGTCTCTCAAGTCTCTGCAGTGGGTGGTTTGCCCACTGTGCCATCCTGGGGAGTGCAAAGCCACAGTCTCTCAAGTCTCTGCAGTGGGTTGTTTGCCCACTGTGCCATCCTGGGGAGTGCAAAGCCACAGTCTCTCAAGTCTCTGCAGTGGGTGGTTTGCCCACTGTGCCATCCTGGGGAGTGCAAAGCCACAGTCTCTCAAGTCTCTGCAGTGGGTGGTTTGCCCACTGTGCCATCCTGGGGAGTGCAAAGCCACAGTCTCTCAAGTGGATGACAGTCTCCACTGGTTCTGGAGGGGGCTTGGTGCCCAGAGTGCTTTGTGCAGCCCTGCCCGACACAGATGAGGGCCTGCCCCTTCTGCCAATGGGCCAGCGGTGCTTGAGATGAAGGGCCCTGTTCAGCGGTGCTTGAGACGGCGGTGCCCAGTTCAGCGGTGCTTGAGATGAAGGGCCCAGTTCAGCGGTGCTTGAGATGAAGGGCCCAGTTCAGCGGTGCTTGAGATGAAGGGCCCAGTTCAGCGGTGCTTGAGACGGCGGTGCCCAGTTCAGCGGTGCTTGAGATGAAGGGCCCAGTTCAGTGGTGCTTGAGACGGCGGTGCCCAGTTCAGCGGTGCTTGAGACGGTGGTGCCCTGTTCAGCGGTGCTTGAGATGAAGGGCCCAGTTCAGCGGTGCTTGAGACGGCGGTGCCCTGTTCAACGGTGCTTGAGACGGCGGTGCCCTGTTCAGCGGTGCTTGAGATGAAGGGCCCAGTTCAGCGGTGCTTGAGACGGCGGTGCCCAGTTCAGCGGTGCTTGAGATGAAGGGCCCAGTTCAGCAGTGCTTGAGACGGCGGTGCCCTGTTCAGCGGTGCTTGAGACGGCGGTGCCCTGTTCAGCGGTGCTTGAGACGGCGGTGCCCTGTTCAGCGGTGCTTGAGACGGCGGTGCCCTGTTCAGCGGTGCTTGAGACGGCGGTGCCCTGTTCAGCTTGAGATGAAGGGCCCAGTTCAGCGGTGCTTCAGATGAAGGGCCCAGTTCAGCGGTGCTTGAGACGGCGGTGGCCTGTTCAGCGGTGCTTGAGATGAAGGGCCCAGTTCAGCGGTGCTTGAGACGGCGGTGCCCTGTTCAGCGGTGCTTGAGATGTGTGTCCAGGTCAGCGGATCCGGCCATGGCATGGATGTCACTCGCAACCTGACTTGTGGCTGGCGGGGCCTTCCTGCCCATCTGTCTGGTGGCTTGCGGGCCCTCCTGGGCTGCAGTACCGGGCCTGTGGGTGTCCTCCTGCACACCTGGGATGGGGCTGGTGGGGGCCAGCTGGCCTGCTGCCGGACTTGTCGGGCGTGCTGCCCTTCCCAACCTTCCCTGGTCGCCTGTGGCCCTTTCCCACCTTGGGCAGTGTGTCAGGTGGCACCCCACTTCCTGCAGGAGCCAAGGTAGGGATTTTGGTCCCCGGTGTCTTTGGCCTCTCGCACTGGGCACTGGCAATCTTCGGGTGCTTTTCCGGGGGTGGGCTGGCCGTGCCTTGGCTCCTAGCTGAACTGGGTGCCCTTGAGGGTGGGGGACTCCACAGTCCATGGCAAACAGTCTTTATAGGTCCTGGTTTTGTGGTGGCTGAGGTGCTAATTGGAGTCTTATGAGATGGACGGGGTGGGGGAGTTGTTGGAAAGAGGTCAAGTTTGGAAAGGAAAAGCAATTTCGAAAGAGAGGGACTGGTAGGTGTAGTGGGTATGGGAGTGGAGGAAGAAGATGTGGTTGTAGGAGTGTGAAGTCTGGTGTCTTTGGGTGCAGGTGCTTGGGCTGGAGGCTGTCGTGAGGTAGATGGCTGTTGGATGGGTGGCTGCCTGCGTTTGTGTAGCTTGGAAGAGGGGGTGACAGACACACTGGGAGAGGACACAGGGGACGTGTAAATGGTAGTGGGGGTGGTGACTGCACGTGTGCGGAGTGTTCTGGTGGGTGTGCTGGTGATGGACGTAGTGGCTGAAGATGTTGTGCATGCAAGTGTGAGTGGAGACGTCACAGGGAGGGAGGAGGGAGACGAGGAGGGGGACACAGAGGAGGCAGTGGGTGTTGGTATGTCTGCATGTGGATGTTGCTTGTGTGAATGCTTGTGTGATGTGTGGTGCTTATGTCTGGATGAGCTTCCCTTGGGTGTTGAAGTGTGTGCAGGCTGGTCTGATGGTGTGTCTGGGATAGGCAGAGGTACAGGGGATTGGGTCTGGGTGGAGGAAGTTGGAGGGGGGAGGCTAGAGACAGGGACAATGGCTGCCGTCAGTGCTGAGGCCAGAGCGTTGAACGATCGCTGATGGGCAGCCTGACCAGAATGAATGCCTTCCAGGTATGCATTACTCCGGTGCACCTCCCTTTCTACACCCTGGATGGCATTCAAAAGGGTAGACTGCCCAACAATGATGGTCCTCAGGAGGTCAATGACCTCCTCACTGAGGGCAGCAGGGGTGACAGGGGCAGGGCCTGAGGTGCCTGGGGCGAAGGAGATGCCCACCTTCCTGGGTGAGCGGGCACGGGGCAGACGCTGAGGGGCTGCTGGGAGGGCGGTGCTGGTGCGCTGGGTGGCAGCTGTACCTGTTGTTGCAGGGGGCACGGATGTTGCCGCCACCACAAGGGAGCTCCCTTCAGAGGACGAGTCGCTGTCACTGACATCAGCACGAGTCCCCGCTGTGGAGCTCCCCTCGCCCTCCGTCTCACTGGTGAATTCTGAATCCGTTGCATGGCCTGCCATGGCCATGTGAGATGCAGCTCCCTCGTGCTCCGATGCCACTTCTCCTCCGCCTGATGATGCTAATGCACACATGAACAGGAAGACAACAAAAAAGGGGGGTGGGGAGAAATAAAGAAATGATGAGTGCATGCATAGACGACACCGTTGGCGGACAGGACAGACACAAAAGCCCCCTGCACTACGCCGTGCACTTGGGGTCGACTACTCAATCCGTGGGACATGGCCTACAAGCCTATGGACGACAACTGCACACATAGATGACACAGGGCCATGGATACCTGTACTTGGCACCCTACAGAGGTGGGGGTGGGGGCACAGGGCCATGCCTTACGGAGGGGCCTAGCCTACAGAAATCGCCCTGGCCTAGGGTTACCCACAGCCCTCCTCCCCCACCCAGACACCTCCACTGCGCGCAAAGTCAGCAGAATGTGTTTGTACTCACCCCCTTGTGTCTGCTGTGATGTCCTCACGCGCCCATCCAAATCGGGGTAGGCCACCGCCAGGATCCGGGACATCAGGGGGGTCAAAGTACGACTGGCACCCCTCCCACGTTGGGAGGCCATCCCCAGCCGAGCCTCCGCCGTCTTCCTGCTCCAGCGTCGGATGTCCTCCCACCTCTTCCGGCAGTGGGTGCCCCATCTGTTGTGGACTCCCAGGGTCCGGACGTCCTTGGCGATGGCACGCCAAATAGCGACTTTCTGGTGGGCGCTGACCTATGTGACATGTACAGGGAGAGAAAAATTGTCATCACCTTCTGCATGCTCGATGTGAGTGGCCCCCCATCCCCACCCTTGCCATGTGGCACATGCTCTCATCTGTCATTTGATGCATGCCTCAATCGCTCCCCTCCCCACCATGTTTCATTCACCCCACTCAACACAGCCATTGCCCACAAAGCATGGTCACACTGTACTTACCTGTTGGTCTGGAGGACCGTAGAGTAGCGCATACTGGGGGAGGACCCCATCCACAAGTTTCTCCAACTCCTCCGCAGTGAAGGCAGGGGCCCTTTCCCCAGTCACTTGAGCCATTGTCTCTTCCAGACCGAGGTCACAGCAGCACTTGCAGTGTAGGTCCTCTCCTGTGGAAGATCAGGTATCGAGTGATTAAGCAGATAGAAAATGGCGGTCACGCCCCGCGGCGGTGCGTACCGCAACCGCCGGCGCACATCGTCATTGGCTCCTGAAACCCATAGGGTTCAATGTTAATCAATGCGGCTTTGCACCGCGGTCTTCGACCGCCTACCACCACGGTGTGCCACGCCAGCGCATTGACCTCACATCCCACTGTCACACTTCACAGGTCAGGCAGCCGCCATTTCAAGGGCCCACATGGCTTAATTTCTACTGCGTCACACATACCTAGGCCTTGCATCAACACTCATGCAAACCTTTCAATGCATTGGGAATCGTGTTATGTGCAAGCTGTAGTTACGTACCTGTGGGTTGATTGACTCTGTGCTCGCTGTTGTCCTTCATAGGCACCGTCTGCTGGGACATGCAAGGAGATGGAGGAATCTTCCTGTGTACAGACCGCTGGTGGACCTGTCGACAATGGAGGAACGACATGTCATACTGACATACAGGCTTGACCGAGCCACTATACAGGAACTGTGTGCCCAGCTGGAGGCAGACCTGATGTCACCCATCCGCCAACCCACAGGGATCCCCCCTCTAGTGCAGGTGCTGTCAGTACTCCATTTCTTAGCAAGTGGGTCATTTCAAACAACAGTGGCCATATCATCAGGGATGTCCCAGCCCATGTTTTCCAAGGTGTTGTCCAGAGTGTTGTCTGCCCTGCTCAAACACATGCGGAGCTACATAGTTTTCCCTGAGGTGGGGATTTGCCTACCGTGAAGGGTGATTTCTATGCCCTTGGACATATTCCCAACATCATAGGTGCCATTGATGGGACACATGTTGCTTTGGTCCCCCCCAGCAGGAGTGAACAGGTGTACAGGAACAGGAAGAGTTATTATTCCATGAATATCCAGATGGTCTGTTTGGCTGACCAGTACATCTCCCATGTTAATGCCAAGTTCCCTGGGTCAGTGCATGACGCCTACATCCTGCGGAATAGCACCATCCCGTATGTGATGGGTCAACTCCAGAGGCACCGGGTGTGGCTATTAGGGGACCCCAGTGAGGAATCCCAGGACAAGGGCAGAGGAACGGTACAATGAGGCCCATGGGCGGACTAGGAGGGTGATCGAGCGAACCTTTGGCCTCCTGAAGGCCAGGTTTAGGTGCCTGCATATGACAGGTGGATCCCTAATGTACTCACCAAAGAAGGTGTGCCAGATCAACGTGGCCTGCTGTATGCTTCACAACCTGGCTTTGCGATGCCAGGTGCCTTTTCTGCAGGAGGATGGTCCAGATGGTGGTGTTGTAGCAGCTGTGGAGCCTGTGGAGAGTGAAGAGGAGGAAGCCGAAGAGAACGACATAGAGAACAGGAACACAGTAATACAGCAGTATTGTCAATGACACACAGGTAAGAGTACACACCGGCATATTACATTTACTTAAAGACTTCTACCTCTCTACTGTCTGACTTTTTCACCCAGTGTATGGTAACTGTGTTGTGACTTTCCCTTCCGTTTTCAGAGATGTGGGCCCCACTGCGTGACATCTGATTTGTTTCCCCATGGACTACAGCTGTGTGACAGCAGTTTGTTGGTATCACAATGTGAATGAACATTTTGGCACGGCCATGTCTAATAAATTTGTTCAAAATCACAGCCAGACTCCAGATTGTTTATGTGCAATAAGTGTGTTTATTCAAGTGCTCTAAATTGGATGGGTGGTTGCAAATCGGTGAGGGGTGATGGTAGAGGATTGTCCATGGCAGAGTCCAGACTATCAGTATCACAGGTGCATCGTCCAAATGCCTGTGGAAAGTGGAGCAGGGGCAGTTTAAGGTTGGACAGGGTGACAATGTGGGACAGTGGGATGACAATCAGGGTGGTATCCTTTGCTGGCGGGGGTCTTGACATCTTACTCTGTCTTCTTCCTGGATCTCAGGGCCCGCTTGCGGGGGGGTTCTCCTTCTGCAGGGGGTGGGGTTCTGGTGGCCTGTTGGTCTTGTATCAGGGCCTCCTGTCCACTAGCGCCGGCGGAGGTGGTAGGCAGTTCTTGGTCCATGCTAGTGTCAGGGGCCCTTTGAGGTGCCACAGTGTCCCGCAATGTGGTGACTACCTGATTCAGGGCCACTACGATGGTACCCATGGCGGAACTGATGTTTCTTAGTTCCTCCCTGAACCCCATATACTGTTGCTCCTGCAGAAGCTGGATCTCCTGAAACCTGCCCAGGATCGTCGCCATCGTCTCCTGGGAGTGGTGGTAGGCTCCCATGATGGAGGAGAGGGCCTCGTGGAGAGTGGGTTCCCTGGGCCTTTCCCCCCCCTGTCGCACAGCAGCCCTCCCAGTTCCCCTGTTTCCCTGGGCCTCTGTCCCCTGGACCGTGTGCCCACTACCACTGCCCCCAGGTCCCTGTTGTTGTTGGGGTGTTGGGTTAGCCTGGGTGCCCTGTAGTGGTGGACACACCGCTGATTGACGTGTCCTGGGGACAGAGGTATGGGCCCGCTGGGTGGGTGCTGTGCTGGTGTTCCCAGGGGGGGAAGGTCTGCTGTGGCTGTCTGAGGGGAACCGACTGTCCCGAGGTCCCCGATGGACCGGGCTGGTCATCTAGATCCAGGGAGACAGAGGTGCTGTCATCACTGTGGGCCTCTTCTGGGGGTGGAGTGGACATTTGTGGACCCTCCTGCGTGGTGACCTGGCGTTCGGGTCCTGCAGGGGTACAAAAGTATGGTTATTGCTTCTGTGTGTGCCATGGCGTGCAATGGGTGGGTGCCCGTGTACCCCAGTGCTGCCATTCCTTTGTGGGGGCTGTTGTGACGATGGTTTGGGGGGGGTGTATGTGTATGTGCAGTGGGCATGTTTTGGTGATGGGTGTCCATGCTTTGTGGACGCATGCAGGGCTAGGTGTTGGGATGGGTGGGTTGTGATGGTGAGATATTTGCAAGGAGTAGGTGTGATGGGGGTGAGGGTGGGGGTATGAGTTGCCATGCTGGTGGGGTGGGGGGGATGAAGTAGTGAAGATTTCACTTACCAGAGTCCATTCCTCCAGCTACTCCTGCAAGGCCCTCAGGATGCAGGATGTTCAAGACCTGCTCCTCCCATGCTGTAAATTCTGGGGGAGGAGGTGGGGGTCCGCTGCCAGTCCGCTGCACCGCTATGTTGTGCCTGGATACCATGGAACGCACCTTCCCCCGTAGGTCGTTCCACCTCTTCCTGATGTCCTCCCGATTTCTTGGGTGCTGTCCCACAGCGTTGACCCTGTCGACTATTCTGCTCCATAGCTCCATCTTCCTGGCAATGGTGGTGTGCTGCACCTGTGTCCCGAACAGCTGTGGCTCTACTCGTACAATTTCCTCCACCATGACCCTGAGTTCATCATCAGAGAACCTGGGGTGCCTTTGCGGAGCCATGGGGTGGTGTGGGTGATGTATAGGGTGGATTGTGTGGTGCTAAGTGTGGTGATGTGTATTGGTGTGTTGTGTGAAGTGCGTGCAAATATTGCTGGGTGACAGTGAATTTGGCATCTGGGTGCTCGGATGTCTTTTCTCGGTGCGTGTTCACGAATCTCTAGGAGTGGAGGTTTGTGGGTGATGTGGGTGTGTGTTTTATATTGTATTGGGTGTGTGGGAGTGGTGTGTGTATGTGTATCAGGTGTGTGTATTTTGAATTGTCCAATCTGGTTGTGTTTTGTAAGTGTGTGTGTATTTTAAGCGCGGCGGTGTGTACCGCCAATGGAATACCGCGCTTGAAAGACCACCGCGGGGATTTGTGTGTCGTGATAGTGTGGGCGTATTTCTGTTGGCGTGACGGTGGAGGTTTGGTCATCGCCAGTTTCTCGCTGCCCTTTGGTGTGGCGGACTTTTGTGGATGTCTGTATTTTGGCGGTTTGCCTGTTGTGGGACAGAATGACCGTGGCGGTTTGCCGCGGCGGTGTTCTGGCGGTCTTCTGCACGGCGGTAAGCGCCTTTTACCGCCGAGGTTGGAATGACCCCCTGAGTCACTACTGGAACCAGGGGACACCGATCTCAGCAATTTCTACAATATGAACTTCAAAACAATACAAAAAAAATAAAACATGTATACATCAAACAAGTACCCAAGTGAGCAAATATTTAAATTCACAAACAAATTTATGAAAACAGAAATTTACATTTTAATAGAAGGTTGGAGCTTCTCTAAGTCGTTTTTTAATCCTAAAAGATGAAGTGATTACCAATCACTTTGTCTATTTTGCTCCTAATGCATGTTCTCTCTATTGTCGTTGAATCAATTGAGGTTGCCCATTGTTCACACTATATCGTTTGGTGTATTTGCACTGCTCCAATGAATCAAGCTAAGGACGTCAACTTATTTTTTTGCCCTAGGGATTAATTTTTAGGCTCCAATTTCAAATTCCTTCCTATTTACAGAGCGTTTACATTTTTACATTTTGCAGTTGTCTTTCTTCATTTACACACACATTATTAATCTGATAATATTTACTGTTCTGTACAGTTGCAAACCCCTTCAGTAGGCATCATTGGCCCCTTGGGGTCTCCAGGTCACAGGTTAAGAGCCATTGCTCTTTCTAATTACTTCTATATTTAACCTCGTAGACATCACACTAAGTGATTGCCTCATTACCCAAAGCAATAACATGTTTGCCATAGTTGGAAATGATCTCAGCAAAGGCTCTTAAGCACACATGCACTGGATCCTCACAATTCAGCATTGTTTGTCTACTAAAACACATTTTCCTATGACAGACCTACAAGGTGCCAACCAAGAATGTCACTGCAGTTGCAGACTCTGTATGCATACGTTCTGTATTAGACTTCTAACCACAGATTCCCCACCTTTTAAATACTTCCCAAGAGTCAGGTCTGGAAAATCTTAAGCAGTACCCCTGTGTGCAGACAGGTGGCCCCACACAGCTCCGCACCAACATTGCTGCACTCCGGGAGTGACACATGGAGCCCTGTATATTTATAGACATCACCCTTGTGCACTGACCTCCATCCCTTTATTCTGTGCCGATAGACGCTGATCTGGAGCTATCCCTCGTCCCACTGAGGCAACTTCTAAAAAGAATGTCTGGAACAATTGTGCAGTGTCAAGGGAATTTCAGAAACAAATGTCTGTGAATGACCCAGATGTGGTTTGCCTGTTGTGGCAAGGGTTGGGCTGCAAGACTTGCAGTGATTGTATCTTGATGCACCCAAAGTCCAATCAAGACTGGAAAGCAAACTCTCAGTGGCAAAGCACCACAAGACCCCATGTTGAGATCAAAGGTCTAATGGTAGGTCCTGGTCCCACTTTCGATGTCACTCCTGCAACAGTTGATCTTCACAATCTAAATCCTTGGCTAAATCCGATAAGATGTCCAAACAAGACTTGGGACCTGTCCTGCCATTCTCGACCTCCCTAGAAGGTGTGAGGGCATCCTCGTTCCTCCAGGTCATGTTCCTAAAGTCTCTTTACTCTGGAGTTGATTCTGACCCTTGTTCGGTGGCAACCAGAAGTTACAGGGTCATCTGCAATGCTACCGAAATTGAGGACTTCCACAAAGGCATCTGTCGAATTTTGACATTACTGGCTTCCTCTGGAGTGCCTATGGGAACCAAGGGGACAAGAGGCTTCCCATCTGGGTTTCTGCTATCAGGTTCCCCGTCAGCCCCATCTCCATACTGACTTTATTACCAGTTCCCTTCTTGCCACCAGAACCAACGCTGGAACACAATCCACCAATGCTGATGCCACCGCCATTGATACCACTCTTCTGATTCTGACACAGTTCCTCTACCTTCCTAAAGGACTCATGTTCTTTATGAATTATTCAGCACAGACTCTGTTAATGGGGACTAAGATGCTGTGGATGAGACTGATCTGCCTTATCAGGAAGATAACTGGAACAAAGACCACTAGGATGCCAGTGGTGAAGATACTGCCCAAGATATCAGACCCCCCACCTCCCTTCCTGGGTCTGCAACGAAAGACCATGCATCTTGTGCTACTTCTTGTGCGAAGGGCAGATAATCTTCAACTTCCTACCAAGGAAGTTAAAACAAATTTTTTGATGGAGGCATAGCTGGGCAGATGAGTTCTGAGCCCCCACAGCTAATCAGTAAGGGTCTTACTGATACACTTTTAGGTATGTGGGTCAAACCCTACTTAGGCCCACCTCTGAATTGCCTCATCTTCAGGCAAGATTGCCCTGCTCTAGGCAACCCAGTCTTTCTCATCCAGCACCCTACTTTTTACAGCCTTGTGGTGCAGACTTTGGTAAGCAGAGCAAACCTGAATTTATTTCCCACTAATCTCCCTGACAGGAAATCGAAGACGATAAAAAACATTTCGTAAGCGTGTTATTTTCCTCTACAAGTTTGGCCTTTCGCTCAGTGAATGGCCGCTGCCTCTTAGGCTGCTGATCCCTATGGGCTGCAGCATTTTTTTTGCCACCCATAGGGAGCCCATGCAAAGGCTTCTGCAGGACTGCCATTGCAGCCTGCATGAAAAGGTGCATGCACCCTTTCACTGCCATTTACACTGCACCAGGTCAAATTTAATTCACCCCTAGAGCAGGACCTCCGGGGGGGTGCAAAGTACCTGTGTGTGAGGGCACCCGTGCACTAGCAGAGGTGCCCTCACGACCTCCAGGACCATTTTCCCAGACTTCTATGTATGTACTGGCATTGGTCACTACCTATGTCCAGCTACATAATGGTAACTCCAAGCATAGGCATGTTTGGTATCAAACATGTTGGAATCATACCCCAATGTTTTTGCAAGCATTGGTTTCATGATTCCATGCACTCTGGGGGCTCCTTAGAGGACCCCCAGTATTGCCATTCCAGCCTTTAGAAGTTTACCAGGCAGCCCTAGCTGCTGCCACCTCTTAGACAGGTTTCTGACCTCCTTTTGCTTGAGCAGCTCAAGTCCAGGAAGACAGAACAAAGGACTTCCTTTGGGAGAGGGGTGTTACACCCTCTCCCTTTGGAAATAGGTGTTACAGGCTTGGGAGGGGTAGCCTCCCTAAGCCACTGGAAATGCTTTGAAGGGCACATTTGGTGCTCTCCTTGCATAATCCAGTTTACACCGGTTCAGGGACCCCCGGTTCCTTCTCTGTCATGAAACTAGACAAAGGAAAGGGGAGTGACTACTCCCCTGTCTATCGACACCCCAGAGGTTGTGCTCAGAACTCCTCCAGAGGGTCCCTGGGTTTTGCCATCTTAGATTCTAATTTTGGCAGGAAACTTTGGGAGTATCAGGCCAGCAGGTGACATCAGAACCCTCCCCTGATAGGTGCTTACCTGTGTAGCTGCACAATCCCACTTTCAGGGCTATTTAGGGTCCCCCTCTTGCAGGACTCCAGGAGGAATCCTCTGCATCCTTTACTTCAGCTTCTCACCAAAGAAACTGCATCTGGACCCTCCAGGAACTCTACAAACTGCAACAAAGAAGCAAAGACGACTTCTGCAACATTGTATCTTCAGCTCCTGCCAGCAACTGCAACTGTTTCCAGGTCGTGCATCCTAGGAGGACAGCCTGTCTTCAGCCTTCACTGGAAGAACAACGGAATCTCCCTTGGAGTGAAGGAGTCACTGCCCTGCTTCAGCAGGCACCTCTGTGCAACGACGACCGGCGGCGTTGGTCCTCTCTCCTTACGAGCAGCGTGGATCCTGCCTCATGGGTGGTGGACTGAATTGGTCCCATCGATCCTGACGTTCTACTGTCCAACTTTGGTGGAGGTAAGAGCTTGCCTCCCCCACGCAAGACAGTACTCCTCGTGCACCACATGTTTTCAGTTGCCAAGGCTTGTTGGCATCCTTCCACGAAGTTCTTAGTGCACCGTGCAGCTCCTGCCCCCAGCACCCTATCCTGCGACGCACAGCTTTCTGCGTGGTTCTCCAGCGGCATGGGACCCTTTGTTGTAGTACTGCGTGAGCCTCCTTTTGCACCTTATTTGTCCCCATGCTGTGGGACTCCTGGGTAAAGTCCACCAGATCCTTCCTGGTCCCGGGCAGCATCATTTTCTGCTAACTGCAAGCTTTGCGTGTGCCAAGGCTTGTTGGCGGAATCCAGCGATGCAAACCAGCCTGCAATCATCCATCCGGCTTGGGACATAATCTGTACCAACCAGGAACCTGCATCCGTCTTCTTAGGTGCAGTACTGACTGTTGTTCTTCATGGTGGTTATTCTTTTGCACCTTCATCCGGGTTAGCAGGGGCTCCTGCTCTCCCTGGACTCTTCTGTGCTTCTTGGACTTGGTCCCCTTCTTCCACAGGTCTTCAAGTCCAGGAATCTACTGCTGGTGTCTTGCAGTCTCATCTGGTTCTTGCATTATCTTCTGTCTCGTGTTCTTGTGTGTTCTGGGAAAGTTACTGTGATTTAGTCCTGCTTTCCTGGCCTCTGGGGTGAGTTCTATTACTTACCTTTGGTGTTTCCTTATACCCCAAGTGCCCCTCTACACACTATACTTGCCTAGGTCAGAAACTGACTTTCGCATTCCACTTTCTTAGTCTATGGTTTGTGTTCCCCCAGGCCTATTTCTAAGTGTTGTGATTTTTACTATTTGCACTGTTTTCTAACTGTTTGTACAGCTATTTCCGCATACTAGTGTATATAATTTGTGTATTACTTACCTCCTAAGGGAGTATGATATCTATGGTATTTTGGGCATTTGTGCCACTGAAATAAAGTACCTTTATTTTTGTAACACTGAGTATTTTCTTCCATGTGTGTGAGTACTGTGTGACTACAGTGGTATTGCATGAGCTTTACATGTCTCCTAGATACGCTTTGGCTGCTCAGCTACAGCTACCTCTAGAGAGCCTGGCTTCTAGACACTGCCTACATTTCACTAATAAGGGATAAATGGACCTGGTATAAAGTGTAAGTACCATAGGTACCAACTACAGACCAGGCCAACCTCCTACAGTCACTACTAATTTAATGCCTGGATTCTACAGCTGCATGCACAGATGGTTCAGAAAACAAATGTGTTACTTCCGGAACAGAGCCATGTGGAGCCGCCTGCTGGCGTGCCTGGGTACTGCATTGGATTTTCCAGATCCAGTCTAACACCTGCCGATTTATTATTATTCAAAAGGTGAGGCATCTGCATTTATATAGAGTCTCTACAAGAAAGAGCATTACAGATGGTAAGTAACTTATTTTATCGCTTTTGGTCACAGGGTTGTTACCTAGCTTGAAAGTTGCTGGTGCAGCTAAACATGTGCTTTTGTGCATCTCATTTTCTTTTTCTGACTAACTTGGTATGCTGTGCAGGAGGCAAATGTCTATGCGCTTATGAGTTTTGCTCATCAATAGAGTGCTAGTCTCTGATGGCTGATTGTGGTACACTGAAAGAGGTATCACTGTTATCTCTTCTGACCCCAATTCCAGGCCATACCACAACTAAAAGTTGATGGAAACTGGCATGCATTTACCCAACCACAATCTGTCCAGGTCCCTGCATCTGATCTCCCTTAGAGAGCGGGAGAAAGACAGAGATACGCACACTCTGAAGTGGTTCAGCCCTTCATTTCCACAGGATGTTTGTCTAAATGAGCAGGCTAGACCTGTTCGTTGTGGTGTTAGACTAAGTTTAATAGTAACTTGGAGAAAACACAAGCAGAGACAGTAATTCTCAGAGAGGGTTTTAGGTAAGGACAAATTAATACGTAATTTTATGTATAATTAGGATGTTCATTTTTTAAATGTTACATTTCTATAAAATAATTCAACACAATAATTCAACACCATGAGTGAGCAGGAGGTGAATCCCAAGAGTAGGCCCCACCATCATGTGGGTCTGTACCCCCACTTCTTACCTCCAAAGGCTCCAATCTTAGTGGGTCCTCCATCTGCACTCCTACTCTAAGTATCTGCACAGACCACCAACAACAGTTAAGGGACACTTTCGTTCATCACACCCCTGAGCCCTCAAGTGTTTCCTTTCCCTCTTCCACTTGAATATGTGCCAATGACTGCTATGAAGGAGGTCACGAGGCTCACAGGAGATATTCAGTTAGTGATCTCATGGGATCTGCAGGAGTTGATAGGTGGAGTGAAGGCACTCCTATAGTAGCTAACTAAGCATCACAGAAATATTCATGGTCTGATCTGCCTGATTGCAGGGATTGCACATTGTTTGCCTCCACAATCCAGCCCTGTTGTCCCATGTCTCAGTCTGTTTCTTACTTGTTTCCCCATCTTCACCTATAGATCTCCTTTCTCAGAGGGTGCCTGGTCTTACAAAATACAGCAACATAATGTCTCCCTCTGAGGAGGATATAGGTGTAGTGGTGGTAAAAAGTGAACCAGAGAATTGCTAGGAACGCTTACATCTGCACTAGGGACAAGTAGTCTGATACCCCTCTGGTTTGGAAGAGTGATTTGTTTTTTTATATAGTTTGGAGTATTGACATTCCTTTGAACAACTAACTTGTTTAGAACTTTTTCCATATGTTTTTGACTGCTTAGATTGGATTATGCATTTTTTTGTTATTTTTCTCTTATGTAAATAAGACTCTGTGACTGACATACCTGATTTGTTATTATAAATTGCCCACCCCCCCCAGGTTTTACTTTCCACTTTATTTTCCTTTTGCCCAATCTCAACTACTGCATACATTATTTTTGGAAGAAAGTCCTAAACCTATATGTTATTTAAAAATATATAAAATCAATTTTAAAAAGTTAAGCTTAATTTGTATTTTTTTATTAAGTTGTTAATGAACTACTATTCATTGTTATGACCTGACTATGTAGTATATAAGCATATACAAGTGGTTATAAAATTACTTCATACATCATTAATGCATCACATGGCAACATACGCATACAAACTTATATAACTTTAGTCTAGCTTTCATATTGTTGTATTTTCAAATGTGGCAAAAGAATCTCTGTTAAACAATTGTAGATTGTTTGAATAGTGCATACAAAATATATTTTTACAATGTTTTTGTGTGAGTGAGTTGTTAGGAGAGTATTACTGGGAAATACTTTCTTTTTTTGCCCGAGTCTCGTACTCTGCCTATGCAATACTGGTAGAGGTTGAGTTGATGCTTGTATTGGTGGAGGGTGAGGTACATGTGGTAAGTTTGTTTGCAGGGAAATTTATATCAGGTTTAGTGACTCATGTGGATCTCATAAGATGTGACGCCTCAGTTAAATGTTGTGCATGCCTTGGTCTTGCTGTTTCACATTGGCACTTCTTTGTTATTAACTCTATCTTATTACCCTCTTTCATGTTCATGTTCAAGACATGTTGCCTTACACATTCAGCCCTCAAACTACCAAGATGTTTAAGATGTATATTTGCCATGACTTGGTAACATTTCATAACATCATCCAAGGCTTGTCAACCTTCGGAGGGAAACCTTTAAGGTGGCACACAATCTCATAAAGAGTTACTTTCATGTCAGGAATATCCCCCGGCACAGTGGTCTGCTGTTGGAAAATTTTATATTACCAGAGGACTGGGTTTGGCATGCCCACCCCACCCCACAGGTGCATGCGGTCTGATGGGGGCTAGAAGTGTGTGCAGCACTGAGGCTGGTGCTACTTGGCAGGTTGTGAGGGAGAGTTTAATGCGGGGTGGTGGCGCTCCTCCTCTCATCACCAGAGGTGTCCTCTCCTTCAGATGATTGAAAGAAGATTGGAGATGAACCTGCATGGTAGAAATGTGCAAGGGAGTCCTCTGAGATACTTTTAGGTTGAGTGCTGTGTGGAGGCGAGGCCTGCACTGCCTGGACAAGCATCAGTAGCTGATTAGCTGATGGCTCCAACTAGCAGTCCTCTGGAAATGCATCGTAACAAGACTACTGACCAGCCTTGAAATTATCTTTATTGATGGTTTCAGTGTGGGGCCAACAATGTCCTTTTTCTCCATATCATCCTCAATCATCACTTCGCCTTTTCTTCTGCAGTGGTAGCTACTGAGACACTTGCGATCAGCAGGCTTGGATTTTTGCCAGTGATAACCTGCTTCCCTCCATTTTTATAATGTGAAGCATTATTGTCAGGCACAGTGTCCCCAGCACCTGCAAGAGGAAGGCAATACAGGTAGAAATACATAAGTTAAAGCTTGTGCCCAATACTTACCTTTGCATGGTGATAATCTGTGTCTACCCTCAATCTGCATTGTTCTATTTTTCCAGGGGATGGCTGTGTTGCCATAAGCCTGTTGAGTAAATGGCCACTAGGTCTCCTCTTTGAGTATTTCCCCAGGGTGTCTAGGGGGCCTCCATATCTGCTAATGGTCCCTCCTCTTGGTGTCCCCAGTCACAAACTAGGGTGCTTCTCACACCAGCCCTCTCTATTGTCCCCTGACCCATCTGTACTTCCCGGTGTCTTAGCGTTTCTTCTGCTTTGGCCCACTTCAGGACTTCCCTCCTCCATGTGTTTTCTCGAGGAACCAGTGTCGCTTTCCACGTCTTTGCAATTTCTTGTTTAGCTAATTCCAGGGCCAGATCTTGGAACTGGTTAGTGATTTTATTTTTGGCCTGTTGGCGATAGTCACCCAGCAGACAGTGTCTGGGCTCATTAGGTATCTCCCACTCAATTGTGTCTGTAAGTTATTGTGTGACTGATCGCCAATACTCACGTATTGCTGGGCAGTGCCAAAACGTGTGGGTGAATTTGTCCCTGTCCTCCCCACATCTGGGACATCTAGCCTCTGTCGCCCCAAAGTGTTTCTTGATCCTGTCCGGTGTCAGGTATGCTCTATGTAAAACATATAAGTTGATCAGTTTGAACCAGGCGTTCCTAGAGACCCACGGTGTCTGTAATGGGAGATCCCAAATCGACTTCCCATTTCTGTTCAAGAGCTGTTAACGGCTGACAGATCGTGGTCCTAATTTTTCTATATAGGCAAGTTACGGCCCTGTATGTCCCTGTAGCACACACCAAGTATTGAGCCACCGCTGACATAGGTGGTTCTGTTCTACCCACCTGCCAGTGTCTAATGATCAATTCAGTGATTGCCCTATAAAGTAGGAAGTGTCCTGCAGGGATCCTGTACCTAACTGGTAAATCCTCAAAGGGTAGCAGGGAATCTGCTTCATATAGGGCCCCCAAGGTGGTTGCTCCTGCTGTTTCCCATCTCAATAGTCTCCCCCAGTTCCCCATATGCTGCAGCGTCATCAAACATCGCAGTGGTATCTCTGGTGCGTAGGGCCTAGTTAGTCATGTTCTGCAGAGGTGGTGTTGCCAGCATTTATGAATTACTTTTAATTGGGAGGCTGAGATGAAATACGACCTTGGTCAGCGAGGGTAGGTCAGGTGTGAAGGGGGTAGTCTCGCGATCATGCATCGTGTGGCTTGCTATCCATCTGGTCAGCCATTGTAGTTGGCTTGCTAAATAGAATGCTTCGTAATCAGGAGTGGCCAACCCTCCCTCTGCGAGCCGACGCTGTAGCGTAGTGAGCGCTAGTCGTCGCCTGCCTGTTCCCCACACTAATCCTGTGACCATGGAGTTCAACTCTTTAAAGAAGGTGTTAGGAATCTATACTGGTAGGGTCATTAAACGATACAACAGGAGGGGCAGCACAATCATCTTCGGGAGTGCCACAGGCCCTGCTACCAAGAGTGGCAAGGTAGCCGAGAGGGCCATGGACCCCCGAACCCCACCTCAGAGCACGTTGCATATTGCCCTCAAATAGGTCTCAGTCGTCATGATGGACTTGATCTCCCAGATCTGACATACACCTTGACTCCCAGTGTAAGTCTCTGAGGTCCGGGGAAGCGGCCCTACCTTCCATTGTCGGGATCAAGCTGTATTTTTGCCAGTTCACTTTCAGCCCGATAGATCTCCAAATCTCTCTAATAAGTCACGGGCTCTTTGCAACTCACCTCCTGCATCTTTCAAGAAGAGAAGGAGGTTGTCTGCGTAGAACGCGATGTGGTGAGTCTGCCCTGCTGTGGTGATGCCCTCGTAGACCCGTCCCATCCTGGCCATACAGGCAAAGGGTTCTATTGCCAGCGCAAAAAGCAGGGGGGAGAGAGGGCAACCGTCAATGGTCCCCCTCTCCACTCGGTAACTCTCCGAGATAGTACTGCCCGTGAGGACTCTGGCCGCCGGATCAGTATATACCAAATCTTGTCCAAGCAATGAATCTGTCTCCTAGCCCAAATTTGCAAAGTACCTCATAGAGATAGCACCATTCCAGTCTATCAAAAGCCTTTTCAAAGTCAGCGGCAAAAATCATCGCCCTTTGCTTATCATATCCATTCCCTTGAAGCATAGAGAAAAGGCGTAGAATGTTCATCACTGTTTGTCACCATGGAATGAACCCAGCCTGGTCTTTATGTATCAGGTGTGGCATATGTCACATAAGGCACATCGCTTGTATTTTGCTTAAAATCTTATAATCAACCGATAGCATCAAAAGGGGGCAACATGAAGCCACATCCGTGTGTAATTTTCTCGTTTTCACCAAAGGTATAATCAGGGCTTCTCGGGCAGATACTGGGAGGGTCTGGGATATCCTAGCTTCTTCATAAACGGTCACCAACCGTGGCCCCAATTTTGAGACATACATTGAATAAAATTCTATTGTAAGGCCATCTGGACAAGGTGTTTTATTACGTGCCATGGTGGCTATGACTGCCATCACTTCTGTTTCAGTGATCTCTGCCCCCAGTTCTGATGCTTCCTGTTCTGATACAGTAAGGAGCGGTAGGTGCTCTAAGAAGGTATGAATCTCGTCTTCTGTTGGTTGTACCTTGCTCGAATATAGGTCGGCATAGTATTTGTGAAATTCGCCATTAACTGCAGCTTGGGAATAAATGCTATGTCCCTCAAGTTGTGTGAGCTCCACTATAATGGACCCTCACTTCGCTGGGTTTGCCAATCATGCTAGCAGGGAACTTGCACGGTCCGCTTCTACGTGGGTTTGTGCCAAATAGGTTTTATAGTCATAACAGCACAATCGATCTGCTGCGACTGCTGTTGCTCTCGCGCTGTTAGGAGTGATGCCTGTATCTCTAGGGCGTATGGGCGTTTCTGCTCAAGCTTTCACTGTTTCTCCTCAGCCAGCTCTATGTCCCGAAGCAATGCCTGACATTCGTCAGCTGCTGCATGTAGGAAAGTACCATCTTCCCTGGCATGTTACCCCCATTTTTACTTGTATGTAAGTTTGTTTTTGCCTGTTTAGTTTTAGTTTTATGGATTTATAGAGCGCATAGCTACCCTAGGGCATCCCAGCGCTAAAGGTACATAATAACTCTCAGAAGACCCAGAAAAGCAGGTTAGCAACTGAAGAGGATAGTTTTCAACTTCTTCCTAAAAAGAAGTTCAGATGATTCATGGCGGAGTTCAACAGGCAGGGCATTCCAGAGACGGGCAGCCTTGATGGTGAAAGAGTTAACTCCCCATGATCTCTTAACGCGGGATATATAAATCTGCTGAGAGGATGATGATCTCAGGTCTCTATAGGGAACATAGATAGAGATCCGCCTTCTGAAGAAGAGAGGGCCCCTATTATGTAAAGCTCTGTGGGTGATGCACATAGATTTAAAGTGGATGCGCTGTTTGATCGGGAGCCAATGAAGTGCTACAAAAGCCGGTTTGGCACAGAGGTGCCTGGGAGAGTTAGTAAGAAGTCTAGCTGCCGCATTCTGCACAATCTGCAGCTTCTTTGCTACATACTCTGGGGAACTAAGAAAGAGTTCCCATAATCCAGACGGGAAAGAACCAACGCTTGAATGAAAATTCTTCTGGCAGTAAAAGAAAGAAGATTGAGAATCTTCCTAAGAGCTCTAATAAGACCAAAACAGACAGAGGAAATTATTTTTACTTGCAGTTCCATCGTCAAGCGGGAATCGAGCAAAAAACCTAGGCTTTTTACCTGCGCCTTAGGAGGGGGCAAACTCATGAAGGCTTCCGAATGCAATGCTAGAGGAAAGGCTGGAGAGCCATTCCCCACAATCAATACCTCAGATTTGCCATCATTAAATTTAAGTTTGGAATAGGTCATCCAATCGCCAGTGTCCTTCATACAACCAGCCAAATTGGTGGAAGAAGAGACCCCAGTACTGGAAAGGGAGACCACTAATTGTGTCTCATCGGCATAGGTGACCATTGAAAGATTGTGGGGAGTGACTACTTCAGCCAAAGATGATAAATATATATTAAAAAGCGTTGGACTCAAAGAGGAACCTTGAGGAACTCCGCAAGTCAGAGGAACAATATCGGATGAAAAAGAACGATCCAAAACTTGGAAAATTCTTCCTATAAGGAAAGAGGAGATGCCAGGAGAGGGCCAGGCCTCCCAAACCTGCCTTAGAAAGTCTGTTGCAGAGTAGAATGTGATCAACAGTGTCGAATGCTGCACTAAGATCAAGGAGGATGATAGCAGCATGTCCTCCTTGATCTAATAATTGACGAACCGATTCAGTCAGCGTAAGGAGCGCTGATTCCGTACTATGTTGTGCTCTAAAGCCCATTTGAGTGGGATGTAGAAGCTCCTGACTCTCAAGACTGTCTCATTGGGATCCTGCTAGCCAGGACCCCAGTGCTCATAGTTTGTGGCCTGAATGTGTATACATGTGTAGTGACTAACTGTGTCACTAAGGCTCCGCTAATCAGAACCTCAGTGCTTATGCTCTCTCTGCCTTTACATTTGTCACTATAGGCTAGTGACCACTTTTACCAATTTCAATTGGCACACTGGAGCACCCTTATAATTCCCTAGTATATGGTACCTAGTTACCAAGGGTATTGGGGTTCCAGGGGATCCCTATGGGCTGCAGCATTTCTTTTCCACCCTTAGGGAGCTCAGACAAACCTTTACATAGGACTGCCACTGCAGACTGAGTGAAATAACGCACATGTTATTTCACAGCCATTTTCACTGCACTTAAGTAACTTATAAGTCACCTATATGTCTAACCTTCACTTGCTGAAGGTTAGGTGCAAAGGTACTAAGTGTGAGGGCACCCTTGCACTAGCAAAGGTGCCCCCTCATAGTTCAGGGCCACTTCCCCGGACTTTGTAAGTGCGGGGACACCATTACACATGTGCACTACATATAAGTCAATACCTATATGTAGCTTCACAATGGTAACTCTGAATATGGCCATGTAACATGTATAAGATCATGGAATTGTCCCCCCATTTCAAATCATGTATTGGGGTGCTAATTCCATGCACCCCCAGGGCTCCACTATGGACCCCGGGTACTGCCAAACCAGCTCTCTGGGGTATTCTCTGCAGCTACCGCTGCTGCCACTCCACAGATAGGGTTCTGCCCTCCTGGGGTCTGGGCAGAACAAAGAATTTCCTCTGAGAGAGGGTGTTACACCCTCTCCCATTGGAAATAGGTGTTAAAGGCTGCGGAGGGGTAGCCTCTCGCAGCCATTGGAAATGCTTTAAAGGGTACAGATGGTGCCCTCCTTGCATAAGCCAGTCTACAGAGGTTTATGAAACCCCCAGTCCCTGCTCTGTCGTGAAACTGGACAAAGGAAAGGGGAGTGACCACTCCACTGTCCATCACCACCCCAGGGGTGGTGCCCAGAGAACCTCCAGCGTGTCCCAGACCTCTGCCATCTTGTTTCCAGAGGTGGGAGGGCACTCTGGAGGCCTCTTAGTGGCCAGTGCCAGCAGGTGACGTCAGAGACCCCTCCTGATAGGTGCTTACCTGACTAGGTGGCCAATCCTCCTCTGAGGGCTATTTAGGGTCTCTCCAGTGTGCTTTTCCTCAGATAACAACTTGCAAGAATTCACCAGAGTTCCTCTGCACCTCTCTCTTCGACTTCTGCCAAGGACTGACCGCTGACTGCTCCAGGACGCCTGCAAAACTGCAACAAAGTAGCAAGAAGACTACCAGTGACATTGTAGCGCCTAATCCTGCTGACTTTCTCCACTGTTTCCTGGTGGTGCATGCTTTGGGGGCTGCCTGCCTTCATTCTGCACTGGAAGCCACGAAGAAATCTCCTGTGGGTCGACGGAATCTTCTGCCTGCTTCAACAGGCACCAAATTTCAGCGTAACCGGTACTGTGGGACCCCTATCATCCTGACGAGCATGGCCTCTGGAACACAGACACAGGTGGTGGACCCAAGTAACCCAGACAGTCCAGTGGTCCAACTGCCCTCATTTGGAGGAGGTAAGTCCTTGCCTCTCCTCTCCAGACAGTAATCCTGTGCACCGCATGAACTGCAGCTATAAGGGCTTCTGGGCACATTGCCACTAAATCCTGCATGCACAACCAAGCCTAGATCCCCAGCACTCTGTCCTGCGATGCTCAGCTCCCTGAGTTGATCTCCGGCTTTGTGGGACCCTCTTTTGTCGTGTTGAGACGACCACTGTGTTCAGACTTCTTGAACCCGTGTTCAAGGACTTCTGCGGGTGCTGCCTTCTTGAGCGTAGGCTCTCTACATTGCTGAGGGCTCCCTCTGTCTCCTCTCCCAAGTGGCGACATCCTGGTCCTTCCTGGGCCCAGGCAGCACCCTTTTTTTTCAACCGTAACTCTTGCAGCTAGCAAAGCTTGTTTGTGGTATTTTGCCAAGGAAACAATTCTGCATCCTCCAGCACTCCGTGGGACATCTTCTGCATGAAGGAGAGGTTCCTAGCACCTTTTGCTGTTGCAGAATCTTCAGCTTCTTACACCCAGAGGCAGCCATTTTGCACCTTCATCCGGGGTTTAGTGGGCTCCTCCCCCCCCCCGCGGACACTTTTGCGACTCTTGGACTTGGTCCCCTTCCTTTGCAGGTCCTCCGGTCCGCAAACTGTCTTTAGTGCTTTGCAGTCTGTTGTGGTCTTTAGTGTGTTTATGGGGAAATAGTAATACTTTACTCCTACTTTCCAGGGTCTTGGGGTGGGGTATTGTAGGAAAATGGCTCCCTGTTGCAGTTACCCCCCACTTTTTGCCTGATATTGTTGCTGACTTGACTGAGAAGTGTGCTGGGACCCTGCTAACCAGGCCCCAGCACCAGTGTTCTTTCACTAAAAATGTACCATTGTTTCCACAATTGGCACACCCCTGGCACACAGATAAGTCCCTTGTAAAAGGTGCCAGTGGTACCAAGGGCCCTGTGACCTGGGAAGGTACCTAAGGGCTGCAGCATGTGTTATGCAACCCTAAGGGACCCCTCCCCTAACACATGCACACTGCCATTGCAGATTGTGTGTGTTGGTGGGGAGAAAAAGGCAAAGTCGACATGGCATCCCCCTCAGGATGCCATGCACACAAAATACTGCCTGTGGCATAGGTAAGTCACCCCTCTAGCAGGCCTTACAGCCCTAAGGCAGGATGCACTATACCACAGGTGAGGGCATAGCTGCATGAGCAATATGCCCCTACAGTGTCTAAATCTATTCTTAGACATTGTAAGTACAGTGTGGCCATATTAAGTATATGGTCTGGGAGTTTGTCAAAAATGAACT
This sequence comes from Pleurodeles waltl, assembly GCF_031143425.1. Taxonomy (NCBI): domain Eukaryota; kingdom Metazoa; phylum Chordata; class Amphibia; order Caudata; family Salamandridae; genus Pleurodeles; species Pleurodeles waltl. Next base: position 507,451,263 of record NC_090438.1, on the reverse strand, counting down.
CCACAGCACCATAATGGCTAGAGTGGGTACTGGGAAGTTTGGTATCAAACTCCTCAGAATAATAAACCCACACTGATGCCAGAGTTGGATTTATTACAAAATGCACACAGAGGGCATCTTAGAAGATGCTCCCTGTATTTTACCCAATCCCTCAGTGCAGGACTGACTGGTCTGTGCCAGCCTGCCACTGAGACGAGTTTCTGCCCCCCTGGGGTGAGAGCTTGTGTGCTCTCTGAGGACAGAAACAAAGCCTGCACTGGGTGAAGGTGCTTCTCACCTCCCCCTGCAGGAACTGTAACACCTTGCAGTGAGCCTCAAAGGCTCATGCCTTTTGTTACAGCACCCCATGGCATCCCAGGTAGTGGAGATGCCTGCCCCACCGGCCACTGCCCCCACTTTTGCCAGCAAGGCTGGAGGAGATAATGAGAAAAACAAGGAGGAGTCACCCACCAGTCAGGACAGCCCCTAAGGTGCCCTGAGCTGAGGAGACCCCTGCCTTTAGAAATCCTCCATCTTGGTTTTGGATGATTCCCCCAATAGGATTAGGGATGTGTCCCCCTCCCCTCAAGGAGGAGGCACAAAGAGGGTGTAGCCACCCTCCAGGACAGTAGCCATTGGCTACTGCCCTTTGACCTAAACACACCCCTAAATCTAGTACTTAGGGGCACCCCAGAACCCAGGAAATCAGATTCCTGCAACCTGAAACAAGAAGGACTGCTGACCTGAAAGCCCTGCAGAGATGAGGGAGACGACAACTGCTTTGGCCCCAGCCCTACCGGCCTGTCTCCTGACTCAAAGTAAACTGCAACAGCAACGCATCTGACAGGGACCAGCGACCTCTGAAGCATCAGAGGACTGCCCTGAACCAAAGGACCAATAAACTCCTGTGAGAAGCAGCTCTGCTCAACAACAGCAACAGCTTTGCAACTTTCTTGCAACTTTTAAAGACCTCATTCTTCCCGCCAGAAGCGTGAGACTTCACCCTCTGCACCCGATGCCCTGGCTTGAGCTCCAGAGAACCAACACTATAGGGAGGACTCCCAGGTGACTGCAACTTCGTGAGTAACCCGAGATGACCCCCCTGGCCCCCCACAGCGACACATGCAGAGAGAATCTAGAGGCTCCCCCTGACCACAACTGCCTGTAACAAGGAACCCGACGCCTGGACCAAGCACTGCACCCGCAGCCCCCAGGACCAGAAGGAACCGAACCTCAGTGCAGGAGTGACCATCAGGCGACCCTCTGCCTAGCCCAGTTGGTGGCTGACCCGAGAAGCCCCCCTGGGCCCTGCCTGCACCGCTAGAGTGACCCCCCCGGGTCCCTCAATTGATTCCTATTCAAAACCCGACGCCTACTTTGCACACTGCACCCGGCCGCCCCTGTGCCGCTTAGGGTGTGTTTTGTGTGCCTACTTGTGTCCCCCCAGTGCTCTACAAAACCCCTCTGGTCTGCCCTCCGAGGACGCGAGTACTTACCTGCTGGCAGACTGTAACCGGAGCACCCCTGTTCTTCATAGGCGCCTATGTGTTTTGGGCTCCTCTTTGACCTCTGCACCTGACCGGCTCTGTGCTGCTGGTGTGGTAACTTTGGGGTTGCCTTGAACCCCCAGCGGTGGGCTTCCTATGCCCAGGAACTTAGACTTGTAAGTGTCTTACTTACCTGACAAACTAACCATTACTTACCTCCCCCAGGAACTGTTGATTTTTGCACTGTGTCCACTTTAAAAAAAGCTTATTGCCATTTTCACTAAAACTGTGTATGCTACTGCTCTAATTCAAAGTTCCTAACTTACCTGTGTGGAGTACCTTGCATTTTATGTATTTAATTCAAATCTTGAACTTGTGGTTCTAAAAATAAATTAAGAAAATATATTTTTCTATATAAAAACTATTGGCCTGGAGTTAAGTCTTTGAGTGTCTGTTCCTCATTTATTGCCTGTGTGTGTACAGCAAATGCTTAACACTACCCTCTGATAAGCCTACTGCTCGACCAAACTGCCACAAAATACAGCATTAGAATTATCAAATGTTTTCCAATATCTTACCTCTAAAGGGAACCCTTGGACTCTGTGCATACTATCTCTTACTTTGAGATGGTATATAGAGAGCCAACTTCCTACAGGTATCTTGGACACCCTTAGTGTTTTCTCACACTCCCAGGGACCCCCTACACACTACACTAGCCTAGGGGTCCATTTGTGGTTCGTATTCCACTTTCTTAGTATATGGTTTGTGTTGCCCCTAGGCCTATTGCATCCTGTTGTATTCTACAGTGTTTGCACTACTTTCTGACTGTTTTACTTACCTGATTTTGATTTGTGTGTATATTTTGTGTATTTTACTTCCCTCCTAAGGGAGTATATCCTCTGAGATATGTTTGGCACATTGTCACTAAAATACAGTACCTTTATTTTGGTAACTCTGAGTATTGTCTTTCTTATGATATAGTGCCTATATGATATAAGTGGTATAGTAGGAGCTTTGCATGTCTCCTAAGCTGCTCTGCTATAGCTACCTCTATCAGCCTAAGCTGCTAGAACACTACTAATCTACTAATAAGGGATAACTGACCTAGCACAAGGTGTAAGTACCATTGGTACCCACTATAAGCCAGGCCAGCCTCCTACACTGCTGAAAGGCAATTCCTCCTAATAACTACTTTGAACGCATCCTATTCTAGTAGCTTGGATGCTGTTGAGCCATCATTAGTTTCAAAGTATACATCTATTGCCATACCAATAGTATCATTAAAGGCCTCATCCTCTAGTAGAGATAGTTGGAGCCCCCATGTAGGTTTCGGCGTCCGTATCCAGGACCATCCAACTTGGAGGAGCAATAGATTATGACCCGAGAGTGTCCGCATCAGGTATTCACTCACGAGTATCAACTCATGTATCTCTGGCGTACAGAGGAAGGTATCCAATCTTACATGTAAATCATGCGTAGGGGACTAGAAGGAGTAGCCTCTATTGTTTGTATGGTGGATGCACCAGGTATTGACTAGCCCCCAATTCTGTTGCCAGGAGCGGTATGCTTGGACTGTCCTAGACACCGGGGAAGAAGGTAAGGGGGGATGTGACCTATCTAAGGTCGTGTCTGCTACACAATTGAAGTCTCTCCCTAATAGAATTGGGCCCGTTAAGTATACTGCCAGTTGTTCTGATATGGAGGCTAGGAATCCCCCCGATCCGTGTTGGGGCTGTAAATGCTGCCCAATACTATCTCCCTTCCATCCAGCTTTCCGATTATTACCGTATAGTGACCCAAGGGGTCTATGATAGTTGCTGTGTGTTGATATGGTACTCCCGATTTGACCCATATCAAGGACCCTCTGGCGAAGGCTGAGTAAGTAGTATAATATACTTGACCTCCCCACCGCTTCTGAAGGGCACGGTCCTCAGCTGCATCTAGATGTGTCTCCTGTAGCATCGCTATTTGGACCCCCCACCGAGTAAGGAAGGAAAATACCTTATGACGTTTAGACATAGACCTCATCCCTCTAACATTCCTCGTGAGGAATTTTAGATTTAGTGTAGTATCCATTAACAGTGTACTGTAGAATCTGGCTACTGGTGCCTAGGCCTCTTGTCTTTCCTATTGGTGCCCTACTCACTTCCCCATGATAATGGCCCTCATTACAACCTTGGCGGTCGGTGGAATAGTGGAGGTATTACTGCCAACAGGCTGGTTGGACCTACCTCCACTATTATGACATTGGCGGTTTGGCAAAAGCCAAGGCTTCATCCACCCCATCCCCCTCACTAGAATCCTCACCCTCCCGACTCCCCAGCACATTTACACACATAGACGCATAAACATACACACATTCACCCACGTATTCATACACACTCAAAGCAACATCTGTCGGAGAACCCAACTTACCTGCTTGCAGAGGGTCCTCCGGCAGGAGACAGGATGCAGTGCTGCTGCCAGCAGCAGCGTCCACCAGCAAAACACCGCCAGGCCGTACCACCAGGCCCACCTTACCGCCGTCTGCTGCCATGACCGTCTACGGAATTCCGCCAGCCTTCTGGGGGAATTCAGTCTACGGTCATAATGGCATGGACGATCGGTAGCCACGGAGACAGTATGTTGGCAGCCGTCGCCGTGGCGGTAGGCGGCATTTGCCACCAATCTCATAATGAGGGCCTATATGTCTTATTTAGGCAACACAAAGTGGATTGATCTATAATCAAACAAAATTGTCCCCAACGCCCCTTCCCTAGGGCAAGGGACACAGGCCCTCATTACAACCCTAGCGGTCAGTGATATAGTGGCGGTAATACCGCCAACAGGCCAGCGGTAATAAATATTAAATTATGACCACAGCGGAAACCGCTCAGACAGACAGCCACTTTAACACACCGACTGCCAGGGCAAAATCAACAGGCACCACGGCGGTAACCTCCTACAGCCAGACGGAAGACAATGTTTCGTCCACTGTATAGTGACACACCAATCTGCCACCTTTTCCGTGGTGGTACCAACGACATCAAAAACCTGGCGGAAACACTGCACAGAAGGGAAACGACTCATGTTCTGCTCCACTATGAACATCAACGCCGGCGAAGACGACCACTGTGAGTACTGACTTCTAGCACACAGGGGAGGGGGAGGAAAAAGAGTCACACACACTCAACACCCCCACCCCCAACACAATACACACAAGCAGATGCAGTAACATTACTTATTCACCCCGTACCTCTCCGGAATAATGCAAGGACAACTACTATAGATTAAAAAGAGTGTAATAAGAGAAATATAGTAGTAATACGTGCATCCAAATAAAAAAGTATATACATATTCACCAATCGAGGGACACTGCCCAGTCCTCAATGTTCGTGGGCCACAGGGCCACATCACAAAGTCCAAGGCCCCACCTCACTCCTGCAACAACACGGAGAGAACACTGCAGGGGCATCAGGTTGAAAATAGCCACACACCTCAGGGGGACCGGGAATTGGGGGGCACTTGAGCCGGAAGATGGTACAACGCCACTGGTCCTGGAGGGGGCAACATGCCCATCACTCTGTCCTGGGGAGTGCAAGGCCACAGTCTTTCAAGTGGGTGACATGCCCACATGCTCTGGAGGGGGCAACATGCCCATTACTCTGTCCTGGGGAGTGCAAGGCCACAGTCTCTCAAGTGGGTGACTTGCCCACATGCTCTGGAGGGGGCATCGTGCCCTGTGAGCTTCATCCTGGGGAGGATGGGCTGAGTGGATGGCTTCTCCACTGGTTCTGGAGGGGGCATCGTGCCCAGTGAGCTTCATCCTGGGGAGGATGCAGTGAGTGGATGGCTCTCCCAATGGTTCTGGAGGGGGTATCGTGCCCTGTGATACAGATCTTGGGGAGTGCAAGGTCACAGTCTCTCACCTGGGTGTCATACCCACAGGAGTTGCAGTGGCCAGGCCGCACAACAGCCCTTTGACGCAGGACTACACACTGTCTGCAGGTGGTGACAGCTGCTCAGTGGTGGCAGTGGTGGTGCAGCTGGTGGACCTGGCAGTGGTGGGGGGTGGCTCCATCCAGCCCGTCCCCTGCAGCCTCTGACGGCTGCCCACTGGCGCTGCTGCTGCTGGTGGCAGTGCTGGCAGTGGTGGGGGGGCTCCAGCCCATCCCCTGCAGCCTCGGACGGCTTCCCACTGCCGCTGCTGCTGCTGGTGGCAGTGCTGGCAGTGGTGGGGGAAGGCTCCAGCACATCCCCTGCAGCCTCAGATGGCCGCACCACCATAGTTGGTGGTGGGGGCTCCGACTGAGTCCCAGTACCAGGCCCCTTGCCTCTACTGCCTGCTGCTGCAGGGCCCTTTCCCCTTCTTCCTGCAGCTGGGGATGCCTCCTTGCCCGACCTTCCTTCCTGCAGGTGGGCTGCCTCCTTGCTTCCAGCAGCTGGGGCTGCCTCCTTGCCCTTCCTTCCAGCAGCTGCGGCTGCCTCCTTGCCCTTCCTTCCAGCAGCTGGGTATGCCTCCTTGCTTCCAGCAGCTGGGGCTGCCTCCTTGCCCTTCCTTCCTGAAGCTGGGGCTGCATCCTTGCCCTTCCTTCCTGCAGCTGGGGCTGACTCCTTGCTCATGGACTCAGTGGCTGAGGTGCTTGCCTGGGTTTTGACCACCCTGGTTTAACATGAGGGACCGGGGGGGGGGGAGCGCTAGGGAAGAGGTCAATGTTGGTGAGGAAAAGCTTCTTAGGGACATTGGGGCGGGAAGAGAGAGATGGTTTGGGAGTGGAGGAAGAGGGAGTGGTAGTAGGTGGTGTCAGACTGCTGTGTTTGGGTGCAGGTGCATGGGCTGGATGCTGTTGTGAGGTGGATGGCTGCTGGGTGTCTGAGTGCTTGCGTTTGTGTACTTTGGGAGGAGGGCACACAGACACAGTGGGAGAGGACACAGGGGATGTGTGCATGGATGTGGGGGTGGTGACTGCCAGTTAGGGGTGTGTACTGATAGGTGTGCTGGTGATGGAGGTAATGGATGAGGATGTGGTGCATGCAGGTGTGAGTGTAGACGCAACTGAGAGGGAGGCGGAGGAGGAGGAGGGGGAAACAGTGGAAGCAGTTGATGTTGGTATGTCTGATTCTGGATGTTGTTTGTGTGAATGCCTGTGGGATGAAGTGTGGTGCTTGTGTTTGCCATGTCCCCTCTTGTGTGTTGTCCTGGGTGCCTGCTCGTCTGCCTGTGTGCTTGGGATAGGTTAGGTTTGGGGGGAATGGGATTGGGTGGAGGAAGTTGGAGGGTGGGGGGGTGGAAACAGGGACAATGGCTGCCATCAGAGAGGAGGCCAGAGACTGGATTGATATCTGTTGGGCCGCCAAGCCAGTGTGAATGCCCTCCAGAAATGCATTGGACTGTTGCATTTGGGCTGCCAGCCCCTGGATGGCATTCACAATGGTTGACTGCCCAAAAGAGATGGATCGCAAGATGTCAATAGCGTCCTCACTCAGGGCAGCAGGGCTAACTGGGGCAGGGCCTGAGGTGCCTGGGGTGAAGGAGATGCCCACCCTCCAGGGTGAACAGGTACGGGAAACTTGGTGGGAGGGCGTTGCTTGTAAGTGGGTGGCGGCTGTACCTGTAGTTGGGGTGGGCACAGAGGTGTCCCCCACCACCAGGGAGCTTCCATCGCAGGAGGAATCTGTGTCCGAACTGTCCTTTCCAGTCTCCGTTGTGGTGCTCCCTTTGCCCTCTGTGCCACTGGTGCCCTCACTGTCGGTGGATTTGGCCTCCTGGGTCCTGTGGGATGCAGCTCCCTCCATCGCCGGTGTCTCTGCTCCTCCGACAGATGATGCTAATGCACATAAGGACAGGATGACAAAACAAACAGAGGGCCGAAGAGACAAAGGATACACATGGTCACTGGCGCTAACAACACCACCGTTGGCGTACACAACACACTCACACACAGGAAACAGCCCTATGCATTAGGCAATGCACTACCAGTCACAATGCTTGTCACCAGCCCATGGATAGGGACATCTAACGCAAATTGCAGCATACCAGAGACCCACAGACCCCTGCCCAGTAGAGGATGCCTACTAGCTTGGTTGGAGGACTTTCACATCAGAGTCCTGTACAACATGGGACCTACTCTGCAATGCCAGGCCTGGCCTAGGAGCACCCACAGGGCCCACACCCCCAACCCAGATACCATCCCACCAGGCGTAAGTTGTAAATTAGGGCACTGTACTCACCCCCTTGTGGCAGCTGTGATGCCCCCAACTGCCCCTCTAGCTCCGGATAGGCCACTGCCAGTATGCGGGCCATCAGGGGGGTCAGGGTTCGACAGGCACCCCTTCCTCGTTGGGAGGCCATACCCAGCTGGGCCTCCTCCGTCTTCTGTGCCCAGCGTCTCAGGTTCTCCTACCATTTCCAACAGTGGGTGCTCCACCTGCCGTAGATCCCCAGCGTCCACACGTCCTTGGCGATGGCACGCCATATACCCTTCTTTTGATGGGCGTTGACCTGCAGGGAAATAGACATGGGGAAAGGTATTAGTCCGACTGTCCTGCCTTTTACACTCATGGCCCACCATGCCCCGTCCCACCCCATTAGCACAGACATGGCCCACCATACATGCTCTACGCTGCCCAGGGCCCATCCACCAACCCTTCCCCTATATAAGGCCTTTACACACAGCACTCCGTGTATTCACGCCCCATGCATCGTACTCACAGTGTACTCACCTGTTGGTCTGGAGGCCCATACAGCAGTCGGTACTGGGGTAGGACCCCATCCACCAGTCGCTCCAACTCAGCCGAGGTGAAGGCAGGGGCCCTTTCCCCAGTAACACGAGCCATGGTTGGTTCCAGACACAGGTCACAGCAGCACTTGCAGTGTAGGTCCTCTCCTGTTGAAGGTCAGGTAGCAAGTGAGTGCACAAATAGAATATGGCGGTCACATCCGCGGCGGTGCGTACCGTCACTGCCAGCGTACATCACCATTGGTCACTGGACCCCATAGGACCCAATGATAACCAACGAGGAGTAGCACGGCGGTTCTCGACCACATCCCGCAACGGCGCACAACATCATCGGAATTACCTCATTTCCACCTGTCCCTCCATACAGGAGAGGCGGACGCCATTTCAGGTCGGGTACAGACCATGGATCCTAACTGCGTCACAGTACACAAATGCACTGTTTGGACATCTCCAACAAAATAATGTTACAATCACAATATGCATTGAACTGTAGTGGTTGGAATATAGAGATAATGACCAGCTGCTCACTCTTTTGCCCCATAGATTGCAACCGCTGCAGATGAATAGGAGATGGAGACATCCCCCGTGTACAGACCCCTGATGGACTTGGTAGCAGGGCCACAATCACAGAGATGTGTGCCCATTTGGAGCCTGACCAAATATCTGCTATCCGTCACCCCACCAGGATCCCTCCTCTTGTGCAAGTCCTATTAGTGCTCCATTTCCTGGCAAGTGGCTCTTTCCAAGTGACAGTGGACTTGGCAGCAGGAATGTCACAGTCAGTGTTCTCAATAGTGCTGACCAGAGTGTTGTCTGCCCTGATTAAACACATGTGCAGCTACATCGTTTTCCCCCAGGTGGAGGATTTGGCCACAGTGAAAGCTGACTTCATTGCAATGGGACATATCCCCAACATCATTGGGGCAATAGATGGAACACATATTGCATATGTTCCCCCCCCCGGCGAAATGAACAGGTGTTCAGAAATAGAAAGAGTTTTCACTCCATGAATGTCCAGATGGTGTGCCTGGTGGACCAGTACACCTCCCACGTCAATGCAAAGTATCCTGGGTCTGTGCATGATGCCTTTATCCCGAGGAATAGCAGCATCCCAAATGTGATGGCCCAACTCCAGAGGCACAGGGTGTGGCTAATAGGTGAGCCCTGGTTCCCACCCAGTGGATGTTGGTGTATGGGTATGGTGTGGGCCCTAAGGGTGAGTGTGTGGCTAACAGTTGTCCCTCGATATTTGCAGGTGACTCTGGCTACCCCAACCTCTCATGGCTACTGACCCATGTGAGGAAACCAGGACAAGGGCAGAGGAACGTTACAATGAGGCACATGGGCGAACAAGAAGGATTATAGAGAGGACCTTCGGCCTCCTGAAGGCCAGGTTTTGTTGCCTCCATCTAACAGGTTGATCCCTGTGCTAATCACCAAAGAAGGTCTGCCAGATCATTGTGGTATGCTGTATGTTGCACAACCTTGCCTTGCGTCGCCAGGTGCCTTTTCTGCAGGAGGAGGAGGCTGGAGATGGCCGTGTGGTAGCAGTGGATCCTGTGGACAGTGAACATGAGGAGGCAGAGGATGAGGATGAGGACCACAGAAGTGAAATTATTCATCAATACTTCCAATGAGACACAGGTAAGACAGTGTTAATACACATATAATTGACAGTTTGATGTGTGACATTGTCACTGGCAGGCTGTGTATTCCTACTTCTGTGCCCACTCACTATACCCTTTGGCATCTCTTTTTGCGGATGTTGGTGCCCACTATTGCTCCTGGTGTGTTCAGTGCAGCCAACTACAGGTCTTTCCAATTTAAACATTACTGTACTGTTGAATTGCAATGTTTAAACCTGGTTAAACTAATAAGTTTTGAAAACATTTGACATACACCATAATTGTATTTTATCAAAGTGTGTTTATTGCTGTGCTCTGAAGAAGAGGGGGTAGTGCAATGGGCTGGGGTGATGATGGAGGAAAGTCCAGGTTAGAGGCCAGTCCATTTGTATCACAGGTGCATTGTCCAAGGGGGGGGGCACAGGAAGGGGAGCAATGGCAGTTCAAGGTGGACAGGGTGACAGAGTGGGACACAAGGGTGACAATCAGGAGAATCTTATTTCCTGGCGGGGGGTCTTGGCAATAGTCTCTGGCTTCTGCCTGGATCGCAGGGAACGTTTGCGGGGTGGTTCTCCTTCTGCAGGGGTTGGGGTGCTGGTGGCCTGGTGGTCTGGTGGTCCTGTGGCGGGCCTCCTGTCCACCAACGGCAGCGGAGGTCGAGGGCTGTTCAGTGGTTAGGCTAGTGTCAGGGACCCGATGGTGTGCCACTGCCTCCCTCATACTGTTGGCCATGTCTGCCAGCACCCCTTCAATGGAGACCAGGGTGGTGTTGAGGCCTTCAAGTCCTCCCTGATTCCCAGGTACTGTCCCTCCTGCAGATGCATGTTCTCCTGCAACTTGTCCAGAATCTGGCTCAGCGTATCCTGGGAATGTTGGTATGCTCCCAGGATCATGGTGAGTGCCTTCTGGAGGGTCAGTTTCCTGGGCTTGTCCTTCCCCTGGTGCACAGCCCTCCTCCCAGCTTTCTTGTTGTCCTGTGCCTCTGTCCCCTGAGCCCGTCTGCCCACCGCCACTGACCCCAGGTCCCTGATTGTCCTGTGTTTGTGGTGTGCCCTGGAGTCCTTGTAATGGTGGACACACTGCTGATTAATGGGTCCTGGGGACATAGGTATGGGCCCACGTGGTGGGTGCTGTGGTGGTGTTTCATAAGGGGGAAGGCTCTGTGGTGGTGTGAGAGTGTGCATGGGTAACCGACTGTCCGGAGGTCCCAGATGGGCCAGGTTAGTCATCCAGATCTAGGTGACCAGAGCTGCTGTCATCACTGTGGGCCTCTTCTGTGGGGGGACTGGATATTGCTGGCACCTCTTCGCCCCTGACATTGGCTGGGTTACCTGTAGGGCTGTAAATGCAGTGTTATTATTTCTGTGTGTGACATATTGTGCATATGTGTGTTGCCCTCTTTGGTTGTATTTGCCGTGGCAGCTTTCCCTTGTGTGAGTTGTTATTTGGTGGGCTAAGTGATTCTCTCTAGTGTGCATGCTGTGGTGATAGGTGCCCATGCAGATCTGTGAGGGGTGTCCATGCATTGGTGTTGCATGCAGGGCTTGGCATTGGGATGAGTGGGTTGTGATGGTGGGGTGTGTGGGAAGTGGTGGAGTGATGGGAGTGAGGGTGAGGGTGGGGTATGTGATGGCAAGCAGGTAGGTGGTTGGTAGTAATAGGGAATTGACTTACCAGAGTCCAGTCCTCCTGCTACTCCTGCCAGGCTCTCAAGATGCATGATTGCCAAGACTTGCTCCTCCCATGTTGTTAGTTGTGAGGGAGGTGGTGTGGGTCCACCGCTAGTCCTCTGTACAGCGAGTTGGTGTCTTGCTGCTATGGAACATATCTTCCTCCATAGGTTGAGCCACCTTTTCCTGATATCACCCCTTGTTCTTGGGTGCTGTCCCACAGCATTGACCCTGTCCATGATCCTCCGCCATAGCTCCATCTTCCTAGCAATGGATAGCTGCTGCACCTGTGATCCAAATAGCTGTGGCTCTACCCGTATGATTTCCTTCACCTTGACCCTTAGCTCCTCCTCAGAGAACCTGGAGTGTCGTTGTGGTGCCATGCATGTGGTGTGAGTGGTTAGGGTGTGTGGGGTGATGTGTTGGGGTTTGTGTTGTGAGGTGCGTGGGTGGTGTGTAGGTGATGGTGGTATGTGGCTCTGGTTGTGTGGGCGCTCTTGCTGTCTTTTTCTGTTGGCAATGGTTTGTAGTCATAAAGGGTTGTGGGTAATGTGGGTGTGTTTTATAGTGGTGTGGGTGTGGTGGGTGTATCGGTGTCAGGTGTGTGTTATTTAAATTGACCAATGTGGTGATGTTTTGTATGTCTGTGTGTATTGTGACCGCGATTGAATGTCCGCTGTGGTGATTCGTGGGTCATAATGTTGTGGGTGTTGTTCTGTTGGCGTAACGGTGTGAGTTTGGATACAGCCAGCTTATCACTGACCTTTGGGCTGGCAGACTTGTGTGTGTGGCTTGGATTGGTATGTGTGTGTCATAATATGTTTGGCGGATATCTGCTGCCGCGGTGGTATGTTGGCGGCAGTCGGCATGGCGGTAAGTGGGATTTACCGCCAATGTCATAATGAGGGCCATAGTGTCCTCGCCCAAACTGTAAAACAACACAACTTCAAGAGTGTTCATGAGCACTACTGTGCAGGTCACGGTATGTGTGGGGGTGGTGGTTTTGTGGCTCTGCTTCCGGGTGCTCCGGGATTCCCCTGGCCCATCCCTCCCCCTTCGTCTCTGTGGATAATACTTGCAAGGAGTCTGAAGTATATGAGAGGGGCATTAGTGTCAGTAGTGGGAAGGAAGTAAGCGTCTCTCCTCTCTTCGCCCATCTAGGGCCCAATCGTAGATTGGTGGGTGGTGAGTCTACGTAGGTTCCATCTTGATGGTCTGGCCTTGTTTTATAGAAGTTCATCAGCTGTGCCTGGGGTGACCATAGGCAGGACCATGCTCGATTGGGTTGAGGTCACTGTCTCACTGTCGGAATCTGTCTATTCAGCTCCCCCCTGTTGGTTCGAAGGCAATGTATCATCAGATATCTACCCCATCAATGCAATGGCTGCCCCCACCCGCTGTTTTTCTTCCTGTGCTTCTTCAGGGGTAGGTGGATCAATCCGAGGAGAGGGTCATCTCCTCCTCGACCGGGGTCAGCGTTGTCTCTTATTGCGTTGTGAATTGGTGCTTGAGCCCAACCTCGATTCTAGCCAGGTCCGTGCTTCCTCAAGAGTAGAGAAAAATTCCACCCCTGTCTGGGTGACCACTTGAAGTCTAGCTGGAAACAACATAGAGTACTGGATTATTTAGTTCTCTGAGCCTGTGCTTCACAGAGGTATATGCTGCCCTTTGTCGTTGGACTTCTCGAGAAAAGTCTGTGAATATGGATATTTTACTGTTGACAATCTTCAGCTCATCCTGCAGCAAAGTCTGGCAAGGTATGTGGTCTCTGTCTTTGAAATTAAGAAGTCTTGTTATCACCAGTCTCAGAGGAGTTCCTGGGGGTGGTGCTTTAGCAGGTACTCTATGAGCTCTTTCTAGCACAAAAAAGGGCAAAAGCCCCTCTGGGGCTACTATCGTTTGAAGCCAGTCTTCCAAATATCCCACCATGTCAGATCCTTTGATTTTTTTTCCAGGAGGCCTATTATTCTGATATTATTATACCTCGCTCTGTTTTCTGCATCTAATACTCTATTTTCTAGTGTTTCGAGGTGCTTTTCCATGGTGCTCAAGCAGTTGTCGGTTAGGGGCCAAGGCAGGGACGCTTCTGCCAAGTTCCGTTCCATCGTAGTGAATCTCTCCGCTAGTCGCTTGTGGTTGTCCCGAAGGAGGCCCAGGTCTATACTAAGCATATCTTTCTTGACTTCTAGAGCTGCTCGGGAGGCCTCGATGGCCTGGAGGACATCTTGAAGCATCGGTGTGGTAGGCGTCTTCTCCACCGGTGGGAATGTAGCTGGGTCCACAGCATCTTTGAGTGGTCAGGGCGTTAATGGATCCCCCATGTTGCAGTCTCTCTTTTTAAGGGCTTTCCCCATTTGGTACTTTCCCCCCTGGATGTGGCTGTCTTGCCTGATTCGTGTTCTGGGGTTTGGGCTATGGTAATGAGCCCTATCCCGCAGTGGACTTTATTGTTTGGGTGCCCCTATGGGTTCCTCAGAGCTCGATTTGTAAATAAGCCTTGTTATCCGAGTCTTCTTCTGTTGGATTATTATCTCCACTCCTATGGTGTTATGGGGTGTAGACCTCCCTGCGGCTCCACAGTGGTGGTCCAGGGACTTCCACTCTGCGCCAGATCTCTCCCTCTCCTGGCATGAGGGGCTGCTGCCAGTTACACTGGATAGCATTGCCACAGATAGAAAATGTGGAGCTTACTTTATTTCTTCACACCCTTCAATGTGTTAAAGGTACGCCCGGCAGCCAGGGCTGTCGGTGAGCCTTTAAGATATGTCCATCCATGGTCAGCACATGGCTCTTGTTGCCTCTGCCTGCTGTCAGGGCCGCCCAGGATGTTCTCGCTTTCGTCTGGAGTCCGTACACCCTCCTGCCTGGTGCTGCGCGACTGTGGTGGCCAAGTTCCAATCTCTATGGTCCGCCAGTACGGACCCTGTATTTAAGGGATGATCCCCACGTCATTCAGGGCCATGGTTCTTCATGGGTCCACTCGCCAGGTGGGGACGGGGCCCCACCCTCCCCAGGCTCTGCTGTCACTCCCCCTCCTCACCAGTAAGGTTTTGGCAGCCATGGGCCTTCCGCGCTTTCATCTGTCCCCTTTTCTCCGTGTCTCCTCCCCTACCTCGCTTCTTCTGGGGCAGGGCCTGGAAGCTTGCCCGGTGTTCCTGGCGCACCAATGTCTCACCGGTTCCCTGCTGGGTTGGCTCTTTGCCAGCAGCGATGCTCTAGGTGCCACTCAGCCCCCACCCCGCAGCGCTCCACTCAGCTCTCCGCACCCCCGTCACACAAGGGAGGCCTCTATTTTGGCTGGATGCTCTCCGTTTCACCGGGCAGCGCTATTAGCCATTGGATTCCTGAGTGACTCGGGACTGGCACAGGTACCCCCCCAGTCGATTCTCCATGTCCCCTCCTCCACCTCGCCTCTTCTGGGGCAGGACCCAGGCACTCGTTCGGTGTTCCTGGTGCACAGGCCTCGGTGCCGATCTCAGTGCTCGTCTCACCGGTTTCCCGGAGCTCTGCCGGCCTGGCTCTACACCATTGGCGAGGCTCCAGACGCCACTCACCTCCCCAGTTGCGGCATTCTGTTCGGCTCTCCGCTCCCTCTTCACACAGGGGTGGCCGCCATTTTGGGTGGACTCACTCTGTTTCGACGAAAGCTGGTCCAGGGAGCTGTAACAGCCAGCACTATTAGCTGTTGGAGTCCCGATTCACTCGGGGATCGGCACCAGTCCCCCCCAGTCGATTCCTCCTCGCAGGATGGTCTATGGGGATCACGAGGCGGCCGGGGGTCCCGGAGCTCCCGCGTTCTGCTGCCTACTCCATTTAATGCTTGGACATGCCCCTCGTCGGTGAACATATAAACAGAAAGGAGAGGTTTTTAGTAAAAGCATAAAACTGCTAAAGTTTTCCACTAGATAGCAGCTGAGCAGAGGTGAATATTACTAGTCCCTCCAGCCTGCACCAACAGTTCCTGCTTTGGCCTGCATTTCAGCAAAGAGAGAGATGGAAGCCTCAACTGCTGCAGCTTTGCATGTGTGAGAAATGCAGGAATAGTAGCTGGGTGCTGGGCTCAGATAGCCATCTTGAAAGGTGTTCATAGGCTTGTGCTGCCCTTCTTCTCCTATAAGGCAAACAGTGAACTGCCTGCTGGCCATATAAAGCCAGAGTCATCACATTCCAGGCTGGAATAGTCATGTCTGGTCGTTTACGGAATATTTTCAAGGAACAAATGTACCTCTTATAACATTTTCCCTTTTTCCCTTCACTCAATTTGGCTCTCGCATTGAGAGCAGTCTCTTATTTCCTGTCCTTGAACCAATAATTACCCATAAAGTATTTATTTGGCATACTCAGCTTAGTTTCAGCATGACAAACTGCAAAAGATGAATACCAAAGAAATTTACTGTAAAATATATTAAATATACACATTTCTTTTGTCCCATTCATAACCTCATAAAACGTTTATGTATATCACATGTAAAATTGATTGTGAGTGATCCGTCATAAATTGACATTTTTGTTTTTATTTGAACTAAGAGAATAAGAAGGCAAGGCAGGCATAGTCCTTGTTATATTGTCTATTTAGGGTCCAACCTTCCTTGCTTTATAAAACTCCCTAACCTCCATAAAATATCAAGCAACTCTAGTTACAGCTATGCCAACCCTGAAACTGAAAACGCTGAACTATATACAGTGCCTCCTGATGTGCAAGTGTAAAAATGTTTTATTGTTAGGTAACTTGGCGTAGAGGAAAAAATGAATGGTGGGGTGTGGAGAAACTAAGGAGTTTGTTGTTTACCTGTCTCTGTTAAGGAGAACCCAGTAGTGAGCCCACCTATATCCCCACACATGCCCTTCAGGTAGGTCATCAACCCTGGATGGGACTCCAATTCATACTTGTTCCTCCCGTGACATGGTCTAAACTATTTTGGAATAAACCCACCTTCTTTAGGAATTTGAATGTGCCTCCCTGAGGAAGGAATGTGCTTGCAATATGAAATTGTGTACTTTTATTGTACATTTTTACATTGACTTTGTACAGTGCTCTACTACCTAGTGTTGAAGCCCAATCTTGCACATCAAACTGGAGGCAATAATGTGCAAAAAACTAAAAAACTAAACGGCAGACCATCTCTATCAGGGCACCCAGGATCTGACACAACATTCCTGTATTTATTTGTGCCTCACAAACCCTGCTCAGGAACAACCTAAAAACACTCCTCTTTAAAGAGCACTACACCACAATGCAGTAACAGTTCACTTATCCAAGAACCCTGTGTCCCTCCAATTAGTTGTTGACACTGCAAGGGACTCCGCAGTGTATAGGATTACATCTATGATTATAATACCTTCATGCCAGTTATTTTCAGTTATATAAATTTCAGGGAGTAAAATGGAAATACTCCTGAGGCCGGGCTCACATCCCCCCACGTGCCAAAAAAAAGTAGCGTAATGGGGAGCAGTGGTCAATGACCACTAGGTCAAGGGAGTGGTGGGTCAAACAATTTTGGGAACCACTGACAGGAGGAAATGCAACCAAGGTAAGGTACCACAGTGTACTCAGGATCCTAAACTAAACCTTCTCATGCTCCATCAATGATGTCGGAATCAAGGCATATAAGTACTGAATCACCTACATGGAAAAATCACACACCTACATGTGAAAACCGAAAGTGTTGTGTAACGGTCTATAGTATAAAGGTACCTTTATCTACATCATGTTGTCCCATAGGGAAAAGGCCTACATTGACATACGTATGTGTTAGTCTACGTTCAGCACAACATCTTGCCATACAAAAAGCATTAACTGATGTTTGGATAAAGAAAAGAAATTAAAGATCCATGTCACATGTTGGAAATTGCTTACACTTACTAAACAAATAGCCATGCTAAATTAAGTACAAAAAATCAAAGGCCTTGCAGATGTCATATAGGCAAGCAAAGACATCATAAGTGACAAAAGGACAAATGTACGTGTGAGTGTCACAGGTTGGCACAACCTATGTAGGTCTGAATGTATGCACGAGATTTGGATCATAAAGTTGCTACTTTGCAGACATATTGAGTGCAAACAACATAGAACTGATAAGAACATTCAAAAGTACTTATTATAGTAATCTACTGCCTAAACATGAAATTCATCATGTGTATGTGTTCTGTTTCACAACATGGACAATGTGCAATGCCACATAGAAGTTGAACATATATGTGTAAAGCCATGGTCAACAGTACGCCTAAGTAACAATGTACAAAATCATTGAATGTGGGTATGCTCCACTTTTTAGGTGACCAGGGATATGGGTTGCAGCCATGGAGCATAATCCCATTCAACAACCCACAGATGGAGGCTGAATTTTTTTTTTTCTCAGCACTGACAAAGGTAAGGAATGTCGTTGAAAGGATGTTGGGGGTCTTAAAGTCAGAGTTGCGCTGCCTGGACATGTCAGACGGAAGACTCATACTCACCTCCTATGGTCCTATGGTGTGCAAAATCCTCTTTGTGTGTGCAATATTGCATAATATCTGCTTAAAAATAAACGTGCTGTGGGACTGTGAGCCACAATTTCATCACAAGCTCTAAGAGGGTGCAGACATACAGCACACAATGGCAGGTCAGTGGAGATTGGACCAAATAGTGGTCAAATTATTTTGAATAATGAATAGCAAATTATAGTAATACTGACAGCAAATATGTCAACTTATCTAGTAAATGTGTTTTTGAAACATCCATTGCGTTGTGTATGTGTGAATGTGAATGTAGATATCAAGTCACATCTCCTTAACTAGATGCAGGGCGCAACCTGTATAAATCATGATTAATGATCTGTTGATAAACATGAGGCCATATCTTCAACTAAGAAAAAAAATTGATGCAGCAAGCTAATGAAAGGGACAGAGCAGGATTGTCAGACATCTAGATATATATAGGACATTCCTGGATTGTCAGATATCTAGGTATATATGGGACTGTCCTCCCTCCCTCTCTTAAGCACTGTCTTTCTGTGTTTTGCTGCATCTACCAAAAGGTCAGTCCCTAAAGCAATCTAATAATTGTAGTATGTCACACATATGGACTAGCGTGCAGAATTGCAGCACTTTGCTGGAGCACATGTCCCAGCAAGTATCATCACAGATCATGGGTGACAGCTCTCATAAACAAATGCCTAGTCTCATGAGTAGGTGCTAAAATGTCATTTATAAAGAATGCATTCATGCATGTGTGGGGATCCACAAAACAGCACACATGTAACACCTTTCCAGGGCTGATTGATGTTAAGACTACATTTGCCCACTCTTGATACAATACACATTTACTATGCTTTGTAGACAATGCAAGGAGGCTGAAATGCCTATAATAAACTGCTCAAGTAGCAATGTGTAGCATTTATCAGAAAAGTAAGACAAGGGAGATGTTTGCCAACCATCACGTCAGGAAGACAGAGATGGGTAATGTGTGAAGCATGTAGGTCAAAAAGCAGCCACAAATGGTTCTGGACACACACATTTTCATTAAATATGGTGCAATGGTGTTTTTGCGTAGGAAATTTACCCTGCATGGTAGGATTTTATACCCTTGGCCTTAGTGCCCAACTGCATTGTTGTCTGGGCCACTGATGCTGGATGTTTCTATAGGGTAACATGGAATATGCATGTGTGCCCTGACAGGTCTGTTTAATTGATTTCAGACCGGTTGGACTAAGAGGGACACCCAAAGACCTAACATCATTGTTGATGTAAGCTACTGCCTTTGCCAGGAGTGAAACAGAGCAAATGTGGAGTTGCAGCATACTGTTTAATGATCAGTAGTAGCAAAAATGACAATTCAAACCTGGGTCACTGCAGCGAGGCCTACTCGCTCAGTAACCTCTTTTAAAGTCATGCTCAGTGTGCTTCAGTCACACCATCCCGACATCAGGGTGAACTGTGTTAGACCTGACAGTCTTAGGGTGGTCACCCCCAACTTTTTGCCTACCTCCCTCCACTTCACTTTTCTGACACTGTTTTTGTTGGTTTTACATTTAAGACTCTGCACACTTTACCACTGCTACCCAGTGTTAAAGTGCATATGCTCTCTCCCTTAAACATGGTAAAATTGGTTCATCCCAAAATGGCATTTTTGGTTTACTTATAAGTCCTTAGTAAAGTGCACTACATGTGCCAAGGGCCTGTAAATTAAATGCTACCAGTGGGCCTGCAGCACTGATGGTTCACCCACATAAGTAGCCCCTTAGCCATGTCTGAGGCCTGCCATTGCAAGGCCTGTGTGTGCAGTTTTACTGCCACATCAACTTTGCATTTAAAAGTACTTGCCAAGCCTTAAACTCCCCTTTTTCGACATATATGAAGGCCGTAGGTAACCCATAGGGCAGGGTGCTATGTAGGTAAAATGCAGGACATGTTCATATGGGGTTTATATGTCCGGGTAGAGAAAAACTCCTAATTTTGTTTTCCTGCTCCTTTCATGGACTAGCATTAGGACTGCCCTCATATACTTTTTGAGTGTTAGATTCTGATCTGAAAGGGGTAACCAGGTCATATTTAGTATGGCCAGAATGGTAATAGAAAATCCTGCTTATTGGTGGGGTTGGATTTTATATTTCTATTTTAGAAATGCCACTTTTAGAAAGTGAGCATTTCTCTGCACTGAAAACTATCTGTGCCTTCCAGCTTCTATCCAATCAACCTCTGGTCTGTGCTGGTTGACAGCTCCTTTGAGCATTTCACCCAGACAACCACAAATACAGGACACTCAGTCACATCTGCATTCATCTGCATACTGAATGGGTCTTCCTGGGCTGGAAGGGTGGAGGGCCTGACACATTTCAAAGGTCAGTGGCCTGCCCTCACACAAAGGACTGATAACCCCCCACAGTGACCCTGGCTAAAAGGGATGGGCTGAAAGGGGAAATTGTGCACTTCTAAACCGCTCTTTGAAGTCTCCCCCACTTCAAAGGCATTTCTGGGTATAGAAACTGGGTCTCTGACCCCACCAAGTCAAAATCTTCTGGACCTGCACCCTCTCGGAGGAGCTGCCTGACTGCCCAAAGGACTTATCTGGACTGCTTTGCTGAGGACTGCTGCCCTGCTGGCCTTTGACTTTGCTGGAAGGACTCTGCATTCCCCTCAAGTGCTCTACAAGGGCTTGGATTGAGCTTTCCTGATGTTTCTGAAATCTCCAGCCAACAAAGGTTTTCCTCTTCAAGAAATTCCTTGTGCTTCGAGAATCGATGCAACACCTGCAGAAACTGACACAAAGCATGCATCGCGGCGGAGAATTTGCCGCACAGCTGACCGGAACAGCTCAGCACCGACTTCCCAACTGGAAATTCAATGCAGCGCCTGACTTGCGACGGAAAATGTGACACATCACCTACCATATTGACGCAACACCTGCTCCTTCTTCCAGTGCATCAAGGATTTTCAACACATTGTCCCTGGGCATCAAATATCACCGCATCACTGTGAGGAACCAAGACTGTACGGCAAAAAATTACGCAAGCCCTTGCAGTATGGAAAATCCAACACAACACCTTATTTTTCCACGCATTTCCTCCTCTGTGGTCTCCATGCATCGTTAATTTTGACGCATCCTAGGTACTGTGTGTAACAAAGAAAAAACTGTTTATTTCTAAGGATTGAGCCTTTCAAACCTTTTAAAAGTGATATTTTAACTTATGCTTATTAGATCTTTGTTGTTTTTACCTTATTTTATTCAGATAAATATTATCTCTTTTTCTAAACCTGTGTGGTGTATTTTTGTGGTGTTTTCACTATGTTACTTTATGATTTATTGCACAAATACTTTACACATTGCTTTCTAAGTTAAGCCTGACTGCTCAGTGCCAAGCTACCAAAGGGTGGGCACAGGAAAATTTGGATTGTGTTGTGACTTTCCCTGACTAGGATTGTGGTCCCTATTTGGACAAGGGTGTATACCTCTGCCAACTAGACACCCCATTTCTAACACCTTGGAAGTGCGTTTCTGTGTGATAAAATCACGTGCAGACTCCATTTGTAAGATACCCACAACACATAGGTTGAAATGTGGAACAGTGTTCACATGGTCAACATGTTTGTGCTGGTAGTGTGTGTTCCAAGTGGCACACTCTAATACATTACAAAGGGACTGTAGTACAGAACAATGTGCGCAGACTGAGTCTGTGTGCTGCATGTCAGTATGCTGCTGTTAGCATGATGCATGTGGATTATAGTACAGGTCACTAAATGTGCTGTGACTGTACACTGAGTGCTGAACTGCCTGCACTGCTACATACCATGGAGGACTTTGGTTTCTTTTGTGGGTAAGGTCCTGGCTACCTGGGCATAACATTATTATTAGAGAAATACCATCGGACAGAGGGCCTCATTTACAAAGGCATTGCACCACCGGAATGTCACTTTTTCTGACGTTTTGGTGGCCCAGAACCCTGCTCCATATTTACAAAGTGGTGTTAAGCCATTTGTGTGACTTAACGCAGCCTTGTAAACGTGGCCCCTTTACACGCTTCGCTTTGAGTGAAAGGGGCGTGCAATGGATGTTGCTCTGGGCGTTCCACCACAACACACATTGCATTTTGACACTGCCCCAGATTTACGAGAAATCGTAAACCTGAGGCAGCACCAAAAACTATCACCACCCAAGGGTTAGAGTGGTGCAACAAGGAGAAATACTTCTCCTACTGCAGCACACATAGAAGGAGCAAATTGCCATTATTGATTGTTTATGTGAAGGAAGGGACATCTTCCTGCATGTAAGCCATCATTCCCTTCAACACAGGCACCCTTGCATTCTTGTGCAAGGGTGCCTGCACTGGGCCTTGGCAGCTAATTTTAGCGTCAGCGCTAGGGAAAACACTGGGGTGCACCTCATTGTACTAAATATGGCACATCCCTGCATTTCTGAAATGACACAGTGCGGCGTTGCAAAATTTGCTGCAGCGTTATGCTGCACCACTTCTTTGTAAATGAGGCGCAGAGTTTGATAATCAAGCAAAGTGCAGGCTGGGTGGGACATGCTCTGGAGAATGGTAGAGCCAGCCTGTCCCTATGCTACTCTAACTTTGTGTTGAATCAGTGATACTCCACAAGGAAGGGGCCTGGACATATCTCAGGAACAGAGAGATGGAGCTGAATAGGTAATCTAAAAGAGTGGGGCCAGGGAATGAACCGAAAATGCTATGCCGCCTCAAGTGAAGGGCAACCAGGAGATGTAGATTTATTTGCCATTTTTTCCTCTTTCTATGTGTGATGGATTCTGCAGCACATAAGAAAGTGGACAATGCCACAGGCAATTGTTTTTGTGCAGGAAGGTGCCCTGCCACCATGTTGCAAGGGTGCCTGCGTTGCCGCTAGGCAGGTCTTTGTGTGACAGTGCTGGGAAACGGCAGAAATAGTCCGTATTATGTTGGATGAGTTGCATGCCTGACCTTTCCCTGTCACATAGAGCTGCACAAGATGACTTGCTGGGCAGCACTGTGTGACTTCTCGTTAAACGTGCCCCAAAATGTAGCTGCTATGTGTGTATGCCTTGTGACACAAAAGTCAAGCAAGAGTGACACAAATGGTATCAAAGTATCAAAAGGTCACACTATGCAGCACATTTCTCATACATTTGGTCTTGTGTTATATGGAGCAAACACTCACGAGCCCAAATAATGGTAAGCATGTCTTGATATACACTATTTATCAAGAACACACCCTGATGAATGTATTTACATGCCATAGTAATGGGATACAGGACATATTGCTGTTTTTAGCCACTCAGCTCATGCTGACACTGCACACTGTCAGTCAATCTGCCACCCTGGATAAATTCCCATCACATATCACTATTCATACTGCACATGGTATGAGGTTTGTCTGTGTGGCAAGACTAGTATGTATGTACCAAGTGACGCATTTATAATCAGTACACACAGCACAGCACAAGTTACCTTGCTGTGCAGACCCAAAGTGAAAGGGCAGGAATGCATCGTCTTTAAACTTTATGGTGCATTCCTGTCCCTTCCCAACGCAAGACAACTTTTTTCTGCCTAGTGCCAAAGGTTCCACTCTCGTGTCATGGTGCAAAGGGACATGAGATGATGCTGGCCAGCAGTAATTAAAACATCCCATGTCTGAAGTATGCTTCACGTGTGTGGTGTTAGATATCTCTGACCTTTTACCTCCAGTTAGGTCAGCCCTGACTAGCTGCATTCCATATTTATACAATGTATACATATGTGTGTTAAGAGTGTTGAAAGTTTGAATACACTGGGATTTCATAGTGTTTATTTTTTTATTTGAACTGTGTAGTTGCACTATTTATGATGTATTGTCTAAATCATTGTCTTGTAAGTGGACATGTGCCTTTCACCCAAGGAGAAGTGGGCAGCTTCTGGGATCCTAATGCAACAAGTAAGTGTAATGAGTACATCGTTGTAGCTCTGTGATCTCTACATGCGATCCAGTGTGATGTGTAATGGAAGGTATTCATCACCTGCAAAGAAATGACAGTCAGTGTGCCAACACAAAAGACTGTGTTCACAGAATCATATAGAAATGACAATGAGGCATGTTATTGTGATTGTACTGGCAATATAATCAGGGCCACTAGATGTATGCAATTATGCATCTGTAGTGATGTTCCCATATGTATAGAATTGATGTATTTGGCACATGATCCATCATCTGGCACTTAATCTGTAGATGTTCACCACAAACAAATTTTGTCCTAACTCAAACGGTATAAAAGTGACAAAAAATGTATCAACAGGTGTCGCTGCAGGCAGCAATGACATTAGCAAAGCTGGTCTGGTCACGTTTCTATTGCTGATTGCTATATTTGAGATTGAAGCTGGTACTAATGAGGTGCAAGCAACACCCAGACAGTGTTACCAACTTAAAACATGAAGGAATATTGAAAAAAACTATTACAAAGTGTGTGTCATTATGCTGCATATTTTGCTTTATACTGCAGCATACTATACTCAAACCTGCTGCATAACTTTAACCTCTCCTGCAACATAATTCCAGTGACTGAATATAGGTGTTGGTAAAATTCCTGCCTATCAATACTTCAAATATGGGGGACTCATACCTGTTCCTGTACCTGTGTGTCAAATCTAGGTAAATTGAATAAACATGGAGGACAGTGTCGGCAGGGTAGCCATCAAATTCCAATCATTTTACTACCAATAGATGCTGGGAATGTGGTAGTGACATCCAAAGTTTTTCCAGATCATGATTTAGACCCAATGAAAGGGTAGAAACGGCATCTCAACATGTGTTCCTATGAGTGTGTGTACATTTTATGAAGTGTGGATAATTTTTCTGTTTAAACATGTAATCCTGCCTTGGGGTGACTGGGCCTCCCTCAGAGAAGCCCATGTCATACCTATATGAAATAGAGTGATGGAGAAGCAATTCCACGGATGCCCTGGAGGCTGGATCGCACAAGATAGCCACACAGCAAAGGAAGTCCAGCCATGCCGTGCCGGAGCCTCCACATTTTTAATTGATCCGGCAGATGCGGAGACTGAATAGGAGGATGGCTGGGATTAAACAAGCAGGCCAGCATAAGGGAGATTTTGGTAACCTGCCAGGAGGCACTGGAATGTATTATCAGTCAAATATGACTCTCTCCCTCAGAACATTCCGTTCCCCAGTCATTATTTGGAGTTGTTTTTTATAGTCAGTAGGCATAGTGTTAGGGTTTAGTAGAGGTATAGGTTTGGAGTATATACATTTTAGATAATATTTTTGTAGACAGTAGTTCTCAAGTGTGTTGTTATAATGTAGTCTTTGAAGTGGGTGGGGGGAGTTTAATGTTTTGTGTGTATAAAAAAAAGAAAAAAAAAGGATTATATGTGTGATTAGTATATGTTTAGGATATATTTGATGTTTGTATAGTACTGAGCTATTTGTATTGAGGAGTTGGGAAGTTGATGTTTGACTTGTCATGTGTGTACAGTGCTTAAAATAGATTAAGATAGCATAGGCTAGTGTTACGGTTAGTGTAGACTAGTGTAGGTGTAGGCAGTTTAATAGTTAAATAGTTTTTATACATTAAACAAATCTTTATTCTCTAGTTGATTATCATTTAATTGGTAAGAACTCTATTGTGTTAGGTGACTTGGGTACACGATGTAACTGACATCAGGTCTTTGTAGGTATATGTAGCTTTGTCAGAAGCCTATGGACAACTGTAAGTCTTCCTCAGATTTAAATTCTGTAGGAAACAATTTCCATACTTAAGACATAATAAATGTGACCCACAAATTGATCTGACACAAGTATTCTCCTACTGAAGCACCCTTTGTGAAAGTGAGTGGGAAGGTACGAGTTTAAGTGGTATTTTTCATGTACAATGCTGCTCCTGTCTGCACTGTGGCATAAACTGCTGCATAGCCTTTATGGTAACACCATTGAACAAGGTGCTCTGCTTTGTTGTGTGGATTTTTATTGTGCAGGAAGTACCACATGGTTGGACAGCGCCCATCATAAGTTACAATTTCTGCTTGCTTTGTGTGCCACATCAGGCAGCTCATTTATAATTTGGGAACACAAATGTCTTCTTACCACACGTCTACCGTTTACCCATCCCTGGAGAGGTGTAGCATTTATGCAGGCTCACTGGTGTCCCACCAATGGAAAAACTGCATGCGCAAATGATTTGAATAGTGGATGCACTCATGCAACACATGTGAGGCCTCTCTGTGGCAGAGTATCAGCGTACATTTATTTGAGCCTCTATTGAGGAAATGTATGTACACTTATCAGTACACACAGGTGAGGCAAAGTTCACTTGCATGTCTTATGCACAGTCATTTTTAGTATTGGCTTGCCCTTGACATTCTTGTGTGGCACAAGTACAATGCTAAGCCATGTCGACTATGGATATAGCTACCATGCTAGTATATGTGCAACAATCAAAACTTCGGTGTTATTTAGCATGATTTGGGAGACAAGTGATTTTTTTTTACACATTTTGAAATAATGCATTACTCTTGACATTGCAACATTATTGTGGACATTAGTTACACTGCTTTTACCTCACATTCCACCACGCATCCCATGAATATGTGGAAATATTGTGTGTACTTTGTCAGTATGTTCTCCTTGTGTGTCTATCAAGAAACTCCATATTGTTCTTAAGTTCTGACATGACATTTATAAAATACACATTGCTAATCAGAACATTGGAATTGATGTTTGTGCACATACAAAGGCGCAATGTCCAATTAAGTTTAGCTCAATTTTCTTTAACATCACAAAGTCACATTTGTGTTTCTATTTCCAATATGTTTGTGGACTTTTGGTGCATATCCATACAAAACTCAATATATTTCAGAAAAAAACAGATGTATCATCATGGAGAGTTTCCTAATGTCACATTACATCATGTGAGTAGGTTGGTCCTCGTAGCGTGGCATATACACATAGTTGGAAAAAAATTTATTGGGTCTATTCATAATTAATTTAACGCATGGAAAAAAAGATTAACATTTGTGTCGTGACTTCAATGAAGAGGAGAACATTGCCATTAGGGAGTGCCAGGTGGACCAAATACTGCTGAACAAACAAAGAGTACAGGGTTCAGAAGAAAGTGGCATGATGTCCTATACAAAACAGATTTGAAAACTGGCCAGGTGGTAGTCATAAATGTTCATCAGGAGGTTGTCCTTCGAACATTGGGGAAATCAACATCTCCCTCCTCTGATGCATGACTCCTACCGTTCACCATTCGAAAGCAGCTTAGGGGTCCTCAGAGTCCTCAGCAATAATGTAATTGGTTGATGGCCCATGTTCTGTGTATGTCTGTTCATCTGTGTAGGAAGCTGGCTGTACATATACTATATCAAAATGAGATATAGGCCCGTATTTATACTTTTTGACGCTAAACTGCGCTAACGCAGTTTAGCGTCAAAAAATTTAGCGCCGTCTAACGCCATTTTGAAGCGCCATGCGGGCGCCGTATTTATGGAATGGCGTTAGCCGGCGCAAGCAGACCGGCGCTGCCTGGTGTGCGTGGAAAAAAACCACGTAGACCAGGCAGCGCCGGCGTAGGAGGAAAATGGCGCTAGGGCGTCTTAAAATGGCGCAAGTCGGGTTGACGCTAAAAAATCGTCTTAACCCGATTAGCGCCATTTTTCCTACGCCCAGACGCCATTTAAATGACTCCTGTCTTAGTAAAGACAGGAGTCATGCCCCCTTGCCCAATGGCCATGCCCAGGGGACTTATGTCCCCTGGGCATGGTCATTGGGCATAGTGGCATGTAGGGGGGCACAAATAAGGCCCCCCTATGCCACCCAAAAAAAATTGAAAAATAACAAAAATTATACTTACGTGAACTTACCTGAATGTCCCTGGGGTGGGTCCCTCCATCCTTGGGTGTCCTCCTCGGGTGGGCAGGGGTGGCAGAGGGGGTCCCTGGGGGCAGGGGAGGGCACCTGTGGGCTCATTTTGAGCCCACAGGCCCCTTAACGCCTACCTTGACCCAGGCGTTAAATAGTGGCGCAAATGCGGGGTTTTTTGACCCGCCACCTCCCGGGCGTGATTTTTGCCCGGGAGTATAAATACGACGCATTTGCGTCGCCGTCATTTTTTTAGACGGGAACGCCTTCCTTGCATCTCATTAACGCAAGGAAGGCGTTCACGCTAAAAAATTACGCTCTTTGCCAATACTTTGGCGCTAGACGCGTCTAACGCCAAAGTATAAATATGGCGTTAGTTTTGCGCCGAATTTGCGTCGAAAAAAACGACGCAAATTCGGCGCAAACGGAGTATAAATACGGGCCATAGTGTGTACAGTGTCCAGGGGTTCCCCAGACGCTTAACAGAGGCCAAAGTAGATAATACTAATGCCTTCTTTTGTAGTCGTGTGGTCGAGCAGTTAGACTTATCATTGGGTACTGCAAAGCATTTGTTGTACACAGTCAATTAATGAGGCACATACTCAATGACTAACTCCAGGCCAATGTATTTATATTAGAAAAATATATTTTGTTACTTTATTTCTAGAACCAAAAGGATCTTGTTGCAGGTAAGTACATTTGCAAATATGTATCGAACATATGTATCAATAGCACTTTCTTTATATTTGGCAAAGAAAACGGTTTACAGCCAAGTAACACTTTTCACTTTAAAAAGTTGACTTATGCAATTTTCAGAACAGTCCTGGGGGCAAATTGTTAGTGCAGTTTTGAGGTAAGTACTTTACTTGCAGTTCCAGTCTCTGGGGTTTAGGATGTCCACTGGTCGGGGTTCCTGGATGACCCCAAACCTATACCACCAGCAACACAGAGCCAGCCAGGTGCAGAGGTCAAAGTTGAAGTTAGATTTAGAATGGGATTCTATGGAGACTGGGGGCACTCGGTAACGGATCTGCCAGCGGTAAGTACCTGTGACTTCAGAGGGCAGATGTGGGGGGTTTAGGTGAGCATTGGGGGTGGGGGCAGGTCAGCATCAAACACAAACCCTCAGCGGCACAAGGGCAGCCAGATGCAGGGTGCAAACACAGCATCCGGTTCCCAATTCTTTCAAACAAGGGGCCCCGGGGGTCACAAAGATGCTGCAGGCTGGGTCCAGGGCGTCGGTTCTGGAAAACCACAGGCTGGACAAGGAGGAGAGCCGCCTGCTGAACTTTTCTGGATCAGTGGTCGGATTCCCCACAGCTGCTGGCATAGGGGTACCTTTAGGTGTCAGGAATCTTCATCCGGTTCTCTCGCAGTCACTACACACCAAGCTCCCTTGCTGTTCTGTCGTGCGTGAAATTTGTACATTATTGTACCCTAGGCTTCATCTTTCAGAAACCTCCACAAAAAAACTACACAGCAAGCCACCTTGATACACTGCATGTAAGGGGAAGGGTCTGCACAAGGCCTTAATCGAAATTTGACTCAAGAATTCCTGTAGTTTTCTAACACACACAATCAACTCCAGACTCCACAACACTAAGAACTATGGAACATCTCTGAAGTGGATATCCTTCTTCATAATTGGTAGCATGCAACAGCTCTTGCTCGCTCCATTCCTTCAGAACCAACAGGCCTCATCTCCAGAGCCCAGAAATCGTTTCACCCATGCCCCACTCTCTTAGACATGTAGATAACTCCTCAGGCAATCATAATTCAAGCCCAGGAACTGTACTTCATCTCTTAAAATGATGACACCCAGATCATACACTAACTCTCATGGGATACCTACACCACCAACTGTAGTTATTAAATGCTATTGCCCACATGGTTACTTGAATGTAAGATGAGTTGCGCATACTCAACATGACAATTTAGAAATGTTGGCATTCTGCAACAAGTACTCATTGTGGTTGACCACATGACTAGGCCTGAAATCCCCACCCTCTAACCACCACAGACAACTGTCCATAATCCTGGACTCCTACCCCACCATTAAACTTCAAATTGGCATAATCAATTTTACCTGCTCTCACTTTATTTGCATAGTCAGACATTTCTTCATATGGCTCCCTCTTGACATCTGAGCGATAATCACCCAGGTCATCATCATATGTTGACTGTAATACACCAAAGAGGGTGGACAAAATTACACAGATATGTAATATTGCATCACAATAGTATGCCTCTGCTCCCAGAGCATAAAAAAAGGAAAAAACAGCACCAACTTCTACAATAGAAGGACTGTTCTTACATTTCTGGACCGAGTTTGTTATGGAGGAAGCTCTAAGCTTTTTTTTGTAGCTTGGAGCTTGTTTTCCAGTAAGGACAGTGGCGAGGAAATCAATAACCAAAGGTTTGTGCCAGTGTTTGTCCTGGAAAGGTGCTACTTCAAGAAACCTTAATAATACGTAGCGTACTCGCAACGTGTGTTGCAGCCAAATTAGTCACTGGAACGATTCCCCAATACGAGGGGTGGGTAAACTACCAGTGGATTGGGCATTATGGACGAACATGGTTGTTAATTAAACTCGGTTAGCAAGCAACTTGAAGATTTGGAAAATAGTGACTGGGAGTTGTTGATTCCAATATGTATCGAGTTTTTTTTTTTTTTACCAAACAGCCCTGATGAAGTCAATGGGTAACATCCCAATAGACGAAACAAGTGTTGGCTGGAGGTTGAGCTGAAGAATATGGCTATGAGAATGTGAAGTTAAACATGAACATCATATAACAGTGTTGAATATTATAAGACGTGTGTCTTAATGTGTACTTATGTTTTAACAATCATTGATTGTTGATGTATGGGGTTTCGGGTGTGTTTCCTGTTAAGAGCACCACCTTGCAAGTAGTTTTGTATTGACTGCATAATTTAACAAAACACTGTACAGCTGAGAGGGCCGGTTTCCCCTTAAAACCACCCATTCATGATTTTCATTTTCTAAATGTAGCTGCCTTCACTTTTCTAGACTACTACTGACATTTAAACCACAGAATACAGTCAGGACAGTTCACAGAGACTCTCCCTTGGTGCAGCTAACTTAAAGCTCCCCACCCTTCTTACTTTTAACATTTATTTGCACTGAATAAAACATAACGCCTAATTATGATCTCTGGTTGCGATTAATTAAACGCGGGAGCTCTCTATGTGTTCCTTAACGAAGACAGGCCTTGCTTTGAACACTATCTTCATCTCAAATACAAAAGTCACATTACATCTACGTTTCAAAATCTCTTCTCATCTCGTCTCAGCAAATTCCCAGGTGTAAAGCAAAAGGATCCGACGTTTGACAATCTGGCTCAGGTCTCAGCTTTCCGTTAAAGTAGCATGGTAGTGGAGAGCACAGAAATGAAAATAACATTCATCCTTTTACGACGTGAAAAGGGCTGTAATTGCACTGATTTTCTCAGTGAGTGACCCTTTGCCCTTCTCCAACTTTGCCTGGGAAAACATTTGCCTTTATGCTTACTGCACAGAATCAGCCTCCCACTTTCTGCTTTGATGAATACCTTTTAAGCAAATGCGCCTTCTTTCATTGTCTACATAGGATCCTTTAGCAGTCGCTGCTGAAGCCTGAAGTTAAGAGCTACAACTTTTCCTTTCCTCTTGTACACACTTGGGGCCTCATTTTCGAGGTTTTGGCACAAGCCATAATGATTATTGCTGTGCTGCCCTGTGTCAAAAGAAAAGGGCAGGAATGCTCTGGCCCGTATTTATACTCCGTTTGCGCCGAATTAGCGTCGTTTTTTTTTACGCAAATTCGGCGCAAAACTAACGCCATATTTATACTTTGGCGTTAGACGCGTCTAGCGCTAAAGTATGGGCAAAGAGCGTCATTTTTTAGCGTGAACGCCTTCCTTGTGTTAATGAGATGCAAGGAAGGCGTTCCCGTCTAAAAAAATGACGGCGACGCAAATGCGTCGTATTTATACTCCCGGGCAAAAATCACGCCCGGGAGGTGGCAGGTCAAAAAACCCCGCATTTGCGCCACTTTTTAACGCCTGGGTCAGGGTAGGCGTTAAGGGGCCTGTGGGCTCAAAATGAGCCCACAGGTGCCCTCCCCTGCCTCCAGGGACCCCCCCTGCCACCCCTGCCCACCCCAGGAGGACACCCAAGGATGGAGGGACCCACCCCAGGGACATTCAGGTAAGTTCACGTAAGTATAATTTTTTATATTTTTCAATTTTTTTTGGGTGGCATAGGGGGGCCTTATTTGTGCCCCCCTACATGCCACTATGCCCAATGACCATGCCCAGGGGACATAAGTCCCCTGGGCATGGCCATTGGGCAAGGGGGCATGACTCCTGTCTTTACTAAGACAGGAGTCATTTAAATGGCGTCTGGGCGTCGAAAAAATGGCGCAAATCGGGTTAAGACGATTTTTTAGCGTCAACCCGACTTGCGCCATTTTAAGACGCCCTAGCGCTATTTTCCCCCTACGCCGGCGCTGCCTGGTCTACGTGGTTTTTTTCCACGCACACCAGGCAGCGCCGGTCTGCTTGCGCCGGCTAACGCCATTCCATAAATACGGCGCCCGCATGGCGCTTCGGAATGGCGTTAGACGGCGCTAAATTTTTTGACGCTAAACTGCGTTAGCGCAGTTTAGCGTCAAAAAGTATAAATATGGGCCTTTGTATCTATGAAATATGGTGCATTCCGGTCCCTTTCCCCTGAGCTGTTGCACATGGGCTGCCATGTGCCAACGCAGGCACCCTTTCCATGGTGCAAGGGTGTCTGCATTGCTGGGATGATTGTTTTTGTGCAGGAAGGGACACCTTCCTGCAAAAAAACAATGACAAGAGGTTATTGAGGTAGTTTTCCTCGCTGCGCCTCCCTTACGCCTCCCCTGCGTAGGCTTTTGACGCATTCCCAGGTTTACAAAATCTCATACATTGTGAATGTGTCAAATGCTATGGGTGTTATGTGGGAACACCCACTGTAACGCCATGGCATGCCTTCCTGTCGCAGAGTAAGGCAATGCAGAGACTTGCGCTGCATTTCCTCAGTCCATATCTACAAGGCCATGAAAAGGTACTCAAGGTGGCTTTACGTGGTCGTGTAGGTATGGCCCTGCAGTGTCCGCCGCTGGACCATCACAAAAAGTGACATCCCACCAGCGCACAGGGGATTGTAAATAAGCCCCTCAGAATGTACTTATTCGCCAGTTAGCCTCAGAGGTACATGGATTTCAATAGAAAACATACATCATATAATTTGGAAAGGAAGCAAATAAAAGGACGCCCCCATCCCCCAGTCGTTATTGCGATAGCATCATTCATTTATTTCTCTATTGTGACTTTTCTTTTCAGTCCTTTCTGGCTTTGAATTCTTGGAGATTTTCATGCTCTTTAAGCAAAAGAGTGTTTTTGATCCAGTGAAGGTGGTCTCCACTTTCATATACTTCTCAGTGTCTTTATCCAAGTTTGCCTTGTTCCTCTTGTATTTTCTGCCACTCTCTTCAGTTTGCCGCACACCACCCTCCTTCTTTATTCTGATGTTTCCATTTTCTGCAACAAGAAAACACATATAAACTAAACGCTTCATTAGAAATAGAAGTCTTTCATTTTGCTCTACAAAAGCACATGTGCACTCAGCACTTTTTCAAGAAAAAGTATTTTGTTTAAGATTGTAACTTCGGGTGTACACAGTGAATCATGGTGATATCAAAACCCGTCGTCAGAACATTAAGGGAGTTACAAAGACCGGTGCACAAATGTTCCCCATTACAATTTACACTCTTGCTGGGTGACCACTAAACTTCTGAGTACACCTTACACATCTACTCAAATTGGGAAATGACCTCAGAGACGGCATGTGCAACGTTTTGCATACATTACTTCTGCACCTTCCTGATCTGCTCCCAAGCTGATCCCAAGGTAGAAGCTGGAGGCAAATGGGGACACTGAACGGCCAGCAAGCACAAACCATAATTTGTGTTCAGCATTAAAAGGTACAAAGTGCAAATACTGTCTTCCCCCAATTCGGCACCATCGCCATGTAAACGAGTCCCTAAACTAAGTTGGAGGCTTACTATACTAGGGGACTGGATAGCTGCAAAACTAGAACTCCGAAGGGAGGTACGAATCAAGTGACCACGCGGAGAAGAATTCTTCCGCTTTAAAGGGGGATTCCTCGAACTAATTGTTTATTGCTTCACATCCTATATGAATGTTCCTGCATGTCCAGGTGGGAAAAAGTTCAGAAAATGTACTCTTGTTTTTACCTATTCCTCTGACTGAACTCGACCTCTAGCACCACCCTTGTTCAGATTCTGACCATGTCTAATATATAATTCTGACACACAGAACAACCTGACACTATTTGTGGGGACACTGGGGCCCAACTCTCACGCAGTGGAGCGTGGCACCCAAAGGTGCTGTGCCGCCATGCATCAGAGGGAGAGAGGACCGCACCATATCTACAGAGATATGGCACTGGCCTCTCTCCCTAGCGCCAACAGAATTATACTGCAGAGCGCCATGGACACAAGTCTGGCGTAGGTTTTGTACTGGAAGGGTATGCTTTCCGTACAAAATAGTAAGCTTAAGCTGATTTCTCATCTTTTCCTACTTTGTATGTGTGCTGTACAGCGCAGCACACATGGAAAGTGGGAAAAGAAAGGAGAAATGAAACGATTTCTCCTTTTAATCCCTGTTTTCACGTGGGGTTATTTGTGGCACAAAGCACTGTCTACTAATGTTAGTTGAGAGGGTTTTGCATAATAAACATTGGGGACTAGCATGAACATCACCTTGATGCACAGTAATGCAAGCAGCGCTTTGTGCTGGTTTGTGTTAATTTGCCTTGCAAACCAATGCAACGCAAATACCAATATACATTGGTTTGTAAATCCCCAAAAAGATTTTGCGTCGGGTCTGCATTGAAAAAGTAGCTCAAACCTGATGCAAAACCTGTGTAAATCTGGGCCCAGGGGTGTCATGTGTGAAAATACCAATGCCAGAAAACCCTCTTTACAAGGAAGTGACTTATTCTTCTCCAACACTGGATAATTTATGAATTTGTCGGTTATATAAACACACTACCAAGCAATAGACACCAGAGAGGAGGAATAGCAGCAGCCTCATCATCGAAATAGATTCTCCAACATCTACCTTTAGGTTCTGTCATGTGGCTATCCGGGAAATCTGGTATGCACCTGGCCTTGTGGTGGACACCAACCGATATAGAACTGCATGATGAGGGTATGTATAACCAGCAGGATTCGTTTTTGAGATATGTAAGAAGATAAAAGGAAATTATACGAAGGCAACATTTAGAACAGTCAGGAAGCTTTGCTTTAGTACTACATGCAGAATGTGTGGATAAGGCTGCATACATCAAAGAGGTGTCTGGTGTAGGTCTAGAGGGGCTGGCACCACCAAACAGTTGAACCGCTGTTCTCGGCTACTCCTGGGAACTGAGCACACTCTCCTCTGGGTGAGTTGTGCTTGCATATTTGTCTTCCCCCACCCATCTGTCCATTACCAAGTCACCAGATATGGAAGAGGAAGCCTCTCACATCTTTAGGGTTTACCTGGAGAATATGGTGAATGACGTTCTGGGGCAAATTAATGTATAATTAAAGCTCCCTTTTACCGAGGTAAAATGACTCCAACATTAGATATGCATTTGCAGACACAAAACCCTTCTATCATGAATTAAGTAATTAACTGCCTTCTGCGTTCGCTGTCAAAACATGTATCAAGTCTCGCCATTGCTTTACTCGTATACGACAGTCCTTTACATGCTCTGGATTCCTGTTACAGGACTTCTGTCATTGGTCCAGTATTCTTTCTATTATTTCTCAAACTGTTCCTCATTAGTGCAAATTTATAAACTCACTAATACCCATATTTATACTTGTTTGCGCCGCATTTGCTTATTTTTTTTTACGCAAAAGTGGTGCAAACTTACAAAATATAATTGTATTTTGTAAGTTTGCGCTTGTTTTGCATGAAAAATGACGCAAATGCTATGCAAAAAAGTATAAATATGGGCCTAAATTTCTTAGGACCTGATTATAAGTTGGTCGGTATATTGCGACCTTTGCGTAAACCCCTGTTTATGCATAGGTTGTAGTTATGAGCTAGTAGATATTTAATGCATGCTACAATTACTGGATGCATTAAATACCTCAACCTTTGTTATATATCGGCAAGTCAAACCTGCCGAAATTAAACGAGGGGAACCATATGTTA
Organism: Pleurodeles waltl; assembly: GCF_031143425.1. NCBI lineage: Eukaryota > Metazoa > Chordata > Amphibia > Caudata > Salamandridae > Pleurodeles > Pleurodeles waltl. The sequence goes on along the minus strand of NC_090438.1, from coordinate 507,415,198 downwards.
TTTACTCTATCATACGGATTTTCGTACAATAAATACCAAATTTCGCATGGTATTGCCCACCAATTCGTAACGGGTCTTATTTATTGCACCTGATAAATAACCTACCCTATGGTATCATAGTTTATCAGGTGCGATCAATAGCACCCAAACTTGTAATCGGGACTTAAATTTATTATTCTGCACCTAAAAATCATCCTCCCCAGATGGTGTTAATTTCTGACCTCCCTGCTCCCCTAGCAGAACAAACCTGTTCTGACAAAATGGCAAATCAGTCCATCATCTCTTCTCACCCAATTAACAAATCATGGACAGCTGTGGCTATTTCCTCCCCTTGTCCCTCCTTACCATGTCGGTTCTAATTCCTTCAAAGACAATCCCACTGTCTCTCATAATACCAGTCTCCTGTTTCCCGACCCATTTCACAATAGGATGGCCTGAAATCTAAGGCTCCAAGTGTCAGCCTACAACGTGAGCCATTCCTCAAAATTAGACAGAAGGCATTCAAAAGCACTTTTTCCCCACAACTACCCCAACTGCCCCATGCACATAATAAGCCTTGTACCACTCAGACCTCCACCTGCCCCATCCCATCGCTTCCCTCCAGTTTATCCCTGCCCACACAGCTTCTGTGGTTGCTCCTTTCTCAAACTCCAAGTCCTTGTTTGAAAGCTAACAGCCACTGGCTTCCCTCGCACGTCACCATCTCAGAAACCCAAAAGGCACCTAAGAACACTGCAAATCACTCTTTCTCTAATAGAATAACAGAAAGACCCCGGGCAGCCAACCAGCCCCTTCAAATAATAACATTACAGTCCTACTCCCTCTCCCACCCCTTCCTCTCCTTTTAGATCAATTTCACATCTCGCCTCCTTCTGGGTCATAGCCCTAAAACATCTTCCAAAGAACTGCCACATCTGCCAACTTGCTGGCAACTGTTGAGGGGACTATCCTCTCACAGCCAACCCCTAGTAATCCACTATCCCCGACCTCCCCGCACCACCCCCACAACTAAAGCCAGATACAACAGCAATAATTCTTCAAGTTTCGCCTTGTACTATATAACATAGGAGGCATCTGCCCTTCCTGTGAAAAACCCCAGTTCCAGAGATCCTTACCATCTTAGTATGCTCACTCTACTCCGATGGTAGTCCGTGGAACCTCATCCTCTGTGAATATCCTAACCCTGCAGCAATTTCATCAGTGACGTCGGGGGCGTAGTGGCAATGGGAAACGACATTCCATTTTAGACTTAAGAACACCTGGGCATTCAACAGCTTGCTCAGCTATCTGTCTTTCATGGAAACATGTTCGGCAATTGTACGAGGGGTTCACTATCGCAAGTACCAACCAATTGCTCAAGGCGCCGCACGACATCTACAAAGCAAAATCAACTGGGAAGAACGTAGGAAGGCAATACTACGTGGCATCTGCAGCATGTCTTTCATCTTTCAACACACCATTTACAATCATAATTCACTACGAGCTCTAAAGCATCTTTAGCCTCGGACTTCGCCTTGCACCGCCACAATTGCACCTCTGCACCCATTCACAAGCACATGCTATTGAAAACACTCCACAAACGTCTGTGTCACTCCTTACTTTACTGTTCAACCAAACCTCGTAATGCACTTTTTTCACACCATGTGCCAGTAACGCCAGCCTCCTGCAAAAAGCTCTGCCCTTTATAACGACCTTTCAAGCAAATTTCAAGTGCCCAAGTAGCAACTGTACCTTTCGTAACTTCCACACTGGAGGCATTTCCTACCCTGAGGGCCTCATTACGAGTTTGGCAGGCAATGGACCACAAGACTCGCAGTGGTGATTGGACTGCCACCAACAGGGGTGATCTGAACGCCACATTATGACTGCGGCAGATGCACCACAGTCTGACTGCCGGTACCGCCAGGTTCCTCCGACCTGGCGGTGCCAGCAGTCTTAATCCGCCAGGGCAGTGCTGCAAGCAGCACTGCCCTCCGGATTACGACCCGCGTTTCCACGAGCCATTGCATGGCGGTCAGACCGCCATGCAAAGGTTGTTAGAAACGGGTTGTATTGGCACTGCACTTGGCATGGGCACTGCAGGGGCCCCCATGGAGAGCCCGTCGTGGTTTTCACTCCCAAATTACTGGCAGTGAAAAGTGCAATGGGTGCTGCTGCACCCGACGCACCACAGCATTGCTGCCGGCTAGATTATGAGCCAATATCAATGTTGTGGTGAGTATTCCACTGGGCCAGCGGAAAACTCATAATAGAGCCAGCGGGCGGAAAACGGGAGTGGCGGTTTTGTGTCCGAAAGAGTTTGGCGGGCGAGCCTTCGCCACCCACCAAACTTGAAATGAGGCCCTGAGAGTCTCTCAGTTTGTCCAGCTGATACAAAGGCAACCTGCATTCAATGTAAAATAAGTCCAATTCAATTCCCAAGAAGACGAACACTGTCACAATGTCCTCTCGGCAAGAAAACCACAATCTCTTCTGCCTTAAGCAGAAACTTCTGCAACAGTAATGCACTTCCGCCCACACACTATAAAAGATGAAGTTGTCAAAGTAGTGCAGAGCCAAATCACTGCTCAATCTGCATTGCACACCCTAGCCTATAAATATATTATATAATCCAACTAATTTACAATAAAAAAACAGCCCATGGGCACTATCTTGTGTAAACCAGATAAACCGCTTAACCTACAAACACTTTGCTGTATATTTGAATCTCACACATGAATATGTACTCATTTCGATGTCAACACCACAGTTAAATACAAATTCAACAACTTTGCGACAATGGAATTAGACATTGTATGGCCTTCCGTCTGGCAAATCATTAACTGACCCATTCTGGCCAGGCTAAAATGTAGACAATCCTGTATGACCCTGTAATTTCTTGTGGATGACTATCAAAGGTGGCAAATCAAATTCTCCATAGGCATATAATCCAATGGCCCATTCACTTGTCCTTCATGTACCCTTTCTTCAACGTGTCTCAACTACGTGCTCCTTGCCCCACTGTCTGTATTGCACACTCCCACTGAGACATTAAGGGGCATATTTATGAAAAGTGGCGCTGCACCTAGTGCCAGCCCACTTTTCTTACGTTCCTTTGCGCCCCCCCCCTAGAGTCACCATGGTAGCGCCGTATTTATAATAGGGAGCACCATGGCGGTAGTTAGGGTGACTAGCGTCATCATTTTTTACACTAGTCTGGCACTTTCCAGGACTAGCGTAAAAAATCATGACGCTAATTCTGCAAAGCACCCAGAGGCCCATTGTAATCAATGGGAGCCTCTTTTTTACACTTGTACTTAGCAGGCATTAAAAAAATGGAGATAAAAATGGCGCAAAAGAATCTCATAGATTCCTTTGATCCATTTTTTCAGCCCCCCTTGCGCCAGAATGACCCACTTGCACACATTATGCGTGGCGCAGGTATAATGTGGCGCAAGGGGTTACAAAGTGGCACAATGCATGCATTGCGCCACTTTGTATATATGACACAGCATTTTTCCCCTTCCAATGCCACATTAGCATTAAAAAAATGACTCTAATGTCGCGTTGGAACGGTGTAATGGCTCCATAAATCTGGCCCAACACTATGCCTTACCAATTGTCTCCCAGCATAAACACTCATGTCTGAATTTACCATGAAATCTGGTGCACAATCCCTTGTTAGAAGGCCAATAAGTACATGGCCAGTGTTGTTGCTACTTGAATTTTGCAACCCCTCCCTGAGTTGCAGGCCCTAGAAAGGGTTGCTGGAATGTGCGCACCAATAATTCACTGGTCAAGTATCTCATTAGCAATGGCCTTGTGGGTGCCATAAGATAAAGCTACAAGTTGTTGCCCATCTCACTCCAAGACGTGCTTTTATCCTTACCCTTGCCAAGTGGAACTCTTGATCACAATGAACACACAGTGTACTGCTAGAGCTTTCCAAATAACATCTATATTTTTCAAAAGGGGTACATTGTGACCAGGATCCTTAATGCAGAAAACATTGCCTTAAATAACATAGGCTGATGTGCATTTGTCTGTGGTGGCCAGTACCCTGAATCTACGTGCAAACTCGCTATCCTCCTTCAAATGCTCTTTTGAATTAAACTGTGCAGAATTTTGGAGATGCCTATGAATACCATGGCCCAGACCTTTCCTTCAGTGGATGCATTCAGGTAGGAACTCAAGTGCACTATAACTCTCACTAACACTGATGTGGTACTTCCAACGGACCCTGTCTCTTCCAAAGACTTGGAAGCTACATCCTTATAAACTTCCCCTATACTCAGCAGTTGCAACAGGTACTACCAAGGTCCTTCATCAGCCTGTGTCTCCACACCCTGCACTTTAACTACCTTTAAGAGATTCAAATCGTATTGCCACCATTCCCACATCCAAGCAGGCATTAATCGGCAACCCCCAGTGAATAGAACTTCTCGTACCCTCCCTAACATGCTTTTCACTAATGCACTTATTTCACACATTCAAACACATGCGAAAACCTGTCCCATCTCAACACCAACCTCTCAAAGACTATATATGGATCTCACTCCCAATTCTGTTCAAAGTCCCCTTCAGACACTACCCTGTTGTCTCCCACAAACCATTTATTCTTAACTCGTCTGCCATTCAAAATCATTGTACCAAACGGGAAAAACCCAACCTGTCTCTTCTCACCGCTTTCAGCGCCTGTTCCTGGTCTGGAGAGCGGCTTTAGAACTCAATCAGCCATGCCCCTTTTGAGTATTGTGCCACCAGGTCTTTTCATTTTCCTCCATCCTGGAACTCTTTACCACTTTAGTTTCCTTGGTGACACTGAGCACTTTGCACAGGAACCCATCATTCTTTTCTGTATAGGGGCCTGCATCAGACTGTTCATCATTGCCTCACAACATCTTTGAATATTCCTCAGCTCTGTCACTTGGCCCCTAGCTGCACCATTTACACCATAGACTGTACCCTCAAGAGAACTGTCTACGTCCTCAGCCTCTGAACCGGATATTGACTTCAAACCGAGGGTTTCCCATCATACCTCTGCACCAATATCCTTGCCAATTATACTTAAAGGTAGCCTCTTTCTGCTAGCTCTTGTTGCTGCTTCTCCCAGATTGCAATGCTACTGGAACACGCCATCTCCCAATGGAGAACGGCAACCCATTTCTAAATTTCCAACTCCACATGTGCTCCTGGAGTTTCTCTCTGGACCGCTTCCTTGCAAGAGCCATCTTTGCTCACACTGCATCCAGTTAGTCCACTTCAAAATAGGTCACCTCAACAGCGCACCGATGAGTGCTCATTCTTTGTCTTCGTTTTAGTTACTGTATCTTTGACCCGGAGACTATTTCACTGTCCCCTACTGCCACCAAATTTCATCAATATCTCCCACTGTCCTCTATTTCGTACTGTACACCACCACCACATTCCTCACCATTCTGCTGGCAGCTACAGTGTCACTTCACTACCCGATAACCCGCCTTCATCAATGACTCCAATAGATCATCCTCCAACCCTCCAAAGGCTACTGTTCAGAAGGTCCCTACATAGATGCTTTAAATCTCACACCAGGCTGTGGACTTCAACATTTTATTATGCAGCATCACGCAGATGAACTGCTGTTTTCAGCTGTTGCTGGGTCAAGCAGATGAACTGCCGTTTTCAGCTGTTGCTGGGGACTGTGAACACTGTCTTCAGGAGTGTAGGAAACTGCCCTCTTTCTTGGCATGGTTAACCCCATTTTCTGCTTGTTGTCAGTGTGTTGGACTGTGTCTTCTGGGAGCCTGATAACCAGGACCCCAGTGGTTATGCTCTCTCCTGTAAATATTGGTAACTGTACCTTTTTCTTGCCACAATTGGCATACTGGTCCCCCCCATGTAAGTCCCTAATATATGGTACCCAGGGCATTGAGGTACCAGGGGATCCCTATGGGCTGCAGCAGTTATTCTGCCACTCATAGGGAGCCCATGCAAAGGGTTCTGCAGGCCTGCCATTGCAGTCTACATGAAACGGGTACATGCACCCATTTTCAGTACACATCACTGCACCAGGTCACTATAAGTCACCCCTATGGTAGGCCCTCTCAGCCCAGAGGGCATGGTGCAGGTACCTGGGTGTGAGGGCACCCCTGCGCTAGCAGAGGTGCCCTCACAGACTCCAAATCCATTTTCTGGGGCTTTGTGAGTGCGGGGATGCCATTTTACACATGTACTAGACATAGGTCACTACCTATGTCCAGCTACATAATGGTAACCCTGAACCTGGGCATGTTTGGTATCAAACATGTCGGACCATATCCCAATACTGTTACAGTATTGGAAGTATGATTCCATGCAATCTGGGGGCTCCTTAGAGGACCCCCCGCATTGCTACCACCAGTCTTACAGGATTTTCTGGGCAGCCCAAGCCGCTGCCACTCCTCAGACAAGTTTCTGCCCTTCTGCTGCTTGATCTGATCAATCCCAGGAAGTCATAACAAAGGATTTCCTGTGGGAGAGTGAGATAACACCCTCTCAATTTAACAATAGGTGTGACTGGCTTGGGAGGCGTATCTCCACTTCGACTTCTGGCCTCCGGAACTGCGACTGGAACCTCCAGGACCCAACAAGCTGCCTACAAGAAGAAGAACTCTTCTGCAACTTTGTTTCCAGTGCTGCCAGCAACTGCAACACTTCCAACTGCTGTGCATCCACTGAGGGTGGCGTGTCTTCAGTCTGCACTAGAAGAAAGAACAAATCTCCCTTGGAGTGAAGGAATCACTCCCCTGCATCCGCAGGCACCTGCTGCAACGACGACCAGCTGCGTGGATCTCCCCTCATCTTGAGCTGCATGGATCCTGCATCACAGGTGGTAGTCCGGAGTAGTCCTCTTGGTCCTCTCTGCCAGCTTCCAACTTTGGTGGAGGTAAGCCTTCACCTTTCCAAGCACGACAGTACCCCTGTGCACCACGCCTCTTGCAGCTGCCAAGGCTTGTTTGCATCTCCTCTAAGGGATTTTCAGGCGATGCGTAGCTCCAGTCCCCAGCACTCCTTCCTGTGAGGCACAGCCCTCTGCGTGGTTCTCCTGTGGCGTGGGATCTCTTTCAGTAGTGTTGCATGGGCTCCTTCTGCAACTTGTGTCCTCGTCCTGTGGGTGTTGCCTCTGCTCCTGTGGATCCTCTGTTTAGCTGAGGGTCCCCTGTGACTCTCCCTCCTGGGTCGAGTCTTCCTGGGCCATGCTGGTCCCCGGCAGCACCACTTTTCCACTAACCGTGGATTTGCCTTTGCCAAGGCTTGTTGGTGGAATTCCTGCACCAACACCCTTCTGCAATCTTCACTCCAGCGTGGGATATCTTGTGTATCCATCAGGAACTCTTCTCCGGCTCCAGGGCTGCAGTGCTGACCTGTTCTTTCTCACTGTCGACCAACTCCTGCAAGTAGAGCTAGGTGGGTAGTAGCTCCTACTCCTCCTGGACTCCACTGATACTTTTGAACTTGGTCCCCTCTCTCCACAGGTCTTCTTCTCCAGGAATCTACCGCTAGTTTCTTGCAGCCTTGTCTGGGTGCCTTATTTTCTTCTTTTTATTCCTTTTGGGTGGTTTGGAACAATTCCAGTGATTTACTCCTGCTTTCCTGTTCGCTTGGGGATACTGTGTTACTTACCTCTGTGGTTTTCTGGTACTCCCAGCTCCCCTCTACACATTCCTCTTACCCAGGTGGGGGTCTTGTGTTCGCATTCCATTCTTTTAGTATATGGTTTGGGCTCCCCACATGGTCACTATTGCTTATTGGTAGTTGCACTGTTTTCTAACCTTTTCTATGTCTAATATTGTTTACTAGTGTATATATTTAGTGTATTACTTACCTCCTCTTGGAGCGTTGCCCTTATAGTATTTTGTGGTAGCATCTTACAAAAATAAAGTACCTTTATTTTTGTACAACTGAGGCCCATATTTGTACTTTTTGGTGCAAAACTGCGCTAATGCAGTTTTGCGTCAAAAGGTTTACAGCCAGCTTATGCCATTCCAAAGCGCCAGCCAGGCGCCACATTTATGGAATGCCACAAGCCGGCGCTAAGCTTGGGCTACCGTAAAAAAAAAGAAAAAAAGGACATTAGTCGGGTGGGGATGGCAGTAGGGGTGAAGGGGGCTTTCCCTCAGAAAAGTCACTAGGCTGGTTAGAGGCAAGAAAAATGCTGCTAACCAGCCTTGCGTCACCTCCAGGCGCAAAACCATTAAAAAAATGACTCCTGTCTTTGCAAAGATAGGAGTCATGCCCACCACCCCAATGGCCAGCACAGGGGACCAGTGTCCCCTGGGCATGCCCACTGCACCCAGTGCCATGCAGGGGGGCCATGTTAGGGCCCTCATTGACACTTTTAAATAACATTGCCATAATACTTACGTAGGATGGGGTCCCCCATCCTCTGGTGTTCCTCTGGTGTGGGTGGGGGTGTTTGTGGGGCTTGGGGTGGGCACCTCTGGGCCCATTTCATGGTGTTTGGCCATGGAAATTGGTCCACATGTACCTTAACGCCTGGTCTCACTCAGGCGTTAAATAATTACATTAAGGCCCTCATTATGACATTGGTGGTAAGTCCCGCTTACTGCCATGCCGACTGCTGCCAACATACCGCGACCGCGGCAGTATACCGCTACCCATATTATGACCCACACATAGAAATCCGTCACTATACAGACACACACACAAGTCCGCCAGCCCAAAGGTCAGTGGTAAAATGGCGGTACTAAAAGTCACACTGTTATACTACGCCCACAGCATTATGACCCACGAATCACTACGGTGGACATTCAACCGCGGTAAACCATTGGCGGTACATACCGCCGCGCTCAAAATACACACACACATACAAAACAACACCACATTGGACAATTCAAACTACACACACCTGACACACATACACACACCACACCCACACACCCAGACCAATATAAAACACACACTACCCACAACCCTTTACTACTCCAAAATAAACGGAGGCACCAAGAGTACCCACAGAACCATAGCCACAGAACACCATCACCCATACACCATCCACGCACCTCACAGCACACACCCCAAAACATCACCTCACACACACCACTCACACTACACCCATGGCACCACAACGACACCCCAGGTTCTCTGAGGAGGAGTTAAGGGTCATGGTGGAGGAAATCATCCGGGTAGAGCCACAGCTATTCGGATAACAGGTGTCGCAGACATCCAATGCTAGGAAGATGGAGCTATGGCAGAGAATCGTGGACAGGGTCAATGCCGTGGGACAGCACCCAAGAACAAGGGATGTCATCAGGAAGAGGTGGAACGACCTATGGGGGAAGGTGCGTTCCGTGGTTGCAAGACACCAGATAGCAGTACAGAGGACTGGCGGTGGACCCCCACCTCCTCCCCCACAACTAACATGGGAGTAGCAAGTCTTGACAATACTGCATCCTGAGGGCCTGTCAGGAGTAGCAGGAGGACTGGACTCTGGTAAGTCAACTCTTTACTACTTTCACGCCCCCTACCTGCATGCCATCAGAAACCTCCAACCCTACCCTCACCACCATAACTCAGCCACCTCACATACACTCCACCATCACAACCCACTCATCCCAATGCCAAGCCCTGCATGCCCCACCACTGCATGCACACCCATCAGAGACCTGCATGGACAACCATCACCACTGCATGCACACTAGAGACAATCACCTAGCCAACAAAATAACAACTCTCACTCAGGCCAATCTGCCATGGCAATATCAACCATAGAGGGCAACATACCCATGCACAAGATGACACACGCAGAAACTATAACACTGCATTTACATCCCTAATGTCACCGGAGAGGAGGTGCCAGCAACATCCAGTCCCCCCACAGAAGAGGCCCACAGTGATGACAGCAGCTCTGCACGCCTGGATCAGGATGACCAACCTGGCTCACCAGGGACCTCCGGACAGTCAGTTACCCAGCCACAGTCCAATACCACCACAGAGTCTCTCCCCTCTGGAAACACCAGCACAGCACCCACCCAGCGGGCCCATACCTCTGTCCCCAGGACACCTCAATCAATAGTGGGTCCACCACTACAGGGACCCCAGGGCACCCCACAAACACAGGACGATCAGGGACCTGGGGACAGTGGCAGTGAGCACACGGTTCAGGGGACAGAGGCACAGGACAACAGGGAAGCTGGGAGGACTGCTGTGTGACAGGGGGAGGACAGGCCCAGGGAACCGACCCTCCACGAGGCACTCACCACCATCCTGGGAGCATACCACCATTCCCAGGAGACAATGGGCCAGATACTGGACAAGCTGCAGGAGACCCAGCAGCTGCAGGAGGGACAATACCTGGGGATCAGGGAGGACGTGAGGGACATCCCCACCACCCTGGTCACCACTGCAGGGGTGCTGGCTGACATGGCCAACACCATGAGGGAGTCAGTGGCACACCAACGGGCCCCTGACACTAGCCACACCGATGAACAGCCCTCCACCTCCGCCAACGCTAGTGGACAGGAGACCCGCCACAGGAACAATAGGTCACCAGCACCCCACCCCCTGCAGAAGGAGAACCACCACGCAAGTGGTCCCTGCGATCCAGGCAGAAGCCAGAGAACATAGCCAAGACCCAGCCAGGAAATAAGATCCTCCTGATTGTCCCCCTTGTGTCCGACTCTGTTACCCTGTCCACCTTTAACTTCCATTGCTCCCCTTCCTATGCCCCATTGGACAATGCACCTGTAACACAAATAGACTGAACTCTATCCTGGACTTTCCTCCATCATCACCCCAGCCCATTGCACATCCCCATTTACTTCTCAGCACTGAAATAAACACCCTCCTAAAAAATACAAGTATGGAGTTTGTCAAATGATTTAAGGATGTATTCGTTTAACAATCTGCAGACATTGCAATTAGACTGTACAGTTATCTATACATAGGTATGACCTGTAATGTGCTGCAGTCCATACACCAGGAGCCAGAGTAGGGCAAAAAGATCTGTGAATAGACATGTCAAAGGGTACAGTAAGTGGCCTTAGTATTGGGAACAGCAGCCTGCCAGAGAAAAATCACTACACAAAACTTCAATGGAAGATGAAGTTACAGTGTCTTACCTGTGTGTCACTGGAAGTACTGTCGTATGATAGTTGTTCTGTTGTCCACATCCTCATCCCCTGCCTCCTCTTCGTCACTGTCCTCAAGCTTCACAGCTGCCACACGCCCATTTCCAGCCCCATCCTCCTGCAGAAAAGGTACCTGGCATCTCAAGGAAAGGTTGTGCAACATGCAACATGCCACGATGATCTGGCACACCTCTTTGGTGAGAAGCACAGGGATCTACCTGTCAGATGGAGGCACCTGAACCTGGCCTTCAGGAGGCCAAAGGTGTGCTCAATACTTCTTCTTGTACGCCCTTGTGCCTCATTGTAACGTTCCTCTGCCCTTGTCCTGGCATTCCTCACTGGGGTCAGTAGCCATGAGAGGTTGGGGTAACCAGAGTCACCTGCAAATCTCGAGGGATACCTGTTAGCCACACACTCACCCTTAGGGCCAATCCCACACCCATATACCAACAGACACTGGGTGGGGACCATGGGCTTACCTATTAGCCACACCGGGTGCCTATGCAGTTGAGCCATCACATATGGGATGCTGCTATTCCTCACGATAAAGGCATCATGCACAGACCCAGGATACTTTGCATTCACTTGGGAGATGTAATGGTCTGCACATTCATGGAGTGAAAGCTCTTTTGATTTCTGAACACCTGTTCATTTCTCCAGGGGGTGGGGTGGAGGGGTAGGCAAAGGCAATATGTTTACCATCAATTGCACCAATGATGTGGGGGATATGTCTCATTGCATAGAAGTCAGCCTTCACTGTGGTCAAATCCTCCACCTTGGGGAAAACGATGTAGCTGCACATGTGCTTCATCAGGGCAGACAACACTCTGGTCAGCACTATTGAGAACATTGGCTGTGACATCCCTGCTGCCATGGCCATTTTCACTTGCCAAGAAATGTAGCACTGATAGGACTTGCCCACGAGGGGGTATCCTAATGGGCTGACGGATAGCAGAGATCAGGTCTGGCTCCAATTGGGCACACAGCTCTTGGATTGTGGCCCTATCAAGTCTGTAGGTGAGGATAATGTGCCTGTCCTCCATTGTTGCCAAGTCCACCAGGGGCCTGTACACAGGGGGATGTCTCCATCTCCTAATCATCCTCAGCGGTTGTAATCTGGAGGGCAAAACGGTGAGCAGCTGGTCATTTTCAAACATATCCTCAGAGTAAAATGCAATGCATGTTGTGACAGAAACAGTATGTTTACGTTTAGTCCCTAAATGTGCTTATGTCTGCTGTGACGCAGTTATGTGCCATGGCCTGCCCCCCCTGAAATGGCGGATGCCTGTCCTGTGTGGAGGGACAGGTGGAAATTGTACGCCGTTGCGAGAGGCGGTTGAGGACTGCCGTGTAACTCCTCACTGGCTATCATTGAGCCCTAAGGGGTCCAGTAGCCAGTGGTGATGTATGTTGGTGGTGAAGGTACGCACCGCTGCGGACGTGACCGGCATTTTCTATCTATTCACTCACTTGCTACCTGACCTTCAACAGGAGAGTACCTACACTGCAAGCGCTGTTGTGACCTGTGTCTGGAAGCGACCATAGCTCGAGTCTCTGGGGAAAGGAGTCTATTGACTTCCTGCGATCCATTTCTGTTGGGCAGTCAACCATAGTGAATGCCATCCAGGGGCTGGCAGAGCATTTGCAACAAACAAATGCGTTCCTGGAGGGCATTCACACTGGCGTGGCAGCCCAACAAAGATCATTCCAGGCTCTGGCCTCCTCCCTGTCCCGGTCTTTAGCCTTCCCCCTCCAACTTCCTCTACCCAGTCCCACTCCCCTCAACCCCAGCCTATCCCAAGCACACCATCAGACCAGCATGCACCCAAGACAACACACAGGAGTGGCTCAGGCAAACACAAGCACCACACATCATCACACAGGCACTCACACAAACACCATCCAGAATAAGACATGCCAAAATCCACTGCCTCCACTAACTCCCCCTCCTCCTCCACCTCCCCCCCAGTTGCATCTCCACTCACACCTGCATGCACTACATCCTCATCCACTACTTCCATCACCATCACGCCTATCACTACACACCCCTCACTGGCAGTCACCACCCCCACATCCATGCACACGTCCCCTGTGTCCTCTCCCACTGTGTCTGTGCCCCCTCTTCCCAAAGTACACAAACGCAAGCACTCAGAAACCCAACAGCCATCCACCTCACAACAGCATCCAGCCCATGTACCTCCAACCAAACACAGTAGACACCTCCAAACACCACTCCCTCTTCCTCCACTCCCAAACCTTCACCCTCTTCCCACCCCAGTGTCCCTAAAAAGCTTTTCTTCTCCACCTTTGACCTCTTCCCTGCCCCTACCCCCCGTCCTTCACTTTGGGCCAGGGTGGGCAGAACCCAGGCCAGCACCTTAGCCACCCAGTCCACAGCCACTGTAGTTTCGGCAGCTACTGCAGGTATAAGAGGCCCCAAGGAGCCACCCGTCAGCACTGCCAGTGTGCCTGCACCAGCTGGCAAGGGCAAGAAGGGACCATCAGCTACCAGGAGCAAGGAGGCACCACCAGCTACCAAGGGCAAGGAGGCACCACCTGCTGGCAAGGGCAAGAAGGGACCACCAGCTACCAATGGCCAGGAGGCACCACCAGCTGGCAAGGGCAAGAAGGGACCACCAGCTGCCAAGGGCAATGACAAAGGTCCGGCCACTGCAGGCAGGATGGATAGGAGGCCAGGTGCTGGAGCTGAATCTGAGCACACAACACCAACCATAGCACTTCAGCCATCCAAGGCTGCAGGGGAAGGGCGCACCACTGCCAGCAGCAGCACCCCCAGTGGGCAGCCATCCGAGGCTGCAGGGGAAGGGCTGGAGCCTCCCCCTACCACTGCCAGCACTGCCACCAGCACCGCCACCTGCACCACTGTCAGCAACACTGCCAGCAGCCCCAGTGGGCACCCATCCGAGGCTGCAGGGGAAGGGCTGGAGCCTCCACCCACCACTGCCAGCACCGGCACTACCACCACTGTGCAGCCGTTGCCGGCGGCGGATGGACTGTAGTCCTGCCTCCATGGAGTGTCATGCAGCCTGCCCATTGCAAATCTCGTGGGTCTGACCCACAGGTGAGGGACTGTGACCTTGCACTCTCCAAGTGCTGCATCATCACTGGGCACAAAGCCCCCTCCAGAACCAGTGGAAGAAGGCATCCACTCACCGCCTCCTTGCCAGGATGAAGCACACTGGGCACAAAGCCCCCTCCAGAACCAGTGGAAGAAGGCATCCACTCACCGCCTCTTTGCCAGGATAAAGCACACTGGGCACAAAGCCCCCGCCAGAACCAGTGGAAGAAGCCACCCAGGTGAGAGACTGTGGCCTTGCACTCCCCAGGACCAAGCAGTAGGCAAACCACCCCTTGAGAGACTATGGCCTTGCACTCCCCAGAACCAAGCAGTGGAAGAAGCCACCCAGGTGAAAGACTGGCCTTGCACTCCCCAGAACCAAGCAGTGGGCAAACCACCCACTTGAGAGACTGTGGCTTTGCACTCCCCAGGACATCGCAGAGGGCATGTTGCCCCCTCCGGGACCAGTGGCGTTGTACCATCTTCCGGCTGAGATGCCCTCCCTTTCCCCTTCCCGCTGGGGTGCCTGTGTTTTTTCGACCTGATGCCCCAGCAGTCTTCTCTCCGTATTGAGGTAGGAGTAAGATGGGGCCTTGGCCTATATGATATGGCCATGTGGCCCACGGACATTATGGACTGGGCAGTGTCCCTCCATTTGTATTTCTGTATATACTGTATTTATTTTTGAGGACGTATTACTGTTATTTTATCTTTTTACAATCACTTGATTCCCTTCCTTTTGTCCTTTCATTATTCCTGTGGGGTATGGGGTGTATATGTAATGTTACTGCATCTGCTTGTGTGTATGGTGCTGGGGGTGAGGGTGTGTGTCCCTCTCTTTTTCCTCCCCCCGCCCCTGTGTGCTAGGGGCGGTACTCACCGTGGTCGTCTTCGCCGGCATTGGTATTCCTGGTGTAGGAGGAGGTAGACCAGCATGGGTAACACTTGTAGTTCAGGCTCCATGGTGTCGTGGTTGTTCCCCGACTGTCCAGAGGTGAGTTGTTTCCCTTCTGTATAATGTTTCCGCCGTGCTTTTGATGGCGTTGGTACCGCCCTAGAAAAGGTGGCGGATAGGCCTGTTGTGATAGTGTGGGCGGTACATTGTCTTGCGCCTGGCTGTTGGTGATTACTGCTGCGGTGCTTGTTGCTACTGCTGTGGCAGTCGGTGTGTTAAAGTGGCTATCTGTGTTGGCGGTTTCCGCAGTGGTCATAATTCCATTTATTTTTTTTACCGCCGGCCTGTTGGCGGTATTACCGCCGCTTTATCACCAACCGCCAGGGTTGTAATGAGGGCCTAGGTAAGCTTAATGTCATTATTTCGGTCCACCTCCCACATGTGTGTCATTTTAGCACTGGGGATAAATATGGCGCTATGGCTATAGCATTTTTTGGATGAGAACACCTACCTTACATCTCCTTGACGCAAGGTGGGTTCACGCATCCATAAAATGAGGCAAACTCAAATATTTTGACACTACACGGGTCTATCTTCAAAATATAAATATGGAGTTGACTTTTCACTGTTTAAGTGTAAAAAAATATGACACTAAAACGGTGCAAACCAATTATAAATATGCCCCTGAGTGTTCTCTTTCATGTGTGTAAGTGCTGTATGACTACAGTGGTAGTGCATGAGCTTGTCATGTCTCCTAGATAAGCCTTGGCTCCTCATCCACAGCTACCTCTAGAGAGCCTGGCTTCTAAACACTGTAGGAAAAGTACCCTTTTTTGGCATGCTACCCCTAATTTCTGCCTGATATCAGTGTGTTTGAGTGTGTAACTGGGATCCTGCTAACCAGGACCCCAGTGCTTATGCTCTCTCTCTCCTCTCAAATTTGGCAGTGGGAACCCAGTATTTTATCCAAAATTGGCATACTGGTCGCCCCTTTTAAGTCCCTAGTATATGGTACTTAGGTACCCAGGGCATGGGGTTCCAGGGGATCCCTATCAGCTGCAGCATTACTTTTGCCACCCATAGGAAGCCCATGCAAAGGCTTCTGCAGGACTGCCATTGCAGCCTGCGTGAAATGGTGCATGCACCCTTTAATGGTGCATGCACCCTTTAATAGCCATTTTCACTGCACCAGGTCACAAGTAACTGTGTGTGAGGGTACCCATACACTAGCAGAGGTGCCCCCACGTTGTCCAGAACCATTTTCCTGGACTTCGTGAGTGCGGGGATGCCATTTTATGCGTGCACTGGACATAGGTCAATACCTATGTCCAGCTTCACAATGGTAACTCCGAATATGGCCATGTAAGGTGTCTAACACATGGGAATTGTACCCCAACACTGATTCTAGTATTGGCTTTTTTAAATTCCAAGCATTCAGGGGGCTCCCCAGTGGACCCCCATTACTGCCATACCAGCCTTCTGAGGTTTTCCAGGCAGCCACAGCTGCTGCCACCTCACAGACAGGTTTCTGCCCTCCAGTTGCTCAAGCAGCTCGAGCCCAGGAAGGCAGAACAAAGCATTTCCTTTGGGAGAGAGGTGTTACACCCTCTCCCTTTGGAAATAGGTGTTACAGGCATGGGAGGGGTAGTCTCCCAGAGCCTCTGTAAAAGCTTTGAAGGGCACAGATGGTACCCTCCTTGCATAATCCACTCTACACCGGTTCAGGGACCCTCAGTCCCTGCTCTAGAGCGAAACTGGACAAAGGAAAGGGGAGTGACCACTCCCCTGTCCATCACCACCCCAGGGGAGGTGCCCAGAGCTCCTCCAGTGTCTCCCTGGGTTTTGCCATCTTGGAATCCAAGATGGTGGGGCACTCTGGGAGCATCTGAGTGGCCAGTGCCAGCAGGTGACGCTCTCCTGATAGGTGCTTACCTGTGTAGCTGACCAATCCCCCTTTCAGGGCTATTTAGGGTCTCTCCTCTGGGTGTTTCCTCAGATTGAGATTGCAAGACTCCAGCAGGAATCCTCTGTATCCTCTACTTTATCTTCTACCGATGAAACTGCATCTGGACCCTCCAGGAACCCGACAAACTGCAACAATGAAGCAAAAACGATTTCTACAACATTGTATTTTCAGCTCCTGCCAGGAACTGCAACTGTTTCCAGGTCGTGCATCCTTCGAGGACTGCCTATCTTCAGCCTGCACCAGAAGAAGCGAAGGAATCTCCCTTGAAGTGAAGGAGTCATTTCCCTGCTTCAGCAGTACCTCGCGGCAGTGACGACCGGTGGCATGGGTCCCCTCTCCTGATGACGAGCGTGGATCCAGCAACACGGGTAGTGTCCCAAGGTCCAGCTGTCCAACTTTGGTGGAGGTAAGAGCTTGCTTCCCCACACAAGACAGTACCCCCATGCACCACGTGATTTGCAGTTGCTAAAGCTTTTGTGCGACCTTCCACAAAGTTCTTCATGCACAGCACAGCTTAGGCCCTCAGCACTCCACCCTGGGACGCACAGCTTCCTGAGCGGTTCTCAGGCGGCGTGGGATCCCTTTGTGTCATGCTGCGTGGGCCTCCATTTACACCTCTTTTGTCCCCGTGCTGTGGGACTTCTGTGCGCGCTGCCTGGTCTTCTGTGGATTCTTTGAGTTGCTGAGAGCCTCCTCTGTCTCCCCCTCCTGGGTAGAGGCCACCAGGTCCCACCTGGTCCCGGGCAGCGCCATTTTCCAGTAACCGTGAGCTTTGCGTGTCCCAAGCCTTGTTGGTGGAATCCAAACCAGACTGCAATCATCCATCCGACGTGGGACATCATCTGCACCAATCAGGAACCGGCATCCGTCTTCTTACGTGCAGTACTGACTGTTGTTCTTCACTGGTGGTTCTTCTTTTGCAACTTCATTCGGGTTATCAGGGGCTCCTGTTCTCCCTGGACTCTTCAGTGCTTCTTGGACTTGGGTCCGCTTCTTCCACAGGTCTTTAGGTCCAGAAATCCAATCTTGGTGTCTTGCAGTCTCCTCTGGTTCTTGCATTATCTTCTATCACGACTATCATGTGTGTAAGTACTGTGTGACTACAGTGTACTGCATGAGCTTTGCATGTCTCCTAGATAAGCCTTGGCGGCTCAGCAACAGCTACACCTACACAGCCTGGCTTCTAGACACTGACTACATTTCACTAATAAGGAATAACTGGACCTGGTATAAGGTTTAAGTACCTTTGGTACCCACTACAAACCAGACCAGCCTCCTACAGACATTGCATACACTTCACTAAGAGGGAATAACTGGATCTGGTTAAAAGGTGTAAGTACCTTAGGTACCCACCTCACACCAGGCCAGCTTCATACAAGGAGGGAGTCTCTCCTCTTCTCCCACCGCCTCTAACCCATTGCCCATTCCCAAAACACCACTGAGTTAGAAGAGGAGGCCTTTTGTGTCTCCAGGTCCCCTTGCAATCTGTTATTTCTAAATGCTTGCTAAATGCTATGTGTAATGTGGTGACTGTGTTATGGGGTTAACTTTTGTGCCACTCGTGCTTTTAGCAGCCTTTTGCCCTTCTCATTTCAGAGGCTGCCATGGCACAGTATGGTGTCCACAAGAGCAAGACTGCTGTGTGGGGAACTGCCTTGACCGGGGGGTGCTGCAGGACACCCAGGTGTGTCGGTATCATTTGCATGGACAGGTGCAGCAAACACGCTACAGGATATCCAAACAGTAATTTCTGATCACAGTCATACAGTTTTATAAACACCACAGGAAGGGAAACCACATATAAAAAAATTAAAAAAACATAAACGTGACCAGCAGGATAAACCCAGTTTATCCATAACGTCACAATTTTTTAGTTTTTGCAGAAACGTGCTTGGTAAAAATTCTACTTTCGTTTTAAGGTTTTACTGCATCCATTTGCTGGCTCACAGGATTTGACACAGCCACTGAAATGCTACTGAAAATGTTCTCATGGATACCAGCTGCATCTTGACACATGGCAAAGGCTTCAAGAATGTGTACTGGTATTTTTATTTAATGAATTAGTCCCCCATTTGTGCGTTTCTCAGGATAATTGTGGTCTAATGTCAATCTCATCATCTACAGTTAGATCAAGTAGCATTCACTTATAATTGGTCAACTGGAGTTACACCAGTGGGCACTGTTCACTTCTCCTTAGAGGGATTTTTTTTAGAAGACTCAAAAGTAGCGTTGCATACATTAATTTAGGAAAGGGCTTATTTTATACATTGACCAGTAGGCAATGTGGCTCTGTTTTGTTTATTTAAAAAATAACCCTTTTAGGCATGTGAGTTGTAGCGAAGAAGCCAGGAGACAGGATGACTGTGGCGATGAACTTCACCTAGCCTACTGTGCCAGGAGGGGAAAGTTAACAACCCCTTGGAAAGGCAGAGACTCGAATAAAGATTCATAGTTCAGAATGAAAACATATTTAGTTTTCTTCTGAAAGAAAGTCTCCAAATGTCACCAATAATGCTTTTCCGGCCCTTAGCATGGGAGAGCTGGGCATTAACGTTATGCAAATAGCAACACCCTTCTCATCTTAGTCCAGCCCGTGTCCATTTAGCCCTCTTCCTTGCCCTCCCTTCACTCTCTGAGCCCTGCTGACATACATCAACAAAACCATCATCTGCATGAGGCAGCTAAGCTATCAGTGATTTAGGTGAGCTGGGGAGGTCCTGGGATGTTTGTATCCTGGGCCAGTCCATGCTCATCCAGATACTGACAAGTGAACACAAAAGGGACCCCCCTGCTGCCTTGTTTAATTCACTACCTTCAGCAAGGGTGCCAAATTTCACTCCGCCCATGCAGACCCGGTTCTCACAGGGGGGCCGGGTGGGCCAGGCCCACCCAAACATGACCTTGAGCCCTCCCAGTCTCAGTAGAAGAGGCCATGAAAAACACACCTTTTAAGTACTTATCCCATGTTGATGGCGGAATGTTATGATTTTTTTTCAGTTTGTTTACTTTAATTATTGATCAGGGGTCATTAAAGTATGTAATTCTAAAAGGAAAAATACTGACTTAATGTGATGTTCCCTATTTTTGTACCAGCTCAGAAAATGAAATAAGGATCATTATGGTAAAAAAAAAAAAAGGCCAGGGTGCAACCCTAGCTCTGCCTCAAGCAAGCTGCTGTACGGTGGTCTGTGTTGGGGTTCTGGGACAGGGGTATACCTGTCAATGATGCAGCAGGTACAGTGGCACCAGGGTCCACGCCTGTGAATGGCCTTCTGCACCCTAGTTATGGCTGTTTTGCAGTTAGCACCAGTCTCAAATTGGTGCTAACCCATTCGCAAAAGGGAAGGGGTCCCCATGGGACCCCTTCCCCTTTGTGAATGCATGTGAAAAAAAAATTTCAGAGCAGGCAGGCAGTGGTCCCATGGACCACTGCCTGCTCTGAAAAAAATGAAAAGAAACATTTTTTGTTTTTGAAATGCATTCCGTTTTCCTTTAAGGAAAAAGGAATGCATTTCAAAAAGAAAATACTGCTTTATTTGAAAGCAGTCACAGACATGGTGGTCTGCTGACCCCAGCAGGCCACCATCCCTGTGAGTGCCCCCATTCCCAATGGGATCGCAAATTGCAACCTAGCTCATGAATATTCATGAGGTAGGTCATTTGCGACCCCATTGCGCATCGCAAACATTGTGAAGTACACTGTTGTACATACGGTTTTGCGACTCACAATTTGTGACTCGCAAATGAGTCGCATATTGCGAGTCGCAAATTGCGAGTCGCAAAGCTTGGTGTCGTACATCTGGCCCTAGGTTTCATAGGTCTGCTGTTAAAGTGAAAGTTCACACAGCTGATGATCCATGCAAAGAAGCTGCAGAGTGTGTGGTCCCTCGACCTACAGGGCCAAAGCTGCATCACAGACACATTCAGAAAATACATTGTTTGCTCCTCTCAAATACATTATTGTGTCATTTTATCGATATCATTTAGCAAACCCATTGTAGTGAATCCTAGTTCGTTTTAATGGGATAGCAGGAGTTAGCTTAGCCTCTGGCTTGCAGACTGTCTTAACCCATTTAATTATTTAATTCTTCTAAGATGGCTGCCTTGTTTATAGTTAGGCCACTTGTTATGCTTTGCATTATCAGTGTCAATGCGCTAAGGTTTCAAGATCAAGCAACAAAGACAAACAAACAGTAGGTGTTCACACTTAGGAATTTTCCCTCTCTATACTTTCGAGGGATTGTTTATATTAATTGCCGTCCCAAGCATGTCCGTTATCTATTGTTTGGGAACACACGTACATCAGGGGTCCTTGTAGATCTGTATAAATACATCTCACTTTAGACAGATAATCAGAGGGATTCCGACCAGAGGGCATAGCCACCATCGCTGATATCGATGCTTCACGTCGTCTTGACACTGACCCAGTCTTCGTGTCCCTGCGGAGTCTAAGATAGAGACCTCATTCCAAGGTAACGAGGGTTGCGGGCTCCTCTCATGGACATGGCATTGGCAGATTAGGTTTAACAAACCCAGCTCTCCTTTAGGTAGGACATTAGGCCTCTCACATTGGGGTATTAGGGCATATTACATCTTGTATGTCCTTCTTATGCATTGCAAGATGGTGGGGGTCTTTGTAATAATGACTCTCGTCTTCACAATTCTGTTCCTTGCATTATTCATTATCCTAATCATTGCAGCCCATGCAACTTATCGCAAATTGCAGTTATATGAAATAAAAACTATTGAAATTTTACTGCATCTTTGTCTTTACCTGTGTTTGTATGAGACATGATGTATCTGTGAGAAAGGGGTAATTTCCGTTTAACCACAACACTCCCTGAGATGTCTTATTCTTGAGTCCATGTGTGAAGGCTGCCACAAATCACCTTTTACTATTGTGTTTCTGGTGAGGTGCTGCTAGTGAGCCGGTAAGGTTGGGACAACGGTTGCGACTTGTTGTAGGACAGGCATAGTCACCTACAAACAAAAGTACTGTCATCCTTTAACCACCAGTTTTGCCTGGAGCAAGAGTCAAAACTACGACACCATCTAGTGTTTAATGAACACAAAACACACCACACACAGGCCCCTACGATAGGTATAAACAACATTGTAATGCCCACGCACCTCACAGCAGGCTCAAACGAACGATGCACATGGAAACACCCACACCAGAATGACCGTAGCACACACTCACATGCACAAAAACACCACAGGTGCATACACACACACACACATGCAATACTCACTCAAACTGCACATGTAGATCCTACATGCAAGAAATACACAAGCACAAATTTTCACCATTCACAGACAGGGTCTTGAAAACTGCAAGCCCCACAAGCTATCAGAGCTTCTCTCCCCTAAGTTGAATCTGCCTAGAATATTTTCAACCCCAAAGAAATAAGCAATGGGAAAATTGCAAGTGATACATGGCCAGTCTTCGGAGTATGAAGATGTCAAGGCTTGGGTATGCTAACAGAGACTTCCTTAAGCCGGACTACTGTTGAAGCCTGTCCTGCTGGAAATTATGAGGGTTGAGGCTGACCAGTATAGGCATCAGCTCTTACTGTCAAATAACTCTCTACATGAACAGTATGCTTGTTAGGAAGAAGATATGATGTAAATCTAGGGACAACGACCTCCAAAATTGGGCCCACCTGAATGTACCGTTGGCCCAGCCAGATAAGAATTCATGGAACCGGGCTTGCCTGCGCCTACGTCAAGTGCACTATCTTAGCAAAGGCCAGCTCTGCTGTCACCAAAAACGCCTCACTGCAGTGTTCCAACGGCACAGTTCAGACTTTAAAATTGGTTAACAGCAAGAGCATAACCAACAAAAATAAAAAATGGAACATAAAGGATACAAGTTTTTGGTGAACATTTTAAACAAAAGTTTGTGAAATTGATCCTCAACTATAAAAATAATTCATTTGTTATAACCTCAAGTATGCTATCTGAGCAGTATCACGCTGAGGTCCAATAGGCAACAAAGAGATGCTCTGGGTACCCAGCTCCACATCTAATATTAGAGGCAGACTGTAGCCCAATCTGAGGAGTTAGTCTGAGGCTCAGCTCCCCTCCTTTGTTGTTCACGGGCCGGCCTAAGGGAGGTGGTGGTTCCCAGGGCCGTATATGGCCTGGAAGGGGGGGGGGGGGTCACGTGGCACCCCTCCCACTTTCAAACCTTATTTTGGCCTGGTGAAGGTGGGGTCCCTGGGGGGTTCACGAGCCCCCCCTCATTACTGCTATGTTAGCCCAGTGGAGGTCCTCAGGGACTGGGGGAGGGGCAGGGGGGGAGGTCCATGCGACTCCCATTACTATGATTTAGCGCCATGGAGGTGGCTCAGGAAAAGAGCCCTGTGCGCACCCTCCTTTTTTTTTTCATACCATGCCCACGGTACCTGACCCACCCATGGGCTTTTTCCAAAACCAGCATGGGAGCCTGCACTAGTTTTTTTCTTTTTTGAATTTTCGCAAGATCTGCGGATCCGCCACCACTGTCAGCAAAAATTAAAAAACAATGTTTTGCCCTAGCGGGGGACTCTCTGGTACCCCACCACCAAAGCTAAGGGGTCAGGGTGTCCCTACCCTGCCCCCTTACTTTTTTTTAATCTTTGTTTCAAGGACTCGGCTGAAGCTGAGTCCTAAGATGGCTGGAAACACTTCCTGTATGAAGTAATGGCAACCAATCAGATCTCAGCCCAAGATCGGGAGGGGTTTGCGCCCCTATATATACAAATTTGAATTTTCTTTAGTATCTGAAAAACTACTGAACGGATTTACACCAAATAACAAAAATGGCGCTTTCTGGACCAAGAGCTACCTTTCTGCCACATTTGGTGTAATTTCGTCCAGTGGTTCGGGATGCAGTCCTGTTGAAAAATCATATGGAATTTAACATGGGGAAAACATGTTTTAGGACCCCCACCCCTCCTTTTTCTTGTCCCACGCTTCACCCCAACACTTTCCAAACAGCAGCCTGAGTGAGCGTCTAATTTTGTGAAGATTCATCAACCGGCAGCAAAGATATAGGCAACTCCAAAAACACTTCTAAAGAAACTAGGTCCTAGCTATAACTACCTAGGTTATATATATATATATATATATATATATATATATATATATACACACACACATACACACACACACACACACACACACACACACACACACACACACACACTAGTGAGATGGCACCTGGCAAGTAGACTGTGGCTTCTGTTTTCATGGTTGGTTCTGACATAATAAGTCTGAATGCCTTAAATAATCTATCCAGCAAGGCCAGCATTTGAAATAGGGGTACCTTGACAAGGCTGTGCACACAACAAATATTTTCTGGGTTTTCATAATAGAGTGAGTGTGGGCAATAAAGTATATAAGGGCTTGCTTGCCATCTAAGGTATGTACTCACCTTTCCGATGCCAAGTGTTGTTGTGGGAAAAAGGATGGCAAATCAATGGACCAATTGACATGAAAAAATGGCTCACTTATTTGGTAACTGTATAAAGGGTTCTTCAAGCGACAAAGCTTAAATATCATTTACCATTCTAAGAAAGGTATCAGTCACAAGAAAAGTCACCTTCCATGAGAAAAGCTGTAGAGTTTGCAAATGAAAATGCTTAAATGGATGTTCCATAGGCCTAGTAAGAGTAATATTAGGTTCCCATGAAGAGATTGGCCGTAAAATAAGAGAGATTATTATTTTAAGACCCTCTGTAAAAGCTTTATCTTCAGGCAAATTTTAAAAACAGACTGGAGCTCTTTGTTTTTGAGGGATGCGGCTGTTGCCAGTAAGTGCACCTGCACTAAACTGTAGGCAAGCCCTGATTTTTAAAGGTGTAACAAGTAGGAAATAATATTTTGCAAAGGCACTGCTTAGGACATTATATATTAAGATTGCTGCAGCACGCAGAGTACCAAAAAGTCTTTATAAAAAAATGAAAATACAATCAAAATTTCTTAAACATTTCTACAGCAGTGTACAATTATTTTCCATTTAGCTACAGAACAGGCTAGCAGAATTGGTTTCCTTGCAACTTTTAGTATGAGCTTGCACTTCTCTGGGGAGCTGTAAATACCCAATATATAAGGCAGGATTCAAATCACAAAACTGAGGCCCTAATTACACGGTTGGCAGTCATGAGACCGCCAGCCTCGCCGTGGCAGACCTACCGCCACGGAGCTGGTAGTAAGGACCGCCACATTACGAGTTGAGGCTTGGCAGAAGCCAAGCCTCCACAAGTCCACCTGGCCCGCCGGTGCCGTCGCACTGCTGCGGCCGGCGGTGAGCACCTCCAAACCAGCGGCAGGCCCCAGCCTCCCGTCCGGATTACGAGACTGCAAACAACCAGGCTTTGAAACCCTGGCGGTCACGCACCCGGCAACAGGAATGTCCATTCCTGTCGACGCCACACACATGCAAACATGTCCCCACACATGCACATATCCCACCCACCCATCAACACACTCACAAACACCCCCCCACATCTTCATGCATGCTTGCATTCACATACACACCCATTCAGCATACGCATAAATGCACTCAGACATCCCCACTCACTCACACTCAACAGACACCCCTGGTTAATCACATTCATCAACACAGACACCTCATACACTCATACTCATCCGCACAGACATCTGTACATGCACGCATTCAGCACCCCCTCTGCAAACATGTACACACGCACCCAAACACACAAACCCCCCTCCTTTCGGACACCCACTTACCTCCTCAGTTGAGGGGGATGTCTGGGAGGGGATGGGTCCTGGTGGTCTTCGCTCACCGCCATCACCACACCAGTAGGACTCAGCCGAGCCTTATTACGGCTTGTAATACGGCGGGCGGAGTCCTGTTGGCGTGACAGTGCCGGCGAGGACCTGCCTCTGCAGTGCAGACCGCCAGCACAACTGCTGGCTGCTTTCTGCCTCAATGATGGCGGGAAGCAGCCAGCACTCGTAATATGGCGGTCTGCTGACCACCAGCACTGGTGGTCGTCTGGTGGGTTGGGCTTTGGCAGTAAGGGAAATTAACCGCCAAAGTCCAAATGAGGGCCTGAGTGGCTTGAGGATGGAGTATACTGTCACTCATGATGTGTTAGCTAATCTTTAAATAACTGTGACTGTTTATGCAGGCAAATTGGCACCTCTAGAAGTTAAGAGATTCACTGTTGTTTTGTCCACATTAAGGCAATGAGAAATATCATCACTGGGGCTTGTCACATTTTCTTGACTACGTACCAAATTACTGGTAGTGGAGGAAAGTTTAAGCAAAGGTGCATGCCCAGCTGATCCATACGGCATTCCAGTGGGACAGTGGGTGACTGTACTGGGAGGCAAAGTTTTGGCATTGTGCTATTTTATGACGGAGGTTGGCATTACCCAATGTTGGGAGTACTGTTTAAGTACTTGGAGATGTATCTCCCATCTGTAAGCTGGTCATGAGTCCGGCTGAGGAGATCCGCAAAGTCTTAGTCCACAATAGCGGAATGTTTTGCCAGCAATTATAAGTGATGATGAACTGCTACATGCCAGATTGGTGAATGGGGACAACTGTATTTAAAGTTAAAGTGTGCCCCACTGTTTTTGTTAATAGTGGTCATATTGTCTGGTCTGCTGAAAAATCTGTTGCAAATTTGTATTTGAAACCTTTACAAGATAACGTTACTACCATATTGTCCAACACTGATATGTAACATGCACTTTTGCTTGGACTGCTGTCCCTGGATTGTGACGTTGTGCATGTGAGCGTCCCAAGGCAATACAGAGCACCCTCATTCCCAGTTTGGTTTCAGAAGCAGTGCACTGTGGGAAGGTGTAAATTACAGTTAGCTCAGCTAATTATAACCGCTGAATTTCTATGGTTTTGTGTGTGTAAAATCTGAACCTAATTATTATTTTGCTGTAACCTTTGGTTTTTGAGTGAAATTCACTGTTTCTTAAATATAAATTGTACTACAATTTGATGCATAAGTTCTATTTACTAATATACATGTTCACAAGTTTATAAATACATTTTATTCACACATTCATCCTTATTATATATTCTAAAACTGAAAATTGGGTAACTTATGTAATCTTTCTGTAAATACAATGCACCAATACTTTCTTTTCATATTTTTTTATTCACTTTATAGATCTGTGGATCCGTCATGAATCCTTGGATAAAGAAGGGGCCTGCCTGTTATATTGTGGGATGGTCTGCGCTGGATCTGCAGATCTGTTCCGAACCAAATGCACACATTCAATATTACAACAACACATTTAATACAAACATATGCTATTGCAATTTCTGCAAGTGATTACTGTCCGTGTGTGGATGTATGAGTGACTTTGTGGGTGTGTGAGTGGCTATATGGGTGTGAGTGGCTGTGTAAGTGAGTGTGGCAGTGGCTGTGTGCATGCGTGAGTAGGTGTATGAGTGGCTCTGTGGGTGTGTGAGTGGTTTTGTGGGTGTGAGTGTGTGAGTGGGTGTGTAAGTGGGTATGTGAGCGTGAGTGGGTGCACAGGTCATTAAGTGGGTGTATGAGTGGTTTGTGGATCTGTGAATAGGTTTGTGAGTGGCTGTATGTGTGAGTGGGTGTGTGGATGGATGCAGGAGTGTGTGAGTGGTTTTGTGTCCAAATTTGGTGTAATTCCGTTCAGTGGTTCGGGCAGTAGTAATGTCTAAAATCCCTATGGAAAATTGCAAGTGGAAAATGTGTTTTGGGACCCACCCCCTTTTTCTCAGCTCTGCTTGATGGATCACCCCAAAACCTTCTAGACAGCAGCTGAAGTGACTGGCAAACTGGTTTCGGAAATTTAGAGAAGTCTTCAAACGGTGCCAAAGTTATTAGCTACACAAAAATGCTCTTCTTTTTTAAATTAGGTCCTAACTATACCTACCTACAGGTGAATGCCATTGTCAGACTGTTCACTATCCTCTAGAGGTGGCACTGATATGCTAAGAGTCAAGGTCCTGGTATGTTTTGGAGTCCACATTGGTGCCGAAAGCTGGTTGGCATGCTCATGACTGTTTTTCAATGTCGGACAGTTCCAACCATAGAGGATGGTACCAGCAGCTAAACTTTTTCCAACTGTGGTTCCTCAGTGAAGACATAGCGCAGGGTCGTTCCTAGCCATGGAGTCAAGGCTTGTTTGCATTCTGATTCCTGGTCAAAGATCCTCATGTGGGTCGACAGTGTCCATTCAAGGGTGTGAGTGTTAAGTCCACTCCCCTGTTTCTAGGCCTCATACCTGAGATGTTGTGCTACTCTTGAGTGCAGGTTTCCTGGAGAGTACTGGAGAGTCTTGCTCTCTAAAGTCAAAGTCCTGAAAGGATATATATGTGAAGACCCACTTCTGGTGGCCTTCTGTGCTACAAGATGACTTCCTTCTTTCGGTGGTGCTGAATCATTCTGTCTTT
Source organism: Pleurodeles waltl (assembly GCF_031143425.1). Classification (NCBI taxonomy): domain Eukaryota; kingdom Metazoa; phylum Chordata; class Amphibia; order Caudata; family Salamandridae; genus Pleurodeles; species Pleurodeles waltl. Next base: position 507,386,761 of record NC_090438.1, on the reverse strand, counting down.
GGTGATAAAGGCAGACAATGACTTGATAGAGTCATGGTGCTGCATCATAGAGTAATGCGCCTACCATATGTCCCTTCATTCACATAGGATCTTTTTGTACTAAAGAGTATTACACACTGAAAAGGAGCTTTCATTGTGGTACTGAGGTTTATAGTTCTGAAGATGGTCCTATCACAGGGATTTTGCCCCCATTATGAGTCTGGCGGTCTAGTGACCGGCAGACTCGTGGATGGAGGTCAGACCGCCACACTGGCGGCGGTCTGAGCGCCATATTTGAACTCTGGCGGCCGGGCTGCGCATCAGTCAGAGCAGCACTGCCCTGGAGATTACAACCTCGTTCTCCGCCAGCCTTTTTATGGCGGTAGTACCGCCATGAACAGGCTGGTGGAAAATGGGTGCAGAGGGCACATGGCATGGGTGATGCAGGGGTTCCCTGGCCAGCACCATCGCAATGTTTATGGTCTGCTTTGCAGACAGTGAAAATTGCAAGGGTGGTGTGCACCCTGCATCCCACAGCATTGCTGTCGGCTCGATTATGAGGCAGAGACAATGCTGTAGGCTCTTTCCCAGTAGGCGGAAACTCAGGTTTCCGCCGGCTGACCTCGAGGGAAACCCTTAATGGGCCCAGCAAGGAGGTAGCCAGTATGGCGGCAACCTCCCATCGGAAGTTTGGCAACTCATATTCAGGCCCTTCGTGTTGCACATGTGGCAAGTTTTACATGGTGTATTCTCCATAACACTCCCCCAAGTGAGTTTTTCTTATACAACATGGCCCCAGGCTCATCTCGCACTCCAGTTCTGAAGCAGCCGATATAAGTGAAATGTACTCAACAGATTGTAGATATCTGTGCGCCTTTCATTGTGCACTGAAAAAAATGTTCTTAGGTGCACAGCAGTAATAGATCAGCCAAAATAGGTCCAAACCCAAAGGCTGAAAAAACTATCGGAGGTGGAGTCTGTGCCTCCAAAGTTTAATGTTAATGAGAAGGTTGTAGTGTTTCAAACTGGATTTATTTCTAAGAGACAACGCAATATGATAGACTAGCATATTGCTTTGTTTGTTTTTGCTCCTAATGTATGCTTTCTTTTTGAAGGTGCACACTAGTGCTATAATTGAGTTAAGCAATTATCCATACTATTATTTGCTGCACTTCACCTGCTCCCAGGAATTAAGCTAAGGTACCTACTTAATTTTTAGCTTCCAATTTCGAATTCCTTCATATATACAGAACGTTTTTAAATGTACAATTCTACATTTATCTTTTATGTATATATATATATAGTGTATTAATCTGCTAATTTCATATAATTTTTTAAACAGTTGCAGACCTTCTGAGCAGGTGTCGCTGACCACTTGAGCAGGTGTTGCAAACCCCCAAGGGTCCGCGGACCCCAGGTTGAGAACCACTGCCTTAGTATTGTGTGCTTCAGGGAAGGTATCGCGAGTCATATTAAAACCAAAACTTCTTCAAAGAAAAATAACTTAGAACGTTACGAGCCCAGCACTAGATTGCAGGAGTTTGTACAGGCTGTGAGCAACAGCAACACAAGCTGCAAACCTACGTCTATCTATCATCAGCTGGACGTATTTCAATGAATAACATAGCGTTACTATAGAAACAAACATACCCAGACAAGTTGGTAAGTTTAGAACTCAGAAGAAGGGTGGAGGCACACTTTTTCTGTCCAGTAGGTCAAATTAAATGAAAGGTACATTTACTGGGAATGTGCCTGCGTTTTCGTAGTTTAAGATAATTAGACATATTATTGGAAGTGTGTCCCCACTTTCCATGTCTGTTGCTTACTGCGTTCAATACTTTTTATGAATGTACAGTACAAGAGCAGCATGTGTGCAAACATCCCTAACACAAAGAACAGTTACGGGAAACATGCTATAATCTATGCTTCTTCATGCCTACAAAATAGCTACCACCCGAGGGGCAGCAGTACAAGATCACCTTTGTGAGGGAAATAAGCATCTGCTGTTACAGACGTGTTGTGTTATTACTCAAGTTTGCAAACACCTATTCAATATAGAAAAAAATCACTGATTAACATTTTAAGTCTTGTTTTCTCTCACTGCGTGCTGTTCAGCGTAGTAATCTGAACTTTTAAGCTAAAGTATTTATAATTTGAAAACTCAAGACATAGGCCTGATTTAGAACTCAGCGGACAGGTTGCTCCGCCACAACAGTGACGGATGTCTTGTCTGCCGACATTTAAATCACATAGGATAGGATGGGATTTAGATTTTTGCAGACGGAATATCCGTCACCATTGTGATGGAGTAACATGTCCACCAAGTTCTAAATCAGGCCCTTAGTTCTCTCTCCTAGAGCTCGTCACAGCACACATTGCTGCACAGAATTCTGGTCGCATTTCTCAAGATTTACATTGCAAGTGTCCTAAGGCAGGAAGATAACACACTCACCAGCTGTGCACATTTTCTCTTCCTTCATGTTCTCGTGGTTGCTTGCACCTGACTCGTCCACTTCCTTAATCCAAAGGGAAAGGCCAGGATGAAAAATTGGATGACCTGTTTTATAAAATGACATTAACCCATTACTTTTCAATGTAATAGTTACAGACAAATATTTTGTCTTTGAATAAAACAACGTTTTCACTATTTAAAACCATCCATGGGTAAATTGAACAAGTTACTTGCCAATGGTAACGCCTTATCTAGTAGTGACTATCTAGCCACAGATTCCTTACCTTAGAATTATCCCCACGCATCAGACTGTATCTGGAATTTTTTCATGAGCAGTGCCGGTAGGTGGCTTCGTTTTGGCTCCGCATGGCGTCTTCCGCGCCAGAAGTGACATGTGTGGTGCCTAGATAGGTGCCACACCAGCGCGCTGACGTCAGTTTCTTTTCCTGTCTTTCCACACCAGGCACGCAGAGGCATGAAGAACACTGACCACTGGTTTGTGAAAGTAGGGCCCGGAAAAGGGAACAAATCTGCACCTAAAAATCTGCTTGTAGTGTTGTACGGCTCCTACGAGGTAAACAGGACTCGTATAAAACAACAAGAACTTCAAATATAGAGACTTAGGGTCTGATTTAGAGTTTCGCAGATGGTTTACTCCATCACAAACATGACAGATATCCCGTCCGCCGTATTACGATTTCCATAGGATATTATGGAATCCGTCAAACTCTAAATTAGGCTCTTAGTCTACCTATATAATCTGTAATTGTTACTTTGTTTCCCCTAACTCACAGTATCACATCCAAACCTCTAAACAGAATAGGGCAAGTAGATGTTGTGGGCAACCTCGAACACGGCACTCTTATTTCCAAGCAATCTGTGGAAACAGACCTACCCTTTCATTTGATCACTTTTGCATGCCCAAGATATACACAAGAAATATATGAAAATGCTTTTTCAAAACATTTTTTTGAAATGATCGTATTCTTCCATAAAAAGCATTAGCTGTCATAATTAGAAAGATAGGACTTACTACTGTACTCAGCATTGTTAGAATGTGGAACAATATAAACAATTCAACCATGGTAATTGTTACTAATGTTACCAAACTCCTATCCGTATATATCACTATACTAAGCAGAATTAAGAGGGAGTACCTTCTGCCAGATCATTTGGGATAGTCTACCCCATACCTTAGTCTTAGATGTCAGGAAATAAGTCTCATTGTACAGGTTATCTTTCCTTGCAGGATGGAGACTGGAGTCAGCAGGGCTGCATCTCAGTCACATCGGTTCCATGATCAGCTGGCGTGAAGTGTTCCTCGCAAGGAGTGTAGCATGGATGCAGTTTATATAATAAAACTCTCTCTCTCTATCACACTGTGACCGAGGTGCAGAGCTGCCACTGTGGTTCATCTAGCACTAATGAGTTGCCTCCTAACGAACACAGAAAAAGAAAACAATGCATCAAGTTCTGATTGCATGTCCCTGAACTAAATGTGCAGACTACAGGGGGACACTGCCTTCCATGAATAAATATGTATACAGCACAAAAAGGCACCATGTAGAAAAGATGTCAAGCTACAACTTGATTCTAAAATGGAGACCTAACATGGGCCATGCAACAGCAGAGTGGGGATGATGGGTGGGTCAGTAAGGAATCAGAGGCTAGACAGAGTCTCTACCAGATAAGGAGTTACAGAAGATAAGTAACTTGTTCATCTGATAGGGACTTTTAGTTGCAGATTCCTTACCGTAGAATAGATACCCAAGCAATACCGCCCCTGAGGAGGGTCCATAAACCTGATTTAGACTACAAAACCCTGCAGGACCAAAAGGGCAAGGTGCCAATTCTGATGAATCTCACTGTCCAGGCAGTAGTCCTTGGTTACTGCTCGGGAGGATAAGCTTGAAACTGTACTGCGTACAGAACAGCTCAGATGAAAGGGAGCATCTGAGAAGGGATCAGGTAGGACTTCTGCATGTTGATAGTGAACCCCAAGCAGTGCAGGAGGTCCTCCATAGTCTGGTGGTGGGAGACAACCGACTGCAGGGAGCCTGCCTTCAACAGCCAGCTGTTGAGATGGGGAGAGTGGCTCACATGATCTCCACAGATTATCTGCAACCACTGCCATCACCTTGGTGAACACTTGAGGGGTGCTGGTAAGGTAAAAATGAAGCACAGCAAATTGAAACTGCTTGAGGCCCACCTTGAACCGAAGGTAAAGTATGTGTAAAAGCTGGACAGGAATGTGTAAGTGTTTGTCCTGCAAGTTCAGTGCTATTATCTAGTCTCCTGGGTCCAGGTCAGACAGGACATGTGCAAGCATGAGCTTTTTGAACTTCTCCTTTTTCAGGAAGAAACTGAGATCGAGCAAGCCTATAGAATAGGACGAAGGCCTCAGACATTTTTGGGCACTAGAAAGTAACAAGAATAACAACCAAAGGCACTCTCTCTTAGGCTCCCTTGGTGAAGAGAGCCTGCACTTCCTGGCAGAGTAATAGGATGTATTCCTATGTCAGCCGACCGTATCTGGGTTTCATGGGTAGAGGGGTAGTCACAAAAGGGAGAGAACTGCACCTCTAGACAATCTAGAGAACCCAGTGGTCAAATGTTATTAACCTCCAACAATGCAAATGATGGCATTTCCTGCCTCCTACTGGGTTCCCATGATGATCAAACGACATACTAAAGGGACTTTGAGGCTGCGGGTACTGGGGTGGGGGTATGGGATTTTAAGGCTGAGGTTACTGGGCTGGGAGAGTTTGGGGGTGGACTAGACTGACATCTGGCTACCTGACCCACGAGGTCTGTGGGTGCCACGTTCTCGGACGCACAAAGACTTAGAAGTCTGCTGGCTGTAATGTTTCTGCAGTTGGAGACGAGGCTGGAATGGTGTAGTATGTCATGAGAATGTATTAGTAATATTTTTATATATCATTTTGTTATTGTGTATATTTTATTGTTTCTATTTTATGATTTGCATAGTAATGTTTGGTATAGTCCGTTTTCCCCTCCAACTGTGATCATCTTTGTCTCTTCTGGACTAAGTGTTCCATGTAGATGACAATTGGAGAGGTGAAGGCCAACACCCTAACTTTGTTTCTTAGTTTTCCCATATAGAATTCCATGTCAAGTCTATGGTAGAAACCACCTTTGCACCTTGTAGAAGTAACAACATATCAGAAATATTGGGTATGGGATACCTATCCACAATCACATTCAGTTCTCTTAGGTCCACACATAAGCGTTTACTCCCATTTGGCTTCCTGGCTACGACCACTGGCGCCAACCATTCAGTTCCTTCAACTTCCTCTATGATTCCTTCCTTCTGCAGCCTCTCCAGTTCCAATTTCATGTCTTCACGTAAAGCCACAGGTACTCCACGAACTTTGCTGCATACAGGTTTCACACCTTCCTTCAGACGAATGTGATGAACATAGTGTTGAAGACATCCTAATTTTTCTCGAAATACCAAAGGAAGTTTTGCCTTTAATCTCATAACAAAGTCATCGCTGTCCATGAGTTTCTGATTAATAGAGTTTCCTTGATCCACAATTGTGTTGATGACGATTTGATCCCTTACCTTCACAGGTGGATCACTATTGGGATCAAGAATAAGCCCCAAGTCTTTCTGGTGAAACCAACTGAGCACACTGTCTCCTTTCTTAGAAACGTAAATTTTTGCATTAGTGAATTTTCGATTAAACTCAAGCAAACCCCAAAAGTATCCGTGGAGCTTAATTGGTTCACCACCATAGGCAATGGGTGTGATATCCGGTTTGAACAACCTAACTTTGTTTCTTAGTTTTCTCATATAGAATTCCATCTAAACAATTGTGATCTTGGCCCCGGAATCAAATAATACTCTGGTTCTTTCCCCATCTATCATGACTTCATCAATTGGACCTTTCCTTCCTTTTTGACCTTCTCCTTCGACTTGTAGGATTATTTGACCACATTCAAAGTCATTGCTTTCCCCTACATCCAAGTCTTTCTTAACTTCAAAGACATTGCCTTTTCCACTTCTCATTCTGCACACACTAGAGTAATTACCTTTTTTCTTACACAATCTGCACGTCACCTTTATAGCGGGACAGTTTTTGTCGTTGGCCATGTGACCTTGTCTGCCACAGCGAAAACAATTCCCTTGAAACGTATTTTTTCTGTCTTTTTTATAATTCTGTCTTTCTTTTTTTTCTGTTAGATTCTGAATCATATGTACAGTATCATTTTTGCATTCCTCCTTTTTGATGGTCTCTACACATCTGAGAGAATGTTCAATTTTCTTTGCCAAAGCCAAAACTTCCTCTAGTGATGGATCATCTTTTTGCCAAATTTCATCTCTTACTCTTTCTATGTTACAGCCTAACATAAATTGATCTCTGATTCTTTCCTCTGTCAAAGTTCCAAATTTACAAGATGAGGCTAATTTCCGTAGTGCTGTAACATATCCCTCCACAGATTCATTTTCCTCTTGGTTTCGCCTTCCAAAGTGATATCTCCCAAGTATTGTGCTAATTTTGGGAATATAATGTCTGTCCAATTTCTCTATACAACTTTCATATTCATTTAGATCTTCATTAGTTATGTCTGGAAGATTATCGAAAAACCTCCTGTCCTTCAGAACCTAGGCAATGTAATAGTAGAGCAGTTTTCCTTTCTACACTAAGAGATGCACCACAGACCTTGGAATATCTCTCAAAGACTTTTTTCCACTTTTGCCACTTTATAGGTGGATCTCCTGGTAAAGCGAGAAAAAAGGGGGGCGCAGTGACGTTCTGCATTGTAGTCACACTAATGGACCATCCACAAAAACAAGAAAAGAAAAAAAAAATGTATTAAAGGTGTCACACCTGTTTTGAAAGACTTCTTTAACTGTAAAGGTGCTTCCAAATTAGGCCAGTGGTTTAGTGGCTTTGAAGGTCGAATATTTGTAATATCTGTTTCCAGAGACAGTTGAATTGGGTCAGTGGCAAATACTTTAAATGCTTTAAAAATGCATGGCTGACAGAAAGCGTTTAATTTAAGGTTATAATCATGTGGCATATACAACGGACCAAGGATTTATGTGTGGCTCTGATAGCCGTTGCTGAACCTGTAAGACTCGGCAGCAGCTGAATTCAGTCTGAGAGGTGGTCTCCGCTCTGGTCAGGTTACCAAAATATATAAATACTGTCAGGGTTAATACAGTACTTAAGGAAACGCTGCAGTAGTCCTCGCGTATTCCGGTGTTCAAATCGTTCACATTGCCAGGAGGACGCTGTAAGCGTTGATATGGTAACGAGTCAAGCGCGTGTTTATAGTAAACACAGCTGAGCGGGGATGCTGTAAGCATTGATATGGTAACGAGTCAAGCGCGGGTGAGCTCTAGTCAGTTTCCATGGAAACAGTTCCCAGTTTCCATGTAAACGCTCGTCGAGAGGAAACGCTCGTCGAGAGGTGATTTTAAATGTTCCTTTTAAAATAATATAGTTGAATAGAACAGTTTTATGCTGTTCACGAAGGTCGCTCACCTCTGCGTTGTTCTTGGAACCTCTCCGTTGCTCTTCTGCCACCGTAATTCTGTTGAAGCCTCTGTGTTCAGTAAAGCAGAGCAGACGGGGAATAAAAAAAATTATCCCACTTCGTCACCAGTGAAAGATTGTGTCCACAAATAACGGAGAGCCGTATTAAGTTCACGAAGGTAGCTTTATTTCTTTTCGGAGGCCCCATCCAGCTCCACCAACTGCCAGCTTCTCAACGCTCTTCTCCCTCTGTCCGTCTCCGCTGGATTCCACTCTTACACTCCTCAATTCTAAATTCTACAAGCTATGACATACCACAAGTTCTACAAGCTATGACATACCACAGAAGCCCCTTCAGTGGCAACGAAAGGAGCAGTAGGCGAACAGTTGTTGGCAAGTGGCCATGGAAAGGCCCAAGGACCTGGCCGTAGCCCTGATGTTTTTGAAGTGCTCCAGCACGGAGTCCGCCTTGTCTCCGAAGAGACAGGAAACATCAAAGGGCATGTCCAAGAGGGAGGCCTGGACATCCCCAGAAAAGCCAGTCGTCCTCAGCCAAGTGTGGCGCCATAAGGCCACAGATGATGAAACTGCTCTGTCTAGCAAGTCAGTCGTATCCAGTTCACAGCATACAACGAACTTTTTTGTGTCTCTCCCGTCAGCAATAGCTCAAGAGAGCATGGCTCAGGCCTCCTCCGAGACCATAGGCAGCACCTGCACAACCGAGTCCCAGAGCGAGTGGGGGTACTGTCCCATAAGGCATGCAGCATTCAATGACTGCAGTGCCAGGCTGGCAGAAGATAACATCTTCTTCCCCAAGGTATCCAGCCTCTTGGATTCCCTGTCCTGGGGAGTGGTAGGGAATGCACCAGGATTTACATTGGAAGTGGAGGCTGTTTAGGGGCCCCTGTTAAGCGTAGGCAGCCCGAAAGCACTCCAGCACAGACAGGGCCCTCAAATATGAGGTGCATGGCCTCATAAAATTCAGAAAGTTGGGTGAGGGGGTCACTCCAGGTCCTGGAAACTCAACGAGACACAGAGACAGGCCAGGTGCAGGCTCAACTGCAGAGCCAGCCCTCGAATTCCAACACTCCCTCATTGGATGACTTTGACTAATGGGGCAAAGTCAAAGACCTCTTCGAGTTCTTGCTCTTCTTCTGTTTGTGGGACTTACCTAAATGCCCAGATGACTTTGACCGCAACGACGAATGCTTGAACTGGCTCCGCAACTGATCCAAGGACCTTTCTCTCGGCCGTGATCATGACTGTCACGCAAGGAGCTTGAGGGGCCCCTCCCTCAAGGTCTTGTGGTGCATATGGTGACAACTGACGCGGGTCTTGGCGTCATGGATACGCATGAGGCACCAAAGGCAGACAAGGTGTAGAGCCATCACCGATATTTGCCAGTGACAGGCACAACAGGGCTTGAAACCAGCCTTTCTTGTGGACAGCCGTCCCACACCAGGGGACAAAGTCTCGAAAATCTTCTGCAAAATGGTTGAAAAAAGGTCAGTCAAAAAGTGACTGGGAGTAGCTCTTTTCCCAAGCTACACTGCCTGGCATGAAGAGAAAGGAACTGACGTCAGCATGCTGGAGTGGTGCCTATATAGGCGCTGGGAAGATGACACCGATGACGCCACGTAGAAATGAACTACGCCACCTACCGGCAGGCAGAGGTCCTGCTCACAAAAAATGTCCACATCCAGTCTGATGCCTAGGGATAATTCTACGGTAAGGAATCTGGAGCTAGAAGTCTCCGTCAGACAATAGCATTTCTAATCAACAAGCACATAAGATCACAAGATGACAGCCATTTTAGTGTTCCACTGTAGCATGTGCAGCTGAAAAGTATGAAAAGGTTCCTGGAACCAGACAACTTATTTTGTTACCATTAGCAAATTGCCTTGTCTGCAATTTGAAATCAATGTTGATGCCCCTGCAGAGGAGGCTCTCATGTTAAACATCTATGATATGGCCTTCACACAGGCATTACCTTTGTTTAGTTTTTGAGACACACTTTAATATTTTTTGTGGTTTAATCCACTGAGGAATACGTAATAGGGCAAAAGTTGAATGATATAAAAAACATGAAAGGTCAGCTAAATTAGAACCAGCCTTCTTGCCAGGGTTCCGACTGCCTCAGAGAAATATAAATGTGTGCAACTGGTTAATCTGCACATCTAAAGGCTGAATACCCCTATAGCTGTTAATTGACAGATTTCACTTTAAGCTGCCTGAACCTAAAGACTTGTATTGTTAGGGTGTTGAAGCTGAGCCGGTAACTGTGTGCCTTTAATGGACAGTTGTAAAAGTGTTTTCACTAGGTGCAATCTGCAAAATCTACACTTTGAAAACATTTTTTGGTCTTTAACCTAAATTTATTTCTGCACTTTGTGGCAGCCAATCTTATACTGTGAGTAATGCAAATTTAAAATACTGACAAACAAATTCACAGTGCTTTCAGTGAGGGGCAGGGACTACTTAGCACTAAAAATACACTAGTCACTATTGCCTACTGTCTATCTTGCAATTCCATTCCTTACACATGAACACTTGTCCTGCTCCACAGAAATCAATTACCTAGCTAAGGTCAAAAACTTCCCCCAATTGTGTGATTTACATCAAATCAACTTACTTCATTTGAGAGCACCTTCAAGTAATTCAGTTCAAGATGGATCCTTTAAAAAAATCTCACTTGTACATGATTTAATGGTCTGTAATGTTCCACCAGCCACAAAATTATTATTGGCCACAATATAAGGGGCACTAGAAAATTGGTTCACTTTGTTCACTCATGGCTTTGTCAGAAGGGAGGGTTAATAAAAGTTTTAAGGTTCATGTTTAGAAACGTCCTCTTCAAATAATTATCAGTGCAATAATGTGATCTAATAGACTAAACTGAAACACTTCCATGTGTTAAAGAAACACTTTCTACAATTGAAAATCTTTATCATGTTCTTAAATTGTGTTTGTTGTGCAATTCACATCCCACATATTCTGAAGATTCTACATGTTCTTAGTATTTAGGAAAGAGACAGGAACATGGACTGGTGCATGTTGGTAGAGAAAGTGGTTTATAAGGGACATGGTTGCCACCAAAAGTGGACAAAGATTTGGGGCTGGTGGAATGAATGCAGAGGGAACATCTTTACCTTCCTACCCCCGCTGACTTAGAGGGATGACCAACTTGCCAATCTGCCTCTGTGAGAAATGTCAACTGTGCCAGGGGAGGAAAATGTAGTATGTCTGAAATGTGCATGTCCAAAATGTCAAATGAGATTGATGAGATCGCCAGTGAATGACAGTGTTCTGTATATGTTTTTTTAATTGAAATATCAATAAAAAGAGTTTTTAAACAAACTCCTACACAACTTCTGCCTCTGGCCACTACTCCATTTCATTAAAATATCCAAGCTAACCTAGTACAATTATGTACATGGTAATAAGATTTTGCAGACACCAAAAAGATCGTGCCTTGCTCCCACCCTAACTAAATCATAACAAACCATATGAACTGTAATGCCTGAAACACTGAAATCATGGCATGCAGATCTACAACACATAGTTTGCTTTGTGTCTGGCAGCTCAGACATTTTGGCACATACAATGAATAGCCTTGGAGCCACCTTAATCTCCAACCTTTGCCTATGACCCCCAAAGCAACAGTTAGCAGGATCTCTTTTAGTTAGAATACTTAAGAGAATCATTCCTTTCCGTAGTATCCTCAAGATGTTCAGGCAATCATTGCCTTTGCACTTTCCCAACTGGGATACACCTAGACCCTCAATTTCATCTGCTGACTAATAGCTTTGCAGATTCCCCCAGATACACAATATCACATCAAAACTCATATATCCAATTAAGATACCATATCAGCACTTTTGCTGCGCTCTTCATTGCCTACTGTACGCTACATTGAAAAAGATCTTCCTTTTCTTCAAAAGATATTTAGGACCTATGAGCACTGAAGCCGTCTCTACTGAAAGATTAATATCCTCTGGAGCAGCACGTTCCCAGAAGCCCACCTTTAAGCACCATAAACTCTCTTTGCAACTCTGAACAGCGGATCAAAAAGACGGGAGAAAAGGTCTGCTAGGCAGCAGATCTGCAACTTTAAAAAAGAAGGATGTATCTCAAGGTGTAAAAAAAACTTTCCTGTGGGAATGGCCATGTTGAATTAACATGAATGATGCCTTCCTACTCAATAGACTGTGGAAGCACTGGCAGTGTTCTGACATCTCCAATTGAAGTCTCGACATACAACAGATGACAAACAGGGGTTAGACTTTTGGTCTAACTTTACCTTTGTGAATCAGGCCCTACGTCACTTTATTACAATTCATTTTATTGGGGATATTTATACAGTGAAAACGTAGCTTCAGAGAGCAGTGTAGCGCAGTACGTCGTAACAGGACATGTAACCAACATGTAAGGACAGAGATACATGCTAATACGTTTAAATTAGGAGTTCAGGAAAATGAATACTTACAAATAAAGAAGAAACACAGTACAGTGGGGTGAGGTAAGGAGGGATGGGATTAAGGGCTACCTGTACGTAGCCTTTTGCACATCGCAAACAGCGTTTCAGGCTGTTTGCGATGTGCAAAATGCACTTCGGTATGTTGGAGCCCATTTTTGCGATTCAGTAAACTATTTACCAAATCGTAAAAAGGGATTGCGAGTCGCAATTAGGAAGGGGTGATCCCTTCCTAATTGCAAGTCGAGGTCCCATGTATGATTGTTTTGTGACCGCAAATGCGGTCGCAAAACAATCGCAGTTAGCACCAGTGTCACACTGATGCTAACCCATTTGTGAACGGGAAGGGGTCCCCATGGGACCCCTTCCCCTTTGTGAATGGCAGTAAAAACATTTTTTCTGAAAAAATTCTACGAAAATGTTTCATTTTTTTGTTTTTGTAATGCAACTCGTTTTCCTTTAAGGGAAACGGGCTGCACTTAAAAAAAAAAAAAAGCAGTCACAGACATAGTGGTCTGCTGTCTCCAGGCCACCATCCCTGTGAGGGCGGACATTCCCAAGGGGGTCGCAAATTGCGACCTAACTCATGAATATTCATGAGGTAGGGCATTTGCGACCCCCTTGCGAATCGCAAATAGTGTAATTGACACTGTGCAACATAAGGTTTTGCGACTCGCAAATTGCGGGTCCCTCTGACTCGCAATTTGCGAGTCGCATAAACAAACTTTCGTACATGTAGCCCTTAATGTAGGATGGTAGGAAGATCATGAAGATGTAGGTTTTAAGATCTTTCCTGAACTGAAAAATCAAGTTGGAATAACAAAAGGTAGGATGTTCCACCATCTGGGTGAGAAAGCCTATCTGCATGCACATTCTTTGCAAAGCTCTTAGATTTCCAGGCTCCCAAGTATGTGTTCCCAGTTAACAGCAAGAGTGAAAGGTCTACTTAGGTGGAGTGCCTTCTAGATCAAATACTAAACTTTGAAATGGAGTCTGATATGGGGAAGGAGTCAATGCAATTCTTTCAAGTCAGGAACGATGTGCTCGAACTTTGTGGGTGGTAATTAGTTGAACAGCAACATGAAGAGCAGCTTTGATTGGAAGCAAGGAGGCTTTTCATGCGTGCTATACCGTATGGTTTTTGAAGCACAGAGAAGGATCAATGAAAAAGTCCAGTATTCAGCAGAGGATGAAGGGTGGGGAAATAAGCCAAATATGTTTATACTGTCGAGCCAGTCTTGGAAACAGAGTTCAAGGATTACTTCCTTTATGAGGAAAAACTCTGACTTTGTTGGGTTGAGTTTCAGCTACACTACAGACCACCCATTTTTCAACTATGTTCAAGCAGGTTTTGAGTTAAAAAATTGTTTGCAGATGGCACGTTAAGATGTAGGTGGGTATCATCAGTGTACTGGTGGACATTAATAACCTGGGGGCTCTGTAATAGTGCCAGATGCTCTGTGTACATGGTGAACATCATTTAATAGACCACAACCGGTGGAACTCTGAAGAATTCTCTCTGTTCTAATTGTTTACTGCCAGAGAGGTATTAAGTGAACCAATTTAAAACAGAGTCTATGGCACCCATAAGTGAACAGAGTGTTTCAAGAAAGGTTTGGGGGTCCGAAGTATTAAAGACAGATTAACAGCCGTGCCTCTGGCCATCTCGGGCAGCACATACACAAACAAATACTCCGCTTCCACATTGCTTATGCATGTGAAACCTGACTCAACGTTTAGAAAATTCATATAAAAAGAAGAGGGAGTGGAAAGTTTTTCAGAGGGTCAACGAATTTTCCAGAGAATAATCATAAATTCAGATAAATAAGAGAGATACACCTCCTGTTTTCTCCCAAACAGGCTCAACCTTTATCCTTTCACAGATGGGGAGTTCTTTGATTTATATTTTGTGGGATGCCATGATGCAGAAATATTAAAATAGCCTTCAGGTCCCTCTAATACTTCTTTTATATAGATGGGAGGCCTTGGACTTGATTAAAAACATGACAACGTGAGTGGAGAAAGCAGTATCTCCCACGTCTAAATGTATCAACATGTTTTAGCCGGATTCACAAGTGCTCAAAAGGGTCATCCGGCTTTATTCAGGGCGATGAAGAATACAGATCAGGCTCTCTTGGAGTCCTACACCATTACACCCTTGTGCATTTGTTCCGAATGTATTATGCACACACATAACAAACCAATACTTTGGTTGACTGCGCTAGGGTAATTCCAGGCATCTGTAACATTTAATAGAGTTCTCTACTGCTCAGCAGGAGAATGTGGGGGAGAGTGTTGGTGGATGGGCCCAGTTGACGCTGCACATCCTGCAATGAGCTCTCCTTTCCATCTGTTGAAGGATAAGGATGGAGCCCATCTGGGCGTATTAGCCAACTGGACGTGATCTTGAGGATGAAGCATGCCACAAAGGGCTGCATGGGTGAGAGTTCTAAGTAAAAACAAGGGATGCTTAACCATTTGGACTGAAAAAAACAAAAAACGGGAAGGCTGATGTACTTTGGAGATATCTCTCTTACTAGTCTGAATCTCACAGTTAGCAAAATGAGACTTGCTACTGCCTTCTTCAATTAGCTCTGAAAAGAGCTCGTAGTTCTGTAATCAAACCACATCTCTCACCATCACACGTCAGATGTGCACTCAGCACTCACACGCTCTTAATATCTAGAATGTTTGCCAACATCTATGCTGCGCATAAGATGCCTTTTTACACCATTTTCATCCCATGCATCTTCTCCACTGTGCTACTACATTCCCTTTACAAAAGATCTTGAACATTTTTGCAGCAAAAAGTCGAACAGTCTCTGCTCCATATACACGCCACATCAACGTACACCATTCTCATTTACACAGGCATACTCATGAATGCCTCTGAAGATAAGGAAAAGGCATTTCAGGTGGCAACAGCAATTCACTAGGTAAATTACAGTGACACCGAAGAACATGGAGAGCTATTTTTCAGTTGCATGGATGATCACACTTAAAAAGATCATATTTGGTTAAGAGATATGAATCCTAGCAGATACCTTTTCATATGAAAACACTGACGAACTAGACACTTTTCTCTGGAGAGTGAAGAACTTATGAAGAGTAATGTGTGTGCTGATCATGCAGTGTCCATGTCTCCTGTGATTGAAGGAACCGCCAAAATTAAAGCATTGCAGGAGGGCGGACTGGTCCACTCTTCCATTAAGTACTGAGCATTTCAACCAGTATCTCGTGCCAAGATCTCTCATCAAACAAGTACACTGGGCACCATTTCAGTTGAGAAGGACTGTAAGAATTGGCTGACTGCTACATTTCAAACACACTAGTGGCAAGTCTGACCTGCATACTGACTGATGTGCCTCTGGACTCCCCAAATCTGACTCCTGTGGAAGACGATACTGGACTGCATCCTATAGAGGAGAACTCAGACGTTCAGAAGCCCAGCTACTTTTGAGGGCCTATGAGGGTCGACATGAGGACTACATTGCTTCAGGACATGATGTTACCTACCTGTTGCTCAGGTGCGTAACCTAATTTCACCGTCATCATGTACACACTGCCTCAGCTCCGGGGGGTCACCTACTCTCTCTGTTGGTGAGCCTGGTTAATGTCTAACCCCATCTGTGTGGCAGGAAACCCTGTGCTTATGTATATTTCAGTTGCATCCTGTGGCCGCAAAGATTACCTTGGTTTCAACCCCTATCTGCTGAGCGAAAGCAGTAGATAGAAGAAGTAGCTCTGCGTTATAAACCATTGGCCACACTGAAATCTACATTGTTCCAGAGCTTTGTATTTAAGCCAGTGTCTCCACCTTAGCTTCTACGTGAGAAGTAGTTGAAGTCTGTGCTTCTGAAAATACGGGCACCATAAAACTGGCAGTGTTCAAGTTATGGGGCTCGGAAACATTTTGTGCCTTATCATGTGGATTCTGGGGTACTGGCAGCAGAAACAACTAGAATACTGCAACACCTGGACCAAGAGCCTGGTGGACTCCTATGGACTGTGCACAGACACTGGGAACTGAACGCTGCCCCTGCACCTCAAAAAAGTGTGCATGTAGTTCTGTGGGTTCAGGGAGGTTTCTTGGCACGCCCACAGAAACCACGAGAATCCTCTACCAGCACTCAAAACTCAAATCACTCCTCTGGAATAGATTTATTTTAATTTGAAGAGGAGCAAGTTGAACAGTAACCCCTGTGAAAAGTGTCTTTATGAGACTTTGAAAACAGTAATTGATTAGGTTGCTCTCTCCTCGGGGGAAGGACTGGTACTGACTATAATGCTCTAAAATTGAAACCACACTCGCAATTTCGTCCACATTGAACAACCAGTGGTTAAGGTTATGCCTGAGAGCATAGCAGCCTGCTTGCCAAATTGTACTGCTGATCATTACCAATCCCTATGCCTTAATCTCTAGTATAAAAAGAAAGTACAGCAATTAGTACGTAAGTACTATAATAGCAATTGATGTCAGATCTTTGACTAGGAAGGGGCTAGTTTTTTCTGGGTTTTTTGTTTATCAGTATTTCATGTACAGGATTTCTTTTATGTGTACTTCTTTTGATAATGTAAAACGCTATCGGGACATAGCTGTCTTTAGGATCATTACTATAGTCTGAGTGTTCAGACCACCGTGCCTGCTTCAGTAATGCCTAGTCTGCTCTACCTTGGTACCACTGAGGGTTAAGTGCTGAAGAATGGCACTTGATTATTTCAGTTTCGAGCCTAATAGTACTGGCACAAGGACATCAGAGATAAACTACTCCAACTGTCACTTCTGAAGCCCAGTAGCCCTTCATTATTGTGGGAACCCAGGAATCAGGTTTAACCAGTGTACATCAAAATCTTGTACTCTTACAGACATGTAAGGTACAAAGGACAGTAACTAATTTTCATTTTTGAAACTAGATGTGCTAAACGCCATACAGCTGACAAAGTACTCTTATTGTAGTAGTTATGGAGATTGTTCACATTCTGGTCATTATCCACAGGAGACTTCACTCTATAACTATATGATCTATGGAAATGCCTTTCGCAGTTTTTAAATTGCAGGATCATAATGTACGGGGCTGGTGTAGGAGGCTGGCCTGGCTTATAGTGGGTACCCTGTGGTACTTACACCCTGTGCCAGGTACAGTTATCCCTTATTAGTAGCATAGAGGTGTTTCTAGCAGCTTAGGCTGATAGAAGGTAGCTATGGCAAAGCAGCTTAGGCTGAACTAGGAGACATGCAAAGCTCCTACTATACCGCTTATATCATATGCACAATTTCATAAGAAAACACAATACACAGAGTTACTAAAAATAAAGGTACTTTATTTTTATGACAATATGCCAAAAGTATCTCAGTGAGTACCCTCAGTAAGAAGATAAGTAATATACACAAGTTATATGTACACAGACTCAAAACAGGTAAGAGTCAGAAAAGTAATGCAAACAGTGTAGAATTACAATAGGTTGCAATAGGCAAGCATAGGTCTAGGAGCAACACAAACCATATACTCCAAAAGTGGAATGTGAATCACGAATGGACCCCAGACCTATGGGAGCTTGTAGAGGGTCGCTGGGACTGTAAGAAAACAGCCAGGGTGTCCAAGATACCCCACCCCAAGACCCTGAAAAGTAGGAGTAAAGTACACCTACTACCCCAAAAGAGCACAATAGTCGTGATAGGGGGATTCTGCAAGAACAACAAACACCAGCAAGGCACTGAAGGTGGATTCCTGGACCTGAGGACCTGCAAGGCAAGGGGACCAAGTCCAAGAGTCGCGATAGTGTCCAGGAGGGGCAGGAGCCCAGAAAACCCAGGTGAATGTGCAAGGAAGCTGCCTCCGGGTGGAAGAAGCTTGGAGTTCTGCAACAACGAAGAGGACTAGGAACTTCTCCTTTGAATGGAAGATGTCCCACGTCGCGATACAGGTTGCAGAAGTGTTCCCACGCAGAAATACCGCAAACAAGCCTTGCTAGCTGCAAGGGTCGCGGTAGAGGTTTCTGGGTGCTGCTGGGGACCAGGAAGGACCAGGATGTCACTCATTGGAGGAGGAGACAGAGGGGGCGCTCAGCAACTCAGAGAGCCCCCACAGAAGCAGGCAGCACTTGCAGAAGTACCTGAACAGGCACTTGGAAGATTTGTAAACGGAGTCCACACAGAGTTACAAAGGAGGGTCCCACGACGTCGGAGGCCAACTCAGAGGGTTGAGCACTGCAGGACGGAGTGCTGGGGACCCGGGCTAGGCTGTGCACGAAGGAAATCCTGGAAGAGTGCACAGGAGCCGGAGCAGCTGCAAATCACGCAGTACACAGATATGCAGTCTAGCATGGGGAGGCAAGGACTTACCTCCACCAAACTTGGACTGAAGGATCACTGGACTGTGGGAGTCACTTGGATAGAGTTCCTGTGTTCCAGGACCACGTTCGTCAGGATGAGAGGGGACCCAGAGGACCGGTGATGCAGTCTTTTGGTGCCTGCGTTAGCAGGGGGAAGACTCCGTCGACTCACGGGAGATTTCTTCTTGGTTTCCAGTGCAGGGTGAAGGTAGGTGACCCCCAGAGCATGCACCACCAGGAAACAGTCGGGAAAGCCAGCAGGATGAGGCGCTACAATGTTGCTGGTAGTAGTCTTGCTACTTTGTTGCAGTTTTGCAGGCATCCTGGAGCAGTCAGCAGTCGATCCTTGGTAGAAGTCGAAGAGGGAGCTGCAGAGTAACTCTGGTGAGCTCTTGCATTCGTTATCTGAGGAATAGCCCAGAGGAGAGACCCTAAATAGCTAGAAAAGGAGGTTTGGCTACTAAGAAAGGAGGATTGGCTACCAAGAAAGGTAAGAGCCTATCAGAGGGGTCTCTGACGTCACCTGCTGCCACTGGCCACTCAGAGCAGTCCAGTGTGCCCCAACACCTCTGTTTCCAAAATGGCAGAGGTCTGGGAAACACTGGAGGAGCTCTGGGCACCTCCCCTGGGAGGTACTGGTCAGGGGAGTGGTCACTCCCCTTTCCTTTGTCCAGTTTCACGCCAGAGCAGGGCTGGGGGATCCCTGAAACGGTGTAGACTGGCTTATGCAGAGATGGGCACCTTCTGTGCCCATCAAAGCATGTCCAGAGGCAGGGGGAGGCTTCTCCTCCCCAGCCCTTCACACCTATTTCCAAAGGGAGAGGGTGTAATACCCTCTCTCAGAGGAAATCCTTTGTTCTGCTTTCCTGTGCTGGGGCTGCCCAGACCCCAGGGGGGCAGAAACCTGTCCGAGGGGTTGGCAGCAGCAGCTGCAGTGGAAACCCCGGAAAGGCAGTTTGGCAGTACCCGGGTTCCGTGCTAGAGACCCGGGGGATCATGGAATTGTCCCCCCATTACCAGAATGGTATTGATGTGACAATTCCATGATCTTAGACATGTTACATGGCCATGTTCGGAGTTACCATTGTGACGCTATACATAGCTAGTGACCGATGTATAGTGCAAGCGTGTAATGGTGTCCCCGCACTCACAAAGTCTGGGGAATTTGCCCTGAACGATGTGGGGGCACCTTGGCTAGTGCCAGGGTGCCCACACACACTAAGTAACTTATAAGTTACTTATGTGCAGTGAAACATGGCTGTGAAATAACGTGGATGTTATTTCACTCAGGCTGCTGTGGCAGGCCTGTGTAAGAATTGTCTGAGCTCCCTATGGGTGGCAAAAGAAATGCTGCAGCCCATAGGGATCTCCTGGAACCCCAATACCCTGGGTACCTAAGTACCATATACAAGGGAATTATATGGGTGTACCAGTGTGCCAATGAGAATTGGTAAATTTAGTCACTAGCCTGCAGTGACAAATTTAGAAAGCAGAGAGAGCATAAACACTGAGGTTCTGGTTAGCAGAGCCTCAGTGATACAGTTAGACACTACACTGGGAACACATATAGGCCACAAACATCTGAGCACTGGGGTCCTGGCTAGCAGGATCCCAGTGACACATATCAAACACAGTAACAACATAGGGTTTTCACTATGAGCACTGGGCCCTGGCTAGCAGGATCCCAGTGAGACAGTAAAAACACCCTGACATATTCTCACAAACAGGCCAAAAGTGGGGCCAAAAAATGCAATGTAGTAAACAAAAATTAAGAAGTAGCATGAGTCCATGTGTCTACCTTGGGCTTCCTCATAGCCACAGAGACAGCGTAGGGAAAACACATACAAGTCTGTAAATGCTGTCAAAGTGAGAACTTCTGGTACATACTTGGGGCCACATTACAAGCAGCTTGTTCTGCTAGTACATCATTTTTCTGATGCACCAACGGTGCAAGCTGCAGGCCCATATATACAAGGCCACACACAACCATTCTGCGTGCCTTTTAATGGCTTTGTGGATATTGAGTAAAGCAATGCAGCGCATGCCGCTCTGTTGCCTTACTCTACGTCAAAGAGGCACTCCACAGGTTTTGCAGTGGGTGTTTCCACGCAACATCCGTGGATTTTGATGCATTCACAGACTTACAAGTATCTGTAAACCTGGGAATGGGTCGAAAGCCTACACTTCCCCAGCGGAGACGTAAGGGAAGTACAATGAGGAGAAATATCTTTATTTGTCCTTGTTTTTCTGCAGCACACACAGAGAGAAAAAAACGTCGCTTGTGATTGTTTTTGTGCAGGAAGAACACTTTCTGCACAAAAACAATCAACCCCTGCAATGCAGACACCCTTGCACCATGAAGAAAGGGTGCCTGCGTTGGCAGCACATTGTGAGCCCACGCACGGGGAAAGGACAGGAATGTGCTGAATTTTGTAGATATGGCACATTCCTGCCCTTCTTTTTTGATGCAAGGCAGCGCAGCAAGAAGGCTTGCAGCACCGCCCTCCACCAAAAAGTTGTAAATATGCCCCTTAGTTTTATATTCAGAGACTGTACTGCTAGAATTAATACCCCATACCTAGAAACACGTCATGGTGAAGACAATGTTAAGCTTGCTGAGGTGGTCAGTTTGATTAATAATTATGCATGTGCCCAAAAGTAGTCAGTAGTTGAGACCTTAAAATTAGTGTTTTCTGTTGGATGCAGCTTGTGTCAGGAAAGTAGCCAGCCCACATTAACTTGGCACAAACGAACGTATCTCCTATGTATCTCTAAACTGCTTCATCCTTGTTCTCCATAGGCTCTTCAGCAGTATAAACAAAGACATTCTCAAGAGAAGATCACACAAAACACATATAGCCAAGTAAGACGATGATAAGCACCAAGACTTCAAAAATAAGCATTGCAACTGCACGACAGCAAAGATAAACAGAAAACATTGAATGCATACCTACAAACTAGTAGAACATTGAGATAACAGTTTAAGCAGCATACACAATTCATGTCACACAGCTAAATGACTACCATCTTTATATATTTGCTGGACTTTCCCTGGCATGTCTTTCACTCCAGTTCTCTTGGCAAGGTCCTGAACCATTCTGTATGGAAAGTATCACTTCCCCGCCATTGTCCACAAAAAGAATGCCACCCCCTCCCCCTCCTGTGCGTCAGCAGTCCTGTAGAGTAAATACTTATCTATAGAGATGGCGGCAATCTTCCACCAAGAGAACGCGTCAGGTCCTCCCTCATTTGCGTTACTTCTTTGGCGGCTGCACAGCCATCCTTGTACCTTTCACCTGGTCTAATAGCATGAACAATTTGCATGGAGTCCAAAGTTGCACGCAGCAGTCCTCCTCCCTCGCACAGAAACAACACAAAACATGATGGTGCGTTCAAAACCTCTCATATTCTCTCACTTACTCGCAGTGGTACTAGGCTCCCATTCACCAATGTAAGTTTCCTCCTGCTTGATTTTTAATATGAGGCCTGTAGAATCTATTGCATTTTCAGAAGGTTCTGCAAAGTAACCACATTTAGTAGTAATAAGTAAAAACAGTATAACGACAGTGATATAGACATGTACAAAGTCACACAATGTTTGTCAGTATTTTTTATATCATCATCCGTAAAAGCACAATGACCAACAGCTTGACTTTGTTGATATGCTAGGCATGCTTAAGGCGATTGTATGCCAATACCAATGTCAGCTTTCCCGATTCTTTATTATTGCAGTTGCCGATTGCATTGCATTTGCATGAGGAATGAAGCAAGCAATAAGATTATATATATGTGCAGCAATTGCCATGTGAACCAAGGACGGCTGATCAGTGTTAATACGCTGTAGCCAAGAAGCGTAATGCTACTGGTCTCATGGTTTTCTCTTTCCTTCATTACTGCGGTCACCCCTTTTTCCTTTTAGATTGCTTCTTTTGTGCCTGTTTTGCCTTTCTCCCGGCTTTGCCATTGTTATATTGGTTTTCATTAGTTTTCTTGCCTTTTTGCCTCGCTTTTGTGCTCTTGCCTTCTCTCGTTGTGTGCCAGGGCTTTCATTTTTTACCGGCGTTTCTTTGCATTTCTGTCCAGTTTTTGTGCCCTGTCTTAACTCCTGCCCTTTCTACACCAACCTCCCCCTTCCCACTGCCACTTAATTTCTTTTTGAGTCTTCTTCAGCTCCTGCCTTCTGCACCCCTCCCAGCCCTACCTACCACCCTCTGACCTCCTCTCCCCTCCAACCGACCTACAAATGGTGGCCACAGCATAGACATGAAGCTGGCGAGTCGCTGGTGCACCAAAGGCAAGCCTGTCTGAGCCTGTTCACATCTAAACCTCACCCAGTGCCAAAAACCCTGGACCTACCCGACCAACTGCTATACCTCTGCAATCCTCCATGTCCTCAACCCTGGCCGGAGCTAACCACCCTGCTGCCACTCTGCACCACAAAACACAGAAGGAGTCTTCACCTGCACCTATTGTTGCTTCACCTGCACCACCACACCCACTGCCCCAGCACTCACTGCAAGCACACTGATGGCACCCAACATCCCACACGCAAACCAACACCCACCCACACCCCACTCCTCAATATCATGAAATGCTCCTCAACACCTGCTCGCTCAGAAGACACATGCCACAGAGATATGAGACCTTCTGGGTGAAGCCTCCATGGGCCTCCTGTTCCTTACCGAAACATGTCTGATGTTTATGCTGCAGTCAGCCATCACCGCAGCTACTCCAGCTGGCTACAAGATTGTCAGACAGGACCTGCAACACAGAGCCAGAGGAGGAATTGCCATCATTTTCATGGACACCATCAGCTGCAGCACCAACCTATAAACTGCAAACAACTACATGGAACACTTCAATTTCAAACTACAAGTCACAGCCAACTTTAACCTGAGCAAAACTCTGGTTTACCAACCCCTCAGACCCTGAGCCAACTTTACCAGCAACATTACAGACTTTATCACCTCACAACCTATCAATGACCGCACCTACATCCTCCTTGGAGATCTTAATTTTCCCCAAGAAGATCTGACCGACCCTAACAGAGTCACACTCCTCAAAAGCCTCAGTAGTCTCAGATTTACTCAACACGTCTCAGCCCCCACACACCCTGCTGGACACATCCTGGACCCCGTTTTTACCCTTTTCAATACTGTGATCAACACACCCACCTCTGTCACATTGACAGACCACGCTATCATCAGATTCTCCATCGACATTCCCCACCACAGGATACCCACCACAACAGGCCCAGACCACCGATACTGGAACAACATATCGGAGGTGGATTGGGTTTCCGCTCTGCGCAAAGACTATCTAGAGTACACAGGCTAGTGACATCAAAAACTTCAACAACTGGATCGCTGCCTGCGCTGATACCCTGTAACCTCGACAAGATGCCAAGTAGCTAGAACGCATATGTAGGGCAGCTGGTACATGGAGGAACTCTGAATGACCAAACCGCATGGTAAACAACTGTAACAGAGATTGAGGACAAGCCAGTAAGAATCGGGCAAGGGAATGTTCAAATCGACCCAGTGGTGCTACCACCAGCAAATCCGGGAAAACAATAGAAAGGCCCTAGACGACGCCATACCAGCAAAGAAACCGCTCAAACAGCAGCGAAGAAAGTTTCATAATCATCAAGGACTTCACTACTCCAGCAATAACTTCCAGCAACGTCACCCGGAACCAAGAACTGTGTGTCTGAGAATTTTCCTGCAGCAATAAGTTTAAGATATCGGCCAAAGACAACACCTTGACCACATGGGATACTATCACCAGACAGGAAACCACAGTAATCATGCAGACCATCCACACCGGGGCCCCGTCAGACCCTTGTTCCCACCACACCTTCCGCAAAAGTTAAGCCCCCAACAACAAAGTGCTCAGCCCCATCCTCAACACCGCCATCAGCACAGCCACTTTCCTGGAAACCTGGAAGCACACAGCCAACAATGCCCTCCTGAAGAAACCCTCAGCACGCCCATTCAAGTACTATAGACTGATCTCTCTCCTCCAGCTTAGGTCTAAGAAAAACCATCAACAGATGCCTCACTGACCACCTTGCCAACTACTAGCTCCTTTATGCCATGCCATCAGGATTCAGACCAAGCCACAGTACAGAGACTGCCCTCATTGCAGCCACAGACCAAATCCGGATGATCCTTGACAGAGGGGAAACCGCAGCCCTCATATTATCGACCTTTCAGCTGCCTTCAACACAGTCTCCCGTCGCATCCTGAGCAGATGACTTCATGAGACTGGCATCTAAGGACCCAACCTCCTGTGAATGGATCTACACCTTTATCACCGGAAGAACCTAAACAGTCAACATGCCACAATAATCCTAAAAAGCACAGGAACTCATTTGCGGTGTCCCACAAGATTCCTCACTCAGCCTGACCCTCTATAACGTCTACCTGACTCTGCTTGCAAATGTCTTCTGAGCACACAACATCAACACTCAGCTACGCAGATAACACACAATTGAAATTGTCGATCTTGAGCAAAATACCCAGCACCAGGTTCAACTTCACCACATGCATGGGCAAAGTGGCCACCTGGATGAAGTCCAACTGTTTCAAGCTGAACACGGGCAAAACCGAAGTGACAATCTTTGGAACAGATGCCTCAACGTGGGACTCCTCCTGGTGGCCCACTGATCTCAGATCTTCTACCACACCCATCATATTCGGCAACAAGTTGGATGTGTCTGCACAAGTCAACATAGATGCTATGTTCTACTTCCACACCATGGGGATACTGAATAAGATTTTCATGTGGCTACCAAAAAACACCAGAAAAACCATCATGCAAGCCATCATAACCAGCAGACAGGACTATCAATCAATCAGAAAGTTCTTGTCGAGCATGGGCTTGTCACCCCTTAGCGTCTCCAGGCGCTGTGGTGGTGCTGCGGGTGTGGCTCAGCAGGAGATGGCGGTTGAATAGCCAGGTCTTGAGCTGCTTTCTGAAGTCCTCCAGCGAGGGAGATGTGTATAGATTAAAGGTGAGGTTGTTCTAGGACTTGGCGGCGAGGTACAAGAAGGACCTCCCCCTCCCGCAAGTCGTTCACAGCAGATGTGGGGGACATGGGCCAGGGCGAGAGTGGTTGATTCTAGTTCTCTGTTTGGTTAGTGGAAGGAAAGGCGGTTGTTGATATAGGTTGGTCTAGAGTTACAGAGGGCCTTGATTGCATGAGTGAGAGGCTTGAAGAGACATCTGTGCTTTATGGGAAAGCACTGGAGGACCCTGAGGTGAGGAGAGATCCTGGTTCGTCTGGGGATATTGAGGACGAGTCTTGCTGTGGCGTTTTGGATGCTCTAGAGGCGGTTGGTGAGCTGATTCGTGGTTCTGGCGTAGAGTGTATTAAAGTAGTCTAAGCGGCGGGAGATAAGGGTCTGGGTGACTGGTTTCCTAGTGAAGATAGGTATTTAGTGGAAGGTCCTTTAGAGCATGCGTGTATGGAAGCAGGCGGTAGAGATGGCGCTCATATGTTGTTTCATGGAGAGTTGGGAGTCCAGGATTAATCCAAGGTTGCGAGCGTGGTTGGAGGGGGCGGAAGGGGGGCCGAGGGTAGTAGGCCAACAGGCATCGTCCCATGGGGATAGCTTGTTGCCTAAGATGAGGATCTCTGTTTTGTCCAAGTTCAGCTTGAGCCCGTTGGTCTTCATCCAGGTGGAGATGTTGATCATGCCGTTTTGGAAGTTGGAGCACTTGGAGGCATTGTTGTCAGTGAGGGAGAGGACGAGCTGTGTGCTGTCGGCATTGGAGACGATGTTGAATCCCTGGGTGCGTGCAATGTTGGCTAAGGGGGTCATGTAGGCATTGAAGAGGGTGGTGGTGAGTGAGGAGCTTTGGGGGATGCCACAGATGATGTCCTTGGGCTGGATACGTATTCTTTGTGTTCGGCTGGTGAGGAAGGAGGAGATCCAGCTGAGTGTTCTCTTGGATACCGCTGCTGTGGAGTCTGTTGATGAGGGTGCGGTGGGAGGCAGTGTTGAAGGCTGCGGAGGGATCGAGAAGGATGAGGGTCGCTGAACCCCCAAGGTCTAGGAAGTGCCTGATGTCGTGGGTTGCTGCAATCAGGGTAGTCTCTGTGGTTTGATCGGAAGCCTAGATTGGGATGGGTCGAGCAGGTGGTTGTGTTCGAGGTAGTCCGTGAGCTGGCGGCTGATGGCTTTTTCTAGGACTCTGGCAGAGAAAGGGAGGAGAGAGATGGGCTGGTAGTTCTTAAGGTCACTGGGGTCTGCCGAGGGCTTCTGCAGAAGTGGTTTAGTCTTTGGCGGGATTCCAGGCAGTGGGGACGATGGCTGTAGTGATGAGGAGTTCAGTATTTCAGTGAGGGGAGCTCCTATAGTCCTCTATTACAGGTTGAAAAAGTGGTGTGGGCAGGGGTCTGTAGGGGAACTGGAGTGAATGGAAGCCATGATAGTGGTGTCTTCTGTGGAGAGCAGCTTCCATTTGGTAATTCGGTGGGGGTGCTGAGGGGTTGGGAGAGCTGGAGTGCGGGGGGCTGGGAATCTAAGTCGCTGTATATGTTGGTGATTTTGTGGTGGAAGAAGTCTGAGGCTTGTCGCAGAGAGTTTGGGAGGGGTGGATCATGTACTCGATGGAGGGGCAGGATTTTTTTTTGACTATGCTGGAGAGCTCAATGGCGTGGTTGGTGCTCTCTTCGATGAGTGCACAGAGTGCTTTTTTCTGGGTCTCTCTGAGTCAGTGGTGGTCTGTCTTCAGGGCAGACCTGAAGGAGTTGAGGTTGGAGGGCGTTTTGTTGGAGCACCAGTGTCTTTTCAATTTCCTGCAATGGCGTTTGAGGGTCTGTAGTTCAGGGGTGAATCAGGTGGTCTGTTAGGAGGGTCTGTCTCTGGTGCTGTTTATCAGGGGGCTACTGTGTCAGCTGCAGATGAGAGCAAGTTGGAGAGGTTTAGGACGTTGCATTCCAGGGTGTTTGCTGGGCTGGGTCTGGTTTCTTAAAGGGTGGTGATCCAGGGAGTTTTGGTGACATTGCCCCAGATGTGGTGTTGGGGGGGGACGAGGGCTAGGGGTCTGGTTGAGATGGCTTGGCATTTCTCGAAGGTGAAGTGTACAATGTGGTGGTTGGTCCATGTTAGTTTGGAGGTGTGGGAGAATTTGGTGCAGTTGCCTGTGGAGAATATGGGATCATGGGTGTATCCTGCATTTTGGGTGGGAGTGGTGACAAGCTGGGAGAGTCAGATGTTCTTCACGTTTTCGAGGAGCGAGACGAAGTTGACATTGTTAGGGTCCTCCAGGTGGAAGTTCAGATCTCCCAGGAAGAGGTAGTGGTCGCAGTCTAGGGGCAATGTAGTCTGTGATGGAGTTGCAGAAGTTTGTGCGGGGTCCAGGGTTCTGTAGGTGAGGGTTCCTCTGATGGTGGTGTTTGGACTGGGTTTGATCTGGAACTTGAGGTGCTCCATGATCGGTGTGGTGTCCGTGTCCGAGGTGGGGCAGAGGAGGGAGTCCTTGTGGATGATGGCGGCAGTTGGGGCAGTCGCGGAGCACCCTCTACAGCAGAATACCCAAAACACTCACAAAAAGAATCCAGACCGTTCAGAACACAGCAGCCAGACTAGTCCTCGTCCTCTTACGCTGGTCCACATGACAAGACACATTGAGGGAACTCCAGTTGCACCCACAAGTATTACACCACACAGGCTCAGCCTACCTGAACAGCCTTGTGCAGATCTACCAACTCTCCAGGGCAGCCCCACTCAGCTGGACTCTCAATAGCACACATCCTACGTATATGCAAAGGTATATCAAGAGGTCTTGCATTCTGTACACTTCCAAAAGTGGAGGAGGGCAAGAAGCAAATGTGGGGGACCATTTCTTAGGATGTCACTTTACAAAGCTGTCCCTTACAGACGAGTTTCAGATGCTCTATCTTTATATCTAGTGACATGAGTGAGTTCTAAACGTTTTCTTAAAGTGTGTTTCAGTTACTGAATTGGGATTAGGTTTTTAAAATCTGAAAACAGAGAGATTATTTTCCACGTGTACATCAATATTGCAAGTTTCCTTTTCTAACAGAACATATATTGCAAGGCAGAAGGCAGTGCATAGTTCATTCAGTGTCTTCAGTATGTGTGTGATACGTATGCATGAATAATTGTGTCTGGTGTACGCAAAAGCACATGCTAGGCAGAGTGTGCAAATATGATAGGGTTCTTGTCACAGCAATATGCCCTGGTCCTTGCTTGCATGATTCACTTGGAAACAAGTGTGCTTTAAAATAGGCATGAGATTTGAAAAAGGACTAAACAGAGAACTGGTAAAGGAACGCCCAACATCAGTATTACAGAAAGCTAATCCAAATACATTTCTGAACAGTGAGAAGATGGTAAGAAAAAATGTAATGTAGCCCTTCGTTTGTACCAACAGTTGGTGCCTATTTATTTACATACTTATTTATTTGGCTGTGCAGAACTGCACAGCTTTTGGACAATGTCACTATCAAAAGTGCAAAAAAAGTCAGCAAATTTAAAGAAATCAAGATCAGTGCATGATGTAAAGAGAATAGTTGAAGGTAGAGAAAACAGGTCTACCTACTCATATGTATTCTCAATTACACTACAACAGAAAAAGACAAAAGATCTAGTCTGCTCATTTCACTCTCTACAATAGATTCTCACTAGCTGTAGCTTTACACTGGAAATCTCCAACTCCTACTGCCCAAAAAGTATTCAGCTTTTTTAATTAATTATTTGCTGGTGGAAACGTTTTCACTTACTTCAATTACGTAATAAGAACTTCTATAAGCACAGACCAGAGTAGTCCTTCATCTCTCACATACAATGACAGCAGATGATATATTGAACAGGCTTTTAAGGTTTTTTTGTATATATAGTATGTCAAGAATGGAAAAGTTACTAGTATTCTTAGTTCTTCACGGTGTGTTTTCCCTCTAAATTCATACACTGCAGATTTTCTCTGAAAATGTGCGAAATCTTGGAACAGAACTTTTAAAGATTATTTTTGTTATTTTTCAATTAAACAAATAGACAAAAACCATACCAAAATACCCAACATTATTGTCTTTTTTAATTTAGCCAGTTTACCAAACACACAGTACATGTTGCTGAAACACCACTCAAATAACTGAATTGATGACATAAAAGCAGAAATGATGCCTCCTAAAAAGAGCACTACATATAGAGAAAAACAGACTCTTCTCCATTGAGAATTTTGGAAGCAGCACCATCCCATTATGCACAGAAGGGTGAGGGCTAGGCAGACCATTATTTGAGCCAAGAGGAAGACATTTACATTACATAACATGATCAAAATCAGTGGGCCTAAAAGTAAGGACGCAAGAGGGTCTTTTATGAATTCAGGTGAATATCCATGGTGAAGAACTCAGTAAGTAATTCATCCTTCTTCGCCACATGATTGTCTCTGATACACATTAAAAGTAAAACACAGAAGTAGCAAATGTAACCAAGCCTTAACAGAGCTATGAAGCCCATACATTTGAAATCTTTCAAGTAATAAATTAAGAAAAGAAGTTTGACCAACTAAGGTTTTTGTCCAGACGTTAGAGCCCAGATAATAGTGTATAGCAAAGGTACTGACTAACCAAGCAGAAATTTAAAGAATGTCAGGGATGCAGACATTTCTCATTAAAGTGGCAGCAAATGCCTTCCCCCTCTTGAAATGTGCCCTAGACTTAACACATAAGGGCCTATGTAGGGAGGGCACATTAAGGACCGTTTCAAGACTCAATGTCATTCAAAAGCACGTTTTTAACTTAGCATTTCTTTTCTCTCAGTATCCTTTTACATGACTTTTTGTTTATGTGATAATGTACAAAAAAATCATTGTACATATTGCTTGTTTCTAGTAAGTCATCTAATCTGTACACACTGTCCGAGGCTGAGCACACAGAACATAATGCCTGAACATTTTGATTGTCTGTAGAGAAAGCTCCGCGTTAGTAGACATATCACAGTGTTGAGCAGACACCTCTGACACAGTGTGACACAAATGGAATTATAAAAACTGACTCTGCACCATATGTGGCACAGGGGCACTCAAAGTGACATGACAAGTGGTGCCCAAGATGCAGCCTTGCTGAGTCTGATGCGGACGCTGAATACGACCTCTGCCCTTCACAGGACCCATAGCATGCACCTCATCAGACCAGCTTCTTGGCATCCTGGTACAGCTTACTCATGAATGGGGGTCAGTGGTGGTTAGGGAGATATTTAAGATGGAAAGGTGCAAAACAACAATATGCATAAGTTCACTTACCTTACACTGCTGGCAGCATGTCCCCGATGTTCTGCAGCACGTCCTCGATGTTGTTGGCTTCAAACTCCAGTCCGAGTGCGAGGTCCCACAGCCAACTCTTTTTTCCAGTCAAAATGCTGCTCTCATGCTGTTAAGCAGCCTGAGTGAAGCATCTGGACTGGCTGGAGCAGGCTGTCTCAATGCTCTTAAAAGCACTGGAGGCTTGTGCCTGCTCTCGAACCCAGCTGTACTTTGAATTGTGCATGTCAGTTTGGCAGTAACAAGGTAGCCAGCCAAACCAACATGCGCACTTCAAACTGAAGTGATCACTCCTCACTGCTGCCAATCAGCACACTTGCCCTGCCCTCACTCAACATTTGCTGGTAGGGAGTAAAAAGTAAAACAGCAATAAAATCATGTAATTGTCATTTTATTTTGCACTCTTTCTACACAGCAGTATGGGGGGTGACGCTCCTGTGGAGGAACAGCAGCTGATGTGTGGTTCGGATTTTTCAATAGATCTGGCATAGGGTGATCTAACTATGCTCTCAGCAGTATAGGTAGATACAGAAAGGAGTTTACCAGAATGATCACAAAATCATGGTTGAACTGTTTATCTTTTTCCCTATCTTTGTAATGCTGGTTACCATGCTTTGTCTCATTTGCCTAATAATTGCAGCTCATGTTTTGTATACTAGAATTAAACTATTGCAATAAATGTTCTAAACAACTTTTTCACATTCTTTCTTGTGTCTTTTATTGGGTACTATACATGACAACAAAAGTAGATCTGTCTCCACAATTTCCTTGAGAATCGGAGTAGTCATGTTCAAGGTTGCAGAACCCATCTGTTACGCTGGTGTGTTTAGGGGTGCAGACGGGGCACTGAGAGCTAGCTACGAATCATAACAACAATTCCCAATGGTATATGTGGATTGAGGCTGTATACCCTGACGTCTATGTTGACCAAATGCATATTTCTACTTTATTTGTGGGAACCGTATATCACTATTGGTTTTCTCATAACAAATAACAATACAAGGAACAATCCACCTGGCTATGATCGGTTTATAGAGTTGTTTATAAGCTAAGCAAAAAAGAAAGGGAAGGTAAGGAATTGACCAGTCCAGTGTAACCATCCCAAAACCGTAACTACAGAATAAAGTATACCGTTCCAATGGTGTGGACTCCACACAACCAATTAGGTGGGAAGTCACTAGGTCAACACATATTCGTTCATTAAGAACAACTGCCCTCACTCACCCATAGGTGACATGCTTCACCATTCGGCATTGCTGGGCATTGCTCCTTGTCAGGCCGGCACTGCAATGCCTGACGAGCCCCACAGGGGAGCTCTTTATCGGAGATCTTTTGATCATTACTGCCAGAAGGAATGACGTGAAAGGGGAGGATTGGATGGTGTGCAATTAAAAATGACTTTAGGTACTGGAAAGGAAATCTTTAATCACTGTAGAGGTAGGGCCCTTATGTCAAGGTTAAAAATAGAAGAGGAAATATCATGTATAATGGCCTAATTCCTCTCAAATGCGAAGGTATTCTCTACTCACAATATAGATGTGGAGGAACATTTTAATGGTGTGTGTGACTAATTAGCTACACTACAGGTACTATGGTAAACATGTTTCTCGCCCTAACCGTCCCTACTGATCAAGCAGCAATTCATCAGGATCTAAAGATACCTAGTCCTCACTAAGAAGGTATGTACACTTCTCTTATAAGTAAACCAGCGGTACTTAACTCATGTCAATTGGGAAACTATACCACTTGTAGTAAAATATGTGTTTTTTGACCACTGACATTGTGTTGCATGTTCTTTGCAACTGGATTAGTTGTCTAGTGTTCACCAATTGTAGATTACATTTTGTATTCAGTTTAGCTGCCTATTGACTTTATTGTAGCATTAGACATTGCCTTGTTAAATGCGTCTGTGTTTTTCCACATTGCAAACTGTGCTTGTTTTCGTATTCTTTCTCACTGAAGAGCTAGGACATATTATCACTGAACAGTTAGTCAGTCAGCAGGATAAGAATGTACCAGGCTTATGTTTTTTTAGTGCTAGGGAACGGTTTGGCCTTGAAAGAGACAATTTGGGAGACTGGCCAGTTCCAACCTGTTTCTTTCAACTCTGACCTACATTAGCCAGCATATTTGAATATTTCTTTTTTATGGGAGGGGTTTTTCTAGAAAGCCCTTTGGGTTTTTTAAGATATAAAAAGGTGGACCTGCTCAGTAGCAGTGGAATTTCCAAGACCTAAGTCAGGATTACACGTCGAATGCCTGACCTATCTATCCCGTGAGGGACATCTTCTTGCTGGCATGAGAAAGATGAAGAGCCTGGCAGGCCCTACGTGATGAATTTTTACTTTATTCTTTGCTTTGCATAATCATAACTACATATATTTGCTGAGTACATTGCAGTTGAGAATCATTTTGGTATATTTTCATTTCATTGCTGCGACTATTTTTGAACATGTGCTTTCGATCTACTAATCTCCTTTTTTAGGAACCTCATGGGGAAATAATAATAAATGTCTTCTTTGAACTGAGAAGTGCATTCCTGAGATTTTTGTCAGTTCGGTCATTAGTGAAAGCAAAGCACTACTTTAAGTGATGACCTGTAAAACACAAATAACAAACAAATCATATACATTGACATCAAAGTATACAGTGTTCACAAACACACACCTGGTGAGTGACATGGATTGTGAAGCTAAACTCAAGTCATAGATATCTAGTGCGATACCAGTGGAGTGAAAGTTAAGCATGCCAGTGCACGTATAATATTGACCACTAGGAATTCTCTTAGCCTCCTAGATACAGGCACGGGCCCCTTGGAAGCACATCAATGCTACTACTCCCAGTGCAATACTGCTTAAAACGTAACATCAAGTGAATAAATCTGCTCAGTTATTCACCTCACTGCTCATTGTGTTCAAAGGAGGTAAATAACAACCAGGGCACCTTGTGTGTGACTTCCTTCAAATAAATGAAATTCAAGCTGTGCTTGCTACGTTCAGTCCTCAGACAGAAAGTATCCCTGATCAAGGAAATTGTATAAACTGAATATAACAGCTGAGACGATGTACTGTAGATACCCAGCCCTACTGGAATGGTCTAAATGAAAACGTCTGAGTGTGTATATTACAACAATGCTCCTAGAAGACATCAGGGGAGTCTGGTAAGAAAATATAAATTATGACACACAACAAGTGGCTATGCAGATGGTTCGCAGTTCCTGTGTGTACATGGAGTAAAAAGTCCAAAATTCATTCGTTCGTAGGTAGTCCTATAGAGGGTGCCAAACTGGTATTACACCCAACCACTCCGGGTGTGGTCTTGTCAACTGAAGGCCAGTCAACAAACACGGCACACCCCATTTGTTCCTGTAGTCCTTTCAGAAATGCTGAGTCAAAATAGTTACACCTTGACGTGCTGGAATTTTTTATTCTTCCAAGATTCAGGAGGTTTTATAAAGAACAGCTAATCCCATGAAATAACAGCCGACATGTGTTTCGTCAAATTGACTTCCTCAAGGCAAGGTATGTATGTCTCCCAATATATCCAATGTGCTGCAGATTCCAATATGCAATATGTAATCCAGCAGGCGCGTACAAGCATTGTCCAAAAGAAATGTGTGTCATAAATCAAGAAATATATACGACCATGATAAGTCGAGTTCAAGAGTTTGCTTCCTGCGTTGTGGACTTATAAGAAATGGAGACCTTGAGGAAGTAAATTTGACGAAACACGTCTATAGTGGAGGCAGAGGTCGAAGTTTTGAAAGAGCAAGCGCAAACACAAGGAGGACAACTAACTGATATCATGTGGAAACTGGAAGATTATGAAAATCGGCAGATGAGAAATAATTAGCGATTTCTGGGTATAGAAGAAGGGGTATAGGGCAATGATATCAGAACATATATGATTAAGCTCCTGCGGAATGCTTTTTCCAGAGCTCACAAAATGTGGCTGGGTGGCGGAAATTCAAAGAGTCCACAGATTTCCACTAGCTAGACAAGGGGAAGACCGCAATTCTGAATTAAAACATCCTAGAGCTATAGTGGCACTTTTTTTGGTAATTATTTGTTAAGGCAAGCTATCTTTGAAAAAGCCCGCCCGGATGCCCCACGGTGTACTGACAATGTCACCTTTTTCACCCGACTGGATTACTGCCATGTTACTTTTGAGTGAAGATGGAGGCTGCGACAGTTGATTAAGTCTTTTCAGGCCAGGGGAGGGGAGGCTTTTCTGCTGGCTCCAGCACGGTTGAAGACAGTGATTAATGGAAAATTAAAATATTTACGTCGGAGATTCAAGCAAAGGAATACCTGATGGACCTGAAAGCACAGAACTCATAGCAAACCGAGCAGGGACCAAAAGAATTCTAATCAGTAACAAGGGCAGCGGTTATCACTTGTGAAGGAAGAACAGCAGTCCGGAGAGGGTCTCCGGCCGACACTAAGGGATACCATCATTCAGACCAGCAGTGGTCTGATTGCCCATTTGGTTGGGGGGAGGGGTAGTGGGTGGGGGGGGGACAGGCGAGGGGGATAGAATGGGGGAGGAGTGGGATGGGGTAGGGGAGGGAGGGGGGAAGTGGGGGTCGGAAGGAATGGGGGATGTGGGAAGGGCGGTCTGGGAGGGGTGGAGGTGGAGGGATTTCTAGGTGGGTTAAAAAAGAAAAGTTGGATACCTGAGAGAACACAGAGGGTGAGGAGTAACAGGATGAGGGTCAGTTTAAAGTATGAGGTGCTAGGTGAGAAGGCTGCTGTTATGGATCTTAAATACGGTCATAGGAACAGAGAGACTTTGTGTGAATATGGCGATCCTGGGAATTTTTTTGAGGGTACATAAATGGCTATACTTCAGATAGCATCCGTAAATATATGTGGTTTGAATTACCCTAGCAAGAGAAGGAAAATAGCAGAAGATTTGAAAACATTAAAAGCGGATATATACGGTCTACAAGAAACCCACATAAAAGTACTCTGGCAAAGCTGTGTTGGATACTTTAAGGCTGCAGCTGTTGGTGTGTACTGAGCAAAATGTTAAAAGAAAAGGGGTAGCCATTTTAACAAGTAATACAAGATGCAAGGTTATTCGGTGCAGGGCGGATCAGCTAGGGAGATGGGTTGTAATAGAGTGCCAGCTGAGTAAAGGGGGTTTTACGTTATGCTCTGTGTATGGTCCTGTGCTCGACGATCCAACTTTAGTAGATTTTCAGGTGAATTAGCTGAGTGGTCAGCTCCTTATGTTATGTGCGGTGATTTGAATTTTATTGGCTCATGGGATGGATTACAAAATGTAATTGATGTTAATAATAAAAGCTACTTGGGGCGTAAACCCAGAGTATTTCAGGCCATTCGTAATTTTCAAAAGGAAGTAGGAGTGGTAGACGCATGGCCAATATTGAAGGGGCCTAATCCGGGGTATACGTATTTTTCAGCTCCACACAGGAAATTGGTCTGGTTAGATAATTTTTTTATTTCACCTGAATTATTAGAGGGAGCAGAAATGGACCTATACCCACGGTTTATGTCAGATCATAATCCTCTAATGTTGGAGATCAAGAGAGTGGGTATTAAGAGTTACAGGAAGTGCTGGACATTTGAGAGAGGTTTGCTGAATAAACCTGCATCACATGAAAATATGGCTGAGGAAGTTCTTAGAAATCAATAGAGGATCTGCCCCAGCTGAAATTGTGTGGGACACAATGAAAGCGGGGATAAAGAGGGAAACGCTTACTTTTAGTATAAGACGACAGAAACATGCAGCAGATCAGATCCAAGACCTATACATAAGGCTTTGAGAGGCAGAAAAACAACTTAACATGGCCGTTGAAGGTGGCATGGATGTTAATGATGCTCTACAGCAGATAGCGATTGCCAAAACATTAATTGATAATAGGTCTGCGGAAAGTGTGGCAGAAAAATATTTGGCAAGACGGATTGAGTGCTATGAGTATAGTGAGAAAGTGGGTCGTTTATTGGTGGTACGTGCTTGCCAGAAGACTGCCTCTGGTTTAATCTTGGAGATTAAAGACGGGCAGGGGAAGCTAGTTACAGACCTTGACCAAAACAGGGAAGCCTTTTGGGAGTGTTATGCAGAATTATATAAAGCTGCCCTGCAGGTGAGGAACAGGCTGGATGTGGTTTGTTAAACAAGGTAGAGTGTGGCAAGATCACCCCTGAAGAACAGAAGGAATTAGAAAAGGAGGTTACAATGGAGGAATTAGAAAAGGGGGTGCGAGGGCTACCTAGTGGGAAAGCAGTAGGAACGGATGGAATTCCACTAGAACTGTATAAGAATCTTACAGCACTGCTGATGCCGATGATGTTAGAACTGTTCATTCAAGTGTAGCTAGGGGGCAATCCTCTTCCTTCCTGGGCTACCACCAATATAATAGTGTTCTTGAACAAGGGCAAAGATCCGCTTAGCTTGAGTGCATTTAGACCTATTACACTTATTAATAGTGATGCGAAGATCTACTTCAAAAGTTTTGCAACACATTTGCCTGTTTGTATCCTTAAATTAGTTATGCAGAACCAACATGGGTTGATTCCAGGGAGGGATACCACTGACCATATCAGAAGAGTCATCACCTTGTTCGATCAGACTAATTTCGCGGAAGAACCCATGGCAATGGTTTTGCTGGATGCCAAAAAAGCATTCAATAGGGTCAATTGGAAATGTATGTGGTAAACAGTAGGGGCTTATGGATTGAGAAGCAGCTTTA
Organism: Pleurodeles waltl; assembly: GCF_031143425.1. Classification (NCBI taxonomy): domain Eukaryota; kingdom Metazoa; phylum Chordata; class Amphibia; order Caudata; family Salamandridae; genus Pleurodeles; species Pleurodeles waltl. Next base: position 507,349,004 of record NC_090438.1, on the reverse strand, counting down.
TTACTGCAATTAAAGCTCTATACAAGCACCCAAACGCTCAAATTCAAATGCTGGGCGGCCAGTCAAAGGATATACAAATTGAACGCGGTACAAGACAAGGATGCCCTTGTTCACCTTTGTTATTTGCACTGTATATTGATACATTCTTATGACAATTAGAAAAGAATACAGCAATTTTGCCAGTTACCCGCAATGGCTGGGATTCCAAAATGTTAGCGTATACTGATGATGTTGCTGTTGTTACAGCTAATCCAGATTTGGCTCTCAAAGCAATTGAAAAAGCTGCATATAGCTTTGGGAAGGTAACTGGTTACGTACTAAACAAAGATAAAACTCAGATAGTGGTTAATGAGCATGGTAAGACAACCGATATCCGAAGGGTAGACCACACACTCTATTTAGGGGATTGATATTAGATCTAATGTGGAGCGGTTTGTGCAGATCAATTTGATGCAGATTAAAAAAAAAGCTAAATATAACTTTAGCAGATGGAATAATTTACACATGTCAGTTATGGGGTGATGTAATATGATTAAGATGATGTTCCTCCCCAAGGTTCTTTATTTATTCTGGTCAATCCCTTTGGAGTTTGGGAAATCCTGCTTCAACAAGATGGATCAACTTGTGATGAGGTTTATTTGGTCGTATGGCAAGATTAGGAGAGCTAGTAGATATATGACTTTACCAAGGGAGAATGGGGGATGGTCTTTGCCAAATTTTAAATTATATCAGCTGGCAGCAGCACTGTAATTTATGTGCCCTCTGTTTATTAACAGAGGAATCACAAGAGGGGAAGGGTATGTCCCGGATATCTATGAACTGTTAATCAGTCACTCAGCTAGTGGCGGGCTGCTGACACCAACAGAACCCAATAAAGTGCGATTCAAGGTATTAAATGCCGCCTTTAAATGCCAGGATCCTTGGCGGAAGAAAATGGGATTAGGTACATGTAATCGCTACACCTTGATTGCAAATAACCCTTCCCTCCCCAAGATATTCAGGGCTATATAGCAAAATGGAATCGGCAGGGTGTTCAAAAGTTAGGAGATTGTCAGATCCACAATAGGCACATTTGAGAACTTGAGGGAGAAATCTGGCCTGGAGCAAATGGATTTTTTTAAATATCTACAAGTGAGAGATTTTATGCAGATGGAAACCGGGTGGACAGCAGGGTTTACAAAATGCCCTCTAATGGAGATGATGGCAACTGGCGCAAGGATATCTATAAGTTTAGTATATTCTAGATTGAATGAAGAACAGCCAGAGGATTTGGAGAAGCATTTCAAGAAGTGGGAAGCTCGATTAAATATCAGAGATGTAGATTTCTAAGAATCTATCGAATTGGAGTGCAGTACTTTGATCTCTGAAGCACTCCAAGTACAACATTACAAAACAATTTTTACTTATATTTTACCCCAGAGAAAATAGCTAAGTGGGATAGGACAGAGGGTAGGTATACATTGTCCGAGATGTCAGCTACTCGGTGCTGATCTAACCCATATGTTTGCTACATGTATAAAATTAGAAACTTTGAAAAGGGAGATCAGGCAATTTTTAAAAGAAGTAGTTAAACAAGATGTGGAATTAACTCCTGAGATCGTAATATTAGGTGTATCTCATGCAGCTGGGCCTCAGATCTCTAAGTTTGTTTTTGTTTCAATGGCTGTCTATCGGCTTTGTATTGCCTCTTCGTGGCTGGATCTGCAACCTCAGGTATTCCAATATTAGCTAGAACGGCTCCACACTGTATATCAGCTCGAGTGCTCATTGTACCAACGGAAGGGTAGGGAAGCGAGACGGAAGGGGCAAATTATCTTGGGGGTACTCGGTGAATGGATTAGATCTAAACAGTGGGCAGCATGGAATAAAACGGCAACAGGGACCATTAGTGTATGATTTGGGAGGAATATGTATACTGCATTTCATTTCATGTATTTATTTTCTTTGGCCACAATTTGGTAAGCGTCGTATATCCTTCACTTATGGTGTATTGTTACATCATTGTAAGAAAAGTTGTATTTTTTTTGGAGATGTAATTGATGTAATTACTGTAATGAATTTGTTTCTCAGGTATCCAATAAAAAATACATTTAAAAAAAAGTAAAAAAGAGAACCATGAAGTCCATACACTCTGGGGCCCCTCACGGACCGATGCCCCATTACGTCTTCAACAGAGCTACAGACACCACCGCCCCCAAGCTCCGCCTCACCATCAACTGCTAACTAGCTACTGCACCTTCCCCGATGACTGGAAGCATGCCGAGATCAACCCCCTCCTCAAGAAACCCTCGGCTGACCACACCGACCTTAAAAACTTCAGGCCCATCTCCCTACTTCCATTTCCTGCGAAAGTCATAGAAAAAGTAGTCAACAGCCAACTCATCTCATTTTTTTTTTTTAGAAAGCCACAACATCCTCACCATCTCCCAATCCGGATTCAGGTCAAGCCACAGCACCGAAATGGCCCTCCTGTCCACAACAGACGACATCCGATCCCTACAGGACAAGGGAGAGACGGCGGAACTCATCCTACTTGACTTCTCGGCAGCGTTCAACAGTCTCCCATCACACCCTAATAAGAAGACTCCACAAAGCCGGCATTAGAGACAAGGTCCTCAACTGGATCCAATCCTTTCTCTCCAGCAGAATGCAATGAGTGAGACTCGCCCCCTTCCTCGCAGAAACCACAACCACCACCTGCAGAGTGCCCCAAGAATCCTCCCTCAGCGCCACGCTGTTCAACGTCTATATGGCCCCGGTAGCCACCATCATCAGAAGCTACGGAATAAACATAATCTTGTACGCTTACGACACCCAACTCATCCTATCCCTCTCCAACAAACCAGGCAAGGTCAGACAACTGCCACGAGGGCATGAAAGCAGTCACCAACTGGATGAGAGATAGCTGCCTTCAACTCAACACAAACAAGACCAAGGTACTCATCCTGGGCTCGCAATCCAATGCATGGAGCGACTGCTGGTGGCCACCCACCCTCGGAAACCCACCCACCCCGGCCAGCCAAGCCCGCAATCTCGGAATCATACTGGACCCCGTCCTCAGCATGAACCATCAGATCAACTCGGTCACCTCCAGCTGCTTCCGCACCCTCCGCCTCTTACGCAAGACCTTCAAATGGACCCCCCTTGCGCATAGAAAGACCGTCAAACACCCCCTCATCACTAACAGACTGGACTACAGCAACGCACTCTATGATGGAATCAACAAAAAACTCACCTGCAAATTGCACAACATCCAGAACGCCGCCGCCAGATTGATCCTCGACCTACCCCAACACTGCCACATCTCACAACACCCACCCACGCACACTGCACTGGCTCCCCACTGAGAAAAGAATCACTTTCAAAATCCTCACCTACGCACATAAAGCCCTCCACAACACCAGACCTGCCTACCTTAACCAGCGACTCAACTTCCACGTACCCCACAGGACCCTACGCTTAGCCCAGCTCTCTCTCGCAGAAGTAACCCGTATCTGAAAAACCAGAACAGGAGGATGTTCCTTCTCCTACCTCACCGCCACCACCTGCAACACCCTACCCATCCACATCAGACAAACCACCTCCCTCCCCATCTCAGGAAGGAACTGAAGACATATCTTTTGTATTCCACCGCCGGTACTTGCTACACCCCACCCCCTAGTGCCTTGAGACCCTAACGGGCGAGTAGCTGCACTTTATAAACTCTGATTGATTTATTGATGGGTAGTACCTTTGCTCCATCCCTGGCCTGCCTGTATGTTTAGTTTTGAACACAAATACATTTTGGGCCCTAATAATCCATTTACTAACAACATTAAATTATGGCATCGTTACATAGACAATATTTGGATTGTCTCAACATTTGAGGTTTACTGCATGGCCTCCAACAAAGAGATCTAATTTCTGTACCTCCGTCCTACCCTACAACAAGGGTTTATACAGACATCTACTTTTCAGAAATCTACTGATAGGAACAGTCTGCTCCTCTTTGATAGTTACCTTCCGAGGGCTCGTTGTACCAACCTACCCTTTGGGCAATTTTTGCGGTTGCAACGAAATTGTACCAACATACAGGATTACCATAGACAAGCCAAGAACTCACAGAGAAACTGGAGAAGCACCGTTATCCTCAAGGTGTAATCAACATAGCAAGGAAACGTGCCAGGAATATCAATAGGGATACTTTACTGGATACCTAATTGGCGACTCACCCAAAAACTCAACAAATAAGATTGACCTCTGTGACAACGTTTATACCTGTCTAATAACATAAAGAAAATTGTCAACAAAAGATGGCCTATCTTAAAAAGCACAGGTGAGAGTATCAACCCTCACAGACCTATGTGCATTACCTCCAGTTAAGGGCCATTACCCCTGTGGCCAATGTAGCAATTAGCCACTTGCAATAAAGACAACGGTCGACCTGGGTCAAGCTGGCATGTGGCATTTGATGAAACATATGAACTGCAACACAAGGAGCTGTGTCTATTTGATCAAGTGTCCCTGTGGCCTTCTCTATCTTGGCATGACTATGTGAATGGTGAAGATCAGGATTTACAAGCATTGCCGTACCATTCACTGTCACTGCTCGGCTACAAGAATGAACACGCATTTCATTGAGAAAAGACACTCTTCGGATGACCTGAGGTGGGTAGTTCTTGAACTTTACAAGGTACATATAACATTGCACAGAGATGGTTTGTTAAGGAGCAGCAATGGGTATTTAAGTTACAGGCACACATTAAGGGATTAAATAATGATATATCATGGTCTGAGCTAGGCCCCCCATTAGGGATCCCCCCCTCTGGGCATCCTTATATAGGATTTCGTGAAACTGCTCTGTTCTGGTACCACCCTTACTATGGCTAGTGAAATATGATCTGTAAAGAAACATTTTCTTACTCCTTAGAATTGTATTATTTTTACAAGTGTAACTACCTTTTCCTTATATATGAGATTCCAATATCTAGTGTCATGGAAATTCCAAATGTGATTTGTTTTTATTTCTCTTTGTGAGTTTATTTATTTTAAATTTGAGGGGATTGCGCCAGGATGGTGACTATTACTTGACTTACGGTACTAATATTCCAGGTCCTAATCAGTTTGTCCTACAATATGGCCACCACAACACTTCCCGTGGGAACTGTCCTCTTATTTTTGTATCAATGGACGCTCACATAAATCCTAGACACCAGCAATCCGCTGGTAATTCTGAAAGTGTGGATGACGGGAAGGTCTGAGAGACCGCTACTCTGCAACGACACAGTGAGTACTATACACCCTCCCTGTCAGGAGGTGGGTTTCGTACTATGAGGAAACCCACCTCCTGACATCCGTTGGGAGGTGGGAGAAATCTTACAATATTGATAAATGGTGTGCATTGTGTTGATACACCTTAGGCTAAGGGCGTGAGCTGTCAACTTTCCACATTCGACAACATGACAACATGGATCTACCATCATGGGTAAAGGTAGCCAGTAGCCCGAATGTTTTTTTAATAAGCAAAAACCTCAACGTTTGTTTGTTTTAACTTTTGATGTTTCAGAAAAAGGGTGGGAGCTGTAATTTCCCTACATTTATGATCACTTACCGGCAACCCCCAATGCAATAGCGGGTAATCTTGTGCTATTGATAAATCGGGCGCGTTATGTTGCTACACCTTAGGTTAAGGGTGGGAGTTATAAACTGTTCACATTTGATACCATAGATCTACCATTACGGATATAAGTAACCCGTAGCCTAAGTGTTTTTTCAATAAACAACGACCTCAACATTTTTTGTTTTCCCCTGGTGTGTGGCAGAAAAAGGGTGGGAGCTGTCATTTCCCTACATTTATGTTTACTTACGGGCCTCCCCCAATGTCTTCTATGAGCATTGTTAATATGTACCCACTCAGATGTTTTCCTTTAGACCGTTCCAGTAGCCATGGGTATCTACTGTACATTGTGTCAGCTGTTATTATAGTCAGTTTATACAACTTCCTTGATCAGAGATACTTTCCACTGGAGGACAGAACTTAGCAAGCATAGCTTGAATATAATTTATTTAGAGGAAGTCGTACACAAGATGCCCTGGTTGTCATTTACTTCCTTCGACCACACTGAATAGTGAGGTGATTAACTGAGCAGGTTTATCCACCAGATATTACATTTTTCAGCAATATGGCACTGGGAGTGGTAGCATCCATTTGCTTCCAAAGGGGTCTGTGCCTATATCTAGGAGGGTAAGAAACTTCTCGATGTTCAATATTATGTGTTCACTGGCATGTTTTAACGTTACCCCACTGATATCACACTAGATATCGATGACTTGAGTTTGGCTTCACAATCCATGCCACTCACCAGGTGTGTGCATGTGAACACTGTATACTTTGATGTCAAAGTATATGATTTGTTTATTTATGTTTTACAAATCATCACTTAGAGTGGTATAGTTCCCCATTTACATGAGGTAAGTACCACTAGGTTACTTAAAAAAGAGTGTACGTATTTTCTTAGTGAGGACAAGGTATCTTTAGGTCCTGATGAATCGCCACTTCATCCGTAGGGACGGTTAGGGTGAGAAACAAGTTGACCATAGTAGCTGTATTGTAGCTAATTAATCACACACAGTGTTATAATTTTCCTTCACTTCTATATTGTGAGTGGAGGATACCTTTGCATTTGCAGGGAATTAGGCCGTTGTACCTGATAGATCCCCTCCTTCTGTTTTCAACCTTGGCATAGGTTCCTACCTATACAGTGATTAAAGATTTTCTTTCCGGTACCTAGAGTAATTTTTAATTTCACATCATCCATACCTCCCCTTTCACTTTATGCCTTCCGACAGTAACAATCAAAAGATCTCCGGCAAGCAGCCCACTGTGGGGCCCTTAAGGCACTGCAGTGCCAGCCTGACGAGGACCATTGCCCAATGATGAAGCATGTCACCTATGGGCGAGTGAGGGCAATTGTTTTTAATGAACGAATATGTATTGACCTAGTGACTCCCCACCTAACTTGTTGCCTGGAGTCCATACCATCAGAACAGCGTACCTTATTTTGTAATGGAGAGTTGTTTGACCTAACCAATCTTTTTAGTGCTATCCAAATAGTAAAGCACAGATCTTTTGAAATCATATTTGCCGGCAACATCAGATTGGAGAAAAAGTAGGCTATGAAATAGTTTGACTACCGTTGAAATCAAATGCCAGTTTTGGCAGAAACGAAGGCTGAGTTCTGAATAAAACTTTGGTTTAATGGTTTATTTGGTGATTTCAACATATAAAGCTACAAATCATAAAAGATACCAAAGCATTCACCAGTTCCCAGAACAAAGCATTGCAGTATAGAAGAAGAGAATGTGCTCAGGAAAGAATATAGCCAGTTAAGTAGGCTGGCTAGGCAGAGTCATTATCAGTCTGAGAGAGCTACATCTGACCGGGCTGACCAACCCCACAGAACATCGCCATGCACATCAGGCATGTACCTAACAGCACAGTCCACGTTAATGTGAATCTGGCGCAAAAAAACATAGTGTCTGTGAATCTTCCCAGACTTACGTGCAGCATTAATGTTCAGTCCAGACCCTGCCTCTGCTAATGATCGGGCACTCAACAGGTCAGGGGTGCCTTGTGTAACTAGGTATTCCCGCAGGGGATCCCATAGGTCTCTAGGTCTGCTCTTGAATGGGAGCAAGAGATAATAAATGTCCAACTGTTCCTGCAATATGAGAGGTCATGAGGCCACGTTTTCACAGCAGGTGGGAGTTTCTTGCCCCAGTGGCAGGTAACCCTCCTGTTTTGAACAAAGCTTTGTTACAATAAAAACAGTATAAGTTTCAACCATACACAGAGCCTGAAGGTCACTCGCCCTCCTGGCAGATGCAACCATTTACAAAATATGTTGCATGTGAGCTTTGTGCATACATTCAAATGAGAGCCCATCAATTTGAAGACAACTAAATTCATTTACTAGGGAGAGGACATCATAAGACCTTACGGGACACCCCTAATCACTGTAGTAGTGAAGACAGATGACTTGAAAAGGGGTTTAAGGGAAGCAGTGGTGGCAGTCAAAAGTACTCTAGTGGAGAAAAACTGTAAACTAGACTTTGTCAGATAAAGAAGATAACGTCATACCATCGCTTCCTGGCATTTCCTATGGTCTGCTTGCCTGCTGAAGAGAGTGGAGAAACTTGTCCATTCCAAAGCCTACAAAAATCTGGCAGAGGGCATTTTGCCTGGCTCAGGATGGCAATGCAGTGATCTGGTAACTTTAAGTGATTATCCTACTAGAACTCAGGAACCAGGACGTCATGTTCAGTGATGGAAGGCTGGGATGGAATATTCTGCATAACATCCTGGACAACAGGTCCAGCCTTATCGGCAGACCCTTATGAAATAGAAGGGACATCTGTAGAAGGTCTGAATAATGCAATACTGAGCAATGAATATTATCTTCATGCAGCTGAGCCTGAACCTAATGATCATCTTGAAGAAAAATAGTATCAGAGGAAAAGTGCAGAGAAATCCGCTAGAGCACCTCATCAAAAGTGCATCCCCCTGAGACTGAGGCTCTAGTAACCTGGAGTTGAAAGCAGGACCTTTTGCATTTCCTTCTTCTGCAAATAAATCTATTTCTGAATGCCTATGCAATAGAAAATGCCTGCTAGTACTTCGTCATGGAAATTTCTTTGTGCTGTTTAAGCAAATGGCAGATTAGGTCGTCTTTTGTGTTGTTCAGCCATGGACAATGAACTGCAGTTAGCCAAATGCTCTTTGCCAGGATCCAAGATCAAATAGTTTGAGCTTCTTGGGTGGCACTTTTGGCTTCATCCAACCCTATCTATTCAAACAGTATTTGGTGGACATGAGGTTTGTCTGTAGCAGAAGATGGCCAGCCATGAAACCTATACAGAAGATTTTCAGAGACAGGTGCATACTTGCAATTCTTAAATATCCTTGACTTCTGACAGCACCAAACCTCTAAATGTGCTGTCGAAGTCTCACATGCAGTCTTGCATCCCAGACTAAAGAGACACACAAGGCCATAAATCCCAGATAGAGTGGACAGCTGACAAACTGAGGAGATTGAATTATCATAGAACTGAATGCATTTTTGACAGACATTTCTTCTGAGAAACAGTTTAACTTTTTCTATGTCCAGCACCACATCTATCTATTAAACACATTGACAATTATTTGAAACTGAGATAAAATTTTAACTTGAAGAACAAGCCTATTGTTAACTGAGTGTCCTGAAAAATGCTTTGAATAAAACATGGTTTTATCAGGCAACCGTCTAAATAAAGGTAAATAAATTCCCCATTCTTGCACAGGAGTGAAGGAACCACTGCCATGACTGTCATTAAAGCTTGGGAGATGACTTCAGCCCAAACGCTAGGCCTTTGTATTAGTAATATTTCTTTCCATTCTTCCAAGTGTGGGAAACTTCCATGCATGGCAAAATGGGCATATTTATATAGACAACTTTTCGATCTAAAGCACACATCCAATCGCCTTGCGGCAGATGAGGGGAGATTTGAACGGAAGCTAACATCCTGAATCTTTTGCTCTTCAACCATTTGTTGATAACATTTAGGATATGTTGAAATTCCTTTGTGGGACAATTCCTTTTGATTAGAAAATAGAGTGAATAGACACCCCACTCCCATTGCTGTTTGGGTACAGGTTCTGTTGCAGAAGCAATTGAGTTTCATGAACCAGTCAGTCTAGAAAAGAGGAGGTCAATCCCTTTCAGTGAAATCTATTGAAGAGAACTTGAAATCCTGATTGTGTACCCATTGTGCACAATATCTAGCATCCACCTGTCCTTTGTAATTACCTGCCAGGCAGAGAGTGAGTCTGAAATACTATCTCTCACAGTAATGTTGAGTGCTGGGGCTTTTCCAACAGCTGCAGAAGGCTGCTGACCAGAATATCTTCCATAAGTGAACATCTGTTCCTGAAAGAAATGTTGTTGTCACTGCTTTTGTTCTTGAAGCTCAGGTTTCCCGAAAAGGATGTGTGCATGTTGCTTCATGTTCGAGAAGCATTTGAACTGGAAAAGAGTGAATTTATTTCTTCTTTCCAGACTCATTGACTTTAAGGTCTCTGCTTCTGTTGTCATTTTTTTAATATCATTGCCAGCTTGTGGTCTAAACAAAGACAAGACATTGAAAAGAAGCTCTAAGATTTATTTTTAGCAATGTGCATCAAACAAGTGAGCCTGAGCCAAGAAGAATGCCCTATGAAGGTACTGTAATACAACAAACACTGGGCCCCTCGGGATGTGTAGGCCTCTACTGCCTCAGCGAAATCTAAAAAACCATCAATCGATTAGTTTTACAAAAAGTCAAATCCAATTTATTAAGTATAGACACATATCAAAGAAAATATGAATATAGAATAAATAGAAGTATAATTGAACATATACAAATGCATTGCAACGCAGATATATCGCAAAAAGGTGCTGCAATGAAAATGGTGCAGTGAAAAGTGAGTGAGCTAAGTGTGCAACTGTTTATACGAAGAAAGTGTACAAAAGTAGGGACTGATATGAATATAAATTTTGCAACACAATTCTAAATCAGACTATGATGTACCAAAACATAGTTAAGATAAATCCTCTAGTCTAGTCGTTGAACAATTTGACCCTAATAAACCTATTTTGTGAGGGTCGTCATCAGGACCAAGAAGCAAGGTAGCACCTACAAAGAGAGAATGACCAGAATTCATTATCATTGCCTTAATAGAAAGTGTCAGAGTATCTATTGAAAAGGAGGAGAGCTACAGGCCCATATGGAGCAAGAAATCCAAAAATATGGGTTTCAAAATCCCTAAAACAGTTAAACTGTAGAGGAAAGAACAAAGAAGCACAGACAAAAACATTTTGACCCTTAGTAATCAAATCACAAACTGTTGTTTCCAGAAGAGTGACAATACTTGATTACTCTCAAGAAAACCAATGGCCCTTCAAACATGGATCTCAGAATAAGACTTTAGTGAAAAATAATAAAGAATTTATTGGAATAATAATAATGACTCACAGCCTAAAAGCAAAGCAAAAGTATTTCTTATTTTGAAAATGTTCACAAACACCGTTCAAAGATCGGTAGTGCATGGCGCACAAAAATCTGTAAATATTAAAGGTCGTAATTAACAAAAAAAATGTAATGAATGAACGCTGCACCATCTCTAAACTCAGAGGTGAGGGGCCATATAATGGAAAACAGGATGGAACTAGTCTGCTAGAGGACTTAAATAATGGAAGGTGAAAACATCAAAACATTTGTGCGGTAGATAGTAAAAAGCTCTAGTACTTTTAATAGAAGTGGACTACAAAAGAAATAGACAAAACACTGCAAACCAGATTACTCAGTAAAAATGACTAAAAACAAAAGCAAATTAATAAAAAGCTGGTTAAGTGAGAAGTATTGAAAGTACACATCATAAGTGCACGAAATGTATCAAAACATATTTGAAATATTTAAAGGCTTAATAGTTTATCAAATTATTTCAAACAAATGTATCCAGTCGGCAATCTTCTACTGTATTGAGACCATGTGTAATGGAGTCCAATTTCTCAACCCACTGTAGTTCTTTGCGTGACAGTATATTCGACTTGTCAGCAACTCTAGGGCCTAGCGTCACCTGGGTGATCATTTGCCAGTATGTTCTCTGCTGTGTAGTGTAGAAGCTGGAAGTGTTCAGCCATTGCCGCTCCTATATTTCCACATTCAATTCTGCTTGGATACTGCAAAATCCGGATTTTAACTATTTGCGTTGTCTGCCCTATATATACCAATTCACATGAACACTAAACTGCACATATAACATCTAGAGTGTTACAATTAGTAAACATATTCGGGTTGATAATTACATTGTGGTGTGAAAACACTTTAATATTGATACTGTATTTACATGTCACATATTGTCCACATTTGAAATGGCCTACGATGGGGGATATTCCCCATTGTGAATTCAAGGTAGTTTTGGGGGCAAAGGAGAAGGTAGCACTCGCAAATTAATCTTTCAGATTAGTACCCCTCTAAAATGAAACCAGTGGGAGTTCCTTGCTATAGAAACGGTCTCTAATCAGATTCCAATGCTTTAGTACAATTTTACCGGACAGAATGTACTGACACAGATAGTATGATCAAGGTTGTGGATTCATCTCTCAGCTGATAGCAGTCCCTCTTTCCTGCTTGATTTACTAACCATCTAGGATAGCCCCTTTCACAGATAAGAGTATCTGGTCCCCTAAAGTAATCTGACCTCCTGGTTCAATCTTGGCAAATATGCAAAACCTGCCAAAAGGTAGATTATCCCTCAAATTCTTAAGATGATTGCTGGTGTATTGTAATAGGGAGTTTCTCTCAGTTGGTTTTCTTTAGAGTGACTTATAAATTCTATTGTCCAATACCTTCACCCATAGATCTAAAAATGGAATGGCTACAGAATCATGATTCATAGTAAAATGAATGTAATTTGAAACAGCATTGAGTCATGTATGAAACTCACACACTCTGACCTCACTATCCCTTAAAATGAGGAGCACATCATCAATATATCTTGACCCAATGTCTAATGTTTACCAGGAATGGGTTACTGGGTAAGAAGACAGACATCTCTTCATAATTGGCCATGAACAAGTTTGCTGAATCCAGATCAAACCCTGCTCCTGTAGTCACACCCTTAATTTGAAAAGAGAACTGATTATCAAGTTGAAAATAGTTCTTTCCTATTGCCATCTCAGTGAGAGCTATTATAAACCAACTAGGCACCTGTATGGGTTATTCTTATAACTCCAGAATGTGTGAAATGACCCTCATGGCTTTCCTTTGGTGGGGTATTAGTATAAGGGCACTGAGCCCCTCATTAATCTGCCAGGGCACCGCTGCCTTGGGGATTATGACTCCCCTCTCCACCGGCTTTTGCATGACGGTGCATGGGCCCCCATTGACAGCCCCCGTCGCACCGTAACATTGTCATTGGCTCGATTACAAGCCGGTGTCAATATTGTGGTCAGTTTCCCGCTGGCCCAGCAGAAAACTCCTAATAGGGACAGCGGGTGGAAAACTGGAGTGGCGGTTTTCCGACCCAAAGAGTTTAGCGGGCAGCCTCTGCCCCCACCAAACTCTTAATAAGGGCCAAAGGGCCAGATGTAGAAAGCTTTTTGCATGGTGCAAACTGCGAAAATCGCAGTTTGAGCCATGCAAAAAGCCTTTTGTGAATGCGACTCGCAAATAGGAAGGGGTGTTGCCTTCCTATTTGCGACTCGCATCGTAATTCAGAGTTGCTTTGTGACCGCGAATGCGGTCGCAAAGCAACTCGCAGTTACCACCAGTGTCACACTGGTGGTAACTCATTCGCAAAAGGGAAGGGGTCCCCATGGGACCCCTTCCCCTTTGTGAATGTCGACAAAAATATTTTTTCAGAGCAGGCAGTGGTCCTATGGACCACTGCCTACTCTGAAAAAAAACGAAACCAAATGGTTTCGGTATTTTTTTCATTTTGCAACTCGTTTTCCTTTAAGGAAAACGGGCTGCAAAATGAAAAAAAAAACTGCTTTATTTAAAAAGCAATCACAGACATGGAGGTCTGCAGACTACAGCAGGCCAGCATCCCTGTGAATGCAGGGACGTACTGTGGGGTCGCAAAATGCGACCCACCTCATGAATATTGATGAGGTGGGTCTTTGCGACCCCATAGCGAGTCGCAGAAGGTGTCTGAGACACCATTCTGCATCCGATTTTGAGACTTGCAAATTGCAAGTCACTCAGACTCGCAATTTGCAAGTCTCAAAATCGGATTTTGCTACATCTGGCCCTTAGTGTCCAGGGTTGCCAATAAATCAGTGTTGTAGTCGAACTCAAAGCCTCCCATCATTTTTATAAAATGCATGCTGTTCCTTACATACGACTTAGGGCCTGATTTAGATATTGGCAGACAAGTTACTCTGTCCCAACGGTGATGGATATCCCTTCTGCCAGAATTTAAATACCATAGGATATAATTGGATTTAGGTTTCGGCGGATGGCAAATCTGTCACCACTGTGAAGGGGCATCTCGTCCTCCAATATCTAAATCAAGCCTTTAGTCTTAGGTATCCAGGGTTTTAGGAAAAAATCAATATACTGACACAAGGATTCCAGAACAGATGCACATTGTGACATTATGGGCAGCCCTGGAGAGTTTTGCATATTCTTGTGTATTTTTATGGGGGTATATATTACAGGGGTTCTAGAATGGTCCTTTTTCAAGAATCCATACTCAACACAAGGTCTAAATTTCAGGGTTTCTTTTCAGGGGACATATGGCTTTGTTTCACCATTGGTAATATTATAGTGCACATTACGTCTCTGTTTATTTAAGGAGTGTATATCCTTCATGACCATTTGTCTAAATTTGTGTTCATATCAGCCCCTAGTTTTGTACATATGCTTTGTGGATAGCACCTGCACACTTTTAGCTCACTCCCTTTTCACTGTGCCGTTTTCACTGAAGCACCTTTTTGTAATATAATGTCTGTTGGGATGCAATGTGTTCATAAATGTTCAATTATACTTGTATATATTATTTTTGAGATGTGTTTATAACAAATAAATTAGATTTGATTCTTTGTAAAAACAATTTTTTTTTTTTTTTAATATTTTGCCAAGGAAGTTGAGGCCTACACTTCCCCTGAGGGAACCACTGTTTTGTCTTATTACCATGTACTTGGTTCTAGGGTTACAGGGCTGCCCTTTGTGTTTTGTACGAGGACGATACTGTGGCACATATCAGGAGTGATTAGACCAACCACATCCCAAAACATCCCAGTCAAGCTGCCTGAAGTGATGATCACTTCTTTAACCATTTCTAGAAACTCTCTCTTTGAAGAAACTCCAGAAACTGAGTCATAGAGGACCTATCATAATGGCTTAGAAGGGCAGAAGAACTTGCCACCCTGATAATGCCAGTGAAATTTGGAAACCTTGTTGAGAGAGCCCCATCGTCAGCTCTCTTTCTATAATGGGATTAAAGAGGTAGATCCTGCAATATTTCCTCTTTTCTGCAGCCACCAAAGAATCAGAAAATACTCTCAGACACTTTGCATCTGAATCCACAGATCTAAATATGTTCTACGGCCACTTTTTCACTGGTTGCAGGGAGGAAGGATTAGTGAGAGTGTTAATTAAAGGCTTGAATTGGATCCAAGAGAATCACTGGTCCTGGCTTGAGGTTTGTCTGTATGATCTCAAAAACAAAAGACATGCTCACTTACAGTTACATGTTGGATATTAAAACTTTCTTCCAGTTCTGTTAGACAGCTCACAAAAGAAAATAACACCATTAAATGGACAAACCCTTTATGAAATGGATTGAGGCGATATGGGATATAGTGGATGCCAAACTGCAACTCCTTGGACTGGGAGATGCAGACACCTTGTGCCTTAAGCAATCGCACTCTGTCCTACTCAGGTTTCCTGGTTCTTCTCCAAAAGTGACATTTAGAGGAGCCCGGAGGGGAATATTCTCTGCCAATGCATCCATCTTTGTAAGCTGCAACAATATCTTTCCAACAATGTGGAACACAGGTTGATTGCCTGGTGCTAAGTGTTTAGAAGGAAGTGGAGCCCATTGTAGGAGGTTTAAATCCATAAGAGGAACTGGCAGGATGTCATGCTCAGCTGATAGGCTACCATCTGCTCATGCTAAAGGAGATGGTAAAGGCCATTTATTCTCTTACAGGTGCATGAAAAAGGTGATCCAGCTCTAGTCAAGGAGAGAAACACCATGGAAAACTAGGATTCCAGAAAAAGCCACAATGTTTTTCCATGTCGAGTGGTGAATTTATGTGGACCCTGAGTTCTCTGAACCTCTTGATGTTGACATATGGGAATATTCTGACATTGAGCAATGATCGAATATGCCTCTCAATATCAACTGAGAATGTTAGTGCCAATGACTTCGAAATGCTACACCCTCACCTCCTCAAGTGGCAGAAATAATGTCATGGGAGGGCGAATACTTGAAAACTGACCCTTATCTTCTAGCCAGCTGTTGAAGCTGAAGGAGGCAATCCTCTGCCAGTCTCACCCTTCTCAGCCCCAAAGAGGAACATCCTCAATCTATTTTAAGACATGTACTTGCAAATATTACAGTCTTCTTTTAAAGGTTTTATTTTTACTTTTGCACAATAGCATATAAGCACTGCAAACGTCCTAGCTTTGACTTCACTCGTTTGCCCCTACCAGCACATCCATACAGTAATAATTAACGCACCCTACTCTGGTCATCCCCCTGCAAGTTCCTCTTGTGAAGTAACTTTTTATCCTTACATTGTACTCATTTTTAAGGAGACTTTTCCTTTCCTATGTCCTTGGAGTCCCAGCCAACACATGGCAACTCTCTGTTTTGCTTGGAGAAGAGCGAGCTGGAGACATTTTATTTAATTTTCCTATTTTTAGGGTTATTCGCTATGTCCAGCAGGCTATGAGATGGTGAAAGATCGGAAGTCAATCCGGTTGCTCCCTCGATCCATTGCACCACCGCCTGCCAGTATGTCTAACGTTTGTGGCATTACCACTCCAGGTGCAGGAATGTGGCATTCCCCTGCCCTCAGCAGGGGCAAGCTGTAAAACGGCCCACATATATGGTGTGTACTTTAACCCATGTGAGATATATATGCTGTACATAACTGAAGTGCAGTAGCCTAAATCTAGCTTTTCCAGAGAGCCTCCAAACCAATGGGCAAGTCTCAATCCAGCCTTTATCCGTAAGGTGCTCGCCCAGCTAGTCCTACCCATGCCATGCAAGCTGTTATCTGTCGTCAGGGTCTGTGCCTCTTAAGATCCTTATACATACAGGACACCAACTGCCCCTCTACCCCCACATTCAAAAATGCCTGGAAAAACTCAGAGCATTGTGGTGCCTCCGGGAAGTCCCTCCAGATTTCCCTGGCACTTTGCGCAATCGTGCCATACAGCAGAAACTGCCTCTGCCAAGGCGGAAATGTCTCCAGTGCCTCCTGATATGTAATAAAGCATTTCCCGGGTAAAAAAAAAAAAAAAAAGTCTTTCACTGAGTGGGAATCAGGAACACAGACCACAAAAGCATTACAATCATCATTTTTACTAGATATGTTCCTTTCGCAAAATGGACATTTATCTAAAGGAGCCGGCACAAGGGCTTAAGGCAACAGGGAGATGAAAGCTCACAAGGTAAAACGGGTGATGTAACACTTTTTTCTTCAGACGAAATGTTAAAACAACCACAATGGCCAAAGTTGTTGCATGGAATCTGAAAACTACCCAAACAAATAGCATTACCACCCAAAAATAGCTGCACAGAGAACACAGTTGTGTCTCGGAACTTCCTCATGGAGCAAAAAACAGGAAGAGCTAAATGCCCCCCAGCAGGGCATGATGGGATAGTGCAGTTTCCAGGATTCCTAAGGGAGCAGAGTATGTTTTCTTTCACTGTGTATAGCGTTCCTATCAGGAGGCATCATTCTTGCTATTTTTCGTTAATCTACTCTTTTCCAGGTGTTTTTTCGGACAAATTTTCCAAGTGTTCACTAAATTGTCTAAGTTAAAAAAGGCAAAATGGTTGCCTATTTGGAAATGATTTCTGACCATTTGGTTATTTAGAAAACAAATCAACAATACTGAAAGCTTGTGTTCTGGGATCTCGAACAAAAGAATGTATCAATGAGCTTATAGGCGTAAATAATGTGTTTTGCACATTAACTGGCTTCAATTATTTGTATGAAAAAAATAATGTTAGAAATATGTGTGATTTAAGGGTTATAGAATGGGGTATTAATATCTGGCAAATCATTTTGTGCTTTTGGCAGAAACAAAGTGCTAAAAGTAAAAGAAAAACAAATAATAGTTGCATACCAGATGAAGGAACAGACGTATCTATAGGCGAGGCAACAGGAGATGCTATTGCTCTGGTCTGAGATGAAGCTGAAGGAGCAGTCTGATTTTCCATTTCATTGTTGTTTCTCCTATAAATATTAAAAGCCAAATAATCACAGAGATAAAGATCATGCCAATTTTATGAATTTTTTGTCATTAAAAATAAAATAAACCTGTAAAAATTCAGGAGAAATGCAGCAAAGTCAGCATCTTTCTTGTAAGACAGCGAGTTTTTCAACATGGCCCACTCCTGATGAGACTTGCCAAGATTGACTGTGTTCTTACGTCTCTCCTTTTGTCTTTGCTCTCGCCGGCGCTTTGCTTCATCAGGCTCCAGAGAAGGGCGTCCTCGTCTCTTTTTAACACTCTGTAAGATCATGAAATATTAAGAGAAGTGTTAGAACTAAGGTCAGAAAAAGAATGAAATTTGTTAAAAAAACATCCTGGTTCTACGGCTTAGAGTCTCTAATGACTGACACCATACCAGTCCTTCACTCATAGCACTAATACTGTTCTCACTATCCAAATGGTCTAATGAGATTGGAGAGACAGTAAGGTTATTGAGGAAATGAAGGAGAAGGAAGCTAAACCCTTAATTGATTTCTGATGATTTATTCCAAGATCAAATAGGTACTATAGGCGCAAACAGAAACAGGTATGCTCCCTGGAGCCTCTGCCATTAACCGCCTCAAATTCAAACTGCCCCGCAATCTAAGCTACGCAAACACTATACAATTCTACATGTGCATATCATCCTCACACAACAGGCATTCAGTAACCACCTCCCTCTCCAACAAGTGGTCAACCATGAGCTATATGCTGCACACCTCCATTCTTTCAAACTTAACTCAAAAGCAAACAGACACAATCTACTATCACAAGTCTGACAATCCACACGTGCAGTGTGTATACACACACACACACACACACACACACACAATATCTAGCACATACTTTTTACACAGAAAATGAAAGAAACCAGGATTCCCAAACAATCAACTTGCCCCACAATTATTAAACCTGCTTGGAACACTTTTAGAAAAACATTGTGTCCTCTGCCTCGAACCACACTATGGCTCCCACACATAGATATAAAGACTGAAAACATTCCTAAATTCCACACTTTACCATATTCTGCCTTAGAACTCCCTTCCAGACTTAAACCATCGTAATGGGAATCCACCCAACGACGGTTCCATATGCCTAAAGAAACAGGCAACATGATGCAAACTAACTAGCCAACAACAATATTGGTGTTCAACACCATTCCTCCCCTTTTCTTACTCTTCTCTCACATATGTTCTCCTGTATCTTCCTCTGACATCTTCCACCCCTTTGCCCCGTGATTTGGTCATTAAAATCTTGTCTAGCTCCAATTGTCTTTAGTCACCACTGGTCTAACTTGACAGTGGGAATTCATCATCTTAACAATTCAAAAGATTGACCCTGTTTTATAGGTAAGCAACGTAGCTTGCAGGACTTTCCTCCAACAAATTCCCCATTTTACTGCCAATCAATTCCTTCACCACTGTGTTGAACTGTTTCATCTGGCTGATAGTCTCTGGAAAGTATACTGAGAACTACCTATGACTGACTGCACACTTGGCTAGATACCTTTCTATCGCACCACTTTTAAACTGCGGATCACTGCTGAAGACTAAGAACTCTGGGAAACTTTCCTACAGAAAACATCATCACGAAACTCAATGATTGCTTCCAAGGTCACCTTTTCGACCATTTTAACCTCTAATATCACAATGGTAAAGGCCTTAAGTCACAGCAAATGGCCAAATAACATCCCCTGCCTTCCTCCATGGACCGACTGGAAACTCAATGGGCTCAGGGGACACAAAACAAGGGTTAGATTATTTTTTCATTACCAGCACGTAATTCACATTCTCTAACCTGCTTGTCAATAGTCTCATCAACACCAGGCCACCTTAAAATATTGTCTACCTCTCCTTTTGTTTCCTGAAATTGAGCTTATCCTTCGTAACACTGACTAAAGATGTTTACTCTTATAACCCAGGGAGGAGCTATCTTATCCCCCATAATCAAAATGTGACCCCCCAAAAGCCAACAATTTGCTCCTCTGCCCAATCATTGCATATAAAGCCCATCAGAGAACACGTAACCTCATCAACACTCATTTGAATACCTCAGTCCTCTCCAGTACCAACAGCAAGTGCAACTTCGCACTCAGCTTCCTGGTTGACCATGATCTGCTGTTCAAACAATAGCAACTGTGGCATGCAATCTGGATGCACATTCTTATTCCTGCACACATATTCTATTTTACACTGGAAGGCTTGTGATTTAGCACCTAATCTATCACATTTTTACCCACTCTGCATTAACCAGTTTAACTAAGAGCCTGTGATCTGTTCAAGGAGCTAATGCAGTCTCTCACACAAACATTCTGTAATGCTCCACAGCCCAAATACAAGCTAGGACTGTTCTCACTTTATGACAACTTAGCAGTTCTCAAGTGTCCTTGACCCATACAGCAAAATCCAGTCCTTGCCTATGTATAATGAACTGAGACAGCTCCCACACCACCGTTGCTCAGAATTACCATTACTACATGGTCTTTCCCGACTACAAAAGATTTCAGAAGAGGAGCATGTACATTTTTTTTTCAATTCATTGCAAGCATGTTCTTGACACCACATAAATGTCACTTTTGTTTTTAAACAAATCCTAAGCGATTCAATCGTCTCTGTATACTGTTCAACAAACTGCATAACGTTATGTTAAAATTAACTCTATAATCAACTGTTCTTTTGTTTGTGGAGCAGGTGCCATTAATATTGCTTCAACATGGTAGCTATTTGGTGTAATGCTCCTACCTGATATTCTATGGCCTAAATACTCTATTTAACAGCTGCATTTCCCAATCTCAGTCTAAATTTTTTTAGATATAACTCCTAACACATTATTCAAGACCTTGGCATGCTCCTTTTGGTCCTTGCTGTAAATGTATTTCTGGAAGGGTACCATGTCGGATATTCCTCCCTTGGTTTCCATCATCACCTCTTGAAAGGTCTTGCATCACTGGTTAGTCCAACAGGCATTAATAAAAAGTATTCCATGGGAGTGACAAATGTAGTAAAATGTTTGATTGAACTTAAAATTAAATCTAGTTTTATGTACCAGTTAGATTGAGAGTGGTAAAAACTGTAGCACTAGCCAGAGTTGAAATCATTTTGTGTAAATTTGCTAGGTACTTCCAGACAATAAAAAACCCACCCTTGGTTGCTGTCTATTATATGTCTTAGATTAAGGTACACAAAGGGAAGAAGGAAAGAAGGAAGAAAAGAGACAGGAAGTAATGAAGAAGAGGAAGGGAGAACACATAATCCTGTACCGGAAGTACCCCCCGGGCCATCGGCATCCGTGGACATACCCCCAGGGCATCCGCGGGTTGCGTCCAAAGAGGACGCCTCGCTACAACAACAAAAAGCAAATATGGACCAATGGAATCAAGGAAGAATCAACAGAAAGAAGGAATGAAGGGATGAAGGAGAGAAGAACAGAATGAACAAAGGCGAAAAGGAAACGAAAGACCGGCTAAAGGAACAAAGGAGCAAAGGGAAGAAAGGAGGCAAATGAGAGAAGGAACTAAGAAATGGAAGTTAGAAATGACGGGGGAGATAAGGAAAGAAGGTACTAAGCAAAGATGGAGAAAAGGAAAGAAGGCCTCAAGAAGAAAAGTAATGGAAAGGAGGTGAGACGGAGTCAAGTAAAGGAGAGGAGGATCAGAGAGAAGAAAACAAGGATGCAGCAAAGGAATAAGCAAAGAAAGACAAAGTGAACCCAAAAAAGAAACAAACAATGGAAAGAAACACACAAGAAAAGAAGACAAAGAAAGAAAAAAGATAGCATGAAAAAAGGAGGGACGAAAAAGGAAAGAAAGGAGAAGAAAAATACAAGACAATGCCAGTTGTTGTAGGGAGATCTTGGAGTTGTTGAGGGCCTTCCTGAAATCTTTCTTGATGTTGGTTATATTCCTGTTGGGTAGCTTCAGTACCCATTTTACAGAGTCCATTACAAAGCACAAGAAATTGGTCTTTTCCAGGGGTTCCACAAGTGATTTTTCCCAGTTGATCAGGAAACCAGATTCTGTAATATGAATATTGCCAAAGCGAAATGCTGCTTGATCTTGTGCTTCGAGCTGTCATAATAAGGATGTATTTGAGATAAACTATGACGTACCCTCCCCCTGCTCCTAGGAACTAAGCCACTGGACGGAGTAGTTTTCTGAAGCGCCACGGTGGGACAACAGACCCAGAAGAAGGATAGTAAATTTGTAGACCTGTTGACTCCAAATAAACTGACAAAATCAGCAATGAGTAGTAAATATAAGAATCAGCTGGTATGTGTCCTTGAGGTCCAGACGTACAATTCAATCCTGAGGCCAGAGGACATCTCTGAGAAGATGAATCCAGCACGTTTTGGAATGCAGGAATATCAACCACTCGCTGAAATCTCAAGAAATTAGTTACTGGGACGGTGGTCTTCTCTCATTTTCGCCACCAAGGAGAAATTGCACAGGAATCACCAGAGGTGTAAGCAGGCGGGGGAGATGGTTCCTTTTGAAAGGAGTGTATTTCTTCATCTATGACATCTGCATCGCTGCCCGAAAATGTAATCAACCTTGGTTTCTGCCACTGCCTGAGTGATCTGGAAACCTCTGACTGTCCGGAGAATCCAGGCATCGCTGCCTATTTCCTTCTAGTTGTGTAAAAATTCTGCTATTGTTCCCCAAATCTGTGCATGTACTGCAGACATTAGACTTACAAGAGAAACCTCCTGAAGAGTTGTTATTGTATCCCCTGAAGGTGCCTCTGTTCCTTGGCCCCTCGAGAGGGAAAAAAGCCTCTAAATATGTTGGGTTCCTGCCACTGGCTTCTCCAGTAACGTTGTCCACACTGCAAACCTTGGTTGTGGAAGAGGCCGGGTGTGTATCCTATTCCTCTTCAGACCCTGCCAAAAACACTCTGGACAAATATTTTCTTAATTGAAGCCTGGGCTTTGTTCGGGAAGGTGAATGTTGAAGCGTATTTTCTCAATTCCTCAGGAAAAGTGTTCCAGAAGAGAGTCCATTGTGTTCTAAAGCCACTTCTCAGGAGGCTAAGTCTGAGTTTGGGGTCCACCTTTATCAGTAAGGATCTATGTATTTCTGTGGAAATCACACAGTTCACATTTCCCAGGAAAATAAAGGCCCCCTAGGCCTATCTTTCCAGGATGTCAATATGAATGAAGGAAGCTGAATTCCTGGCCTCCTCAGCCACATCTAAAAATGTTCATGACGTGCCCTGCCATGTCTAGCAGTTTGTCCTGGCAAGCCCACCATGCCCACTAGGACCTATATATTCCCTTCTTAGGATTTTTGACAAACGTTCCTAGGAAGGTGGCCATCCTTCCATTGATTTCCTATGTTGATCCACCTTGCACTTTAAAATAGGTTTTGGGCATTCTGCTCTTAGGCGTTTTCAAACTTCTTTATCTAGTCATTTTCTGTGAAGGCCAGCCGCACACTGTGCCAGCTTATCCACCGGAATCTAACCTAAGGACATGGGGTGGAAAATGTCATGCAGGTCCGGCATGTCCAGCATAGAGACTGAATCTTGGTGGTCCTGGGATTCAGACTTAGATCACTTGCGGTTAGGATTGGACTTCCAAGGCTTCCCCGTATCATAGCCGTCGCCTCAGCCTCCCTGGGATGCACCATCATTGGTCCCGTCATAAGGGGTAGTAAAGGGTTCATGGGGCATGTCTGTGTGGAGTTCTGATTCCAAGGGTTTAGGCAAAGGTAATGCCCCTTTTTCCTCCTGGGTCACGTGAAACCTCAATAGATAGGCTTCTCTCAGCCTTTCAAAGGCATTTGCTCTACTGGGCTGCTCCATCTTACTTTTTGCTTTAGCTTTGGTGGCACTCAGCCCTTCTTACCTTTGGAGTTCTGGGGCTCCACTGGGTAAACCAAGATCTTCCCTCTGGCGGAGGGCTTCAGATTGGCCAGCAGCCAATAGTGATATTTGCCCCCCAAAAGGTGCCAGCGCACTTGTCACTGCCCTCTGAACTGAGGCATCAACCACTTGGGATACATTATCTTCCCAAGGATAAACTGCTCCGCTCCTTGATGTCTTCCATGGCCCTTCTCATAATGATGGACAAGGGTTTGTGTACTAAGAAAACAACACTATAGCTTGTCCTGGGACGGAAAAGTCCTCTGCATGGTAAAGGATGTGCAGCTCTACAACTGTACTGATGTCTGGATCTATAATGCTGATTTTTGTTGTCATAGGTGAACATGGATTATTTATGTGCGCCATGACATAGGCCTGTCTCACGAACATCTGTCTTTTTTGACTGGAAGGAGTGCCCAACGCACTACCCTCACAGTGATGGAAGGCTGCTGACTTTGCCAGGAGTGATTGTCAGGATCTCCTTTCACTCCTCCCTGTGTAATGCCACAGTCAGTGACATGGCTTGTGAGACAGTCAGAATGAGGAATGGGGGTCTACCCACCATCCCTGCCCTAGACCATGATGTGGTTTACATTTTTCAGCCCCATTGCAGAGGCCTGGTAAAACCTTGTCTACCCTTTTGGAACTTTGGCAGTCATTCTGGATCTTTGCGTGGCCCCACCATAAAAGGGGGGCACATCCTGCTTGACCTGCAAGTGCATCTAGGTGTGGCTCCACAATAACAGGAGATCACACCCTGCTTAAACTGCCAGTTATTGAAGCTAAATCCAACAAAGCAGCAGTACTCCTCATGAGAAGAGACACAAGATTTTAATGGATAAAGGTAAGTCTCTTTTGAGGAAAAATATGTTTTCTTAAAAAACAAAATCTTAGAAGACGAAAAGTTAGTCAGATTTCTTAGAGAAAAAGACTTTGTTTGAACATGTCTCTGGAGATAAGGAAGTGAATGAAATTAGATGGGCTGTGAATCTGTGATTTTGGTTGTGAATTCTTATGAATACAAAGACATTTTAAAAACAGGAAGGATCTTTTATTTTGGGAAAAGTGAAAACAGTTTGAGTGAGCGCTATTGTCAAAGGATCAAAAAATAACCATGAAAAGCAAACCATGAATATCAAACATTAAAAAGACTGATTACAAGCCCAAGATTTTATTTTTCTTGAATAAAGAGAAGCGCTCACTGACTCACTGCCACACTTGAGGCTGCAGATCCAGTATAGACTCTTCAGGAAAAGATTTAATTCAGGAAATGTGGCAAAAGGCTTAGTAGGTACTCTGATACTTTGAGAGTTTGGTATGTGAGATGACAGCATGAATGTCAGACTAACTTAGTTCAATGTGTTTGTGATTATGCCTATGTAACCTGGATGCTCATTTTTCACTGACTAGCATCTAAGAGGTCTGGCTCTGGCTCATACGTCCTTCCATCACCACAACAGGGAAAAAGACAGTGTTCATTCTCCGCTGCTTGTTTTCAGGTCCATCTATCAGGTCTTTAATTGTATCAGACTCATCAATTCAAGAACATATTCCAAAGACCACATTCTAATGAGTCCTCACCTTCAAGAAGATCTACTCCCCGGTGTTCCCTTACTAACCCCTTCCCTCATACTCTGAGCCAGTTCACCTTGTGATTTTATCCAAGGCTGCTGCAACAGGGTGCAGACGGCGAGTGGTTACATTCTGCTCTTGTGTAAGTATTCATAGGTCCAGGCAGCATTACTGGCCCACAAAGAAGGATACACTTCTAGCCCGTGTGGCGCCATGGACGTAACCATTACGTCCTGCGACCCGCCCTCGGGGGAAGCGCTAGCGCTCACCCCGAGGGCCACCCCCCCCCAGGCCATGGCTGAAAGGGGAATCCCTTCCCCTTCCACCCCCGACCCCCCCTGTGACATCAGCGCGCTGACAATCACAGAGCCTCCCCCTAAGCTTCCAGCACGATCGGAAGAGAAATGCTTTGCATTTCTCTTCCGATCACGTGGGGGAGGCCGAGAGAGGCTTCAAAGGGAAGGAAAGTTATTTCCTTCCCTTTGAAGTCTCTCTCTGCGTTTTGGCAGCCGGAATGAAAGCAATCCGGCTGTCAAAACGCCCACTTGACACCAGGGATTTCTTTTTTTTTTTTGTAGGAAACTGACATAAGGGAGCGACCCCTTGGGCAAGGGTCGCTCCCAGGGGGGCATTTTTTTTTAAGGCCTTTTCTGCCCCCAGGGCATTAATTTCTTTTTTTTTTTTTTTTGTTCAGGTTTTTGTTTTAGAGGTGGGGAGCGACCCCTTAGGCAAGGGTCGCTCCCATAGGGGGCAAATTATATAATATTAACTATTTTTATGAGGCTAATCTGCCCCCAAGGGGGACAGAAACCACTAGACACCAGTGAGTTTTTTTTTTTGTGTGAGTTTTTTTTTTTGTGTGAATTTCACATAAGGGGAGTGACCCCTTAGGCAAGGGTCGCTCCCCAGGGGGGGGGGGATTTATTTTAGGGCATTTCTGCCCCCTAGGGGGGCAGATCAGCCTATTTTAATTAGGCCTATCTGCCCCCAAGGGGGGCAGAAACCACTAGGCACCAGGGATCTTTTTTTTTTGTGCCGTCACGCAAGGGGAGCGACCCCGTAGGCAAGGGTCACCCCCCAGGGGGGGCGGGGGGTGGAGGGGCACATTTATTTTAGGCCATTTCGGCCTATTGTTATTAGGCCGATCTGCCCTCGGGAGGGCAGAAACCTCTAGGTGCCAGGGCTAAAAAAAAAAATTTTTTTGTTTTTTTTTTGTTTGTTTTTTTAGAGATGGGGAGCGACCCCTTAGGCAAGTTGATACGGCTCGAGGACCTTTATCAGCTAGTGAAAGAGAACACAGACGAAGGAAGGGACTTTGTCTATATTGTGGTGCAGCTGGTCACCTAATTCGCACCTCCCTCATTCTTCCAACCAAGCCTTTGGGAAACGCCAACTCCCGTCTTCAGTGAGAAGGGTGAGGATGGTATATTGTGAAATACCTTCCATTTGTTCTTCCAGGGAGGAAGGAACTGCTCTTTTTCTTTTACCAGTTATCCTTCACTTAACTGATGGCCGGGAAGAAAGAACCCTGGCTTTATTGGACTGCGGAGCCAGTGGCATCTATTTAGATGAAGCATGGGCCAAAGAACGACAGATAGCACAAATACCTAAGGAAGTGCCAGAACAAGTACACATGGTGGATGGATCACTCTTGGCCTCAGGACCCGTACAATATACCACCCCTACTTTCTGTCTACAGTTTGGGAAACACCAAGAAAATCTTTCGTTTGATTTAATTTCATCACCACACCACGTCATGATCATGGGAATTCCATGGCTCACACGGCACAACCCTTACATCAACTGGGAAACAAGAACTATTTCTTTATCCTCTCACTTTTGCCAACACCACTGCTACCTAGCAGGGGTTTATTGGTCCCCAAAAAGTCTCTTAGCAGCACCCCCTAAGGTGGGATGCTCTATTAACGTCCTACAGGGAGTTCCCAGGCATTATCAGGAATATCCCGATGTATTCCAGAAGCCAGAAAGACCTGAACTGCCACCCCATAGAGAATACGATTGCGCCATTCCTTTAGAACCAGATACAGTGGTTCCTTTCGGGCGAATGTACTCTCTCACAGAACCTGAGAAGCAGATTCTTAAAGAATACCTTGATGAGAACCTACAGAGCGGGTTGATTGCTCCCTCCTCTCTACCTGCAGGGGCTCCTCTCTTCTTTGTGCCTAAGAAGACTAAAGATTTGCGTCCCTGTATTGATTTCAGAGGGTTAAAAAAGATCACTATTAAGGATCGGTACCCGTTACCCCTCATTAAGGACATCCTAGAAGCAGTCAGAGGGGCAAAGAGATTCACCAAGCTGGATCTCAGAGGAGCCTACCATCTTTTAAGAATTAAAGAAGGTGATGAGTGGAAGACCGCTTTTAGAACACCTTTTGGTCACTACGAATATCGAGTAATGCCATTCGGACTCACCAATGCCCCTTCCATTTTTCAAAGGTTCATGGATTCTATCTTTTCCGATCTTTTGCAACAAACAGTGGTGGTTTAACTCAATGACATTTTAATCGTTTCTGTTCACCCAAAGGAACACTCTAAGCATGTTCGCCAAGTTCTAGAGAGACTCCGACAACACCATTTATTCTGCAAACCTGAAAAGTGCGAGTTTGATCAGACGGAAGTAAAATACTTGGGATATTGCATTAACCAAACTGGAGTCGCCATGGATTCAGACAAGGTGCAAGCTGTATTGAATTGGCCATCTCCTTCTTCCATCAAGGAGACTCAGGGGGTCATTCCGACCCTGGCAGTCAAAGACCGCCAGGGCCGCGAATGGAGGAAGCACCGCCAACAGGCTGGCGGTGCTTCCCTGCCCATTCTGACCGCGGCGGTAAAGCTGCGGTCAGAAAACCGGGTCCGGCGGTTTCCCCGCCGGATTTCCCCCGGCTGGGCGAATCTGCCAGGGCAGCGCTGGATTCTGACCCCCTTCCCGCCAGCCTGTTTCTGGCGGTTTACACCGCCAGGAAGAGGCTGGTGGGAACGGGTGTCCTGGGGCCCCTGGGGGCCCCTGCACTGCCCATGCCACTGGCATGGGCAGTGCAGGGGCCCCCTAACAGGGACCCAGCCTGCTTTTCACTGTCTGCCGAGCAGACAGTGAAAAGCGTGACGGGTGCAACTGCACCCGTCGTACACCTGCAACATCGCCGGCTCCATTCGTAGCCGGCTTCAATGTTGCAGGCCCCCTTCCCGCTGGGCGCTAACATTGTTAGCGCCCGCTGGCCCAGCGGGAAGGTCGGAATGCCACTAGCGGTCTTTTGACCGCGGAGCGGTCAAATGGCGGTTCCCGCCGGGGTCAGATGGACCCCCTCAGTGTTTTTTGGGATTAGCCAATTTCTATCGACAATTTATAGCAGACTTTGCCCAGAGAACCAGCTACATTACTCAAACCCTTAAAAAAGATAATCTAAAGAAGGGCTTTTGTTGGACACAAGACGCAGAGTTAGCCTTTCAAGACTTAAAGAAAGCCTTTATTCAAGCCCCCATTCTACGACACCCAGACACCAGCAAACAATTCATTGTTGTCGCAGACGCATCCGAAAGAGCCATTGGGGCTGCCTTACTGCAAAGACAAGACGATGATGATTTAGAGCACCCGGTATTCTACCTGTCCCACATTCTATCCGACTCAGAACGGAACTATTCCGTGCTAGAACGTGAATTACTCGCCTTAAAGACCGCATACACAGAATGGAGACACTTTCTGATGGGCTCGAAAGAACCCTTTGAAGCCCGGACAGACCACAGAAATCTACAGTGTTTAAGAAACTTTCAGTGTCAGAATAGCCGGCAGGCTCGATGGGCTTTCTTTTTCAGCCAATATGACTTTTATATCACATACATCCCTGGTTCTCAAAACATCCTGGTGGATGCCTTGTCCCGACGTTACCCTGAGTGCAGCGATTCTCCTGTACAGAACCTATTTGACAAGAACAAGATCATTGGTTTAGTACAGACTTTTTTAGACCAAGTCAAGTCCGAATAAGCCAGGTTAGAAGATACAGAGCTGAATAAGTTGCGTCCGCAACTTCATATAGATCAAGGGTATTATTATCATGCTAGGCCCTGTTCTTACCCACTAAACTAGTACAGACTGAAGCCTTACGTATGTGCCACGATTCCCCCATCGCAGGTCATCGAGGAATGAAAGCTACCCAAGAACTTCTGCTTCGCTCCTTCTGGTGGCCAACTCTCAAGACAGATACTGAAGAATATGTATCATCCTGTCCTATATGTGCTCAAGCCAAAACACCCCGTACTAAACCAGTAGGATTACTTCGCCCACTACCAGTTCCCCCAGGTCCATGGCACACTATCTCCACAGATTTCATGTGCTCATTACCCTCTTCAATGGGAAATCACGTAATAATAGTAACCGTGGACTCCTTCACTAAGATGGCTCACTTGACGGCCTTAAGAAAGTTACCAACGGCAAAAGAATTAGGTCAAATCTTTACACAAGAAATCTTTCGACTTCATGGATTACCTCAGGTCATTATATCGGATAGGGGTCCTCAATATATCTCCCGATTCTGGAAACAATTCTGTAAGACCTTGGGAATCGAAGTGGCCTTATCATCAGGGTTCCATCCTCAAACTAACGGACAGACGGAACGACTCAATCAAGGCCTCGAACAATATTTACGTAGCTTCTGCAATGCTACGCAGAGTAATTGGGCTACCTATTTACCGCTTGCAGAATTCTCCTACAACTCAATACACAGCGCCTCGAAGGTCTCCCCTTTCTATGGCTCCTACGGTTTCCATCCTAAGGCCTTTCCAACTCCCCTGAAAGATACTTCCAATCTTCCTGCCATCTCCTCCTATGTTCGACAGCTAAGGGGTGTCCAACGTGTTATCCATTCCAACCTTGTGGCCACTAAGTCTCGCATGAAAAAGATAGCTGATAAGAGACGTTGTGCGGCTCCTCACTATCAGGTCCATACGAGTACGAGGTCCAGGAAATCTGTGACTCTCGGTTTTTCCATGGACACCTCCAATATCTTATTCATTGGAAAGGCTACCCTATGAGTGAGTGTTCCTGGGAAGATGCCCCTTCAGTTCATGCCCCTCTTTTGGTCCGTCGCTTTTTTCGGCTCTTCCCTCACAAACCTGGGGCCTCGGGGGGGGCCTACTGTCACGCCGCAGCAAGTCAAGTCAAGTCCGAATATGCCCGGTTAGAAGATACACTTAGTTTCTTAGAACATTAGGTGCGCTTTACATTGAGGCATTAATGTAACCTTCTGCTTCACCACTTACCAGTATTAACAGGCAAAAGCAGGATACCTGCACATGGTGGTGTTTTTATGCATGCCTTTTCCCTTTCCCAGCATGCTGCCCACTTCCTCTCTTCCCAGCATGCATTGTTTCTCATAGTTGGATGCATGTTCTTTATTCAATGTTATACTCTTTTCACCAATCCAAGATGATGGTGTTTCTACTTCCTGTTTCCTACTTTCTGTCTAGGGGTATATAAGGGGAATTCAGCTGCTTGCTCATTGAGTTGCAACACTCCTTTGGTGGTAGTCACGCTCCGGCTGGTTTCCTCTTGTGGATCCAGTATTTCCTGACCTATCTTCGTCTTCAGTTTTCCTGTACTCTTGGATCTTCAGTTCCAACGCCCTTGTGTCCTCCTTCGGTTTCAGGGAGTTCCTGCTGGAGGTTTTTTACCCTTTTGGGGTTTTTCCTCTGGGACTCCTTCTGGAGGGCACGGACTGTAGTGGCTTGCTATTGTCAAACAGCACCGTGGCTACCGGAAGGGGTCGCCCCTACCTCGGCCAGGGCAGAACCTGCCGGAATCGGGGTCGTTCCCCAACCCTCATCAACTTCGACGGTAAGCCCCGTGAAGACCGTGACAAGCCTGCCTGTTCCGGACAGCTGGGAAGCTGGTGATTTTAGCACTACAACCCCTTTGTTGATGCCATTTTCAGGGGAAAAACCACAAGCCTTCTTCTGCAGCCCCTTTTTCCCATTTTTTGGGGGGAAAAACGAAATTTTCACTGTATTTTGTCTCATTTCTTGGCCTCCTGCTGGGGAACCCCCAAAGTCTGGGTACCTCTAGAATCCCTAGGTTGTTGGAAAAAAAGGACGCAAATTTGGCGTGGGTAGCTTATGTGGACAAAAAGTTATGAGGGCCTAAGTGCAAACTGCCCCAAATAGCCAAAAAAAGGCTTGGCACCTTAGGGGGAAAAGGCCTGGCAGCGAAGGGGTTAAAGAGGACTTTACATTACCATTCAGTTGAGTGCAAACAGCATATCTGTATCTGTCTCAATCCAAAGTTAATATGCATTAAATGTAATAAGGAAACCCAGTGCTAGTCAATGGGAGACATACGCCACACAGTAGTGAAAACAAGTTTAGGAGTTTTTCACTGCCAGGACATGTCAAACCTAAGTACACACGTCCTACTTTTTAAATACAATGTATCCTGCCCTAAGAGCCTTTATGGCCTCCCTGAAGGGTGATATGTAAGCACTAAAAAGGAAAGTTAGGTCTGGCGAAGGGTTTATTTTGCAAGGTCGAAATGGATGATAAAATCTACACAGTGGCAGCCCTGAGAAGTTTTAAAGGCTACATTAGTTGGTGCTGCAGGGCCACTAGTCGCATTTGATTTACGCCCTGGCCACATGTAGTAAGTAAATTAAATGCTCTACTTAGGTGTTGGTCAATTTTACAATGTTTAAAGGAGAGGGAGCACACGTACGTTAGCACTGGTTAGCAGTGGTAAAGTGCACAGAGTACTAAAGCCAACAAAAAAAAAAAAATCAATAAAACAGGAGGGGAGAAGGCAAAACATTTGGGGGAATACCATGCCAAGGATGTCAGGTCTAACACATAGAATCCTGGACTACAACATTCAGTAGTGAATCTGCTCTCTAGTCCACCCTGATTGCCATTTCCTCCTGATGGGGCCAGCCTAAAATGAGATCCCCTTCATTCACTCATGTAAATCTTTCAACAGGTTCTTCTCCCAGGTGGTTATCTGGTGCTCCATCTATCCTTCTGACCATAGATCAATTACCATAAGCATTCATTTCACTTATATTTTACTGACCAAATCTAGTCCCAAAATGGTAAACTTGGTTCACGAATCCACCATCACTTCAACTTCTTTCCCAGCAACACAATAATGCACTTGGGGAGACCTGTGACTTGTTACCTCTCTACCTCCACAGGGGTAAACGTTGAGGGGAAAGTCAAAATCTCCCTTGTTCTCATCAATCGCCAGCTTGATGTTGCTCCCACCAGGATTCTTACATACACCACCACTGTCTCCCATCTTCTTACATATATTAAAAAGTTTATAAACAGCAGGGTTGATTACCTAAATGGTTTCAACTTGCATATCTATAACATACATGTAAATCCCTTTTCTACAGCTTACCATCCCCATTTCACTTTACCTTTTCCCTTCTTAACCTACGGAGTGCTTTAGCTGCCTGCTGTCAAAGACATAGGGCCTGATTCTAACTTTGGAGGACGGTGTTAAACCGTCCCAAAAGTGGCGGATATACCACCTACCGTATTACGAGTTCCATAGGATATAATGGACTCGTAATACGGTAGGTGGTATATCCGCCACTTTTGGGACGGTTTAACACCGTCCTCCAAAGTTAGAATCAGGCCCATATGGTCTATAATAGAATATACATTGAGTGGGCTTTTAGTCAGCGCCCTCCTCAGGACAGGATAGTATTTTTTGTCTGTCTCAGTTCCCTGCTCATGATTCAATGGTCTTCCTCTCTAGTGTTTGCCCATCCGCTGGAGCATTTCTTCTTTACTGGATGTCTTATATTATTTCATTGCTAATGTATGGGAACTATTTATTTTATTTGTGTTTTAGCACTGCTTGCAGTTTTTGACGTTTCTTCTACACGCCCACTTTTTTATTTTATTTATGTTTTACCAGTGCCCAGTTACTATATATAACTATTGGGGCACTTGCTTTTCTTTTTGGCAATTTGCAGCCATGCCATCCTCCCAATTTTTAAATATAATTTTTGCATGGGCCCCACAGCTGGGCACTGCTTATGAGCCTGTGGCTCCTCCCCACACCTTTGTTTGGCATTGTATGCATACTTTAAAGTTTAATTTCCTGTTCTGAGATGGCTGTTCGCCATCCTGGAA
The DNA here is from genome assembly GCF_031143425.1 of Pleurodeles waltl. Classification (NCBI taxonomy): domain Eukaryota; kingdom Metazoa; phylum Chordata; class Amphibia; order Caudata; family Salamandridae; genus Pleurodeles; species Pleurodeles waltl. Next base: position 507,315,432 of record NC_090438.1, on the reverse strand, counting down.
CAGAAAATTAAGAATTAAGTTAAAAAAGGAAACAAAAACATTCTTGAGATGGCAGCCATTTTGGAATATTTTTTCTAAAAGTATAATAAACCGTACCAAGGAGGCGACTGCACTTGCTTTGTACGTGCACTGCAAAAAAAGGCAATGGCAGATATTTTAGGTTTCATTCATGGCCAAGAACTATTGGCTTTGCATATGCTTGTTCTTACTGATAGCAAACATATCACCAAAGGTGGACCTCTGATTTCCTGTACAAATCATTCTGATTGTTCTGCTCCTTTTGAAAAATGCATACTGACACAAAATAAAAATTCAGAACCAACCCATAATCTTTCCTGTGCCTTTTTAGGTTCAGCATTCTAGGCAGCGGGTGCGCTGTTGATTCCAGACAGTGCATGCACTGTTGAGAGTCATAAAGTGACTTACCATGAACTTATAGGGGATTAAAGTCCACCCATTGCTTACCACAAGTTATCTTTACTACTCACTCTCATGTGGCTGCTTCTTATTCGTGTCCCAGCTTCTCAACCCTGTGTTTGTCCCTCCCACAGAGCATTTCCTTTTTACCATGCGTATGTTTGGCTGAGCTCTGTGTTAGATTTTAGGGGACTACTTTTTTCTTTTTGCATAAGCACTCACAGAGAATGCATGTGTTTTCAAGCCAAATTCCTTGTGTGCTTTTCTCTCCCCTCGTACAACTGCCTGTCCCCATGTTTTCCCCCCCCATGTGCTTTTCTGTGTTCCACCTGTCCCTCCCTGGATGCTGTCCCTCATGTTGCTGCCGTTTCTCCCACACTCCCCTTGTTGCTTGTGTGTCCTGCTGCTCTCCCCGGTTTGCTTCTGTGTCCTCTACCCTCCCCATGTTGCTTCTGTGTCCCCCACCTTCCCTGAGTTGCTACAATGTCCCCATCATTCCTTGTATTGCTTTCGACCCCCCCTCCAACTTGGCGCTTCATTCCATTGCTCATCCCCCCCTTGTTATAGCTTCCCCTCACCTCCTTTAAAAAATACAAAAAATGCTTTTGAGCGTTCTGTTTTTACTTACTGATCTGGCTCGGATCAATAACTAAAAACAAAAATAAAGCATCATTTTTTAGGTGCGCAAGTGAATGGTGCGAATGCCTAAAAAATGACACCAGCAGCCCCGTAAAATACTTTTTTTGTTTGACTTTAATCATCTTTTTTTTTTTACTAAAAAACCATCATCAAAGCCAATAAGTCACAAAGCCAAGACCTATGGATTTACCAATGCTTGTTACTTTTACTTTTAGTATTAATTTTGGTCTCCTAATATTTGTTCATAACATACGTTCTAAATATTGCAAGGTACTGCAAAACCTCTGCATGCCACATTGTGATTCTCAATTGTTTCCCCTGCATTCTGGAAATAAATTCCTATCTTTCCATTACCTCACTTACTTTCTTCTCAAACCAGAGTTCCATTTGTTTGGGAGAATATTCAAGGGCATCTAGATCGCCAGCGGTTCTTATACTGGTAAATAATTTAACTTTTTGGGGCCCAAACAAACAGTGATTACAATAAGAATGTTTTCTTTGAGCTGTCTCAACATCTCTCTCCAATATTTCTACATTAAGTCAAAAATACTTGTAGCTACTTTTCACAATCCATTGGTAAATCCCCAGACGTCTACAAGAAAGGCAGCCATGGTTTTCTAAAAGAAAATGATTTCTTCTTTGCACCTTAAAACAATAAACTAGCAAAAATAAATCACCACCGTAATTCAGTTTAAAAAATAAATATCTAACATAAGAAATATAGGCCCTCATTACAACCCTGGCGGTTGGTGATATGCGGCGGTAATACTGCCAACAGGCCGGCGGTAATAAATATGAAATTATGACCACAGCGGAAACCGCTCATATTGGCCATGTCTGCCAGCACCCCTGCAATGGTGACCAGGGTGGTGTTGATGTCCTTCAATTCCTCCCTGATCCCCAGGTACTGTCCTTTCTGCATATGCATGTTCTCCTGCAACTTGTCCAGTATCTGGCCCAGTGTATCCTGAGAATGTTGGTATGCTCCCAGGATCGTGGTGAGTGCCTCCTGGAGAGTCGGTTCCCTGGGCCTGTCCTCCCCTGTCGCGCAGCAGTCCTCCCAGCTTCCCTGTTGTCCTGTGCCTCTGTCCCCTGAACTGTGTGCCCACTGCCACTGACCCCAGGTCCCTGATCGTCCTGTGTTTTTGGGGTGGCCTGAGGTCCCTGTAGTGGTGGACCTGCTGCTCATTGACATGTCCTGGGGACAGAGGTATGGGCCCGCTGGGTGGGTGCTGTGGTGGTGTTTCCTGAGGGGGGAGGCTCTGTGGTGGTGTGAGACTGTGCCTGGGTAACCGAGTGTCCGGAGATCCCTGATGGGCCAGGTTGGTCATCCAGATCCAGCCGACCAGAGCTGCTGTCATCACTTTGGGCCTCTTCTGGGGGGGACTGGGTATTGCTGGCACCTTTTATCCAGTGACATTGGCTGGGATACCTGTGGGGATGTAATTACAGTGTTATTGTTTCTGCGTGTGCCATATTGTGCATGGGTGTGTTGCATTCTATGGTTGTTCTTGCCCTGGCATATTTGCCTTTGTGTGAGTTATTTGGTGGGTTAGGTGATTCTCTCCAGTGTGCATGCAGTGGTGATAGTTATCAATGTAGGTGTGTGATGGGTGTCCATGCATTGGTGTTGCATGCAGAGCTTGGTATTGGGATGAGTGGGTTGTAATGGTGGGGTATGTGGGAGGTGGTAGAGTGATGGGAGTGAGGGTAAGGGTGGGGGTTTGTGATAGCATGCAAGTGGGGGGGGTGACAGTAATAGAGAGTTGACTTACCAGAGTCCAGTCCTCCTCCTACTAGGCCCTCAGGATACATGATTGCCAAGACTTGCTCCTGCCATGCTGTTAGTTGTGGGGGAGGAGGTGGGGGCCCACCGCCAGTCCTCAGTACTGCAAGCTGATGTCTTGCTGCCATGGAACGCACCCTCCCTGTAGGTCATTCCACCTCTTCCTGATGTCATCCCTTGTTCTTGGGTGCTGTCCCACGGCGTTGACCCTGTCCACGATTCTCTGCCATAGCTCCATCTTCCTAGCAATGGATGTCTGCTGCACCTGTGATCGAAATAGCTTTGGTTTTACCCGGATAATTTCCTCCACCATGACCCTTAGCTCCTCCTCAGAGAACCTGGAGTGCCGTTGTGGTGCCATGGGTGTAGTGTGAGTGGTGTGGGTGAGGGTATGTGGGGTGATGTGTTAGGGTGTGTGATGTAAGATGCGTGGATGGTGTATAGGTGATGGTGTTATGTGGCTCTGGTTTTGTGGGTGCTCTTGCTGTATCTCTCTCTGGTGGCAATGGTTTGTAGTAAAGGGTTGTGGGTAATGTGGGTGTGTGTTTTGTAGTGGTGTGGGTGTCAGGTGTGTGTAGTCTGAATTGTGCAATGTGGTGTAGTTTTGTATGTGCGCGTGTATTTTGAGTGCGGCGATAGTTCTGTTGGTGTAACGGTGTGAGTTTGGGTACCGCCAGTTTATCACCGACCTTTGGGCTGGCGGACTCGTGTGTGTGGCTGTATATTGACAGATTGGTATGTGTGTATCATAATATTGTTGGCAGTTATCCGCTTCGGCGGCGTTATGTTGGCGGCAGTCAGCATGGCGGTAAGTGGGATTTACAGCCAATGTCATAATGAGGGCCATAGTCACCGTAATCACAGCATTCCTGCCAAATCAGAGATTGTTGTCGAGTAGCATCAGTATTACAAATTAAGCCAATGGTAACGCAGTGTATGAAGATGGATGAGAAATTATATTTTACTTAATATACCCATACAATCTTATATCTCCATGTTCTTTAGTGTGCTTACCAGTGAGCAAACCAGGGAATAATGTAGTTTCCTGGCAGGATGACCCTGCCCTTGTGCTCCAACATATCTCTGACCATGCACTTTGTACCACAGATACTTGTCTGATGCCAAAAGGAGCATTATTTTAGCTCTCGGTGATAGGTGAGAATACATCTAACATTGGTGGCCATAAAAAAGGACTGGTCGTACAAAAGAGGGAGCAAACATGCCACATTACAACTGGTTGTATTCACTCAGGTATCCATATTGTATGCAACACGATTACCAAACTTCATTAGATTCACAGTAACCTACCAATCTTGATTTGGCTTAAAAAGAGGACATAGTTTTTGGGCACAAATATTTTAATAAATCCTCAAGTCTTTATCAAGAGAATTATAAATGTATTGATCAATCAATCAGTAGATTTGTAAAGCACTGCTTGCCACCGTTGAGGGTATCCAGGCGTTGGCAGGGTCCAGTTGATTACCTGAATAGCCAGGTCTTCAGGGACTTTCGGAACTCTGGAAGAGATGGGGAGACCCATAGGGGGTAGCTTGGTCCACGTCTTTGCTGTTAAGTAGGACAAGGAGCAACCTCTGCATCTGCTACGTCAGATGGGGGGGTGAGGTTTAGAGAAAGGGATGTGGAGCCGAGCTATCTGATGGGCTGATAGAAGTTCAGGTGGTGGTTCAGGTAGGTGCGTCCGCAGTTGTGTAGGGTGTTGTATGCATGGGTCAGAAGCCGGGAACTGGCACCTTTTCTGTACAGGGAGCCAATGGAGATCTAAAAGATAGGGGGTGATATGGGTTTGTCTAGGGAGATCCAGGACAAGTCTGGCTGCAGCGTTTTGTATGGTCTGTAGTCGTCGGAGGAAGTGAGCTGTGGTCTCTGCATAGAGGGCGTTGCCGTAGTCCATTCGGCTGGCGATGAGGGCCTGGTTATTGGTGTGTCTGAGGCTTTGGGGTAGCCATTTGAATATCTTGTGAAGCATGAGGAGGATGAAAAAGCAGGAGGAGGAAACGGAGGTGACCTGAGTCGTCATGGTTAGCTTATTGTCCAAAATGATGCCATTGTTCCTAGCCTGGTCAGTGGAGGTAGGAGTAGGTCCAAGTTCTGAGGGCCAACAGGATGCATCCCCTAGGGAGCTTTTGTTTTCTCCCATAGGTTCTCATTATTCTAATGAGACTACTGGATTCAGGCGGCAGAATCACTTGTACTGTGGGGAACTGAGTCTGAATCCACTACAGGTGACACCTGTCGGCCTAATCAGGGTTTTGTTCCGGCTAACTAGCAGAGCTTCATCTCTACCTTTAACGAATTACCTTTCTAGACCTTTGGATTATATCCAAAGATGGCTACTAAGAAGTCAGTTTGTATAAGAAGCCTACTGACCGCAACACCTTACTGCATTATTCAAGTGGCCATCCAAGGACATTGAAGGAAAATTTACCATATGGTCAATTCCTCCGAATCAGGAGGCACTCCAGCAACAAAGAAGACTATTTCAATAACGCGTCAGATTTGATAACCAAGTTGATTGATAGAGGGCACCCTAAAAATTGGTTAAATCTGCACCAAAAGGAGCTTGGTTCACAACTAGGGAAACCCTACTCACTCCTAAAACACCCCAGAAAGAGAATTCACTAACTTGCGTCATTACATATAGCCCTAAGCCCAATAAAATCAGGTTGATTATTGAAAGGAATTGGAGAATCTTAGGAGGACTAAACATTGATAAACCTTTGTTTGTGTTTAAGAAAGCCCGTAATTTAAGGGAACATTGGTTGAAGGCTGCATCCCGGTAGAAAATAGAAAAGGGCTAAGATCACTGTTACAATTCCCACCTTTACAGGGGCATTTCAAATGTAAAAATTGTGTAGCTTGCCGATTTACCAGTGAATCGAACAAAGTAATTATGAATAGCTAGACACATTGACAAAGAATTTCTCAAATTGTAATACAAAAAATGTCATATACTGTATCAAGTGCCCATGCGGGTTGGTTTACATTGGGCAGACATCCCAATTTGTAAAATCCAGGATTCTACAACATAGATCAAGAATTAAATGTGTTGTTAGAAGTGCACCATTGGTGGGACATTATTGTGAAGTAAATCACAAACCTGATGACATATGGTGGACAGTTTTGGAGGTGGTACACAGTAAAGGCGATGGAAGAACAGTCTCCGATCTCCTCAGTAGGAGGGAGGCAAGACTCATTGAAAAATTCAGAACAGCCAGACATGGACTGAATGATGAGGACGAAAAGTGGGCCCTGATATAAATAGCTCGGCAATTGTGCATGTTGAAATTTTGTTTGTAATATTGGACTCTTTTATAACAAACACTGCATCTCTTAAGTGTAACACACCGTTTTGTAACTAATGTACTCCCGCGGATGTTAATATGTAAAGATCATGGTTCATGTACATTATACTTGGAGAAAGACAGAATACTTGCAGGTAAATTTGAGAATGTATAGTTAATCTTGTTATCTCTTTCAACTGATAATCATTATTAGAGATATAATAGCCACCACTAACAGTAGAACATGATACAGAATCCGTAGTAACTGATACTACTGGATACTAGTTAACAATACCCTTTCAAAGATGTTCGTCACGTAGAGACTACACTACTGACACTAAGATTCGAAAAAATATAGCTAATCCAGCTTTCTAGTATTAATCACCAATAGAGATATAACAGCCATCATTACATAGTAAAAAAGAATAGGATATAGAAACCGTAGTAACCAATCCTATTGGATACTATGTAAGAATATCCATTTAAAGATGGCCGCCGCGCAGAGATCCCACTATTTATACTAAGATGGCCGACACGGAAAGAGTAAAACAGTCAAACTTCCGTGTTTCACCGTTCCATCGGTAACACGAGGACTCGGCGTACCGGGCCGGCGAAGGATGACCATTCACATCGGGTGTTCCACACTCTTACTGAGTAAGTAGGCAGCAAGTGCAGATTGACTCTTTAATATGGATTCAATGTATTGACAAGTGATGAGACATTTATTGCTTTATAGACAAGTGCTGGACAGGACAATTACGTGTATATAAATAAACAAATTTTTCACGAGAGATGGGATATAGATAAGTATCCTCGATCTTCGGGGTGAGTACAGTATGAGATATGAAACCCTCCACGTAGACCTTGGTAATAGTCCTATATTTTTGATACTAACAAAATTCACCGGCGGTCATGCACAGTAGAGGGTACATATACAATTTTTAGAACGTTGTGGGAGCATGTAATTCCTTTTTTAATCACCAATGAATTATATGTCATAGAGCAGTCATCATTTTTTTTTTTTTAATAATTGCACTGGATTTTTTGTTTTAAAATAGTTGCTCTGGATTCTTGTGCACTTGGTGACCATTTTGAGGTGAAGGGTACCAGTAGGGTCAGGACTAGATAGTTTTGAGTAATACTATTGTTTGTATTTATTAGGTTTGGCTCTCTCCATTAGTCCTGAAGAGGCCCATATGTGAAAGGGGACGAAACGTGTCGACTGTTTAACCATCGAGAGGTTGCAATAAAAATTTAACTTACTCTTTAAGGATTTTCCAGTACAGTTCTCTTTCTCTCCCTTTAAACAGGGATACAAGTAAATATGAGTGAGGACTGGGACTAATTAGACAACCATCTCTGATATGCGGATTCTCGGTTTAGACATAACTGAGTACCGCATGGTTTCATGAGTAAAGGAGGAATGTTGGACCATTAATCTATGAGGACTGTTGGACCACTAATTTATGTGTAATGTGGAACATGTTTTGTTTGTATTGTTCAATGTTGATATACATGTGTGAATTTCTTTGCTGTTAATGAACAGATTGTCTTAACTGTTGGGAATTACATAAATTATTGAATTATTAGCAATTAAGTTGCATCACCTATGATAGATTTATAGTTTGATTAAATGTGAAAAAGAGATATCATTTTTTCCTACTAATTGACCATTTTTGTTGATAATGGTTTGTTTCTACCCAGGTCTGGTAGGGTTAACTGGGTAGACCCCTCTTGCTTGATCATCTCTATGCTAGAGCCGGGATGATTGGGCAACCGAGCGCATGACACACTTGACTCCTCAGGGAAATCGTAGTCATCAGTTTCTCTCAGTTACATTAGTCTCACATATGCAAGGACAATCAGAGGCAGAATATAGTTCAATAAGGTTTTATTGAAGTAAGTGCACCTTAGATAATAAAGCATGTATTGCAATAAAAGGATGACGAAGCATGACAGGATTAAAATTGTGATAAGGAGAGTGAAACATAAAAATAACGCTACCATAGTGTCACTAAAATCGTTAAGAATAGTTCCTACCTAGGCTATGTTAGAGCACAGCATGGTAAACTCTAATTCTGCCCTCCAGGTTCCCCTGGGACGACATCATCCCTCATACCTGAGCAAGAGGCCTGTAGTCTACATAAGCAGCTGCAGCAGAGCAATCAGCATACAGTCGTGATCATCTGGCTGGAATCTCCCTCTAATGTACATGGGTCAAAATAGTGTTTTTATAATAAAACATCTGATGTTCTAAGAAAGGATCCCCATGTAAGAGTGTGTACGTTTCTATGAACATTAGAGACAAAGCGTACCACTTTTGCCGGCAACCTATCTTACTGCAGCCTTGAGAAAATGTGAAAGAAATGTCTTGTTTAAGAACGCAGTGCTAGCCTATGCAAAGAACAGCTAAATAGAGAAAATAAAACACGACCACAAATGTGGCTATTGTTAAAATAATAAAAACGAAGCTGAGTAAAATCTATCTAGGTTAAAGTGCACAGCGGCAGGCCTAGTTTGCTAAAATAACGTGTATGAAGCTATAACTAAAATGGTTACACAACAGTTTCAGAAAATCAGTACCTTTGTGTTGTCCATATTGAGCTTCAGGCAGTTGTCCTTTATCCAATTGGCGGCGTCTGTCATGCAACTGTGGAAGTTGGTCTTGGTGGTGTCTTCCTTGTAATACTCCACAGATGATTTCCTTGGGTTTGGAGGTGAAAGGGGGGAAGCAGACTTTTGTTGTATTCTTTTGGTGAGGAAAGAGGCGATCCATCTAAGGACGGCTCCTTGGATGCCTATGTTCTGCAGCCTTGTGATGAGTGTGTGGTGGGAGACTGTATCTAAGGCTGCTGAGATGTTTAGGAAGATCAGAGCTGCAGTCTTTCCTCTGTCGATTAGGGCTCGGATGACATCAGTAGCTGCAGTGAGGGCTGTCTCTGTGTTGTGGTTGCTGTAGAATCTGGACTGGGAGGAGTCGAGTAGGAGGTTCTGTTCCAGATGTAAGGAGAGTTGTTGGTTGATGGCTTTCCTAATACTGTGGCTGGGAATGAGAGCAAGGAGATCAGTCAATAGTTGTTGAATTCGCTGGGGTCCGCTGATGGTTTCTTTAGTAGGGCCTTGACTTCTGCATGTTTCCAGTCCTCGGGAAAGGTGGCCATGGCAATTGAGGTGTTGAACAATGGGGTGAGTATGTGGCGGATTCTGGCTTTGCCTAGGTTGAAAGTGTAGTGAAGGCATGGGTCCGTTGGGGCCCCTGAGTGGACCTTGTTCCTGATGTAGTGGTGTCCTGTGGGGCAAGCTGGCTCCATTATATTAGTTGGATGTCAGTAGTGGTAGCAGGGTTGTTGCGTTGCTGGAAGATGTCGTCGGCCTTGGGCTGAGGTGTCTGTATATGTTGGCAATCTTGTTGTGGAAGACGTTTGCATGGTTGTATTAGATTTCCTGTGAAGTGGTAGTGTAGTTTGCTGCAGCTGAGCGTTGGAGAATTCTTTGACTATGTTATTGGAGTTTGATTTGATGCATGAGACTAAGGCCTTTGTCTTCGATTCTTTCAACAGTCTGTGGTAGAAGTTGAGGGCTGTATTGAAGGCAGACTTTTGGATGAGCCTTTGCTGGTGCGCCATCTCCTTTACAGTTGTTTAAAATGTCATTTAGCGGTTCTGAGCCGTAAGTGTACCAGCTAGCCTGATTGGTGGACCTTTTGTGGGTGTTGTTGAAGATAGGAGCTACGCTGTCGGTGCGGTTAGTTATCCAATTGTTTCAGTTTCTGACATTCTGGTTTAGGTTGTTGGACGAGATGGGGTGGATGGTGTTGAGAGCAGTTATCTATGTGTCCTTTGAGACTTTGCTCCAGCTATGGTTGCGGGCGCTGGTCAACTTGGGGCAAGAGGTCTGTGAGAGGGTGATGTTGAAGTTGACGATGGAGTGGTCAGTCCAGGTGAGTTCTGTGGTGCTGCTGGATGCAGTCACTGGAGGTGAAGATGGGGTTTAGCATGTGCCCTGCAATGCGTGTGGGATTGTGGACCAGGCAGGTGAGTCCAATGTTGTTCATGCTGTCAAGGAGATTGGTAGTGTTGATGCCATGGTGGTCATCAAGATGGAAGTTGAGGTCACAAAGAAAATGTAGTTGTTAGAATACATGGTGCATCCTTTGTGGTGGTGCATTGGATGGATTCCTTGTGTATGATTGCAATCTCTTCTCCAGGGTTGTTGAGGCAGTCATGGTGGGTGGTCTTGTATCCTTCATGTATTGCAGTGGTGATGTAGGGTAAATTTATAGAACAGGGATTTGGGTATTTTGGCAAGAAATGCTGTGTAGAGCAAAATGAAGAAATGCTGTGTAGAGCAAAATTATTCATGACAAAAGCTAAAAAATGAACAGGTCGGTGAAGAACAAAACCAGATTGTGTTTACTGGTGTTGGTAAGTGAGTTGGGGTGCAACATGTATGGGTTGTGGTTAGTAAAGGAATATGATGTGGTTAGTAAAGGAATATGGCTACCAGGATGCAGGGGAGTGAAAAATAGCACTTATGATGACGGATTAGTCAAACTTCCATCTTTTTTGAGAAGGTATCTTAAACGTTGGGAGCGAGAGGAGATAGAGCGCAGGTCATCGGACAGTGAATTCCAGAAAAGAGGACAAAGCTAGTTAAAAAGATGAACAGGGAGCTTTAGGAATGGCAAGAAAATGTTGGTTACCTGAGCAAAGATCAGTGAGTAAACTATCAGGGCTCTTGGCTCTATAATTAAGGAGTAGTTCATTCATAGTTTTGAAGATAAGGCCAAGTAGTTTACACAATGGGCTACAGAAAGTCCTGGAGGTGAATTGTATTCTTATCAAATTAAGAAACTGAATGTTGGAGTATGTCTACCAGTGAACTACTGACTTGCATGTTTTAGCAGATTTTGACAGATGTTGTGAATTTTCAGCAGAAGATATGTAGCAGCAGTAGCACTCTTAATAAAAAGGGTCAATTCTCAAAGAAATTACATATTTTAACCACATAAGCCAAATGACTGAGAGGAATCAAGAGATTTTCTCAATCAAATAAACAAATTGGACAGCAAGACAACCTAGTTGGTGACTGATGTGATGAACTGAGCCTCTACTCTTCATGAAGAACTGATAGAGAACTATAAGATATCACAGAAGGGTCAGACAGCACTATACATCATACTCATTGAAGCGGCTCCAGGCAATACTGTATGAGAACAAGTCTGAGAATTACTCATTTAAAAGGAAAAGCAATACATTCCAAAATACACACACATATACCAATTTATTTATCAAGTCTGAGAATATGCACTTCTTACTAAATAATATATATAGAAATAAGATTCAATAATGTTTTTTATTTGTAGATTTATTATAGCACTTAAACTGATGGCCTTTAGTAGCTTTTCTGATGTTCTTGAAGCATTCAATTTCCTAGATGTCTGAGGCAGTATATTGCAAAATGTACTTGCACTGAATACAAATATCCAACTCACAGCAAGAACTTACCATGCCTTGTGCAAAGACAACAACCATTGCATTATCTGGGATGCATGGCAAGAATATAAGGATTTTGCACTCTCTCTCAAGTATTGTAGCACATTCCCATAAAAGAGCTTGCCACTAGAAGCCAATTAAGAGGAGAAGGTGGAGCTAGGAGCCAGATCAAGAAGCCTGCTCCTTGCTAAAGCCCAGGTGTGGTATTGCACAACCTTGTCTCATACATGCCAACTGGGGCCGATCAGCTCCCACCCATCAATGGCAGATATTACCCTCTTCCCATAGGCACACAGGGATCCATGTTTAAGCAGAAAGTAAGTGCCCATGAGACAGGTGGGAGGCATGTACCCAGGGCTGCACACATTCTCTACAAATGGCTGTGGCACTCCTTGCACCATCCAGGACCCGAGGCCTTTCCCTACTCCCTGCTGGACTGACAGACCAGGAACTTATAGCCCTGGGACACCTCTGAATACAACAAATACGGGCAGGCCTTCAGAGGCACGGCCTAAAGGAGCTCGACTAGTGGCCTGATTTACCCATGTTGCACTGACTGCCATTTACAACTGCTAGGGGTGGGTGCCCAGCTACCGCATTGATCATAAGCACAAAAGCCTCGGTTTAGAGGCATCCCCCTGATGACTACAACAAAGAGTCTAACACAGCAGACACCTGCCTGCCGTCCATCCTGTCAGCCATTACCCTACATAGGAGAAAGTACATTAATACTCCCTTACATAAGGGGTACATGGGTGGTACATTGCGTTACTGGTGGCTCTGTCCTCTGTTATGTCCCTCTGATACCTCCTACTCTACTACAGTGGTTGGGCTAACACTGTTGCAGAGGCACGCTCCTGGATTCATATTATCAACTTTAATACGCCTCTAAGCACACTGACAAGTGCTGCTGGATGATAAAAGATGGCCAATCTGCACTTATCTCAGGAGCCAGGCTGGCAGCCCTTGTGTTCTTCATTCATTGGCCTGAGTGTTGGTGCCTTCTCATGTTGGTGACTTCATGCATTACAGAAGCTGTGAGCATTTATATCCAAGCCAAACACCTGAGGTATTCTTTGTGTGATTTACCTGATGCTGGGGTGGACATCTATCAGATGGGGGCCCTGATACGCCGCCTGCGGAGACCACATATACCTACCAATCAATCATGATGTTGCATAAACCTGCAGCGTGCCAACCATTATTGTCAGAGGCAGTGAATGGTTCCAAGCCCTCCTAGAAGCTTGATGCCTTAAATTCATTGGATCGCACCATGGATGCACTTCTAAAGAAGATAATTCTCCAGAATCCTTATTCGGCATCAATGCCATAATAGTTGCCAACAGCTGTGATATTTAAGAATATCTTAAAAGAAAAAAATATTAAAATTACTGAAAAGTATACAGAAAGATTTATGGATCCTAAAGATCTCAGCACTTCATACAATTTCATAGATTTGCTACAAGGCAACACACCTGGTATGCTTGAGAATTTACAATCATAAAAAACAACAGTTGACAAGAGATCACAACACTTAAAGAAGTGATCAACCACAAAAACTAATCTGGTGCTCTTAACTTAAAGTGCACTGTGCATTTTCTTGCTATTCGAAAAAGTGGGATCAGAAAGACAGACCTTACGCAGAGGTGCTAAACACAAATGTAAGGTGCAGAATTAAGCCCTTGGCTGCGTGCACCCCGCTCCCCAATTTTTTTTTTAGAAATTGCCCCTGGGACCAGGCCCAGCTGGGGGCAAAGTTTAAGAAAGGGGAAGTGTAGGAGACCGTGCTTGTTTGTTGTAAAAATGTTGTTGCAAATTTAAAAAATGCCTTTTGGCCGAGGAAGGGGGACCTCACTGCTAGGCCTAGGGTGTCAGGGTATGACTACACTTACTCCTCCTCTTTTTTTTTGTAACACTTTTATTTGGGACTTGTCTGAGTCGAGGTCCCAAAATGGCTGCCAACACTTCCTGGTTGAAGTGTTGGCAGCCAATTAGGTATCAGCATGAGATCTATCGCATCCCTAGTTATCTATATTGTTTTTCTTCAAATATCTCAAAAACTACTGAACGGATTTACACCACATAACAAAAAGAGATCTTTCTGGACCAAGATCTAGCTTTCTGCCAAATTTGGTCAAATTCCGTTCAGCGATTCGAGCTGTAGTTGTGTTCGAACTCCCTATGGGAGATTGCTTGGAGAAAACATGTTTTAGGATCCCTCCTTTTTCTCAGCCCCCGCTTGAAAGTACCCTGAATCTTTCAAAATAGCAGCTGAATGAATTAGTGTACAGGTTTTGAAAATTCTGTGAAGATTAATCAAACGGCACTAAGTTATTTGCAAAACAAAAGGCGTTTTCTATTTTTTTTATTCAAAAGAGCTGGCACTCTGAGCCAGAAAAGAATCAACTCGTTTATTGCAGCAGGCAACTCCAAACACAGAGCAGAGGCCCGTTTCAGCTGATCAACAGCCTTTCTCAACCTGAAAATTCACCATTTAAACTCCCCTTATAGAAAATATGGAAGAAGTACTATTGCATTGAACAATCCCAACCATGACTAAAACATTTAAATACATTATGGACATGTTTTCAAACCAAAACCATGGTACATTTCACAAGCGTGCAATATCCTTGGTGCTCTGTGCGGCAATAAATCTTACTTGTATGTATGTTAGTGTAGGATGCTGGCCTGGTTTGCAGAGGGCACCAAACGTACTTACACCTTATACCAGGTACAGTTATCCCTTATTAGTAAAATGCAGTCAGTGTCTAGCAGCTAGGCTATTTAGAGGCAGCTGAGCAGCTAAGGCTGAACTAGGAGACGTGCAAAGCTCTTGCAATACCACTGTAGTCACACAGTACTCACACACATGAAAGAAACTACCCAGTGTTACCAAAAAAAGGTACTTTTATTTGGTGACACAAATGCCAAAAATACCTTAGATACCAGAGTGCCCCACCAGCTTGGAATCCAAGATAGCAAAACCCAGGGTCACTCTGGAGGAGCTATGGGCACCACCCTGGTGTGCTGATGGACAGGGAAGTGGTGTCTCCCCTTTATTTTGTCCAGTTTTGCGCCAGAGCAGGGACTGGTGGTCCCTGAACCGGTGTAGACTGAATTATGCAAGGAGGGCACCATCTGTGCCCTTCAAATCATTTCCAGAGGCTCTGGGGGGCTACCCCTCCCATGCCTGTAACACCTATTTCCAGAGGGAGAGGGCATAACACCCCTCTCCCAAAGGAAATCTTTTGTTCTGCCTTCCTGGGCCTGAGCTGCTCAAGCAACAGGAGGGTAGACACCTGTCTGGGATGTGGCAGCAGCTGGGGCTGCCTGGAAAACCTCAGAAGGCTGGTGTGGCACTACTGGGGGTCCACTGTGGAGCCCCAAGAGTGCATGGGTTTGTGCAACCAATACTGGCATCAGTATTGGGGTACAATTCCCAGTTGTTAGACACTCGGGGTTACCATTGTGAAACTGGACATAGATATTGACCTATGTCCAGTGCATGCGTAAAATGGCGTCCCCACACTCACGAAGTCTGGGAAAATGGTCCTGGATGATGTGGGAGGGGGGGGGGGGCACTTCTGCTAGTGCAGGAGTGCACTCACACTCAGGTACTTTGCACCCAGCCTTCAGGGATGGATGCCCTGACATATAGATGACTTATAAGTGAGCTGGTGCACTGAAAATGGCTGTGAAAGGGTGCATGCACCATTTCACGCAGGCTGCAATGGCAGTCCTGCAGAAGGCTTTGCATGGGCTCCCTATGGGTGGCAAAAGTAATGCTGCAGCCCATAGGAATCCCCTGGAACCCCAATGCCCTGGGTACCTAGGCACCATATACTAGGGACTTTAAGGGGTGACCAGTATGCCAATCTGGAGTGAAATACTGGGTTACCAGTATGTAGTGACAAATTTGGGAACAGAGAGAGCATAAGCACTGGGGTCCTAGTTAGCAGGATTCAAGTGACACAGTCAAGCATACTGACAAAAACAGTGAAACATACTGACAAGAAGGCCACAAACCATAGCACTGGGGTCATGGCTGGCAGGATCCCAGTGACACAGTCAAACACACTGACAAACAGGCCAAAAATGGGGGTAACCATACTAGAAAGAGGCTACTTTTTCACAGTGAGCAAACCTTGAAAATAGGTAAATGTATGACAGTTCACTTTAAAACCTTAATCAACTTTACCCGGACTTTATTTCACCTGTGCACTCTTATGCATATGCAAGAATTCTAATAAATCTTCAAACTCCTGAGTTAAAGATGTGCAGTGTCATTAATATCATATACCAATAAATCTGATTTAGGAATTTGTATGTGACGTTCGGAATAGGTAAATGTGTGTCAGTTCCCTTAAAATCTCAATCCAATATAGTGTGTGTGTGTGTGTGTATATATATATATATATATATATATATATATATATACACACACACACACACACACACACACACACACACACACATTTCCACTGTTTACAGGGACGTTATAGTTAGGTTCATGTTTTACCCACACAAAAGCATAGAAATTCAGCAGTTATAGTATTACTTGTGTTAAGAAACTATAACTTGTGGCCTAAAGTTACTTAACAATACAAGTTATACTTTCTTCAGATAAATATAACAATAAGTATAAGTATAACTGACTAATTTCGATGTTTTTGTGTGGGTAAAATGTGAACCTAACTATAATGTCCGTGTAACCTTTGTTTTTTTCAGTGAATTTCAAATGTTTTTTTTTATCATAAAGTAATATATAATTAACATATGTTAATACTGCTGAGGACAGCAGGCCAGGCCCTGCGTCCACCACCCCCACCCACATGTACCCAACCCCAAGCTGCACACCGTTTTTGGTGGCAGGAGTTTGGTGTATGAGTGGCCTTTTTTTTCCATTGTTTGATAGATCCACCATGGAGTTACTCCAGGGGCCGTGCTGGGTGCCACAGTGGATCTGCAGATCGGTCAAAATGACAAATATGTCCCTCAGGGACCCCTCCATGTGTCCTATGGATACCCATATCCTGACCCCTTCTGTGTTTTTACAGGTTATATTTACCCTTCCATGGCCAAGTGACAAAGAAAACGGCGGCCACAACTTTTCTGTCAGATTGCGGGCAGCCAATCAGGCCCTTGCTTTCGGCTCAGATCCGGGGATCCCCCGCAGGTGGATCCACGTACCTAGATATCTATATTTTATTTCCCTTAATTACTCTGAAACTTCTGAACAGATATACACCAAAGCACTCTTTCTGGACCAAGATCTAGCTTTCTGCCAAATTTGATGTAAATCCATTTAGCGGTTCGGGCTGTAGTCATCTTTAAAAAAAGGCAAAATCCCCATTGGCTTTGCATGGGAAAAAAGTGTTTTCGGACCCCCAACCCTCTTTTCCTCACCATTCTCTTGACAAATTACCTCACCTATTACATTGCTGATGGCATCTTCTATGAAATAATTAATAATAGCAATGCAACATTTGCAGTAAAATTACTGATGAGAAAATTGTGCATGGCAGGGGTGCAAGTTACAGTTATTTACATTAGGGCACAAGTTATAGTTTCTTGAGATAACTCTAACTTAACTGCTGAATTTCTATGGTTTTGTATGTGTAAGTTCTGAACCTAACTATAATGTCCCTGTGACCTTTGGATTTTATTGTGGTTAGATAGATAGATAGATAGATAGATAGATAGATAGATAGATAGATAGATAGATAGATAGATAATTTGTTTTGAAGCTGCACCGAGATACTATCACAGTACCCTCTAACCTACATGTTCGCCAGAGTAAGGAAATTGTTCTGACAAACTAGTGATTTTCTGACAGACTAGTGATTTCACATTGGATTGGACCAAGCTACACTGACCAATTTTGGAAATAAACTGAACTGATTCCTTATTCCTTTCCTCCCCCTTCCCTTCCACGCCCTTCTCATTGCAAACTTACAATGGTAGCTTGTTTCAGACGTATATCACACATATTCTGTCACATCAGAGGGTACTAAAGCTACACAAAGAAAACAGACCTACAGTTGAAAGTTGTGAGACTGAGTGTACATATACAGACACACCCTTTTCGATTCTAGTGTGAGAATACTAACTCTCTAACCCTGATTCTCTGTACAATAGCAACACTTATTTGTTATTTCATGACCGCTCTGTACACCTACACTTAACCTTTCTATCATACAGACCGAAAGATTGACCATATACTTTACTACATTGCTACACAAGTCCTTCGTTAATGGGACCAGTGAGGTGGTCATACCCGTTTGGTTGGGCACATGTGATTTTCCCATATATAACCATGTCAGCCACACCCATTAATATCATCTCCTTAAATGTCAGCGGCCTGATTCATTATGTCAAAAGAAGGAAATATTGTCCTACTTAGCCTCCAAAAAGGTTGATATTGCCCTTTCACAAGAGATTCACTTTTAAAGCTGAGAAACTGAAGAGAGAGTGGATGGGAAAAGTTCTTTACAGCTGCAGAGAAACTACCCACCACATTCCATGGGAGGCATGGGAGGCCCATCAGTGACCAGTTTCAGAAAGTGTGGGGTGACTATCCTATTAGGAAAATGTTCCCTTCTACAGTAGTGCAGACATGGACAGGTGATGGAGAAAGATAGGCACCCGCTAAACTGCAAATAGGTACTAAAATGGTGGGAGCAAAAGGGACTTTCTATTTAACTCAACAGAATCATCACTGAAGTGGGCTTAACACAGGTTGTTCTGGGAGGTTATTGGAACTTCACTCCTGATACCATTATAGACCACATGGGGCCGATCGATGCTGCCAATAAGAGAGACAGGACAGTCCTGAGGGCCATTAGTGAGGATCAAGGCCTCCTGGGTGTATGTTGCTTACCATATTCCTCATGTTACCAGTACATGGTAGTCAATCTAGACTGGACTACTTTCTGGTGTCCCACCAGTTGACTCTATTAATACTAGATTGTAGGATACTGAAACGATCGCTTTCGAACCATGCACCAATTGGCTTATGGGTTGACTGGGGACTGGCCAAACTGATT
Organism: Pleurodeles waltl; assembly: GCF_031143425.1. NCBI lineage: Eukaryota > Metazoa > Chordata > Amphibia > Caudata > Salamandridae > Pleurodeles > Pleurodeles waltl. Next base: position 507,296,747 of record NC_090438.1, on the reverse strand, counting down.
TGCAACCTTGGCACCTCAACACCTCCTTCTACAAAAATGCCCATTAAGAAAAACCTTTTAAAATCTCATGTCACTACATACCTAAGAGATAACCTGAGCTCTGAGGCTTCAACAGACCATGTGGACAGCGGCAAAAGACACCCTTAGAAGTCAAATAATGAGGGGCAGGGCTGTGGCAAACACATGCTAGAAGGGCTAATAAAAAACTTTAGAATAAGATATCAAATCCAAGACACGTCTATACACCAGAAGGCCCACTGCGACCACCAGCAGTTAACTGAAAGCAGCAAAATTGAAACTGAACACCCTCTCTCCAACCAAGGTGGGACATAGGACCTAGGGTCCATCACTACGAACAGGAGGAAAAGTCAGGCAGATTGTAAGACGAGCAGCCTCATCTAAGAGAGGCAGCTATGGCAATCTCTGAAACTTTAACTGCTGCTTGTCAATTTCTCAGGATTCCACAAGAAACTGCCTCAGAGTTTGCAGCATATAATAGGACACTATATAGTTCTGAAATAATGGAGGACAGGAAAAGAGAGCACAGGTTCTTCCAGTTCCTAGTTTCCCATTCCTAAATGAAGACATTCAGACGCTATTACAAAAGCAAAATTATCAAGCCATGCCCAATCTTCACTATATTAAAGCTCTTGGTGAATATAGCTTTCTTGGAGAGTTTTATAAATAGACAAAAGAGGAACACAGGACTCCCTTTATGATATGTAGGAAGAAGCAGAGCAGATGGATGGCTTATAATGCTTTTCTACTCGGGCATTGATCACGGTCCCCCCGAAGATAGGAAAGGATCCCAGCTCTTTAGTAGCTACCACCCGATCACTCTTTTTAATGTTCATATTAAAATCCTGGAAGGGATACTGGCCGCCCGACTACAACAGGTTATCCTCTGCACTCATCCACCACACCAGTCGGTTTTGTGCAGGGGTGCACATTCTGAAACCATCAGCGCACACTGAGCCACTTCCTGTGGCTTTCCAAAGCATTGCAAGATGACGCCTTGGCCTCATCACTCAATGCCGAGGAGGTGTTCGAAAGGATTAAATTACCTTAACTGTTTAACACCCTCAGGAGATCTGGCTTAGTTAAAGTTGAATGGCTTTCTGAGGCCCAGACCACAAAAGTCAACTGTGGTAGTTTTCTGTGAGATACTTTTACGGTGCAGTCTGAAGGTGTACGAGCAAAGGGTGCCCAATATCACCAATGCTATTTCCTCCTAGCGATGGAACACACAGCTGCCAGTGTCCAGTCATCTGAGATCAGAGTGGTCCCCACACCCGCATGTCCATATACGCATGACATATTACAATTACAGATGTCGACCGCTCACTCACAATCCTCATGTCTATCATTTTGAACTCCACCAGCATATCAAGGTATGAAGGTAACTGGGACTAAAGTGACTACGAATGACAACAGTGGCATCTATTGCTGAGAGAAGCCAATCATGCCCAGCCACTGGGGGGGGGGGGGAGCCAGAGGCCAAAGATGGATCAGCAACACACTAAAGGATCGGCAAATAAGCCACAAACACTATCAGTGGGGTCCCCCTAAAGTGTAACGGATCCCACAACCATCCCTATTTTTCGTTTATCCTCTCACTAACTTTCATCTGAAATTGTTTTTATTACGTTTTTTCAAGAAAACACAAGGTCACATTAGCACAATTCTAGAATTTAGGCCATAGAAACAACAGTATTCAATCATCATAAGACAGCCTGCGGACATTGCATTGAAAATGACTTCACAGAGTCTGCCTACACGTTCTAGAGAGTAACAATATATCAGTATAGCATGTGGCTCATGTATGTAAGGTAACACTGTGTCCTGATTGAGTGCTTCAGAAATTTAACAATGAACTAGGGGGAAGTACACGGGGAGGGCCAGATGAATGAAGTGGTGGACCAGCAACAATGGGATGACGATAATTGGGTGCTAGTGTCAGATACTTCTTGGGTCCTAACTGCTGAGTTGGAGGCACGGAGGGACTCAACCCACCAGGGCAGGCTGGGGCCAGTGCCTACAGGCACCAAGTATGCCCAATGTGAGGGGGGAGGGCTTTTGGGGCATCACAGGCTAGATCAGAGTGGTAATTACTGAGGTCTACTAGAGTCCGGCAAGCGACTTCTGGGTTCCTGAGGTGGAGCAGAGGTGGGACCTGTGTGTGGAGCGAGCTGGCAAAATTGGTCAAGTAGTGTGTCCCATTCATCAGAGATGGGCCTAAGAGGTTCCTCATAGAGAAGGGCCTCTCCCTCCACCTTCCCCCATTTACAGACTGCCTGTGCCATGTCGCCACGGCGACGCCGTTGGCCCCCTCCAACCCATAGCCAGGGCTCTCTTTGTCAGCAGGATAGGCAAGCTGGTAAAGTGGACCTGTACCTTGTGGTGCTTGAAAATACCCAGGGCACAGGCCTTCCATATACAGATTTCAGAAAGCTCTGTAATGTCCCGTAAAGTTGCATGTATAGACTGCCAGTACAAGGTGCAACCGCGACAATCCAAGGGGACCCCTAGGATTCGTCTTTATCTACTGTACAGACCTTTTCCACCTGGACCCCTGCAGTGGCCAAATACCAGGTCCAGAAACTTCTCCCGCTGCTCCTGACGGAATGAGAAGCTGCCCAACTTCTGCAGCTGACCCAGTGTGGCCATCAATGACCTCGACCAACCTACAAAGGGAGAACTCGGTAACTGCTCTGCCTGATTTTATATGTATTTTAAAGGTGATTCACCACTGATTCCTGTGGTGCGTAAATACGCACACAAAAAACAATTTTTAGTAAACTTCAAAATTCATATCTCGAAAAGTACTTAATCAATTCTGATGAGCTTGGTCTTAAAATTTACATAAACATCTGAAGTATTTTTTATAAATTTGTCTTGAGTTATTCCTTTGAGTGTGTGAGTTGCACGATTGATACTGTGAGTACAACAAATGCTTTGCACTTCTCCAAGATTGGCCTAACTGCTCGTCCAAGCAACTGTAAAAATTAGAGCATTAGGTGGTCGAGTTTTTATCCCTGTGAACCACCCTGTGGTTGCCTGGACCCTCTGCATAGTATGCCTGGTTTAGTACACTACATACAGGGCCAGCCTCCTACATTTGGTGGATCAGCGGTGGATAAAGACTTGGCACTTGCTGATACCACTTTGTACATTTTGTGAGCACACGGATAACTCTCCAAATTGGCTAAAATGTTTACAATTTTTTTTAATAATTGTTAGGGCCCTGGTTAGGTCCCTATAGCAATAGCAAATGTTTCAAAGTCCTTACTTTAGCAGACCTAATCCAAAAATGGGTTTCCAAATTCTTAAAAAGGTCCCAACTTTAGTGAAGTAAAAATTACAGATGCAGAGACCCAGAAGAAGGAGCTCGACCTGGAACCTTATGAGGCATATACCTATGACCAACTAAGGAGACTCTGCTGACTACCAAATAGGTACTGGAAAAAGCCCCAGTGCAAAGAAACTTAGGTTTCTTGTGGCCAGCACGAACAAGGTAATCACCCAGATGAGATAAATGATGCATCTGTGGTGGATGAAGAAGCCCACTCACTCCGGCGCTAGTGAACCCACAGAAGCACACCTGGACTTTGCAGGCTAACCATAAGACTGTCCTTAGAGAGTCAGCTTTTTGAAAAAGAGAAAAAGAAAAAAGGAGTTGGGCATAGGACCCATCTCTGGTGGCAGCATACAAGTATTGAGGGAGAAATCCTTTAACATCAAACGCCCAAAACGAGTTGTCCTTCCCTAGTTAAATGTTTTTCGGCCTTTGAAAGAGCTAGTATTGGATGGGAAATTGAGACAACCCATTGGGGCACACTGTTATGGGAGTTACTCTCAGGAAAGTGCAGGGATAAGCTCCTGACACTGAATGAGACAGATGCTAAATCCTATGACCTCATGAAGGGTACCCTGACTGAGGGCTTTGGATTTACAACTCAAAGAGTACTGTACGAAGATCAGGGAGGTTTGAAAAACCCAGAGCCAAACTTGGGTAGACTTTGTGGACTATTCAGTAAAAATGATAGGTGGTTGGTTAGCTGGGAAGGTACAAGATTATGATGGGCTGTACAACCTATTTATGAAAGAGCATCTGCTAAGTAATTGTTCAATTATAAGACTACAGCAACATCTGGTATACCTGGGTACACTTCCCCTCAAGAATTGGGGAGGAAGGCAGACCATTGGGTCAAAACAAGGGAGACCAAAATCTCCCACTGATGAGGGAAAACCAAAAAAAGCCTTGCCCAAGGCAAAGATAGGAGCCAAAGCAAAAGTAACAAAGTGTCTTCTCAAGGCCTCCAAAAATCTGCACAGGAGGGTGGGCCCAAACACTCCTCAAAGTCTATGGGTGGGTACAAAGGAAAGCACTTTGATCCCAACAAGTCTCTGTGCCATGACTGCAACACTAAAGGGCACCAAACTGGAGACTCTAGCTGTAAAAACAAAAATAATGCCTCTAATCAACCTGCAGTAATTGCAGTTGCCAATCTCCAGATGGAATCAGAGGTGTGGCCTGACCATGTCAGTGACCCCACAGAGGTAACATTAGTCACTGACGTTGGGGTAGAATTATCCTGTGCTGCCTGGCCAAGCAATATGCAACAATGCATGCAGCTCCCTTTGATTAATGGGGAGAAAGTGAGTGGAGGCACTGAGGGTAACAGGGGCTAGTGTTACCATGGTAACTCAGCACCTGGGCCACTGAAATCAGTTCCTGGTTGGGAATTCTTATCCTATCACCAATGCTGACCATGACACAAAGTTCCATCCCATGGCTATGGTAACCTTTGATTGGGAGGTGGGGGAGTAGTAGGGCAACAAAAAGACAAAAAGTGGTTGTGTCCTAATCTATCCCAGTAGACTGCCTGTTTGGAAATGACCTGCAGCACCACCACCCCCTGGGCTGAAGCAGAACTGAAGACCTATGCAGCAATGCTTGGGATCCCAGAATGGGCATGTGTCAAGACTAGGGCACAAGGCAAACTTCAGAAGGAAAAATGAGAGCTGGATCCCGAAGAAGTGGACCAGCCTCCCAAGAGAAAAGGCAAGAAGTCTAGGGAACCAGCTTCACAATAGATCCTAGACCGTGACCGCTCTTCTCAGGAAGAGGATTCAACCTTCCTGGAGGGAACTAAGCCTGCAGAGCTTGGGCCATCCTACCCCGAGCTCTTAGGCCCGGGGGGGGGGGGGGGGCGGTGTGCTCTCCATGGATGAACTGTGCCAGGGTTGGAGGGCCTGTCCCACTCTTGAAGGCCTGAGGCAGCAAGCTGCATAGAAGAGTTAGGAAATAGCAGTTGTAACAACATGGTCTATTGGGATATTGGCAGGAGCTAAAAAAGCTCTAGTTTGACAAGAAAGCTGCTATGGGTGAGTTCCAACCAGGGCAGAAAGTTTGGGTGTTGGATCATGTTGCTCCAAGAGCCCTCCAAGTTGACCTAGGCAGTTGCAAAAGCCCCAAAAGAATTAGTCATGTCAACCGCCGAAAGCCCTTCTATGACAGAGCTGATGTAACCATGCTCAAGGTCACAGATGAAGAGACAGGAGGATGAGATTGAGCCTTTTCCTGATCTTCTCTCTAGCAATCCCCAAGATGGTTCTGTGGATGGTGTGATCTTATCAGACACCCCCACAGAGCAACAGCAGGCTGATTGCAGGCAAGGTCTCAATCAGTATTCTGAGTTTTTCTCCCTGACCTCTGGAAAGACAAACTGATGGGGACACTGGAAACAGCTTGCCTGTCACAAAACAAAATTTACAGAGTCAGACAAGTTCAGGGAGAACATCCAGGCAGAAGTTAAAACAATGCTGGATTTGGGTGCCATTGAACCCTCTGAGAGCCCCTGGGCTAGCCCAGTAGTTTTATTCCCAAAGCCTCATTCCAAGGGAGAGAAAAAGGAAATGAGGTTTTGAGTGGACTACAGGGGTCAAAATTCTGTCACAAAAACTGATGAGCACCCAACCCCAAGAGCTGATGAGCTCATAGACAGACTAGGGGCATCCAAATATCGGAGTACCTTTGATTTAACATCTGGGTACTAGTAGATAGGCCTGACCCCAGGCCGATCTAGAGAGTTCAGCATTTTCTACTCTTAGTGGGCATTATCAGTTCACTGTTATGCCCTTTGGACTACAGAATGCACCTTCCAGAGGCTGGTGAACCAAGTCCTTGCTGGACTGGAATCTTTTAGTGTAGCTCATCCTGATGGCATAGCTGTCTATAGTTCCACCTGGCAGGATCATCTGCTCCACCTAGGGAATGTCCTTGAGGCTCTGCAGAAGGCAAGCTTCACTATCAAGGCCAGTAAGTGACAGATAGGGCAGGGGAAAGTTGTTTACTTGGCCCACCTGGTTGGGGGAGGCCAAATGCAACCCCTCCAGCCAAAGATCCAGACCATTCTGGCTTTGGAAGCTCCCACAACCCAGACAGGTCAGGGCATTCCTCGGCTTAGCTGGATACTAAAGGAAATTTGTGAAGGATTATGGCTCCATAGGTGCCTCCTTAACAGAACTAACCTTCAAGAAAATTCCCAAAAAGGTTAACTGGGCAGTGAGTTGTCAAAGGTCCTTTGACACTCTGAAGAATGCTATGTGATCTACTCCATTCCTACAAGCACCCGACTACTCCAGGCAATTCATAGTCCAAACGGATACTTCTGAAGTTGGGATAGGAGAGGCCATCTCCCAGACAAATGATGATGGACATGACCAGCCAGTTGCTTTTATAAGCAAAAAATTACTCCTTAGGGAACAAAACTGGAGTGCCACTGAGAGGGACACCTTTGCCGTGGTTTGGGCCCAAAATAAGCTGAGGCCATACCTGTTTGGCTCTCACTTCATAGTTCAGACTGACCACATGTCTCTCAGATGGCTACAACAGATGAATGGTGAAAACCCCAAACTGCTTAGCTGGTCTATTTCCCTACAGGGAATAGACTTTCAACTGGAACACAGACCTGGGACTGCCCATGCCAATGCAGATGGCTTTCCAACTTCTTCCACTTAGATGATGAAGAGTCACTACAGAAAGGGTAGTCTCATTCTCTTTCATTTGAGGGATGGGATAGTGTAAGAAAGGTCCCTTTTTGACATGGTTAGCCCCCACTTTCTGCCTAGTATGTGTAGTAGCCTAGACGTTGTTAGTGCCCAGGGCCCCTGCTAACCAGGTTCCTTGGCTCAGAGCTCTTTCCCTAAACTGTTGTGATGCATTGGCACAATTGGCAACACCATTAGCTGCCACTATAAGTCCCTAGTAAATTATGCCTAGGTACCCAGGACATGGGGTATTAAGGGTAGGTCCCTGACGGCAGCAGCAATGATTGTGCCACCCTCTAGGGCCATGCATCCAGATACACCCAACCCTACTATTGTAGGCTGAGTGCTGGGGTGCAAACTTAAAACACAACCACAACATGGCACACTGTTTGTGTGCCCTGTCCACTATACACTGCATGCACTATGGGTAAGACACCTATCTGGCAGGCCTTCCAGCCCAAAGGCAGTGTGCACTATACTGTATGTAAGGGTATAGCTGCATGAGCAATATGCCCCCACTGTGTCCTTGCCAAACCTGGGATATAGTGTGTGAAAAGAGCAGCCATCTTAATACATGTGCTGGACACTGGTCAACATGAGCTTCACAGTTACATGATGCCAATTCAAAACCCTGGGTTGTTTGATATCAAACAACTCAGAGTGATAAATCCAAACTGGTACCAGTATTGGATTTATTACCAAATGCACCTAGGGGTCACCTTAGAGGTGCCCCCTGCAAAAGCTAACTATCCTGGCATGGTTGCTGCCAGGACCTGACCAGTCTGCCACCACCAGACACAAATCTGCACCCCTGGGGTGAGAGAACCTTCTCCTTGGGATGCACACCAAAGCCCTTCCTGGGTGGATGTGCTAACACCCCTCCCTCAAGAATGTGCACTGCCCTGTTGGCGAGCTTCAAAGGCCTTAACGCATTTGAAACTCGACCTCAAGCCTGCTGCTAGCAGCAGATAGCCGCTCTCATTGCAAACCACCACTTTAGGCAGGAGCAACGGCAGGGAACTCAAACAAAGGACAGGAGTTGCGGCTCTACCTAGCATGCACCACCTCTAAGGTGTTGTATGCGAGGTGGACTCTCCATTTCATTTTCCTCCATCTTGGATAGAAGGAAAATAGCCAGTCAGGGATAGGAAAGTGAGCCTTCCCACAGGAAGTGGTCACTTCAGTGGGTGTTGCCACCCAAAGTTAGGTGACCCATTGGTCACTACCAGGTTCCCCCAAAGCCCTCACTAAATACAGTACTTAGTGGGCATCCCTATACTAAGAAATCAGATTAGACGGACAGAAGAAAACCAGCACCAAGAAGATCCAAGGCACGAGAACTGTGGACCTGCTGCACCAAGAAAAGGCGCCAAATCCTGCCTTCTGCACCCAGGACCCGACAATCGCCACTAAGGAGCTGCTGGACAACTGGAAAAATTCTAAAGAACCCCAAAGGAAATCCAGGCTTTGCAAATTGCGAGAGAACTCCCTCCAGAGTGGAGGTACCACTCTGCAACAGCAAGAAACCAGCAAGCCAGTGAGGGTCACTTCACTGACCAGCTGCTAACTCCCGAACCGGAAGCCACAGCTGGACCAAACGACACACCAACAACTGAGGACAAACCCTGCAAGTGTGCCAATGTTTGGTGGCACTGCGCCCTACAGTGGTCAAAATGTACCATTAGGCTAGGTATTGGTCAGCTAACATCCGACACCGAGAAAACCAGCCCGCCGGGGCTGAAAAAGGACCATGAGGAAGCCCAAGTCGAGGGACTTCAGGAACACCTTGGACCTCCCGCCTGAGTGCCCCCGTTGTCCTGCAACTGACCCTTGAACCAACTTACCTCCTGCTCCGTAGGGCATCCTTGCACACAGCTCCTGGCTCACAGATTCGCTCTGCAACCAGCCGCCCTGTGCCCTGCAGTAAAGAACCGGCTGTGTCCTAAGGGTCCCACACCCCTTGCGACCTCAACACTCCAAGAGGACCCCAAGAAACCATCTTTAAACTTACCTGTAATGCTATTCCAAGTGGTCCCCGCAGGGACCCTACACCAGCTCCAGAGACCTTTCACTGCTGCGCCCGCCAGAACTGGGAACCGCCCAAACTTCTCCAGATGGCACAGTGTGCCGAAGAAGAACTTGGTAAACCAACTGTACGATTTTATATGTATTGTCAAAGGTGATCTTCCATTGATTCGTATGGTGCATTATTACCCACAAAAACACAATTTTTATTGAATTTCAAAAATTCATTTCTCAAAAATTACTTAACCAATTCTGATAATCTTGGTATTAAAAATTACATAATCTGAATGATCTGTATAAGTTGGTCTCAAATTATTCCTTTGCATGTGTGAGTTGCAAGATTGATGCTGTGAGTACAACAAATGCTTTGCACTTCTCCAAGACTGACCGAACTGCTCGACCAAGCTATCTTATTAATTAGAGCATTAGGTGATCTAGTTTTTACTCCTGTAAACCAACGTGTGGTTGCCTGGACCCCCTGCATAGTGTACCTAGCTTTGCTGACTAATAGTTGCAGAATATGTTTTAGGAAGTCAGACTGTGAATAAAGTGCTCCTGGAGGATAGTTTCTAAAATGGGGCTGGGATGGCTATTGCAGCAGCCATCCAGGCAAGCAGGCAGCCTGACTTATCCCTCTTACGAAGGGTCTTTGCGGAGTGGGCGCAGAAGCTGAAGAACCGTAGGTGCTCAATGAGAGAAGCAAGTTGTTTGCGGCCTCAGTCAGTGGCCTGTTGTAACCCTTTTGCTCACTTCTCATTCCAGGACCGCTAACTTGTGCTCCAGGGCCTCAATTTCTCTATCTAGGGTCCTACACACTCCAGCCACCTATTCCCTCTCGCTAGCACTATGAATGTGTACATTCCACTGCCCTGGCGGATGCTGATGCATGGTTTTCCGCAAAGTATTGATAGATATCAGATTCTTGGGAGTGGCACAAGAATGGGTCCTCCAGACAGTCTCTGGTGAGACACCACATTAGAGTCCAGAGGAGTGGGGCATTCCATTACATATCAACCACACGGGTGTCATGGTCAGAGAGTACCTGCCCTAGGTAATCCGCTTGATGCACCAGGCCTAGTATGACACTGGAACATTGAATACCATTGAGGCAGATGTACATGGCGTGGGGCAAATAGTAAAATTAATAGACCCAGGCTCTGCGGTGCGTGGCCCTCCAGGCATCAGCAAGTGCCCAATGTCAAACACACCCTGTGAAGAGCAGAGTTGGAGGGTGTGGGGGGTTAGGGGAATGGCAGATGGCAGATATCAGGAAGACGTCAAGAACAGAATTGTAGGGTCAACCCAGGATCCATGGAATGTGAGTTTTTTTGCACTAGAATCTCAGAGTGTGATCACAAAGGGCCCCTGATCCACATCTGTGGCATATATACACCCCTTAGAACGAGTCAAGAGCCATTTAACCCGCTTTCCATCACTATGAACCTTCCTTCTCTATCTATGTTTGTACTGAGGACCTGGAAGAATACCCCTGGATGAACCCAGGACTGAATTACACTCTTAAGCAAAGGACATTCTTTTGTATCCACTGAGAGGACAAACTTTATAGATTTACAAGAAGGTCCAAGGCCCAGCTCTCCCTGTGCTGCTGCATCGATTTTGTTACTGTCTTCTCCTTGCTTTGTCCCCAGTGTTTTGCGTGTCTTCTACGTGCTTTTTCCTCATTCTCACTGCTTTTTCCTTCCACTGTTTTTGTGTGCCTTCTGCTTGCTGTTCCCTTATTTTTACAACTTTCTTCTTGCTTTTTCTGCTGTTTTTAGTACCTTCTCTATGCTTTTCCCTTGCTTTCACTGATTACTCCTTGCTTTCCCCTTTTTTTATGCAGCCTCCCCACGCAACATCGAATTATTACCTCACGTTTGGAATTCCGAAGGGCCCTCAAGACCTGGCTGTTCCTATGAGCCTCAGGGACCTGCAAGCCCCTGGATACCCTGTTTGGTGATTAGCCATGCTTTACAAATCCTGATTGATTGACTTACCTAGATTTTTTAAGAAGTTACGCCTGAAGGCCTTCTTTACAAATAGCTCTTTGAGCCAAAAATCAGAGGTAACGGGCCTACATCGACCCTCTACATTTTCCCCACTGACAAGCTGCCTCCTCAGAGAAGTACTTACCTTTAAAAAATTGATACGTAAGGACCTAGCTTAACTACAACATAATTTTGCTTTAACACATATAACATTTCACTTGCAAAACGCTCAGCCCTAAACTCCCTCAAGAAATGTGTTAATGGTCATAAAACCAGTAAACAAGAGAGGGGGATAGTCCTCCAAGATACTGAAGCTTATCAGTCTGAAATATTAAGGCAACAGTCTTGTTATGACCACTAAACCAAGCTTACCAAAGATCCCACTAAAGAAATCCAACATGAAATTCCCCAACTCACCTCAGAAGCAAATGAGGTATTGAGTAATGATGATTTCCCTCACTAAAATGTGAAAAACTCAAGAACACCGGTTATTTATACATTACTAAAGATTCCCAATAATGAATAGAACACCAATAGTGGTGAGTTCCGGCTCTTTGCTGGAACCAATAGATAATACATACGATTTGTCTCAACTTTTTCTGCCCTGCAACAGACAGTTACCTTCCAGACAGTATGTATTTTACTAATTTATTTGTAAGCCTAGTGTTCCCATTTTCAAATTGCAATTTCGGCTATTCTAGACATAGACTCATTAAGTACACATATAAAACAATGAGAAGGTATTAATGTGATGCAGACTGTTCTCAACACAATACCTAGCTAATATTAAGTCCAAACATCATTCATCATCTCTTTACTCAACCTTGTGTTAAAAAGAAATTTCTTCAATTCGAGAAGAAATTTTTCTACAAGTACAAGGTAATTCAATGGGAGTGATTTTCGCTCCCAATTTTTAATATTATACATAGATGATGTAGAAAGGGATATTATTCTCACTAATTCAAAACCATTCAGAAAGAATATTCTATTTTGGAAACTATAGATTGACAACATTTTTCTCATTTGGCAAGGTACACATTCTCTCCCACTACAACTGCAAACCTGGCTAAACCAAAATTTCAATTCAATACTGCAGGAAGCTGGTTCTCTAAATAGTACACAAAAAATAATTACACTGTACAGAGTCCAGTGGATCTCCAATTAGTATTTCAGAGGCAAAAGTAGATAGGACTGATGCTCTATTTCTGGTAGTGTGGGCGAGCAGTTAGACTTATCAGAGGGTAGTGTTAAGCATTTGTTGTACTCACATAGGCAATAAATGAGACACCACTCCAAGATAAATCTGAGACCAATTTAGAAAAACAACAATTATTTTTATATATGTTTCAAACCAGAGAATTTCATAATCAGGTAAGTAGACTTTTAAGCATAAATACTTTGCAGTTTTAGAAACTTACAGTGCAATTTTCAGAGTTCTCTCAATATTACCCTATGGAGGAAAAACAATGTTCAGCAAACACATGGTTAACAACGACTTACAAAGCCAATCTCAGGGAGTTATGGCGAGTACTGGGCACTGATCAGAACCACACCAATAGGTCACACCAGATGGCACTGAGACAGCCGGGTGGAGAGGTGCAGTAAGGCATCGGGTGCCCAATGGTTTCCTATGGGAATTTGACCCCGTGACAAACAGGCTGCAGGCTCTGGCAGGAAAGCCAGTCGGGGACAACCAACATCTAGGTAGTACACTTGGGGGGGGTGGGTTGGGGACTCGGGTGCACCTTTGGTCCTCTTCTCCTGTGCCCAGGAGCAACAGATGCAGGGTCAGGGGGTCCTATGAGATGAGGCAGCAGACGTCGTGGGGGAGTCTGGCAAGGTGGAGCCAGGGTGGACACAAGCTCTTTGGAGCCGGGCACGTCGCTGGCACTAATGACCCACCTCAGCTGGGGTCAAGGGTCTCAGGTGCAGTGGTTGCTGGAGATGTCCGATTTTCTCTCTCCACAAGCTTGTGGGAGAGGGGGATTCTGTGCAGAGGCTGCAGGCATCTCAAGAGAGTCCAAGATGGGTGAGACCACACTGAACTCGGTCTCTGGACAGCTGGGGACCCAAGTTGGCACCGTTGGTTGGCTTCAACACGGGTCATGGATGTCGGGTGCAGTGGTCACTTCTGGTTTTGGGTTTCCAGGGTCCACTAGCTACAAAGTCTTTTCTTTGGAGTTTCTTGTTGCAGGGCAAGTCGGTGCCCATGGGAGACTTGAGTCTTTATTGAAGGCTGGAAGAGTTTGCTTCTTGTGCAGAATGCTTCAAGGTTAGCAGGCAACCTGGGGGTACTGGTTCCAGGTCGGCTGCTTCTTCTTTTCCTCTTCTGCGGGTACGACTCTTCTTTGTCCGGGTCTGCTTAAGCTGTCGAAATAGGAGTTCTAGGGTACCACCTAAATATTAAATTTAGGGGCATTACAGAGAGTGCCAGGTGGTAGCCAATGAGCTCACCACCTTTAGGGTGACTACACACTACTTATGCCCACTTCTACTGGGAAGTGGGCATAACCCTAACCCTAACCCTAGTAGCCTAATTCCTTCCAAACAAGTTGGAGGAGTTTAAAAAGTAGTGTCCATTTCAGCTTGTCCACCCTTGGGGGTAAGATTTGCATGAAGTGGGTACTTTTCCTAATTTAACACATTTTCCCACCTGTGGGATCAGGACACGGCGTGGGTCATCTCCACCATCTGGTAGCTGGTAGGTTTTCAGGGGGCACCTTTAAGGTCAGTCAGGGTTTATTATTCTGAGATGTTTGATACCAAGCATCCCAGGATTCAGAGAAGACATCACGTAGCTGGGGAACTGGTAATGACCAGCACATGCATTTAAAATGGCTTCCCTGTGCACTTACTATGTCTCAGAATCAACAGAGACATAGCAAAGGCATATCTGCTCATGTATATATGCCCTCACATGTGCCTTGATGCACCCTGCCTTAGGGGTGACTTACACCTGGTACATGAAGTGATAGGGGACCTCACACAGAGGGATGTGCGACAGGTCGTGTTCCCAATTTAGCCTACACCAAAACATGCAGGCTGCAATGGCAGTTCTGTGTGGGTTAGGTGAGGGGTCCTTGAGGGTGGCACAAATGGTGCTGCAGCCCTCAGAGACCTTCCTTAGTAACCCAGGTCCTAAGTACCAGGGGTACCATTTACTAGGGACTTACAGTGATAGCTAAAGAGTTTACCAGTTGTGCAAAACTGTGCATTTTTGGGGACGACATCTGGAACTGGGGACGTGGTTAGCAGGGTCCCCGTGCACTAACAGCCAAAGCCACATCAGAAACCAGCAAAACGTGAGGGCTAACCCCATCAAAAACTATGCTTTCCTACATGTCCCCCTCACAAACGAAGAGAATAAAACTATCCTTCCCCTAGAGAGTCTTCATCTTCTAAGTGGAAGAACTTGAAAAGGCCACCTGCATTGGCATGGTCAGTCCCAGGTGTATGTTCTACTGTGAAGTCCATTCCTTGTAGGGAGATGGACCAACTTAAAACTTTAGGATTTTCACCTCTTACCTGTATAAGCCATCTCAGAGGACTGTGGTCAGTTTGAAGAAGGACTTGAGAGCCAAACATGTATGGCCTCAACGTCTTCAGGGACCAAACCACAGCAAAGGCTTCCCTCTCAATGGCACTCCAGCACTGCTCTCTGGAGAGGAACCACCCGCCAGTGAAAGCAACAGGGTGGTCATGGCCATCAACACTGATTTGTGACAGGACTGCTCCTATCCCATGGTCAGAGGCATCCATCTGCACTATGAGCTGCTTGGTATAATCTGGAGGTTTGAGAACAGGTGCTAAGCACCTTGCTTCTTTCAGAGTGTCAAATACATTTAGACAGCTCACTGTCCAGTTTAACTTTTTTGGCATTTTCTTGGAGGTCAGCTCTGTGAGAGGGGCCACAATGGAACTATATCCCTTCACAAACCTCCTGTAATACCCAGTCAAGCCAATGAATGCCCTAACTTGAGTCTGGGTGGTTGGTGCTACCCAGTCCAGAATTGTCTGGGTCTTGGCTTGAAGTGGCTGAACTTGGCTCCACCTACAAGGGGGCCCAACTACACAACCTGGCCATGCGCTACCTGGCACTTTCTTGCTATGACAGTGAGGCCTGCCTTTTTTCAGAGCCTTAAGGAGCTTCCCAGAGTGGATCAGGCAATCCTGCCAGGTAGAGCTAAAGACAGCAATATCGTCAAGATATGCTGCACTAAAGTCTTCTAACCCAGCCAGGAATTTGTTCACCAATCTTTGTAAGGTGGCAGGGCATTATTTAGCCCAAAGGGCATAACAGTGAACTGATAATGCCCATCAGGAGTGAATAATGTTGATGTTCATTTTGCTCTAGGAGTCCGACCTATCTGCCAGTACCCTGATGTGAGATCAAACGTACTGAGATATTTGGCTGCCCATAGTCTGTCAATTAGCTAATTAACATAGGAATGGGGTGAGGATCAGTTTTTGTTACGGCATTGAGACCCCTATAGTCCACACAAAACCTAGTTTCTTTCTTTCCACCCTGGGAATGAGGTTTGAGGACTAATACCACTGGGCTGGCCCAGGGACTTTCAGAGCATTCAATGACTACCAATTCCAGCAGCTTGATGGCCTCAGCTTTGATGCTCTCTTTGACATGGTCAGACTTTCTGCAAATTTTGTTTTTGACAGGTACACGGTCACCAGTGCCCACAACATGTGTGCACCAGGTAGTCTGACCAGGGTTCAAGGAGAAGAGCAAAGCATACTGCTGTAAGAATTGCTTACAGTCAGCCTGCTGTTGGCCAGTGAGGTGTCTGAAAATATCACTCCCTCTACTGAACCATCTTTCGGATTGCTGGAGAGGAGATCAGGGTGAGGTTCACACTCTGCTTCCTGTGCCTCATCAGTGACCATGAGCATGGTCATCTCAGCTCCGTCATGAGAGGGTTTCAGGGAATTTACATGGATAACCTTTTTGGGGCTCCTGCAGGAGCCAATGTCCACCAGATAGGTGACTTCCTCTTTTCTTTCTAGGATGGGGTAGGGTCTACTCCACCTGTATTTGAAGGCCCTAGGAGCCACAGGCTCAAAACCCCATACATTCTGCCATGGTTGGAACACCACCAATTCATTTTTTGGTCATACCAGAGCTTCTGGAGCTCTTGGCTGGCTTTAAGATTTTTGGAAGCTTTTTCCATGTACTGAGCCATCCTGGAACAAAAGCCAAGCACATAATCCACAATGTATTGCATAGGCTCTCTGAGAGGTCTCTCCCATCCCTCCTTCACAAGACAAAGGAGTCCTCTTACAGGATGCCCAAACAGAAGCTCAAAGGGAGAAAAACCCTACTCCCTTCTGTGGCACTTCCCTGTAAGCAAAAGGCAGGCATGGAACTAAGACATCCCATCTCCTTCTGAGTTTTTCAGGGCGTCTGCCAATCATACCTTCCAATGTCTTGTTGAATCTTTCAACAAGGCCATTGATTTGGGGATGATATGGGGTAGTGAACTTAAAGTTCACACCACATTCAGTCCACATGTGTTTTAGGTATACGGTCATGAAGGTAGTACCTCTGTCTGACACCATCTCCTTTGGAAAGCCCACTCTGGTGAATACACTAATGAGGCCTGTAGCTTCTGCAGGGGCAGTAATACTCCTCAGGGGAATTGCTTCTGGGTACCTGGTTGCATGATCCACTACAACCAGTATAAATCTATTCCCTGACGCTGACAATCCCTACCCTTTCAAAGGGAACCCCAACCACTGGATGTGGAATTAAGGGGTCCTTTAGGTGGCTACCTTTCTTGCCACTGGCTTGACAGGTGGCACAGGAGCTACAAAACTCCTCCACCTCACCTTTTGGGACATACCTGACCAGTATAAGTAGTTTACTAACCAATTCCATGTGTTGGCCTGGCTTAGATGACCAGCTAGGGGGATATCATGGCCCAAAGTGAGGAGAAACTCTCTAAACTGCTAAGGCTCTACCACTCACCTAGAAGCACAAGGTGTGATCTCTCTGGCCTCGTTGAATAGGAGTCCCTCCTCTCAATAGGTCCTGTGGGAGCCACTGATATCTCCCTTTTCCTGAACAGCAGCTTGCTGTCTCAGGCCTTCAAGAGTGGGACAGGTCCTCTGTCCCTGGCACAGATCCTCCCTAGAGGGTTCCCATGGTTCTAGGAGCTCTGTTGCGTAAGGCCCAAGCTCCTGAGGCCCAGTTCCCTCTGGGCTGTTAGGTCTTCTCCCCGAGGAAATGGGACCTGTTCTGGTGTCTGATTGGAAGCTGCCTTCCCAAACCTTTTGCCTTTCCTCTTGGTAGGTTGGGACTTATTCCAGGCTTAAAAAACAAAAGGTTACAGGGACTTTATAATTAGGTTCTGAATTTACCCGCCCAAAATCAGAGAAATTTAGCAGTAATAGTTAAGAGTTATTTCAGGTGACAATAACTTGCGGCCTAAGGTAACTACAAATTGCACCCTTGCCATACACTGCTAATTACCCCAGATACTACAGCACTCATGACAACTTTCATAACGTCAAAAAATATCAATGATACATTAGAAGTCAAATTATTGAAGAAAAAGCTGTGCATGGCGGGGAGCAAGGTATAGTTACCTTAGACCTTAGGCCATGAGTTATAGTTACTTCAAATATCTTTAATTATAACTGCTGAATTTCTCTCGCTTTGTGCGAGTAAATTCATAACCTAATTATAATATCTCTGTAACATGTTGTTTTTTCAGTGAATATATATATATATATATATATATATATATATATATTAATCAGCGCTCTCTCCTTGCTCCAAAGGGAGACCCAGGACACCTCCATATACATTTAAGAGTTTAATCACAGCAAATCAAACAAACAAAACATGATTTGCTGTGATTTTATCTTAAATATATATATACGGAGGTGTCCTGGGTCTCCCTTTGGAGCAAGGAGAGAGCGCTCATTAACATATTAACATACATATTAACATATGTTTGGGCGTCCCCGAGCCCGTCCAGGACCGCTGCACAGTAACGGCCGCATAGCGGGGACAATTTGTGTTTGGAAATATATATATATATATATATATATATATATATATATATATATATATATATATATATATATATATGTATATATATATATATATATATATATGTGTGTGTCAATGCATAGTTTACATTTGTCTTTTAATTACATTATTATAATCTTATGGAATGCTGCTTTATTTACTTTAATCTATCACTACGTGTGACAAGCTATTTGATTAGATGCTTTTGGGTCAGTATTATTTTATCTATCACAATGTCTAAATATGATCATAAAATCTCTACCTAGAAGTGTTCACCATTGAAATATTGGGGAAAAAAAATACAAATAAACAAATATAATATACAAATGCAAGCAACATTATGTTTATGTGTAGCAACACTTAAAAATCTAAGTTTATAACTATATATTCATACATGCACATATGGGATTTTATATAATACAATTTTACATCACTAATATTTTTACAAGTATATGTTTCTATGTAGTTTTGTATCTATATATTTATTATATTACTCTTACTGTAGAAAAAAACACGTTCAACTCTCTGCAGTGCACTACTCTGTATCATCCTATAACTCTCTTAATATATCCACTTCCTCCATTCTCACTCATCCCAAACATCATTGTACTACTATCTCCCAATAACCCTTTCTAGATTCCTTCCTCCTCCATCTTGCCTTTGACTCATCCCAAACCACCTTTTTTTCTAGGATCACCCAAATAACGCTTTCTAGACTCTTCCCTCATCTATCCCTCCTGTGACTCTTCTCACACCTCATTTTACTATGCTCTCTCCAATAACACTTTCTAGAAAAAGGTTCTAGTCAAACTGTGGTGGCGAAAGTATAACCACAAAGAAAAAGAAGGTCACCTTTTGGCCACACAACAGCATCAGCGGGAGAACCAAATGCCCATGCCAGCAATATGCTATGGACACGGTGCCTTACTCATCCATCCTTTCTAAATCACAGATTGGTTTGCCTCATTCTATTCATCCCTTTATGCCTCAGAGTCCCAGAAAACTGATGCCTTTCTAACCTCACAGCAAACTGACACCTTTCTAACCCCTGTGCACTTACCCATGCTCAATGAGAAAGGACAGGATATTTTCAGTGAGACTTCACGGAGGAGGAGGTAGCTAAGACCATTTTGAATTTACCTACTTGTAAATCGAAAGGAGAGGACAAGTACCTTGGCATGTTTTATAAGATCAGTAGATCTTCTGTGGTCCTCCATCTTCGTGCAAGCATATCAGGAAGCATTGGAGTCTGGCTCCCTAGGAGCCAATTCCAAAAAGGCTACTATCTCTCTCCTTCCTAAAAAGAATAAAGATTCACTAGAATATGCTAGTTAATGCCCCACTTCATTGATCAACGTTGACCTACAAATCACAATTTTTGTGCCTGGTGCGCAAGGTTATTCCGACTCATCCACAAGTGGCAGGTAGGCTTTATACCAGATCGCTACTCCTGTAACCATCTCCATCACCCATACTGTAGCACACAAAAGATGATCCAGGTGAAAAACTAGGCCTTTCATTGGATGTAGAAAAGGTATTTGACCGCATAGAATGGGCATACCTATTCTGGATGATGTCCAAGATGGGAATGAGCGAACATTTGACAGCCAAGGTCTGTTTCCTTTAGGGCTCCCCCACAAGGAATGTCATTTCTGGAGGCTTCCTTTCCCATATGTTTGAAATCCATCAGGGGTAACAACAGGGTTGCATATTGTCTCCACTCCTATTCTTACTGACTTTAGAGTCTCTGTCCACAATCATATGCCTCTCACCATTGATTCAGGTCATATGGATGGGTGACAGCGAAGTAAAGGTGTTAATCTACGCAGATGGTATCCTGCTTCTTCTGTACCTTCCAGAGTCCTTTATTTTTTATTTAATTCGGTTAATCACTTTTATGTTATTGGTTGTAATTACATGTTCAAGTTACAGGACAGTACATTTAAACAGTTCAGCAAATTAGTGATTAGCAATGGTTACATGACGCCAGCAATGAAGAATTATGCATCGGTTACATGGTTTAACAGTTCAGTCTCCTAGAGTATACTTGTTGTACCTGGCTTTTTGACAGGGTCATCCCCAAACTTTTTGCCTCCTTCCTCCTATTTTCTCTGACCTGTTGTTGTTGGCTTTTGACCTCTGGGCACTTTACCACTGCTAACCAGTGCTAAAGTGCATATGCTCTCTGTGTAAATTGTACTATTGATTGGTTTATCCATGATTGGCTATTTAATTTACTTGTAAGTCCCTAGTAGAGTGCACTACATATGCCTAGGGCATGTAGATTAATTGCTACTAGTGGGCCTGCAGCACTGGTTGTGCCACCCACTTCAGTAGCCCCTTAACCTTGTCTCAGGCCTGCCATTGCAAGGCCTGTGTGTGCAGTTTCACTGCCACTTCGAATTGGCATTTAAAAGTACTTGGCAAGCCTAGAACTCCCCTTTTTCTACATATAAGTCACCCCTAATGTGTGCCCTAGGTAACCCCTGGAGCATGGTGCTGTGTGGGTAAAAGGCAGGACATGTACCTGTGTAGTTATATGTCCTGGTAGTGTAAAACTCCTAAATTCGTTTGTACACTACTGTGAGGCCTGCTCCCTTCATAGGCTAACATTGGGGCTGCCCTCATACATTGTTGAAGTGGCAGCTGCTGATCTGAAAGGAGCAGGAAGGTCATATTTAGTATGGCCAGAATGGTAATACAAAATCCTGCTGACTGGTGAAGTCGGATTTAATATTACTATCCTAGAAATGCCACTTTTAGAAAGTGAGCATTTCTTTGCATTTAAATCTTTCTGTGCCCTTCAATCCACGTCTGGCTAGGTTTAGTTGACAGCTCCTTGTGCATTCACTCAGACACACCCCAAACACAGGGTACTCAGCCTCACTTGCATACATCTGCATTTTGAATGGGTCTTCCTGGGCTGAGAGGGTGGAGGGCCTGCCCTCACACAAAGGACTGCCACACCCCCTACTGGGACTCTGGCAGACAGGATTGAACTGAAAGGGGGCTTGGTGCATTTCTTAGACACTCTTTGAAGTCACCCCCACTTCAAAGGCACAACTTAGTATAAAACAGGGCCTCTGCCCTACCTCATCAGACACTTGCTGGAGAAGAAACCTGAACCAGAAACTACATCCTGCCAAGAAGAACTGCCTGGCTGCTCAAAGGACTCACCTTTCTGCTTTTCTACAAAGGACTGCTACCTTGCTGTTGGCCTGCTGCCTTGCTGAACTCTTGTCTGGCTGTAAAAGTGCTCTCCAAGGGCTTGGATAGAGCTTGCCTCCTGTTCCCTGAAGTCTCAGGACCAAAAAGACTTCTCTCTTTCACTTGGACGCTTCGTGCGCCGAACTTTTCGACGCACAGCATGTTCCGTGGCGAGAAAAACGCTGCACACGGACGCTGAACGACGCAACGCCTTCGGGACAACCGAAACTTTGACGCACGGCCTCGCGAGGATAACGCCGCCCGACTTCCAAGGAGAAATCGACGCGACGCCTGCCGTGAGAGTGAAATTTCGACGCACAGCCCCGCGGAATGACGCGCAGCCGGAAAACAAGCAGGAGAATCCCCGCACAGACCCGGGACATCTGGTAATCCCCGCGACCCATAGAAGGAGACGGTCCGCGTGCCGGAAAACGACGCACGTCTTCCCCGAGTGAAAAATAACGACGCAAGTCCGTGTGTGAAGGGGCGCAACTGACACACACACCATTTTTCATCTTGTAGAACGACACACGTCTCCCCGCATGAAAAATAACGACGCAAGTCCGTGTGTGAAGGGACGTAACCGACGCACACACCATTTTTCCACGCATCTCCTCTTCTGCGGCCCTCTGCGGAGATTTCCCACCAGAAACCAGGTACTTTGTGCTTGAAAGAGACTTTGTTTGCTTTTTAAAGACTTAAGACACTTTATATCACTTTTCAGTGATATCTTTACAAATTCATATTGCATCTTTGATCGTTTTGACCTGCAAATACCCAGATAAATATTATATATTTTTCTAAACAGTGTGTGGTGTATTTTTGTGGTGTTATATTATGGTATTGTATGATTTATTTCACAAATGCTTTACACATTGCCTTCTAAGTTAAGCCTGACTGCTCGTGCCAAGCTACCAGAGGGTGGGCACAGGATAATCTTGGATTGTGTGTGACTTACCCTGACTAGAGTGAGGACTTTTGCTTGGTCAGAGGGTAACCTGACTGCCAACCAAAAACCCCATTTCTAACAATACTTATCTAGTCATGTAGCAAATTACAAGTGCATGTTTAGCAACAATAATCATTGAGCAGATTGTTGAGTATGCGGGCTACATGTGACAGTTGTGCACAATGAAAGAGTAAACAGGTTGTTTCATCAAGAACAACATAACTAAATTCCGGGGTATACTGACTCTCAACCCTGCAACCCCTACACAGCTTATCAAATGCTACGTAATCAGATGTAGGGACAGTCTTAAAAGGACATCTCTAGAAGTAATATTACTTGGTCTGAGGGCTGGTTCAATATGTGCGAGTCCATGGGCCAACGCTTAGCAGGACGTGTCTATTGAGGGTAACTTGGGCGACTCCCTTTCCACTAAGGCGGCACCAGCAGAGGTCGATGCCCATGATGTGTCAAGGGTGTTATGTACGGTGGAGTGCAGGAGAGATACTATAGCATCTCAGGCATTGGCTATGG
The DNA here is from genome assembly GCF_031143425.1 of Pleurodeles waltl. Taxonomy (NCBI): domain Eukaryota; kingdom Metazoa; phylum Chordata; class Amphibia; order Caudata; family Salamandridae; genus Pleurodeles; species Pleurodeles waltl. The sequence goes on along the minus strand of NC_090438.1, from coordinate 507,273,946 downwards.
GGTATTTGCAAAGCCCTAAGTTGTCCTCCCTATGTAGAGCAATGCTTTCGGCCTGCGCCCATACTGTTGGTGACTATGTCCAGGAGGTTAGCGGCAGAGGGTCAGATGACTTCCACCTACGGGTAATGAGTCTCTTAGCCAGTAGGAGACCAAGATCTGTGAATCTGGACGTGACTCTATATTTTATGCTCCTATGATATAGGCAGAGGATGCACGATTCCTATATATTTAAAAAGGCTCTAGGGGTGCAAAGACAAGTATTGTTTCACTCCTTGCCAGTAATGATGCAAACGAGGGCAGGACCACAGCATGTGCAGGAGATCTGCATCTACCAGACGGCAGCTGGCGCTAGCAGCATCCTCACGGTGAAAGTATCGGTTGATTTTGGCACTAGTAAGATAGGCCCTTTGCACAATGTACAGCTGAAATAGGTGGAACAGGGCATTTCGAGGGACATAAATAGGGCTCTCCAGCACAGTGGACCATTCTTTATCCATTCAGGGGTGGCCAAGATCTTGCTCCTAATGGGCAAGGAGAGAAGTAAGTGGCGTCTCTGTGTGGATGCACAGTGAGACTGTCAGCCAATGAATAAGGTGTCTGCCATGGCCCAACACATGAAGGTATTGTATGGTATAACGTGTCAGCGGTTCCTGCACCAAATCGTCCCACTCCCTTCTCAGTGCTCCAAGGAGTGAAGTGTGTAATAAGAACTGTCCAGGCGGAAGACCCCCTCTCCATTAAGGTTTCATATGTGAGGAGTGTTCCATTCCCCTATAAGTCTCCCACTGTATGTAGCCCCACCTCTTGCCAGCGAGCCAGCTAAGACCTGGAAGTGACATGCTGCCCTCTTGGAGTACCCAACAAAGCTAACACCAGGGCATAAGTGAGCATTTCCTTCGTAAGATAGTGACAGCAGTGAAAGCAGCAATATGCTACTTGCAAAAGTGTGGGTCTGGGCATTGGTACCCTGGGGCAGGGGTGAAAAAGTGTAAAAGACCTGTGTGACCCCAAGCAGGCTATGTCGTGCAGTGTCTGATATCTGCAAGTCAGCCAACGGGACACCCTCTGCAGCTGGGATGCAAAATAATAGTGCTTGAAGTTGGGCACCGCTAGCCCGCCACAGTCGGAGGATGGTAGAGTTTGAAAAGTGCCATTTAACAGCGGGAGCCATTCCATATGAAATCGCTAATGATGCGCTCCAAGGCCCAGAAGAATAGGGGAGAGGTATATTGGTAGGTTTGCAAAATAATACAAAAGTCAAGGAGGGGCAACCATTTTAGGCAGAGCTGTACGCCTTGCCACCGCCAAGTGCAGCGACTTCTAGAATGTCATCTGTGCCGTCAAACAAATCTGCACATGAATGATACATCATGACACCCAGATAGCAGAATGTAGTGGGTTGCCAGGTGAGGAGACCCCAGCCAGAGTGAAATGCGGGTTAGGCGTAGCTGGGTTCAGCAGGGGAGGAACATGGCTCAGTTCAGTTGACTCCCAAGCCAGAGTGGTTAGCATATCTATGGCGGATATAGACTAATGTAGCAGGTACTGAAGATATATCATCACACAAATAGATGAGCATGCCATCTGCACAGAGCGAAATAACGTCAGTGAAATCCCTTAGGGGTATGCCCCAGTCACTCCCTTGTGCACGCAGGTCTGCTGCCAAGGGCTCAATAGCTAAGGAGAACAGTAATGGAGAAAGAGGGCAGCCCTGGCTAGTGTCCCTGCCTTCCCAAGTCCTTCACAGCGACTGTCATCTCCATCACTGACTATTTTGCCAACCTCTCTGGCTATAATATTAACTGGGCAAAATGTAAGGCACCCCCCATTTTCAGAGTATCCATTAATGCTTGTTTACACATCTATAATGGGAAATGGGTACTCAAGTTATAGAAATTGGGTCTCTAGTTGGCAGACATATGCACCCTGCCCAAGTAGGGACCACAATCCTAGTCAGGATAAGTCACAACACAACCTAAATTATTTGTGCAATAACTCTTAGAGTAACACAGTAAAAAAAACACAAAAATACTCCACACCAGTTTAGAAAAACAGATTAGGATGTTATTAATAAATTAAGACTAGACTGACAAAAAAACAATGTGCAGAAGTCGAGATATGATTTTTTTAAAAATAAATGCAAAACAGCGCTTGGAATCAAATAGCACACTACTGGGTTACTTTAGGTTGTGCTGGACCGGGAAAGTCAAAGTTCGGGTCAACTACAATGGAGAGCAGGCTGGCTACTGGACCCAGGCAGGCCCCGGAGAGAAAAGTACCTTTCCAGGTCACAACAGCAAAATGTATGGTGAGGTGCATCAATAGGTCCTTGCAGGGTTGGCAATACGTCGATCTGTCCCACGCAGTGATGGCAATGGGTCAGTTCCTAAGACAAGTACATGAGCCGAGATGGGGTGGTCCTGAAGTGGATGCACCAGGTTTTCTCATACAGTTAAAGGATGCATCAATGCTGTGTCAGACTCTCAATGCAATGCGGCAGTTCTGAGAGCGATGCGCCGATTTTACTTCTCCAACTGGGTCGATGCGCCGGTTCTGCTACATGCAGACAAGAGATGCATTTATTACCGTGTTGCAAGTCCCTGGGTCTACTTCCAGGGAACCAAGCACGGGAGAAGGGTAGAGACTTCGATGTTCCAGAGTCTCAAGCAACAGAAGGCAAGCCTACAAGTCCTTGGAAATCACTTGTGGGGTAAGACAGAGTCCAACACTTCCTCAGCAGAGTCAGAGAGCAACAGGAAGCACAGCAGAAAGGCAGTCCTTCCAGGTCAGCATTCCAGCAGAGTAACAGTCCTTGTTGCAGCACAGTAGTTCTTCTGACAGTGTCCAATTGTAGGTCCAGAAGTATCTGTTTTGGTGGGTCAGAAACCCAGTACTTATACCCAAATATGCATTTGAAATGAGGGGAACTTCAAAGAATGGCTTTGAAGTGCACCAGTATCTCTTTCAACCCAGGCCTGTCTGCAAGGTTATCTGTGAGGGTAATCAGTCCTTTGTGTGGGGTCAGGCCACTGACCTTTGAAGTGTAAGTGTAAGCCTCTTTCTCCATTCCTGCCCAGGAAGGGCTGTTAAATGCAGATGTTTGTAGATGGGTACCAAGCCACACCTAGCCTGCCTGTGTATGTGGCTGTCCTAAAATAGTAATTTGAAATCTGACTTTACCAGAAGAGAGGATTTATCATTGCCATTCCAAAGATATGAAACATAGTGCATCTAATCAGTAAATACAGCTTAAAAGTAAATTAAGCAATTCCCAATGCTGGACTGTGAGAGGGGTAGGCCTCACAGTAGTGAAAAACAACTTTGGGAGTTTTTCACTACCAGGTAAAACTTATAAGTACATGTCCTGCCTTTCACTTACATAGCACTCTGACCTATGGCCTACCTAGGGCCTACCTTTAGGGTGACACATGTAATTAAAAGTGGAGATTTAGGCTTGGCAAATCAAAGTGTCAGTAAATCTGCACACACAGGCTCTGCAATGGCAGGCCTGAGACATGGTTATGGGTCTACTTATGTGGGTAGCACAAGAATCATTTAATTTACAGGCCCTGGGCACATGTAGTGCACTTTACTAGGGGCTGATCAGTAGATTAAATATGCCAATTGGGTATGAGCCAATATTACTATGTTTAAGGGAAAGAGCACACACACCTTAGCACTGGTCAGCAGTGCTAAAGTGTGCAAAGTCCAAAAACCAGCAAAAACAAGGTCAGAAAAATGGAGGGAGAAAAGCAAAAAGTTAGGGGAAGATTACCCTAAGCCTGTCAGGTCTCACACCTGTGACTCAGATATCTGGGCATCTGTATTAATAGGGGAGCTCACAAATATGGTTGAAGACAACGTTCTCCCTCTCATAGAAAACTCTAATCAAGACTTCTTAAAATGGAGGCACCTGAACTTATCACTGGGTAGAAGGGTACAGACTTTCAAAATCACAGTCGCACCCAGGTGAACTATGTCCTCGGTATTGTACCCTAATAGTCCCTAGATCTCTCCTTTTACATATGCAGGCTCACATTATGCTCCTACATCTGAAATGATCATAGGCCTAGACTGCGAGCAGCTATATTAAGTGAGTATACAACAAGGGGTCTACATCTACCTCACATGATGTTGTATAGTATAACTTTCCATATTTCACATTGGTCTTCTTATTAATGTGACACAAAGGATGCCCCAGTGGGATACAAATCAAGCACCAAATTCTGGGCTGCTTCAAAATATCCCTCCCAGTTTGCCTGACCACTGCTTGCCATTCAAGATGATTTTATAGCTGAGAACCCAGTCCTCTATGAGACTGCCACAGCATGGCACTCTGCGCACAATCTGCCAGGTACCCATTTAAAGTAGGCACCCCTATGATATAACCTGGCTCTGCGTATAGCTGGGCAACCATTCTACTGGGTGTCCTAGTATATGAAATGGATAATATACATGGATCAGCTGTTTCATGATGGGCTTTTTAAGCCATTTCAGGCAGTAAGGGAGGAATTTGGCCTCTCAGCGACAGACCATTGTAGATAATGACAGTTGACCCCTTACCTCAGGACTATACCCATCCTCAACAGGTGGAGCTGCCAATGTCTCCCCTCCATCAATATTTGAACATTTATATAAATATATAGAACCACAAACACAGGAAGGCTAGGTGTGGCTGAGTACCCATCTACATTTTCATGACCCTATCTAGGATGAAAGGGAGATATATACCACCATTTGCCTTTCACGAATTGTCAGAAAAAGGAAAGCCAGCACTCCAAACTTACTTTTCAAAATTGGTTTATTTTATATCCATCCTCAGCTATTTCGTACAGGCGGACACGTTTCCACCGCTGCGGTCTTACTCTTAGCCCAAAATTCAATAACAAAGCCCCACCACCATTAGAAACTATATTTTGTGGTTTGACAGGCATAGAAAAAAACACTACCCACTTTCCCCATATGAAACAAAAGCATTTCGCTTTTTAATTGTCAAATATTAAACCAAAAAAAACCCATAATTTCTAAATACGAATAAACTGTTCATGCAAGAGGTTTGATTAAACTGGATCTTGCCAAGTGGCAGCTTTCTCATATATGAATCCTGTGCCCAGTGGCATTGCTTGTTGTCTACATCTGATAAAATTATAAAGGAAAAAGTGTTTAAGCAGTTATAATCTTCCTCAAACAAAAAGAAAAAGAAAATTTAAAGTGATGTGAGCATAATAGTACAAAAAAGTCTATTTGACAAAACCAAAACAGAGAGCGAAAGAACCCAAATTATATTAAACATATGCAAATGGCCAAAATCCGTTGATATATCTCATCAAAACTCAAATGCCAGTTCAATTTCTCAGCCCACATGTACAAAAATCTCTTAATCCTGGTTCAATCCCCACGGATATCTGCTGTTTAATCTCACTAAATACTCGGATTCCATCCTCCTGAGAGTACGTTCCCTGTCTCCTCCTCTCGGAGTCTGCATCACCCTGTCAATTCTGAAAAAAGAAATGCCATCAATCTTTCCATCATGTGTTGTCTGCAGTGCCGTGCTACCAGATAGTTCACATCATTGTTTTTGATGACATGCCAATGTTCTAGGATACGTTTTTTAAAGGAAAAAATTGTACTTCCCACATATCGGAGTCCGCACAGACAAGATATTACATAAACAGCAAAATCAGAGTTACAATTAATGAATGTTTTAATCTTCACTTCTTTACCTGTGGTTAAAGCATATGTCTTAGGATTGATACTGTATGTGCAGGCCTTGCACTTGGTATATTTATAAAAACCTTGCTGACTTCCAAATAATGTACCCTCCTTTTTAGTTGTATAATATGTACCCGCATATCCCACAATAAACTACTTTTCCTATATGTAATTCTAAAATAGGGGCTCACCAACTGACCTATCTCTCTGTCTGCTCTTATCAAATGCCAGTACTGTTTCATAATCCTCATCACTTGATCTGAATCATAGGTGATAATACGTCTCACAATATTTCCTTCGCTTTTCTGTTTTTTGGGGATAAGGATACTATCTTGTTGCACCTTAAAAACCTTTCCACAGGCATCTTTAATAACACATCAGATACCCCCTAGATATGAATTTCCCCACCACGTTCATTTGTTCTTTTTGAAAACTCTGAGCTGTACTGCTATTCCTTTTGGCAATTCACCACATGGACTACTCCACTTCAATTTTGGTGGGTGATGACTTTTTGTATGCAAAATACTGTTGTCTGCAGTACTTTTTCTAAAGAGACTAGTATGGAGGGTCTCCCCTTCCACTGTAACTAGACCATCCAAGAATTCCATAACGGATCTGTCCCTTTTATGTGTAAAAAAAACTCTCAAATTGAAATTATTATTAGATAGCCACCCCAGAAAATCTTGTAATATTCTCTCTGGACCATCCCAGATGAAAAATAAATCATCCATATATCTTGTCCAAAAAATAACATGTCATCCATCTTTCACTTTCTTCAGACATCACATATTGGGTCTCCCACCATTCCATGAATAAACATGCATAACGTGGAGCAAAACAACTCCCCATCGCCATCCACGTGACCGGTCTGTACCATTGGTCCTCAAAAAAGAAATAATGATTCTCTAAACCAAATCTCAACATCTTCAAGAGCATTTTAGAGTGGTATTATAGACTTAATGGTTTATCTTTAAAAAAAAGTTCACATGCCTTAATGCCTAGATCATGTTTAATACATGTGTATAATGATCTATGGTGGCCATAATATAGCTTGATTTCCAAGGGATATCCTGTATTTTGGTGATAAAATCCATACTATCCCTACAATGAGGAAAGAATTAGTACATGAGTCGGACGATTGGCAGGAATCCTCAAATATATATATATCAGACAGGAGTGCATGGCTCACATCCAGGCTACTGTCTCCCTCCTACACAGCCTACGGTTCACAGTGAATGCCACAGAATCCCACTTAGGGCCACTTCAAGTTCAGCCCTTTCTAGGGTCAGTCCTCAACCCCTCTTGGGAAAAGCTTTCCCCAACCCTCAAAGACTGCAGATGTTCCAACAGCATCTGCCTCTTTTTCATCCACCCAGTCAGTGGCCAGTTTACACTGTTATTCCCTTTCTAGGAATGATGGCCTCATGCACAGCCATAGTGCCCCACACATGGATACATATATCTCTGATGTACATTGAGAGGAAGGTCTACTAAGTTGTCAGGAGGCAATGCACCCCCATTGGCCAGTCGGCTGCTTTCTTCCTACCGGATTTGACCAGCTCCTTGAATATCTCAGAGGCGGTTTTAATCATCCCCTTGATCACTGGGAGGTACTATACAGAATGATCCGTCCTGGAGAGTGTCTTCACCAGGAACCCATTTTCTTCAAGCTCGGCATACATGTCCACCATGTCCACCTTATGGTGGGGGGTGCACGTTGGGTAACGATGTAGTATACCATAGTGTCATTTGAGGGTGAGCTCCTCACAGGGATGTGGTCTAAGTAAGGATCTGTCTGGGGTGCATATCATAGTCTTCCCAGGCATCTCTTGAAGCACCAGGGTAACCTGGAACAGCTGTAGGATAAGGGCTTAGGCTGCCGCTGTCGGAGTAAAACTCCTGGGAAACCGGAGGAGAAGGCATGTGTGACCTAAGGCAGTGGTTCCCAACCTTTTCACTTCTGTGGACCCTCACTTTATTATTACTAGAACCCGGGGACCCTCACTGAGTCATTACTGAAAGTTGGGGACCTAATTTGTTAATATTATTTAGTTTTTCTGAGCACTCGCAGACCCCTGAGGAGGCTTTGCGGACCCCCAGGGGTCCCCGAACCACAGGTTTGGAACCACTACACTAAGGTAATTATAACTTGCTTCCCCGCCATGTATATTTATCTCATCAATAATTTTACTGCAAATGTCACATTGATGTTATCAGAGATGTCATGAGTGATGTAATATGTGGGGTAATTAGCAGAGCATAGCTAGGGCGCGAGTTAAAGTTAGCTTAGGGCATGAGTTACAGTTACTTGAGATAACCATAACTGTAAGTGCTGAATTTCTATATATTTTTGCGACTAAAATATGAACCTAACAATAGCGTATAATTCTCTTTCCTAACTATAACATCCCTGTACACTTTGTTTTTTCAGTGAATTCCTATATTTTTTTTAACATTAGGTAATATACTTTATGCTAATCCAACCACTGCCGCGCTGGCCTTTGACCTTGCGCAGCGGAGGTTGGACATGCCCCTATAAGCACCAAACCCCACGCCATGCATGGCGTGGGGTTTGGTGCTTATAAGGCCATGACCCCTTATATGCACCAAACTACAGGCGCAGGGTTGCCTGCAGAGCCTGGCCTGTGCCTAGATCCTGCGGCCTTCCTCCTATATGCACGCATGCAGAGATTTGCTAAAATTGCATCTCCCGGATTAGGACAACAATCTTTCATGTGTTCCCCTGCCTGCATGACAGCGGGCAGGGAAACAGATGAAAACTCTGCTCCCAGCAAGCAGTTTCACAGCTTCCGCTTGCTGGGAGCGAAGTTAGTGTTTGCTCTCGCCTGGCAGGAGCTGTCACAGCTCCTGCCAAGCAAAAGCAAATAGCTATATTCCAAGGGTGAGCACCTCTGGAGATAGCAAGAGTTGGCCTTGGGGAGAGGTCAGGGGGTGGGGGGCAGTGGCGGCCCACAGGGTCCCCCTTCTTTAGTAAGCACAGACTGGCCCCGGGGAGGTGGTGCTCACCGGGGCTGTTTATGGCCCGGAGGGAGCTGTGAGGTCCCCCGCCCAGTTTAAATTATGTATTTGGCACCAGGGAGGTGGTGGCCACCAGGGCTGGGGGGGTCCATGTGGTCTCTCTTGTTTTTTCTTAATTTAGCCCTGGGCCAGTGGTGTTCCCCAGGGCATTTTAATGCCCCAGGAGGGGTGTTCGTGTGGCCCACCTCCTTTTTTTGTTTTAAATAAAGCCCTGGGGAGGCAGTGGTCTCCGGAGCTCAAAGAGACACAGGGGGGGGGGGGTATGTGCGACCCCCCCCTCCATAATAACAATCAGCCCCCAGGGAGGTGGTGGTCCCCGGGGTTCCAAAGCAACAACCCTGTAACCTTTGTTTTGTTTTTTAGAGAATTTCTATGTTTAACGTAAAGTAAATTTAGGTCCCAAAATGGCAGTCGACATTTCCTGGTTGAAGTTTTGGCAGCCAATTAGATCTCAGCACGAGATCAGGACTATTTGCAAATTCTAGATATACAAATTTGGATTTTCTTTAAATCTCACAAACCACTGAACGGATTTATACAATGTGGTACGCTGGGTTCTGGTTGTGTTAACCCCCACTTTTTTTGCCTGCTGTTAGTATGTTTTGGACTGTAGTGCACTGGGATCCTACAAATCAGGACCCCAGTGCCAGTGCTCTAGCCCTAAATTTGGATGCTAGTAAACTTTTTACACCCACAATTGGCATACTGGTGCACCCATGTAAGTCCGTAGCATATGGTACCTAGGTACCTAGGGCATTGGTAGACCAGGGTTCCCATGTGGACTGCAGCATGTATTGTGCCACCCCTAGGATCCCATGCAGACTGTGACTGCAGGCCTGCCTTCGCAACCCGCCTGAAAGGGTGCATGCACCTTTTCATTTCCAAACCTTACCACTGCACTCAGACATTATAAGTCACCCCTCTGGTAGGCCCTTCAGCCCAAAGGCAGGGTGCATGTCTTTAAGTGTGAGGGTACCCGTGCATGAGCAGGATACTCTTACAGACCCCATGCCAATTCCTGGACTATGTAAGTGCGAGGAAGCCATCTTAAGGTTTGCAGAGGACACTGGTCCACACAAGTGGTCCAACTACATAATGGCTTCTCCGAACCTAGACATGTTTCATATCAAACATGTTAGAATCATACAACTTCACTGATTTCAGTGTTAGTGGCATGATACCATGTACTCTGGAAGTTCCCCAGGGGATCCCCCAGTTCTGCCAGTGCAGCTTATGGGGTCTAGCTGCCAGCCCACGCTGCTGCTAACCCCAGATACTGTTCTGCCCTCCTGCTGGTGAGCCAGACTCCGACCAGAGAAGCAGAACAAAGGATTTCCTTCAAGGGATAGGTGTGAGCACCGCTCCCTATGTATTATGTGTCTAAGGGCTGGGGTGGGGTGGCATCTGAGCACCACCAGACTGCTTTAAAGGGCATATTATGTGCCCTCCTTGCATAATCTGGTTTGCACCAGTTCAGGAACCCCAGTTGCTGCTCTGGTGTGAAACTACACAAAGGATAGGGGACTGACAACCCCCCTGTCCAGCCCCTCCCCTAGGAAGGTGCCAAGAGCTCTGCCAGGTAGCCACTTGATTGTGTCATCAGGAAAATGAGATGTACAGAGATCCTGGGGAGCATCTGGTTGGTTAGGTCAGATAGGAGATGTCCCTGACTCTCTCTGATAGGTGGGTCACTGCTGAGAGTGACCAGCACCCTTTTAAAGTTATTTAAGGGCTCCCTTGTGGGTGGGTCCTCAGATCTGTCATGCAAGACTCTACAAGGAATTCTCTGCAAGACATCTTCTGCCCCTAGCCTCTGGAAATGCTGCTGGTCTTTGCCTGGAACCGAACAAGTCTACTTCTGGTGGGAATGCTCCCACTGCAACATTGTTTCTCCAGATCCTACAAGAATTCAGCAACATCCAAGGCTGGGCATTCTCAAGGGTCACAAGGACTCTGCACCAGGAAGTACTTAGGACTCTCCCTTGAAGTGAAGGAGTTACTCCTCTGCAACTGCAGGCACCTAAAAGCATAGTCGACCGGTTGGTGGGGTCTGCTGTCCCTGGACATCTGTGCACTGACCCCTGTGCACGCAACAGTTGCACTTGCCAAGGCTTGTTGACTTTTTCTTCAGGAGATCTTCAGGCTCCAAGAAGTCCTGGCCCCTAGCACTCTGCAAACCGAAGATCAGCTCCTGTCCAGCAACTCCTGCGACATGGAACTTCTGTTTTGCTGGGCTGGTAAGGTCTCCTTGTGGCACCCTGTGTCCAGCGCCTGTGGGTCACTCGTGTGGGCTTCATTGATTTCTGTTGGACTTCCTGTGTGCTGAGGGCCAGCTCTGATTCTCCCTCCTGGGTAGAGTCTCCTCGACCTTGCTGGGGCAAAAAAACTCTGCAAATCCTTCTGCAACTCATATTTGCACTTGACAGTGCTTGTTGGTTGGTCACCGACCCTCCTACAATCTGGTGGCCGTCGAAGGACAGCTCGTAGATTGCTCTTTGGGTCCTCAGTAGCTCCTGGACCCTGCAGCTGGACATCATCTTCCACCGACTTGCAGGAATTTCACCTGTACGACCTGGGCACCTCCTTGAATGCTGGACTCCTTCCCTTCCTTTGCAGGTCTTCCACATCCAGAATCCGTCCCTGGGTTCCACCGGCCTGGTCCACAGGTTGTGACAGGAGCTAGACAATTCGAGGTATCCACAGTCGTGAGAGAGAGTTTCTTCTCCCCTCTGCATCAGAGTCCCTGGTGTAGGTACTCCTGTCTTCTGGGCATCCTGGGGTAGGGGCATTCTCCATCCATCCTCTTTGCCTGCTGGTTTCCTCTGGCGTCCACTGGGAAGGGTCCTGAATTGCACAAACTCCAACCACTAATTTCTGTGTTAGCCTATGGGACAAATGGGTGAGTAACTTGCTTACTCCAGGTTGCTGGGGTCACTTACTGTACTTACCTATGGTGTTCCTAACTGCCCCCAGCCCCTAGCTAACCACCACACTTACCTTGGCTGGAGTCCCACTTTCACATTCCACTTTTTTAGTGTATGGTTTGGCCCTCCCCTAGGGCCTGTATATTTCTGTTTTTCTCATGATTATCTTATGTGTATAATTGTGGGTAATATCTCCAAAGGGAGATATACCAATGTCAGTAGTGTTGTAATAAAGTACCCTTTATTTTTACAACACGTGTATCGTTTTTTCTTGTGACTAAAGTTATGGTCTGACTACTGTGGTATTGCAAGTGCTTTACATTCCTCCAGGATATGCCTTAGCTGCTCGCCTCAGCTACCTGTGCAGAGCTTCTGCTATCTGGACACCTATTAACTATCACGAAGGCTTACCTGGACTTAGTATAGGGTGCCACACCATAGGTGTACACCATAAACTGAGCTAGCCACCTACACACCAAATAACAAAAAAAACTTGCTTTCTAGACCAGGGGCTACCTTCCTGCCAAACTTGGTGTAATTCTGTGCAATGGTTCGGGCTGTGGGGGGCGTGCTCAAAACACCTATGGGATCTTAACATGGGAAATGCACTTTCTTTAACCCCCCCACCACTTTTCTCAGCCCCAGCTTGACAAATCACCCAAATCTTTCCATGCACACGAAGACCAGACTTGACACTTTTTTTGGAAAGTTTCATGAAGATTCGTCTAATGGCTTAACTCAGAAGATAAATGATAAAACAATACTGCCATTGCTTTAAAAACCCTTCACTCAAAGTGATATTACGGTTATCATGGAAACCAGGGAAATTCAACAGTTGCGGGCAAAACAACCATAACCCCCCCAACTCCATAAACCACTACAAAAGACCTCACAATTTAAAAGTTTGCTGAAGCCAGCCCCTACATCATTAGAGAAACCAGCATCCAATGGCCAGGCCATGAGCTCAACACCCCTACCTCGGCCTTGAGGTGAAACTCATGCTCAGGGCACTCTGGCTTTCAGCCTAACTCTACACTTGAATCCCAAGTAACATCAATGAAGCTGCACCATTACATGGCAGTGAACACAACTGAGGCTTCTTTTTCAATGATTTTCCTGAAATGAAAAAACAAACAAGCGAGAGAGAGGGCTCACTCACGGAAAGTAAATGTGCACTATTATTCTACAAATATAAATAGTTGTCAATGCATGCTAAATGAACCACGTTTAAATTAGGCATTATGTTCGAACATGTAACAACTCACCTACATATCAAAGACACATTAAGCAACTTATCATGACAATACCCCCGCTTTTATACTCTCCATGTCAACATCAGCAGCATTCATATGTCTAAACACTGAGATCAAGTCACCAACAATCCCTCTCAGCCTGGCACGATAAAGCTTAGGCACCGTGACAAAGTCCTCCTTTATATCTTTCAAAGCCCTCCCCTTCACATCATTGCTGGGCTGATGTTGGGGAAATTAATATGTCTCACTGGCCCACGTGCACTATTTCTTTCAACCAAGAAGGACATACCAGAGCGGCCTACGTTGTATCTCATCCTGTAATGTCACAAGCACCATATTTGGTGGTCCACTGGCATCACGGGACCCACTTGTAGCTAGTAGCTATCTTTATGAGGAATGGATGTTACCACTCTCTGGACTCATAGGTTTTGTTAGTAATTTCAATCGAGTCTCACAACTCACTATCCACTTTTGGGATCCTACCAATCTGAGGTTGGCAGCTCTCTTCTCGTTCTCTACATTTTAAAGCCCGTTATCCAGCAGAGAAATTAGTCACTACAAAATTTTGAAAATTGGCAATTTGCGCACCCATATTTTGCTGTTGACTCACAACATCTGCTGTGCTGGTCCACTCGTCTAAACACTGGACTGCAGATTCAAAATGTGTAACCCTGGTTGCTGTATTACCCCGCCTGCGCTCGAATGCTCCTAACCCTATTTACTCATTAGCCACTTTTTGATCAACCATTCTAAAGGACACACCAATGCTCTTCCAGTTCACATGGTTGCTGCTTTTATACTGGTCTACAACACTGTTGCATATACAGTGGAATAATAAACTTACAGTGCCTGGGACCTGGTAGGCATATCTAAGCTGGGTGATGGGGATGGTATGGGGCCCGCACTGCAGCATTTGAACACTTGGATGAAGAATTTCAACTACATAAATTAGAGTTCTCTAAAAACCTTCAACTCTGCACAAGGTGAATTCTCATAGCGAAGACCTGGTAGATGTGCGGGAACATAACCCATTTGAGTCAAAATTAATTCCGGCTTACTGGGACGGAAAAGGCTATTGAAGCTGTATAGATCCCTTCTCCTTAAAAACCCTGACTCCTTGCAGGGCACGAGATCAGTCTCGAAATGAGACATTGACGAGCTGGATGATAATGGGTAACGTGAGGCAACAATGGCTGCACAAAGATTTTTTATCCCATCTAATATCCAGGTTATTTTCATAGGACATCCTATAGTCCACATAGACTCTACAAACTGAGGATGATCAAGTCATATGAATGCACACACTGTGGTGACCCTAGAGGTCATTCTTTCACGTGGTGTGGTCATGCCCTATGAGTGTTCGATACGGCCACAAGATAAACAAGATTTTAGTTACCCCCGTACATACTCCTGCAACTTTATATCCTAAGGTGGGACTTCTAGGGTTAATGGAAGGATGGACAGGCTTATGGAGCTAGAGAATGCTGGCAGGTATAGGCTTCCTGGTGGCTAAACGAGAGGTTGCCCAATGCTGAATCACAGTGGAGACCCCACCATGTGCCAGTGTGGTTAAGCAGTATGAACTGTCGCGAAAGAAACGATAGTGAGATTTATAAATGGAGAGGATGTGCAAGCAATCATTGAAAAATATGGGTCACCTGGATTCCTCGTAATGATGGTTCTGACTAGACTTGATCACACATCGCTGTAATTTATATCTGTAGAAATGTATATAATCCGTAAAGAGTTGCTCTTGTTAAGCCTCTTTTATTTAACATACAACGCATGTGCAATATTTCTTTCCTAGGATGGCATGTGTTATATGATATCTTATGTTTATTTGGTTATACAAAGATATACAAAATAATTGCTCCACAGGAAGCAGTTTCAGTGCCTGCAGTAAGTCCTATCACTAGACTAAACACATTTATTGCAATCAAGGACAAGGTGTCTTCCCCCCTATTTTGTCACTAGACAAGTAGAAACTATGACTCCCATCACCCTCCCTCAACCCTCCTGCACCACACTCCCCTTGACTGCCAATTCAGAGTGTGACTGCATGATTAGGTCAAAGAAGAGTCCTCCGCTGATAAAACAAAACAGGTATCCTAAATTGCACGTTCAGAAATAAAATACAAGGCTATTAATTCAAAGGCTTTAATGTTGGGGTAAGAACTTTAAGTATATAATATGAGCTTCATGCTCAGCTTGCATTACTGCCCCTGTGATTCCAGGATGAAATGTGTAAACAGATTAGTAAAATCTAACTCCCAATGGCTTCTCAGAAACAGAAGAAATGGGGTGGAGGAAACATTTTCAAACTACGGAATGCCTCGGTGAATAAGGTTCAGCGAGAACTATGCTGAAGGTATGCAGGAGTACACCAAAGGAGAGACAACAACGCGGACGCTCCTTAAGGTCATGCACCAATATACGATCAGAAAAATGAGTAGGTTGTTAAGGCAGTGAAAGTAAATCTTCAAAGAGGTATCTGCCAGAGTGACTAAAATTGAAAATGTCCAAGGAAATCCAGCTTTTAAATGAAGTTGCTAGAAGGCAAAGTGTAATGGGGGCCGTTACCTAGGAAAATGTCATGCATTACAGCAGTATGTAGTAAGCAGCTTGATGAAAGTGGAGCTGTTGGACAATAAGGCGAGGAGCCACAACTGGGAATATGAGGGGTTACTTAATCTGTACCTAAAGATATATTGGGAGGCACCATCATCCACACCTGGCAGGCATGCAGGGTCAAAGCGAGTAAACTGCAGTATTAAATACCTATCAATCAACAACTTGAATTAGAAAAGACAGGAAAGGGCACAGTCATGGTAAGACGTGCCTCTAAAGACTGCTAAGGCCCTATCTAGAAGAAGGTGAGACTCGGGGGTCAGGCCTACCTATTATTTACCAAGCTGAGCCAAAACACGTTTGAAGGTCAAACAGGAACTGTATTTGCAGGTTTGCTTCAATACCTTCCTGGTTTATGGGTCCACTACTAGTACAAGTTGTACATATTTACAGAGCATAAGATGCTACTAAAGTGGAAAGTGCTAATTGTTTAGTTCCTCTTTTTTTCTCCCCGCCCAACCCACTCCACAATGAATGCCATTTCGGGTGACTGAGGTTCCATTTGCCAAAGGTCATGAGCAGCAGTGGCTGGCCACCCATCACAGGCAAGGGAATGTTGCATGCAGTGTATGATTTTAAGAAAAGAAAAAAAAATGGGAAAAACTCAGGTTACAGGGAAGTCATGATTAGCTTTTGTCAGAACACCTTAACAAAATTGTTTAAAAAAAAAAAAAAGAAACACTCTGCAATTCTCTTAAAAAACACAGTGTAGTTATGGTTACAAAAAAAAACTAAAACCACTGGAATTCGCAAGTTATGGTTAGGACTGCAATCCATAGCTAGTACAATAGCCATGCACACCTTAACGCTAACGCTAAATGTGCCTCCTTTATCCATTATTTACCCTTGATCGGGGCACATCGAATGAAGTGCATGTCGGCTTCACAGCCTCCTTCACAGGATTTCAAAGTCTGTGAAGCTAAAATGCAGCATTTTTGCTTTGTCTCAATAAAGGGTTAATAAAGGAGATGCTTTTTTTGTAAGACACTTCGTGTAAAGTATACGGGTGCTATTATTGGGTGAATAAAGGAAATGCTTGTTTTTTGGTAGGAATTTTGGTGTAAAGTTTATCGGGCCATTCACAAAGGCAAGTTACACTTGTGAGTATTTCACGTCTGTAAGCTTACTCTTACAATTTTGACCAACTTTACAACTTTTGCCTATTCACAAGATCCAAGTGTAAAGCTACTCAAAGTGTTTATTTAAAAGTCTCCACCACCTGCGCCAAATTTACGAATGAAAGTTACTTTTGCCAAAAAAACGATAGCAAGTCCACCACACATATGTCAACCATTGATACCTCAACACACTGCCATAGAAAATAAAGGAGGCCACTACTTACACCAAAACCCCATAGAAAACAGTGTTAACTTAAATTCAATTATTTAAAATAGTTGAAAATATAAATAAATATAACTGAAGGTTACAAAATATATAGAAATAAAATTTATTTAATTCTAACATATTGTAACAACCTTTTTTTAATACAAAAATGTATACTACATTTTCATATAAATAAATAATTTTAGTGCTATACATCACTTTAATAGTTATGAATACATATTAAAAAAACAATTTTATTATGTGCGGTAGTAAATTCTTTTTTTATTTAAACTTCATGAAGACATTTAAATTACAACATTTAAAGAAATGATTTAATTCAGAATTAGGTTTCCTGTGCAATAACGGTATTTCTTTTGCTCTACATTTATTTATAATAAATATATAAAATGAATTTACAGGCTAGAAAGTAGGAATAATATTGGGTCGGTAATGGCAAATTTAAAAAGTGAAGCTACTTTCGGTAACTGAGCAACAACATTGTGACACCTCCAAATCTCACCAAACATTGGTGCACTAGACCAGGACAAAGTCAGAAGTTCAGGCTGACCTGCTACAGGAACCACACTTAGGTCAGCTGAACACCAAACCTCAATTCTGGCTCTGAACAGATGTAGAGTCGCAAACAGAAGATGTGTCACACAGCAGAGGCGATGCGAGGTCAGATCAAAAACATGCATTGCGCAGTGGGGGTTCTGGGGAGCTGTGTTGGGCAATGAGATATCCTTGTGTGGAGATGCGCTGTGCACCACAAGTTCCAGAGGGCTGCTGAAAGTGCTGTTGAGTCCTTGCATGGGGATGTGTCATATAACTGTGCTTCCAGCGGTCTGCAGTAGGCAGTGCGGAGTCCTTGCGTGGCGATGCATTGTGTAGCAGCGGTTCTAGTGGGCTGCTGTAGGTGGTTCGGAGGCCTTGCTTGGAGATGCATTGTGCAGCAGCGGTTCCAGCGGGTTGCAGTACGCTATGCAGAGTCCTTGAATTGGAGAAGTCCATGCAAGAGGAGATTTGTTGGTTTTGCTCAAGGTTGCGCCACGCAGCAAAGGAGATGCATCTGTTCAGCTGGGTCCACAGATGGGCTGGCAGCGCAACTTCAGGCCTACTTCCAAGGGTCCTGGACTCCGGTGGCACCACTTGGTAGGGCAGGAATCACAGCTGCAGAATCCAGGTGCTGTTTACAAGAGACCAGCCCCTGGATTCACTCTGGTCCTGAGTACAGGTTGCAGATCTATTCCTTCTCACCCAGGTAAGAGGGCTGAAGTGCAGCAAGTCAGCACAGCAGGGCAATAGTGTGGCAGCCCTTTCAGCAGCAGAGCAGTCCTTCTTCCTGGCAGAGTCTTCCACAGGTCCAGAGGTGTTCTGATTATTTGTGTTCTGAGGTCCAATATTATCACCTGGTACCCACTTTGAAGTAGGAGAAGCTTGTAGAGGTTTCAACCCCTCAGAGGTGCTTGGAATTTCCTGTCTCCCTGCCCTACCCCGGATTGTCTGAGGTCACCATAGACAAGTGTCAAACCCCTTTGTGAGAGTATTCAGGCGGGCTTTTGTGATGTGCAAATGTGATAGGTGACAGTTCCTCCCCCTTGAGTAGTATAACTTGCCAACACCTAGCATCCCTTTGTTTCAATGTCTGGGAGAAATATACAAAGGCCAATTGCCAGCTACATCTAGGCATGTGACCCAGGATACAGGTACCAATGGATTGGGACAAGAAAATGCCAACTTTCTAAAAGTGCCATTTTCAGAATTGGGACTAAAAATCTGACTTTGTCATTAAAGAGGGCTTTTAATGACAATTCTTTATACACCAAATTCGAACTGCTACATGCTACCAATGAAAACGTATTAATTATTAAATGCCAAAAGGTTTAGACCTGGCAAAAGGTTTATTTTAGTAGGGGGGAATGGCAGTTTAAAACTGTACACATAAGCTGCAATGGCAGGCCTGAGACAGGTTTAAAAGGCCTACTTAAGTGGGTTGCGCAATATGTGCTGTATGACCACTAGCAGCACTTAATCTGCAGGTCCTTAGTACATGTAATACCACTTTACCAGGGACTTACATGTAAATTAAATGTGTCCATCGGGTGCAAGCCAATTTCACCATGTTTAAAAGAGAGAGCACAAGTACTTTAGCACTGGTCAGGAGTGGTTAAGTGTTCAGAGTCATAAAAGCCAACAAAACAGGAAGTTGATGGCAAAAACCTTGGGGATGACCCTGCAGAAAGGTTCAAGTCCACCAATTGTCATTTACGGACAACACATTTGTCCTTGTAATGGGCACTAATGTTGGTCAGGCACACTGTTTTACTGATATACAGCACACAAAAGATCATGTAAAATGTGGAAATCGGGTTTCTGTGAATATTTATTATTTGAGCTTCACCAGGTAAAGAGTTTGGATTTGTGTTAATCCTATTCACATCTCTGTTACCAGAACACTTCACAATTACAAAAATATGCAATTCATTTTTGCTTTTCCTAACTGCTGAATGCATACAGTTAATTTACAGGTGTAGGAGGCTGGCCTGGCTTGTAGTGGGTACCTTGTGGTACTTACACCCTGTGCCAAGTCCAGTTATCCCTTATTAGTAGAACAGAGGTGTTTCTAGCAGCTTAGGCCGATAGAAGGTAGCTATGACAAAGCAGCTTAGGCTGAACTAGGAGACATGCAAAGCTCCTACTATACCACTTATATCATATAGCACCATATCATAGGAAAACACAATACTCAGAGTTACTGAAAATAAAGGTACTTTATTTTAGTGACAATATGACAAAAGTATCTCAGAGAATACCCTCACTTAGGAGGTAAGTAATATACACAAGTTATATGTACACAAACCCAAAACAGGTAAGTAACAGTAAGAAAAGTAGTGCAAACAATGTAGAATCACAATAGGATGCAATAGGTAGACATAGGTCTAGGGGCAACACAAACCATATACTCCAAAAGTGGAATGCGAATCACAAATGGACCCCAGACCTATGGGAGATTGTAGAGGGTCGCTGGGACAGTAAGAAAACAGTAAGGGTGTCCAAAATACCCCACCCCAAGACCCTGAAAAGTAGGAGTAAAGTTACCCTACTACCCCAGAAAGACACAATAGTCGTGATAGGGGATTCTGCAAGAACCACAAGCACCAGCAAAACACTGAAGACGGATTCTTGGACCTGAGGACCTGTAAAGGAAGGGGACCAAGTCCAAGAGTCACGAAAGTGTCCGGGGTGGGGGGGCAGATGTCCACTAAACCCCAGATGAAGGTGCAAAAGGGCTGCTTCCGGGTGGAAGAAGCCAAAGATTCTGCAACAACGAAAAGGGCTAGGAACTTCTCCTTTGGATGGAAGATGCCCCACGGCGTGCTGGATGTTGCAGAAGTGTTTCCAGGCAGAAATACCGCAAATAAGCCTTGCTAGCTGCAAGAGTCGCAGTTGAGGATTATGGGTGCTGCTGGGGACCAGGAAGGACCAGGATGTCGCCCCTTGGAGGAGGAGACGGAGGGGGCGCTCAGCAACTCTGAGAGCCCCCGCAGAAGCAGGCAGCACCTGCAGAAGTACCGGAGCAGGCACTTAGAATATCTGTGAGCTCAGAGTCACAAAAGGAGGGTCCACGACGTTGGAGTCCAACTCAGCGGGTTGAGCACTGTAGGACGGAGTGCTGGGGACCCAGGCTAGGCTGTGCACAAAGGAATCCTTGGAGAAGTGCACAGAAGCCGGAGCAGGTGCAAATCACACAGTACACAGGTTTGCTGTCTGGCGTGGGGAAGCAAGGGCTTACCTCCACCAAATTTGTACAGAAGGGCCACTGGACAGTGGGAGACACTTGGACCCAGCTCCTGTGTTCCAGAGACCACGCTAGTCAGGATGAGAGGGGACCCAGAGGACCGGTGATGCAGAAGTTTGGTGCCTGCGTTGGCAGGGGGAAGATTCCGTTGACCCACGGGAGATTTCTTCTTGGCTTCCAGTGCAGGGTGAAGGCAGACAGCCCTCAGAGCATGCACCACCTGGAAATAGTCGAGAAAGCCGGCAGGATGAGGCGCTACAATGTTGCTGGTAGTAGTCTTGCTACTTTGTTGCGGTTTTGCAGGCGTCCTGGAGCAGTCAGCGGTCGATCCTTGGCAGAATTCAAAGAGGGAAGTGCAGAAGAACTCTGGTGAGATCTTGCATTCGTTATCTGAGGAACAGCCCAGAGGAGAGACCCTAAATAGGCCAAAAAGGAGGTTTGGCTACTGAGAAAGGAGGCTTGGCTATTAAGAGAGGTAAGCACCTATCAGGAGGGGTCTCTGACATCAGCTGCTGGCACTGGTCACAGAGCTGTCCATTGTGCCCCAACACCTCCGAATCCAAGATGGTAGAGGTCTGGGACACACTGGAGGAGCTCTGGGCACCTCCTCTGGGAGGTGCTGGTCAGGGGAGTGGTGGGCACCATCTGTGCCCATCAAAGCATTTCCAGAGGCTGGGGGAGGCTACTCCTCCCCAGCCCTTCACACCTATTTCCAAAGGGAGAGGGTGTAACACCCTCTCTCAGAGGAAATCCTTTGTTCTGCCTTCCTGGGACCAAGCTGCCCAGGCCCCAGGGGGGCAGAAACCTGTCTGAGGGGTTGGCAGCAGCAGCTGCAGTGGAGACCCCGGAAAGGCAGTTTGGCAGTACCCGGGTTCTGTGCTAGAGACCCGGGGATGCATGGAATTGTCCCCCCAATACCAGAATGGTATTGGGGTGACAATTCCATGATCCTAGACATGTTACATGGCCATGTTCGGAGTTACCATGGTGATGCTACATATAGATATTGACCTATATGTAGTGCACGCGTGTAATGGTGTCCCCGCACTCACAAAGTCCGGGGAATTTGCCCTGAACAATGTGGGGGCACCTTGGCTAGTGCCAGGGTGCCCACACACTAAATAACTTTGCACCTAACCTTCTCTAAGTGAGGGTTAGAAATATAGGTGACTTATAAGTTACTTAAGTGCAGTGTAAAATGGCTGTGAAATAACATGGACGTTATTTCACTCTGGCTGCAGTGGCAGTCCTGTGTAAGAATTGTCTGAGCTCCCTATGGGTGGCAAAAGAAATGCTGCAGCCCATAGGGATCTCCTGGAACCCCAATACCCTGGGTACCTAGGTACCATATACTAGGGAATTATAAGGGTGTTCCAGTGTGCCAATCAGAATTGGTAAAATTAGTCACTAGCCTGCAGTGACAATTTTAAAAGCAGAGAGAGCATAAACACTGAGGTTCTGGTTAGCAGAGCCTCAGTGATACAGTTAGGCACCACACAGGGAACACATATAGGCCACAAACTTATGAGCACTGGGGTCCTGGCTAGCAGGATCCCAGTGATGCATATTAAACACACTGACAACATAGGCTTTTCACTATGAGCACTGGGCCCTGGCTAGCAGGATCCAAATGAGATAGTAAAAATACCCTGACATACACTCACAAACAGGCCAAAAGTGGGGGTAACAAGGCTAGAAAGAGGCTACCTTCCTACAACAGGTATTTACATTTTGTTGTGTGTGACAAAAAAACAACATCCTACAGCCTTTCCTTTCACACTTCCTGTACTCCAGCAAGATTGTCACACAATTCACTTTTAAAACTCAAGATGACCACTAATGCCAAAAACTGGTATCATAAGCATAAAACTCGTGGTGCCTTAGAACATCTGATATATGCATACAAGTTAACAGATGGTTGGCGATATGCTAGGCTCAATTCTCCTGGTTTCCAGTATTACTCTCCACCATATAGGCAGTACTCTAGGTTAGACATGATATTCTTATCTAGCTTCACATGTCTCCACAATTAGATCATATAGCTCCACAACAGATCACAACCCTCTGGCTTTAACTATCAAGAAGGAGGGGAAAAGTAAGCCAGATAAACATAATAGGTGACCTGTGATAGCGGACTTCTATCAGATATGCAGTATTGTGAGTTTATGTCAAGCTCTGGTTGATTTCTTTAGTAAGAATCAAGGATCAGTTTACCTACTTTCATATGAAAGCGGTAGTATTCAGAGCAACTCTTAGTTTTGCCATAGGCATAATCTAAACATTTGTGAACTAAATTACCAATTCCATTAAGAATACTAGATAAAGAACTCAAGCATGCCATGGAAATGTTCCAGCTATTTCATAATTTAACCCTAAATAAGGCCAAACTACAGCAGCTAGTCTAGGGAAAAGCTGTAATACTGGAGCATAATACTTAAATTAAGCCTTTTGAGAATAGTGAGGACATGGGCACCTCTATCACAGAGATTGCAAAGCTAGCAAAGGTTTGATAAACTTCACACACCCTCTAACTAGAGGACAGTACGGTACAATGTGTAAGTAGTCCTGTGCTGCTGAGTAATTTTGCAGTGCTCGGTAGTTGTTGCACAGTGGTATTACAGTGTGGTGGATGGCAGCGCACTGTTCTAAGAGTTGGAAGGAAGAGAGATTTTGTGAAGTGTCGTA
The DNA here is from genome assembly GCF_031143425.1 of Pleurodeles waltl. Lineage (NCBI taxonomy): Eukaryota > Metazoa > Chordata > Amphibia > Caudata > Salamandridae > Pleurodeles > Pleurodeles waltl. The sequence continues at coordinate 507,250,583 of NC_090438.1, read as the reverse complement.
CAGCACTGGAATGTGGTCTTTATGAAGAAGAATATGGGAGGTTAACTGATGATTGCTGGTGTGATGCTGTGGGCAACATGGCAGTGCAAGAAATGGCAATCCCGTAGGTGGTAGTACAATGTAGGAGTGGGGTGACAAAGTCTTGGGGTTGATGTGGTAGTGCACTAGGGAAGAAGGAATTGGTGTAGGGCTAGTCGTAGTACAGTACTTTGGGTGGTAATCTGGTGTTGGGCCGTGATCGTACTGTAGTTTGGTGCATGGCAGTGAAGTAATAAGATGCTATAAGGAGGAGAGAGTCATGTCTGTGCCAGTGCAGTCCGGGGGGGGGGGGGGGGCGGGGGGGGGGGGGCGGGGGGGGGGAGGGCAGTGAAATGATGTTGGAGTCGTAAACTGGTGCTGGTAGTTGGAAGAATTATACAGGGAGTGATAATATGTTGCTAAATGGAGTAGAATTATAGTGATTGTGGGCGAACATGCAATGATGGAAAGATACTACCAATGGTGATTGCGGAAGAGTGGTGATGCAGGTGCGGAGCTTGGTTTGGCTGGGCAGTGAAGTGAGCATGGTAGTGCTTCATGTGGGGTGCATGTGGGCTTACAGTGCAAGGGCATGAGAGTGGTACAGCAGTAGTACTGAGGTTGTGGTGAAACACTGGTGGTGTGATCGTTTGGGATAGTACAATTTTGTAAATGCCAAGTGTAGGTAGGTAATCTTTAGAAGCAGAAATACAGCTGTCCCGGGAAATGCAGGCGCAATATCCTACTGCAAACTCAATGAAATGCTAGGCTATGATTTTTAAGGGTTAATAGAGATAAACAGTCAGGGGTTATCCTTAGAGGTTAATGAGAGGGTTGGGGGTATGGTGAGCATCTAGTACAAGCAGCACAAATTATCACTCTCACTAATCAAAATGGTCACGCAGAGTAGTTTTTACGTATTATAAGGAATAAGAAATTGTGTATTAAGCAGACTCCAGTAAGTTTAAGAAGCTCTATAGAACACCAGTCCTTCGAGGTTCACACAGTAAATACAGTTCCATCACCTTTTACACTCAGCAGTTGGGGAATGCATGTGGGAAATCAGGTTGAGGATTACACAGAACTCTAACCTATGATTTTGCTTAGCCTGATTTCACTAAATGCACTGCGGTATATGCATTGCACTGTCCATAGTGTATTTTCAAGCAATCAGGAATCCCTGGGAATGTCAAGGTTCTGCATTGTTAGGACCTGTCAAGTCTAGAGGTGGGGGACCCACAATCGGCTGTACATAGTTCTTTAGCAATATAAAGCTGGATCGGTGATTTTGGTGCGCCAACCGTGGTGAAGCACCCATGCTCATGCTTTGCAAACTGCATTGGAGGGTAATGGCTGCAGGGTACAGTTGAAGCAGAGTTGGGCTGGCCTCGATGATGGTCCTGGCAGGCAGGAGGGACAGCAACTTTCCTTTCAGCTGGAGATCATTGGGGAGGTCAACACTCAAGGCCATCACACAGGATGCCTCTGGCACAACGACAACTGGCCTCATATTGGGTGGAAATACAGGGGCATTGATATGGGGATGGGCCACTTCAAGGTGTGACGCTTAGAGGAGCACGTCAGCCGTATGTTGCAGAGGTCAAGACGTCACAGTAGTGACGGGTCACTTAACTAGGTGCCTCTTCATGGTTCATGTGCCAGTGTCACCCCGCAGGGCTTTGTCGAAAAAACAGCATGAATGTTCAACTTTCGGTCAGGCTTGACAGTAGAACGTAGTCCACAGCCTTGGCTGGACTTAGCAATACTAATCCTCCAGCAGTATGGGCATGGCTGATCTCAGGTTCCAGCAGTGCAAGTCAGGCTATAAGCACACCAACATCACAGCAAGGCTCAGCAGCACTAAGGGCTATATGTACCAACGCATTTTCCCATAGACACAGAATGGGTAAAACCCTTTGATACATCTGGCCCTAAGCTTCACAGCTCTCCTAGAAATGTGGTACTATCTCCTCTAAATGAAAATAGATATCATTTCTATCTCTGTCCCAATCCTTTCTCTACACACATGATGTCCGCAGAGCTACAGCGAGACAAAACATGAACACTGGCTAAATGAGAAAAGCTTGCTTCAGCTGAGTCCCTGGTAGAGTTCAGCCCTCCAAATGTCCATTGAAAGTTTGTCCCAACATTTTTGGGAGCTTTGGGAGGCACCAATCGTTGCATAGTACAATTCTTCTGTAGCGAACACCACAATAATTCACATTTCAAGTTGTCTGTTTTGATCTCAATTCAAATGATATCTGTATTAGAAAGTGTGACCTGTCCTCTTCTGTGTCAACTACTGATAAAACATGAACTCCTCAGTGTAAAATATGGATGCCCCAAGTGTAAGCGGACCTATTGTTATCTTCATAATGGATGCCTCCACTGTAGGCTGACATTGTTCTTGATAATGCACATGATGATGCACTTATCAACATAGCAGTACCATGCATGTTTCAATGCCAGCATGTCGCTGCCCATTAATATAAACATGTGGAGTTTCAGCTTCCATAAATTAGGTTGTGATACTGTAGACTAAAGGGATTTATTTTGAAAATACTGGAGCAACAAACCCTATAAAATTTAGTCTTTGACCATTAATTTAGATTGGTCTTTGCCCAAGAGATTATTGCCAGAGGACACGCCAATTTGCGGATTTGCTAGTTCCCAATCCAGACTTCATTCTCAATCAGATATTTCATCAGGAAAGCCAGCTATAGAAGCCGGGAGCAGACGTGCGGTTTTCTTGTCTTTAGCAGAGCACAATCCAGTTCTTCCGTGACAGAATCCTGATAACAATTAACAAGCTTTGCAGTTTTGAAAGGTATGTTGTGTGCTCCGTTTCGAATACTCAACAGGCAGAAATAGTATATGGTGTTTTAGCCTACTAAATTAGTGTAGGGTTTAGAAAAGGCATTTGGGTCTGGAATGCCATTTAAACATTTAAAATAATGTTTGAAATGTTCTTATTAATAACAACAATTGTAACTATTCTACTTCTGTGTTGTTACCAAACATTTTATCTGCACAGGAGAAAGGCTTTTCAAATCAACTTTACAAACTACAAGTCCTGATTTCTTAGTGCAAAGTTTGAATATGATGTCTGCATGACAAACTGTTTTTGATTTCCACTGTGTCCCTGAACTTATTTAATTGGACTGCTGATTAATAACCTTAAACATACTACCTGTGCAAAGAATAGCTGGGTCGGTTTCTGTTATTGCTGCAGTCTACTGGGCTGGTCTAACTCAACATGTGCACTGAGCTAAGTAAAAGCACCCTGGATCTTAGCCGTAGACCCTGCAGTTCTGGAGGAACTCTCCAGAATTCGTATAATTTATTTCAGGTAATCAAATGTACATGACATCCACTGAGGTGAAACTGTCAAATTACTCTTTGTATAATGAAAGCACAACTCCCTGCCTCTAGCACAAAGCACAAGAAGCAGCGGCGGGGTATCAGGCTGGTCTTTTCTATGAGATGCATGCCATCAGGTGCAAGTCTTCATCCAAATTTTGCTTTCACTCACATCACACCTTGACCCATTGGAACAAATTAACAGATACAGAAGCAGATCAAAATGACTTTGCTGGGAATGGATATGAAAAATGATTTGATGAAATGTCCCCATAGTGCCGGCAGAAAAATGGCCATCTGCATAATTAATGCAGGCCAAAGTCTGCAAACCATGAAAAATCATAAAGGTGCCCTTGTCTTAAAAATGATTTAACAGATTTTGGGGAGGAGGAAGAGGGATCTAAAAGAGAAGCAAAAAGGGACATGCAGAAATATCCTAACCTGTGTGCCCTACCTAACATGTATTCAAGTACTCACAAGTTTATGCAACATATACTAAGAGGAACAAATGTGGTTCAATTATGACCTGCTACATTTCTGTACCAGGTGCAGCCAGCAGGTAACCCCCAGTGAGGGCCCGTACCCCACTGCCCTGCCACTAACTGCTAATAATGTAATTGACTGCACAACTATCATCCTCATGTCCAATGTATAAAGAGTTATATTTTGCATTGATTGCTAACTCCAAAAGGGTCTAATATACTGTTGATATGAAGTGTCACACTTATTTAGAGTTACCCCTAGTCAAGAAGCTTGCAACATGCGTCTTCTACACCAGAAAAGTTTCAAGGTTTTCCAGAACGTTTAAAATGAAGAACAGGTTGCCAAAGTAACTCCGACTGGGACCTGAGTGCAGTTGTGAAAAATTGGTAGTGTGGGGCTGTGAGGAGGGGGAACAGTGTGGCGCAATTGTTGTAATACAATAGTAAAGTTGAGGAAAGTGGTAGTGCAGTGGTGGGCTGATAGTGCAGTGATGTGTCATTGAATTGAAACTGTGAGGAATAATGCATCTCTGAGAGGAATTGCAATATCCTTGTCCAACAAAATGCAAGGATGGGGTCAGGCAGGTGGACTAAGCACAAAACAATTACCTCTCTGGCAGACCAAAGCAATGGGACATTGGACAGTAACTTCTTTGTTTTGTTTTTTAGGGCATGGACAGCTAGTGCATTATCCCATCTTACCAACCAGAAACCCACAATGCAGTAGAGTTGGGCTGGCCGCTAGCGACTTGAGGCAGATGATTGGATCTGCTCAGCCTAAGGTCATCTTGGAACCTTGAGCCAAAAGAAAATGACTGATCCTTAGCGTCGTTTTTCATGACACCCCTCTTACCTTAGTCACCATTTTGCAGAAAGCTTTTTTGTTTTTAACTTGATTATTTAGTATGTTTATTTCGTATTTAAGATTCAGCACTCCAAATATAATTCCATATTGCTCTTATCATGTTCATAAATCCCAGTGTGACAACGAATGTCCGCAAACAGTCGCTTATATAATTCTAAAACGCATCGGGATGATTTCTCTCAAATATATTGCTTCTTCATTCAAAAATTCTTCTTAAAAACTTCCTTTAGCTGTAGCCAAACTGTTTTGCCCCTCTGGGGATCGTCATCAGGGCTGATCATTTGTATATGTACAATCAATGGCACAGGTTTTCTTCATTTGGTTAATTTCACAAAAGTTCATATTCACGTGAATCTAGTATATTCAGTCACTATCTCTGAAGGGTCCACTGATAATGTTATTTGAGGATGCTGGGGAGATACTGACTATGAATATACTAGATTCACAGGACAGTGAAAGGTATGTCATCATATGAGATTGATCACATTAATATGAACTTTTGTGACATGAACCGAATAAAGAAAATCTGTGTCATTGATTGTACATATGGAACCATCACCCATGATAAAGACCCCTGGAGGGACGAAATGCCTTAGCTACAGCTATAGGAAGTTTTTAAGAAGCTTTTTTTAAATAAAGAAGCAATTATTTTAAAAGAAATCATACTGATGCTTTTTTGGAATTATGTAATCGACTGTTTGTGGACTTTCGTTGCTATACTAGTATTTATGAACATGATGGGTGCAATATCAATAATTATATTTGGAGTGCTGAGTCTTAAGTGGGACATTCTATGGGTTTTTACCCTATATGGGGGTTTATTTTGTCTGGTTTCCCAGACTTGTGCACCAATCTATTAAGTGATTTACTTGATATCCCCTAAGGTGATTAAGTTTGAACAATTGAGCCTCAGCCATCAATATGTAAATTATTTGTAGTATGTGTATTTATTTAACTCAGGGTAGTGATATCACTCAAAGAATTAAAGACAAAGCATTGACCTTTGATATAAAACACGAGAGAGATCGCCATCTGGTGGTTGAAGTCCAGAATTGGGAAAGCTGATACCAATCACGACTGCCCTGCTAGACAAATTGTAAGAGCCTGTACAATTTTCTTAATTCATGACGCCACCTTTTCCCTTATCATCACAATTGAGAGCATCTATAACATACACATGAACATGAAACTGATTTGTCTATTGGTTCACTAAGACCATCATTGTTACGACAGAGTGAGGCCATGATTATTTTAAAGTTCAGGTTTACAAATTATACTTCCAAAACATACCACTAATGCCGAGGTACATCCTAACGTGAGATACTTCCACGAGTTAAAGAAATATACTTTTCTGAATGTTGAATATTTTAATTGACGTTTGTGGAAGGTTTGCCTACCATGCCGGTGACGGTTCGGCTCGTTTTATATCTCTTACAGCAGTAACCCCACACACCGGTTCTCCCTGCTTATTTGTCGGCACACCTACCTCTACAATGCAAGTGACCTTCAAAAAGGCTAACACGTATCACAGAGCTGCGAAGTTTCACAAATGCCCCTTTATACCTACATTACCATCTACAGCTTCCTCTAGCAAAATCTAAGGATGGGACCTGCATGGATGTTTTTATGTGAAGTTCTGAGGATTACCGGAGAATGCTGTTGGCGCCCCTTTGCCAGCACACCCCGTCCGGACTCTTCCTGCCCATATCTCTGTTGATGCAGTGCAGGCTCCTGCAGCCCCTGGCCCGGGAGGCCAGGCAAACATTGTCCTTCAGACCGCCGATGCACACCAGGCTCCTGACGTTCCTCTGCATGTGGGTGAGATTTAAGTTCCTGGTGCTGGTTTCCCTGCAAGTACAGTGAATTGTCCCGCTGTCCCTCTCCCTGAACATTCAAAGTCGGTTCCCGCTGCCCCTTTCCCTGCAGCTCTACTACAGTATTCTGCGCGCATTTTCTTTGCAGATTCCGTCTGAGCTTTCGGTGTCGGAGAACGCTCTCCGGTTTTCCTCTCCTCTTAATAGACAATCTTGGGACGTGCTTCTCCTGCTCTGTATACACAGAGACTGCAGGTTCCTGCTGACTCTCTTTCTGAACACGCAAAATATGTTCTCGGAGGTCCTGTAAAGCTTCTTGCTTCTCCACTCGTCCACTACTTACAGTGACCGTCCGTAAATTCAACCTAACATCCATTGTGCGCTATACAGTTTCTTATGGACTACATTTGGCTATGATTTCAGTACTTCCGGTTTGCACTGTGGCCAATCCCCGGGCTTGAACATGTTCTAGCAATCGCCAGGGCTGTGCCGATCTAGTATAGTAATACGTAAGGCGGGCTAGTATTGGGGGAATGTCAGCACCTCAGCCACTCCCAGTGCGCTGCATAGAATCCCGATGTGTTCATTGGAGGTGAAATCAACACGTGCCTGTAAATGTTCTAAACACTCCCCGGCTGGTCTTACAGCAGGTTTTTTATTTTTTATTTATTTAATGCGTTATTATATAGCGCGGACTTTACCCGAAGGTGTCAGAGCGCTTCACAATAGGCAAAGTAAAGATACAAGAGGAGAAGAATTACAAGTGAGCCTGTTACAAAAACAAACGTTACATTACATGAGGCAATAGTGATAATTGTGCAAGTATCAAGAGCAAAAAAAATACACGAGGTAGCAAACGATACGTTACGAAAGGAAAAAGTGACGTGTGCAGGTTACAAGAGCACATAAAGTACGAGTAAAGGTAAATAAAATTGCAATAAATGGTAGACACTCAAAACACTCAAACAATAGTTACGTTACATGAGGCAGTGGTGGCTGTTGCGCATGTATCAAAAGTAAACAAGATATAAGAGGTAGCAAATGATATGTAGTAAAAGGAAAGGTGCCGTGTGCATGTTACAGAAGAGTACAAAATACAGGTAGAGGTATAATACTGCACTAAATGGCAGACACTCAAAACACAAAAACACCCTGAGAAGGCACTTCTATAGGCATTGAGAACAGAATTTCCTATAATGGAAGGACTTCCTTCAGAAAACAGAGGGCTAGAATTAAATTTGGAAGTGTCTTTGAAGGAGGAGAGCTTTGAGGTCAGTTTTGAAGGCCTGAGAAGAGGTGGTGGTCCGAAGCTGAGGCGGAAGTGAGTTCCAGATTCTCACCGCGTTGCCTGAAAAGGATTGGGCCATCAATCTTTCCTTCTTGAAAATGGGAGGTTCAAGCAATAGCTTTTCTGCATTACGTGATGGTCTGGAGCCCCCAGAGAGTTTCAGTTTATTCACCAGGTAGCGAGGGGAGGAGGAGTGCAAGGCTTTGTGGGTGATACATGCAGTTTTGAAGATAGATCTTGCCTCTATGGGAAGCCAACGGAGGGTGGATAAAATGGGTGTGATGTGGTCGCTTCTTTTGGCCCCATATATGAAACGAGCAGCTGAATGGAGAATAGACTTCAGCGGGGAAAGGTGGGATTTGGGAAGGCCAGTAAGAAGAGAGTTGCAGTAGTCCAATCTGGAGAGAACCAGCGATTGGACCAGGGTTTTAAGGTCGTGCTCCGGGAAGAAGCGACGAATCCCCCAAAGAAGGCGCAGTTGGTGTCGAGCAGACTTTGCAATGGAGTCGATGTGGGAGAGTAGATTGAGTTTTTTGTCGAGAATGACACCAAGGGATTTTGCACTCTCGACAATGATGGGCTTATTGTTCATTAGATTGATCTGATCCATCCATGATTGCACTGGGGGATGAGAAAGTGAGGAGGAGAGGAGGAGGAATTCTGTTTTGGAGGGATTCAGGATCAGTTGATGAGTTAACATCCAGTTTTGAATGGAGTCGAGAGTAGAGCTAAGGAAGGAGAGATCGTGAGTGGAGGCCACCTTAAGGTAGATCTGAGTGTCATCCGCATATAGATGATAGTGGATCCCGGATTTACTCAGGAGATTTCCCAACGGTTCTAAATAGAGATTGAACAGTGTGGGTGCAAGTATGGAGCCTTGAGGAACACCTTGACTGACCGCTAAAGGAGCTGAAAGACTGTTCGCTATTTTGATCATTTGGGATCTATCAGAGAGGAAGAAGGCAAACCATTTGAGCACAGTGCCCTCCATGCCCATTCTCTGTTGAAGAGTGTTAAGGAGAGTGTTGTGATTGACAGTGTCAAAGGCTGCAGAAAGGTCAAGAAGAATTAGAAGACAAGACTCCCCTGAATCGAGTATCCGCAGCGCGTCATCAATCACTAGCAGCAGGGCTGTTTCAGTGCTGCAGTTTTGGATGAAGCCGGACTGGAAATTGTCAAGAAGATCATTTTCCTTGATATGGCGAGAGAGTTGTTTCGCTACACATTTTTCTGTGATTTTCGCCAGAAAGGGTAGGTTAGTGATGGGACGGTAGTTGTTGAGGTCGTTCGCATCAGCGGTGGGTTTTTTAAGCAGAGGGGTGACCTGCCCAGTTTTGAAGGAAACAGGAAGGGAGCCTTGACTGAGGGAGAGGTTGACCAGAGTGGTCCAATAGGAAAGAGAATTAGTATAGAAGTCAATGGCAATGGCACTAGGGATGGGGTCAAGAGAATGGTTAGAGGGCTTTGTATCGAGGATGCATTTAAGGAGAGCATCGTCAGAGATGGGGTCAAAGTTTTGCCAAATGGTTAAGGATTTGCGCTCCTCTGTAGGGGTAGGATGAATGACCTGATCTACAAGTGATTTTACTTTTTCGTCAAAGAATACAGCGAATTCCGCTGCTTTCTTTGTGGAATCTTCCAATTTGGAGGTTGGGGGAGAGCTGTTTGGGTTCTTGATGAGGTCGAATAGTTTTTTGGGTCTATTTTTGGCTGAGTCAAGGAGGGATTTGTAGTGCGACGCTTTTCCAAGGAAGATGAGCTTGTGGTACTTGGATCTTGCTGAACGAAGAGTGGCCAAATTTTCAGTGGAGGGCGCTTGTCTCCATTGTTTCTCAAGGGCTCTTAGGAACTTCCTTTCTTCATAGAGGGATTTGTTGAACCAAGGTGCTGAGGGAGTGGGCCTTTTCTTTTTGCTTTGGAGAGGAGCGACATTATTGATTTCGACTGCAAGGACTGTGAGGCATTGGGAGGTGAGTTCGTTAACATCCAGGTCCGGGTCTAGCCTTGGAAGTGATAGCAAAGCAGAATCACAGAGGGTGCTGAGGTCAATATTTTTAGTGTCACGGAACCAGGAAGTAGCCCTCTTAGGCTGGCCAAGAGTTATAGAGTGTGATAGGTGAAGAGAGAATGGGATGAGGAGGTGGTCCGACCAGTCTACATGAATAGGGGTAGCGATAGTCAGCAAGCCTGCTTTAGAAATAACAAGGTCCAGGATTGAGCCTTTAGAGTGTGTTGTTTCTGTGCAGTGTTGGATAAGATCGTTTGCAGAGAGGAAGGTGGCCAGCAGATTCGCATAGGTGTCTTGAGGCGAGCCCCAATGGACATTGAAGTCACCCACGAAGATCTGATTGTCACTTTGCGTGTATTGGTCGCTGATGCAGTCCGTGAGTTTCTCCATAAACGAAGGGCTGCTACCAGGCGGGTGGTAAATAGCATGGAATATGAGAGGTGAGTGGTGGTGCAATTGAAGCTCAAGAGATAGGCATTCAAAGGTGTGAAAGGAGCTGTTAGGAAGAGCCTTAAGTTGAAGGGAGTTTCTAAAGATGACTGCAACACCATCCCCAACTTTGTCAATTCTGTCATTTCTAAGTATAGAATAGCCTGTGGGTACAAGGAGATCAAACATAGAGTGAGAGGTATCGTTGAACCAGGTCTCTGTGAGGAAGAGCATGTCAATATTGTGCAAGTTGATGGTATCGGAGATTTCAAGTTTGTGTTTTATTGCAGATCTGCAGTTGTGGAGCAAACAGCGCAGCTCTGACACAACTGTTTTGGAGACAGGGGCACTTGGGCTATGAGGGGTGATAGGGATATTGTACTTATATGAGGGCGCTCGGGATTTAGGTGGGCGAGTGGTTCTGACAGAGGAGATGGTCGGAATAGAGTAGATAACAGGGTTACTGGGAAGTGGAAGTGAAGGAAGGGTGGCATTCGAGTGCTTGTGTGGATTTGCAGACGACAGGCTATGCTTAGCTATAATGGGATGTGGGGGTGAGGTGCATCTCGTGGAAGGGTGAGTGTTTGTCAAAGGAATTGAGGTGTGTGGAAAAGTCGAGATCTTGGAGCTTAAAACTAAAATGGTTGCTTCAAGTTGGGAGATGGCGGTGATTAGAGAGCCTAGCTTATTTTCCAGAGAGAGTGAGGAAGAGCACGGCATGTTGGGTGGCTCGATGGAAACAGGAGGGGGTGCACTAGGCAGTGTACGGCAGGGAGAGGTGGGAGAACGGGAGGGGAGTAGGGGTATAGGGTTCAGAGGTGGGGAAAGGTTTTGGATGAGAGCAGGAGTTGGTGCGCCAGGGGTGCGAGGAGAGTTGTCGTTGTTGGCATTGCAAGAAGGATAGGAATTAAGGGCAGAATTAGGGGGCGATAGGAGAGGAGTGGGGCGGTGGGGCGGAAGGAGAGGGGAGGAGTGTGAGGAGTCATAGGGATTAGGGAGGTTTGGAAGGAAGGGAGGGGAGGGGGTTGGATAGGTCCTGGTAGCTAAGTGAGGTGGCTGTGAGGGAGTGGGTATCAGGCAGAGTGGGGGGGATTGGGAGAAAGGGAAGTTGAAGAAAGGAGGTGATTCTGCTCGGTCCGAGGGAGGGAAGGGGTTACCAGGGGAGGAAAGGGGGTAGCACAGCATTGCTGAAGGAGAGTGGGGAGGGAGAGAGATGGAATGTATTTGTGGGGAAATCGGGGTACATAGTGAGGGGAGGAGTGGGTGGAAAAGCAGAGAGGAGTAGGGAACAAGGGGAACGTAGGGAACATAGACAAGGGGAGAGGGCTGGAGGAGAGGTGGTCTAAGGAGGGGGGTGGCCGGAAGGGATAGGGGGGAGGAGATGAGAATGGAGTGCCGGGACGGTGCAGAATGGACGAGGAGCGTGTTAGCTAGAGGTAAGGCTGAAGTGAAGAGGGGAGGGGCAAACTGTGAGGGGGGAAGAATAGGAGGGGAGGTCCGAGGGGAGAGAAGAGGGTCGACCTGTGCCTCCCTAGGGTGCAGCCTGTTGGAGAGTGGGGGGGTCAAGGGAGGAGAAAGGGAGTAATTGGTGGAGCTAGATGGAGTGTCAAGGGATAGCCCGGTTGCAGGGGAGGGGAGTAGGGAAGGGAAGAGGCGGTCAAAGAGAGAGAGACAGGTGTCTTTGGCTTGGATCATAACAGTACCGTTGTTATAGAGTGAGATAGTGAGGGAGCCGTTAAAACCCGCAGAGGGGGACATTTTTAGCTGTTTCCCATGAGGGATAGAGGAGGAGGAGTTGACGTTAAAGGAATTGTAAAAGCTGGTAGACCAAGAGGGTATGTCGTGCGTGAAAAAAATTAGATCGTTTTTGAGCCCCCCATACCGACCATTGTAAAACTGATCGACAAAAAGGGAATCGGGGAAACATTCAATGGTGTTATGCTTGAAACGTTTTGCTGCAGCTTTAGTCAGGTTAGAAGGGTAGATGATTTTGTAGCAATTAATTCCAGACTTAATTTGAGCGGTGGCCATGTTGGGAAATTGTGGAGGAGGAGGGTGGTGGGGATAAGGGAAGGGTGTTACTAGGATGGTGGTGGTGAGGAGAAGTATGAGTGCAAGATGGGGGCACAAAATCCAGGCGTCGGGTGAAGGAACCTGAGTTATTGTGGAGACAGGAAAGTGAGGCGATTAGGGATCGATTGTTACTTCAGAACAGGGCTGATTCAACAAGATAGGACTGCAGATGGAGTGGTGTAAGAGGAAAATCACTGTACTTATCATCCTGAGATATAAACCACATAAAGCACAGCATCACAATAGGTATCAAACGCATTATACGCCCAAAATCTCAACAGTCTAATATTAGACACTTACCTCCTACGTATCACCAACATTATGGGCAAAAAGCACAGGGTGGAACATAATTTCACTAGCAAAACCCAAAGTATGCAAGACAACCTCAAAATCATAAAACACAGTTTAGAGGTAGCCAGAACAGGGTCTGAAAATCAAACTACAAAAAATACATTTCCTAGCACCACAAATACACAGTGGGGCCTGGCGCCCTATAAACCACCAGGACCACCTGGTCAACTGGCCTACTCAAAGGGGCTCAAATGCCCTGTGTCCAGAATGTCGGGGCTGCTGCCAATGCAGCGAAAGACCAGCGTGCGTACTTGCGCAAACCTAAACGTTGCAACTGGCACTAAGTGCTGCACAGCTGTGAAGAAATGGTGCAAGGAGTGCATCTCACTCCTAACTCAGGTGGCGGGTGACGCCCAGTACTGATTGGGGTATACACTGATGGCTGATGAGCTGACGTTAATAAGTCACAGACCTGTCAATAACTTTTGAGTCGGGCTGATCTGAGAGGCCCTGCTGCTACCACCCGATTCTGGAGCGGCTGGGAAAGGGAGTGGAATGGGCGGTGCTTGTTGGTAATTCTCTGAAATACCAAGTGGGAGTTCGGGGAATGGTTTGACCAGACTGAGTGATGGTCACCACAGGCAGGGAAGTAAAGTGTCGAGGTCGAGGATTTCTAGCGGACCTACTAACGCACGTTGATGATTTGCTCTTATCCTTTCGAGGTTTTGGAATTGTCACGCCATTGTGGGCTATTTGACATGATGCTTGTTATGCTCGGCAATTTAGGCCTCTCGCGCTCCGCGCTGCAATGAAAAAAATTAGAAACAGACATGCATTGGCTGCTTGCACATAGGGTGACCACCCGTCCGTAAATTTCACGGACTGTCCGTAATTTCGCCCTGCCGTCTGTTGTCCATGATGAAAGTCTTCACGGACAGCATTTGTCCGTAATTTTAGCCTTTCACCTAAAGGACAACGGAGGCAGGGCGAAATTATGGGCAGACCAGTCTCCCCAGCTGGACTGGAAGGCAGGGGGTCTCCTGTGTTCTGAGGGAGGGAGGGACAGATAACAATCAGACCTTCTTGCCAGGGGGTCGCCTTCCCTAAAGACATGCAAATGTGCCCAACTGGTAAATCTGCAAATACAAAGGGGCTTGAAAACCTCAATTGACTTTACTAAAAGGAGTCACTTGAAGTTTTCTGGTGGCAAAGATATTTCTTTTAGAGAGGTATTGTAATGGTGTTCCAAAGTGAGCTGTGGGGTGTGTGGTTTTAATGGAGTGTTATAACATTTTTTAGTACTAGGTATAAACTGTATATTATTCAAATCTGTATTTGAAAAGCACTTTTTTTTTATTTAACCGAAATGTATTTGCGCATTTTGGAGCAGCCTTTATTATGATGTAATTGTATTTTTCACAGTTATTTCAGGTACCTCGGTACCTCATAGTACTAACAAACATTGGCAAAGCCAATAGGTCTCATCTACGAAAGAGTTATTGGCCTTGCTAATGTGTTTTAGCCATTAGCAATGTTGTACACCAGAGTAGCTGCTGTTCAGCATGGCTTAAAGTTAGTGGCATAGTTGTGTGGAGTGGAGTAGAGTGGCATAGGAGCAGTGGTGTAGAGCCCCGTGGTGCAAAGTACAGTGCAGTGGGGTACAGTGCAGTTGTTTAGAGTGCATTAGCGTAGAGTGCAGTGGTTTAGAGTGCAGTGGCATGGAGTGGCGTGGGACAAAGTAGAGTGGCATAGAGTGCAGTGGAGTAGAGTGGCATACAATGGAGTAGCTGAGAGAACAGTAGTGTAGAGTGGTGCAGTGGCATAGATTGCAGAGTAGACTGGCGTTGCAGGGAGTGCAGTGGCGTAGTGTAGAGTGGTGCAGAGTAGAGCAAAGTGCTGTAGAGTGGAGTGATGTATAGTGGCATAGAGTGCAGTGGCATAGAATGCAGTTGTACATTGGTGTATAGTACAGTGGTTGAGAGTGGAACGCTGCAGAGTAGAGTGTCAGTGCAGTGATGTAGATTGGCACAGAGAGCAGTGGCGTAGAGTACAGTGGTACAGAGTAGAGGGCAGTGGCGTACAGTGCAGTTGTTTAGAGTGCATTGGCGCAGAGTGCAGTGGCATAGAGTGGCATGGGGTAGAGTTACATAGAGTGCAGTGGAGTAGTGTGGCATACAATAGAGTAGCAGAGAGTGCAGTAATGCAGAGTGGTGCATTGTCAGAGTGCAGAGTAGACTCATGTGGCATAGAGTGAGTGCAGTGGTGTAGAGTGGTGCAGAGTGGAGTATTGTAGAGTGGTGTAGAGTAGAGTATAGTGCCTATACTGCAGTGGCATAGAGTAGAGTGGTGTAGAGTGCAGAGTAGAGTGTCAGTGCAGTGGTGTACAGGTTCTGGCAAGGCAAGAGAAAGCTGTGCATGATAACCCTGAATGGTGATCTGTAGAATGGTCAGTAGGAAACAATGAGCAGTGCATTAAGCCTTTCTTAAAAGTCTTTACTGGAAAACCCCATCTCATGCAGGGAGGTGGGCAGAAAGCCAGCCAACCATTGGACCTGTGCAGCTGAATAATAGCATTCTAAGTCCAGAAGACCTAATCCACCCACAGTCACAGTTAGCTTTAGAGTGGAAAGAGCTCCTGATTGCGCCACAGTGACCAAATCAGACGCATGGCCTGTCTGAAGAAGGAATGAGGGACGAGCAGAGGAAGGTTTGCAAAATAATACTATCATTGGGGTAGCACACCATCTTCACTAGTGCCACATGGCCTCTACAGAAAGCAGAAGAGAAGACCAAAAAGCAAACTGGGCTTGGAGGGACCGTTCGCTCTGCCAAGATTTTCTTCCTGGAAATCAGTGTAAGAATGGTAGATATTAATCATTAGGTATCAAAAGGTAACTGGTTCCCAGTTCAATCTGAGATCTAAATGTATATAAAGGCAAAAACAGTGGCATATGTCAAAGAAACACTAATTAAAATTTAAAATTTGTAAATTGTGTTTGTGCAATTTACATCCCAAATATTTTGAAGATTCTATGTGTACTTGACACTTAGGGATAACCCAGATCTCTAGTTTGGCTTTTGCTCAATTTCAAAACCATATAAAGACATGGACAAAGCGGGCAATTGCCTTGCACAACCTTGCAAGGGGTCTGGCCCCTGCTCACCCTTCAAAAGCACTAACAGCGGACCATTGCACCAGAAGAGTTTGCCAAGGTGGATGGGTGTTGCTTGTTCAACCACTTGACAGTGCCCCTTCTGTTTTGCTCCTGTGTGCAGAGACAACTCCCCAGGTTCCCAATACCTTCCGATAGTCCTGGTGGACACATCTTGTCTGATTTTAGGAATTGTCCCACCTTGTACTTCTCTTCTTATTTACCCAGTTCTTGGCAACAACCCTTTGAATTACTTGCCGTGGATCTCCCATTTGCTCTCGATTTCATCCTCCTCTTTTATTATCTTTGATTGGTAGTCCGGGCTCCCATTTCTGAGATAAATGTAGAGTCCCGGACATACACTCTAGTGCTGTGAGACCACAGACAAGTTATGGGCACATCACATCCTGACATTAGGTGTGAGACTGTCGCCCACACCATCTGTGCTGCCTTGTTAAGTTGAAAGTCCATGGGCGGTTGGGGTAAGCCAGATGTTTTTGTTCAATTTGTTTAAACTAGCATAAGGTTAATTACCTTAATGTTTCCCAAACTGTTCGCCAGGGATTTAAAAATGTTCAGAAACATAATCAGAATTTTGCTGTTACTTTCTCTTCAGGAAAGATCGGGTAGATTTGGGTAGGGGTGATGGCCTTGCAGTACTGAAGGGCATTAATTTACTACTTAACAACGACGTAATGCGACACCTGAATGTAGCATACCAGGAGGCAATCACAAAAAGACCACAGTGATTAAATAGTACTATGTTAAAAAAGAGTAAATAAATGCACTGACAACATAGTGAGGCATGGCCTCTCTTGCGTGTGTCTGTAAAACTGACGTTTGTTCTTGAATTTTTGTCCTGAATTTTGACCCTTTGTCCTGAATTTTTGTCCTGAATTTTGACCCTTTGTCCTGAATGTTTTACAGTCCTGTCCAGAATTTGCCTCAATGCCAGGTGGTCACCCTAGGTCTAACTAGCCCAATTCCCGCGCTCTGCTTTTTATTTCAAAACCCCTTTTTCCCTGAAGTCCTTTTTCCTTCAGGGCTCATGTTCCGTGATCGGTCTCAGAACAACTAGACCGTCATGGAACACTACATCCCTGCCCAACTGGATCAAAAGTTATTGTGCACACAAAGTCTTTCAACTTCAGACTGGGTGGTGATTAGGCCTCAGATTTTATTACAAGAACGGAGGCTCCTATTATGCTTCCTTTTCTTCCTTTATTTGAATAGCAGCCAAGATAACCAAATAACCAGAACTACATATCTCATGAAACACGAAGAATAGATGTCATTGATGAAGTCACAAACAATAACCAATAGAAAACGCCCAATCACAATAATTATCTTAACTGCGAACAACAAGTCCTCTTTTCTTGCTGCTCGCAGTCAAGATAAGTTCTATTACCTCATCTCATGTATTTCTGTCGTTGTATGTTGTTTATAGTATTAGTATTTTAGTATTGATTTTATCGTTACTTGTATTTTACTTATGTTCATGGTTTAAAT
Organism: Pleurodeles waltl; assembly: GCF_031143425.1. Taxonomy (NCBI): domain Eukaryota; kingdom Metazoa; phylum Chordata; class Amphibia; order Caudata; family Salamandridae; genus Pleurodeles; species Pleurodeles waltl. Next base: position 507,233,294 of record NC_090438.1, on the reverse strand, counting down.
AGTATTCTTTCTTGAAAATATCGCGTTTATTAAATTTGCCGGCTTTTTTATCGAGCGCTCGCTTCGCGGGCTGAGCCGAACGTTCTTCAGAACGTTCGGCTCTCCCGCCTCGCTCTCCTGAGGTATGCGTCTCATTTCAGCGCTTACCTCAGAAGAGCTCGGTTTCCTGTTTGGGTCGCGTCCACGGAAACTTCTCCTTTCATCGGAGAGTCCGTGGCTCCTCAGCTGATCGTTGAGCTGAGTGCGTCTGAAGAGGTGTAACCATTCTGTTCCGGCTTAAGGAAATTGAAGGACTGCCACGCCTTTTATGTCCTTTTTTGGTGGTGGGGGAGTGTCTTCCTCTTCACACCCTCTTTTTTCCTCACGCCCATAGAATATTTAACCCGTTGTTCACTGATTTATTTTTAAGCATACATTTTCATTCTCTTTTCAATTTGTGAGCTTCCTGCCTAGCTTCCTAATTCATTTTCTTATTTGATAATGTCTAAAATAGTAGATGATAATACCAGTGAGGTTGATATGGACAATTTGCGTGCTGATTTAAATTCTTTTATTCAAAATAGGGTTCAGCAGGCTGTATCAACGTCTATGTTACAGATGTCAAAAAAAATTGAACTATCTTTTAAAAAAATTTCCTCTCAGAATTCCAATGTTTCTGAGCCAGTCAAAGGTAAAAAGCGCACTTTTTCTAAAGTACTAGCAAAGTCGAGCGCTGATGACTCTCCCCAGATTGCTGGTCCTTCCCCCCGTAAGGAGTTTAATACGGTAGAAAAGGGTCCCTCTCCTCTTATTATAACTCAGTTGAGGGATACTGATGATGACATGGATTATGATGATGGGGAGTATGATGATATACAGGGTTCTTACGATCTCTGGCAAGGGCCTTTGGAGAAAAGGCAGAAAATTTCTCCTTTTGATTCAAGTCTTTCACATATTCATGATTTTACTGTTCTTGATGCTTTGGGGGAACCCATGTTTGATCCCACTTTGATACACCACCCAAACTCCACCGAATGGTTCCCGTCTGATCACGTGGCGGAATATGTTTCGTGTCATTTAAGACACTTCTTGGACAAAGCCACGAGAAATAAATTGCGCTCTGAATGTCCCCGTCCCTCCCTCCCGCACAGCATCACTTCCACGCCTATTATAGATCCTAATATGGTTTTATTTTTCTCTAAGTTTGGCAAAGATCCGAAGAAAGGGGTTGACCGGGCGAGGTCTGTGTGCCAGGACAGACTATTAGATTTGGTTGGTCCCCTAACCAGAATTCTTGATTTAGCTGAGGATGCCAGGTTGGAAGGCTCACAGATTGATCCTGAATCCCTGTCCAACTGGGCCCAGCGGGCAATTTGTTTATTAGGAAATGTGAACACAGCTATTTCCCAGGAGAGACGAAAGAGTCTTTTGCTCAAAATAGAACCTAAATTGGGCAGCTTGGCGTCCAGAGAAGAAGGTCAGCAGGCTAACGGTCTTCTTTTTGGGGACTCGTTTATTAAAGAGCTCAGTAGATACCTTTCTACTTTTGCAACACTGGATAAGGCTCAAGTCTCGATGAAGAAGATCTTCAACTCCAGGGTTTTTGGCAGGGCCGGTAAAGGAAGGAGCCACTTTACCGGCCGCTTCGCCTCCCGTGGTGGCAGTTTCCGAGGCTCCTCCTTCTATTCCCCTGAATTCAGACCTCAGTTTTATCCTCAAAGAGGGAGAGGTTTCAGGAACAGAGGTTACCGTCAGAGAGGAGGACAAGTCTCTGGTAAGAGATTTAAATTTTGGCCCTCTTCTGGTGGGAGGTCGATTAGCCCATTTTCTTTCAAATTGGTATCGAATTACCACGGACCCTTGGGTTCTTCAAACCATTCAGGGGTATTGCATAGATCTTTATCAGGTTCCCAGTCAATCTTCCCCACCTCCTCCTCTAAAGTTTTCTCAAGAACAATCTCGTTTGATAAAATTAGAGATTTTATCTTTGATTTAAAAAAATGTGATAGAAGAAACGTGCTTTCATCCCTCGGGTTTTCTCAGTACCATATTTCTGGTCCAAAAGAAAAACAAAAAATTTCGGCCAGTGATAAACCTAAAATTGTTCAACAACTATGTTGTTTTCAACTATTTCAAAATGGAAACGATTCTCCATCTCAGAGACATTCTGTTGGAGGGCGATTGGTTTGTTCGGCTGGATATACAAGACGCTTATTTTGCGATTCCGATCCATCCCTTTTACAGAAAATTCCTACAGTTTCAATGGGAAGGTTCGATTTTCCAGTTCAAAGCTCTTCCTTTCGGACTCGCTTCGACTCCTTGGTGCTTCACAAAGGTGATGAAGCCGGTGGTAGCTTTTTTAAGAGCTCAGGGAATAAGATTGATCATCTATCTAGACGATTTTCTCATAATGGCTCAGAACAGGGATACCATGTTGCAGCATTTGCATATTTCCCTTCATCTGTTGCAGTCCCTTGGTTTTCTGGTAAACATGGAAAAATCTTCTCTGGTTCCCTCGACTCAAGTGGAATTTCTGGGGTTCCTCATAGATTCCAAAGCTACATCTCTGTCTCTACCCCATCAGAAGGTAACTCGAATAAAACACGAGTTACGGCAGATCCTCAGTCTCTCCCATCTTTCTCTTTGATCTCTAGCGAGAATTGTAGGCCTCTTGGCCTCATCTATTCAGGCCATATTTCCAGGTCCCTTACATTACAGGGCTCTTCAAAGGCTAAAGATTCGCCATCTCCGCAGGGGTCTTCATTACACGGATGTAGTTCAGTTGGATCAAGACTCTCGTGCAGAGATACAGTGGTGGCTCGATCATTTGGAAGCCTGGAACGGAAGAGCTATTTTCTCTTCGGCCCCAGATCTAGTATTAGAATCCGATGCAAGTCGGACAGCTTGGGGCGCAAGGTGTGGCAAAGTCTCGACTGGGGGCGTATGGTCAGCGAGGGAGTCTGCCATGTACATCAATTGTTTAGAGATGCTTGCAGGCTCCTTTGCTCTAAAGACATTCGCAAAGGACAAGGTAAGTTGTTCTATTCTGTTAAAGATGGACAACATTTCCGCAGTGAAGTATATCAATCATCTGGGAGGAACAAGATCCAAGCCCCTTGCGGATCTAGCCAAAAGCTTTTGGGAGTTTTGCCTTCTTTGAAAATTGTCGGTCACGGCTCAGTATCTACCAGGGAAAATGAATACAATAGCAGATTGGTGCTCACGCTACCTAAAAGATTCCAGCGATTGGCGGCTTCACCCTTTAGTGTTCAACAAACTTTCTTCGAAATTCGGCGTCATGTCGATAGATCTGTTCGCTTCACGGTTAAATTCTCACCTCCCAAAGTTTTACAGCTGGAGACCGGATCCTCAAGCTCTCGCTACGGACGCTTTTCTCCAGGACTGGTCTCCCCATCTCAATTATGCCTTTCCTCCTTTTATGATGATAGCCAGAGTCCTGGCTCAGGTTCGTCGTCAACGAGCCTCCCTAGTATTAGTGATCCCCTTTTGGCAAACTCAGCCTTGGTTCCCTTTGGTTCTGGAATTGTCAATAGATTTTCCGGTCCTGATTCCTTCTTTTCCAGAGCTCCTTCTCCATCCAGAGGGTCGTCCTCACGATATGGTTCTCGACCACACTTTAACTCTGGTAGCATGGAAGATTTCAGGTCAGCCTGGAGAACCCCCGGAATTTCGGAGGAAGCTGCCCAGTATATATCCGCCTCTCTTGGGCCCCAGGAAAGTCTAAGGTTTACAAGTCTGCCTCGTTGGTCTGGTGTAGCTGGTGTTTGGACAGGAACTCAGATCCCTTTTCAGCCGATGTGACTTTGATCGTTAATTTTTTAGCGTCCCTAGCCTCCCAAGGGAAGGCATACAGAACAGTGAATACTTATAGATCTGCCATTTCTGCCGAGCATGTTCAAATTGATGGGAAACCTGTTGGGGAACATCCTTTGGTGTGCCGTCTTTTGAAGGGAGTAAGATTTTCCAATCCTCCTGCACCTAGATACACGCATTTATGGGATGTGAATTTGGTTTTGGATTTATTCAACTCTTGGCTCGATAATGAATCGCTCTCTTTGAAGTGTCTGTCTGCAAAGTTAACTATGTTGTTATGCTTAGTTTCTTTGAAACGTGTTTCTGATGTTAGAGCTTTGGACGTATCCTCTGTCCAGTTTTCTCCTTCTAATGTGTCTTTTAGGGTTCATAGAAGAACTAAGACTAACATTTCTGTGATTCATTACCCGTACTTTCCTTTGCATCCTAAACTCTGTGTTGGTAAATGTTTAAAAGTTTACATTGCTAGAACTGCAGATTTAAGAACATCCTCCTCTCCCCAGTTGTTGATTTCTTTTTCTAAACCCCATAAACCTGTCTCCTCCCCTACCCTTGCTCGTTGGGTTAAATGGGTTATGACCCTTGCGGGTATCGACACTACTTCTTTTGGAGCACATTCTACCAGAGGTGCTATGGCTTCTAAAGCTCTTTGGGCTGGAGCTCGATTGGAGGACATTCTTAGATCAGCAGATTGGTCTAATGTTACCACTTTTAGGACTTTTTATTGCAAACCTATTTCTTCTGTGGCTGATTCTGTTGTTAATATGCTTTAAACAAGCATAATAGGAGCCTCCGTTCTTGTAATAAAATTCAGATTTTCCTAGCTTTAGTGAAGGAAGGTCTAGATTTTATTAAAGACACGTAGGCGAGTATTATCCCACCGCTTTTATTAACCCACCCATTTCTTTTTCAGTGCCGGCTCCCCCTGCACCACTCCATTCATCTTGAAGATGCTGGTTCTGTGTCTAGGACCCTTCCTCAGGAAGATCTTTCTTCTGGATTTTCCCACGATCATCGGTTAATGCTTTCCGGAGGTTGTGATGACCACCTGAAGCGTCTCCTCTGTCTTCCCTGGACTTTGCAAAGGACTTTTTCACGTTATTAATGGCCTTTTCCATTATTTTGATTATTATTCCTTTGTTCCGTCCGCTTTGCTCTGCTCCTGCAAGAAAAGAGGACTTGTTGTTCGCAGTTAAGATAATTATTGTGATTGGGCGTTTTCTATTGGTTATTGTTTGTGACTTCATCAATGACATCTATTCATCGTGTTTCATGGGATATGTAGTTCTGGTTATTTGGTTATCTTGGCTGCTATTCAAATAAAGCAAGAAAAGGAAGCATAATACTCGCCTCCGTGTCTTTAATAAAATCTAGACTTTCCTTCACTAAAGCTAGGAAAATCTGAATTGTACCTCCCTGTCGCTGGGGTAGCACTCGCCGGTTGTCTCGAACAGCTTGATGCAGGTAAATGGGCTGGTGAGACGGGTCACGTGGAGCTCCCGTCATGCTCCGTGACTAGCGCATTCCTGCCTGGAGCAGCAATGGCGGACACGAAGTGCGGAAGATCGCCGCGCTGAATCGGTGTGTGAGTGGCTGACGGCGCACAGTGCGCTCCTCCCCTCCCCCTGTTTCGGAGTTCGTCTGAGATTAGCTCCGGAGAGGTTTCTCCCTGGGAAGCAGCAAGCGGAAAGGCAAGCGGCAGCGCAAGCCCGCTGAAAGTCAGGGGTCTCCAACCATGGTGCAGGGAGACCCACCCCCAAAAAAACCTGCAAAGCGGAGTAGGAGGAGTGCAACGCCAAAACGGGAGTGGTTGGGGATCTCCCGGTTACCTTTTCCTGAAATCAGCCTCCTTTCAGCTATCTGGCAGAGGATCTTGAGGGCACAACAGGAGAATGAGCAGGAGGCACAGACTTTCTGCGAGAGAGGAAAGGAGAGGAGGGAGACGAGCTGCTACCACTACGGACGGGAACTGGCAGATAAGTGGAAGCATTGGAGCGAGAAATGTGGTCTGTCTGAACAGGGTGCCAGCATAGGAGGCTGAGGTGCCCAGTATAAGGAAGCTATTCTGGACACCTTGCATGGTTTGGAAAGAGTGAAAAAAGACTGCAAAGAAAGGGGTCAAGGGAAAGTAAAGAAAGAAAAAAAAAAAAAAAGGAAGAGAAGAGAAGAGAATCGAAAACCAACAGTTGTTGACAGGAACATGAGGTCAAAGGGTGCCAGTTCATGTGAGGACAGTCAAGCAGCTGCCAGCTGTCTTTTTACCAGAGGGTCTGGAGACCACGACGGAAGAGTTCATGGTTAAAAGGTTATGCAGGTGCGCTGTCCTAACATTCCTGTCACTCTCGCCACCCATTTTTGAGTTTTTCATCTCGTACCTAAGACATTCAAGTTATCTACTAGGCTGCTGGCCCCCCCATAGTCTTATTTATTTTTTATTTTTTCACCTCTGTCTTGCCCAGACCTATCCCCGTCGCAGGGTCCCCCCCCCCTAAAAAAAAATAAAAAAAATAAAAATAAGTACAATGAAGCGCATGATCCGAGATGCTGGCCTTAAAACATGGACAGTTACAAAACATGCGAAAGGTGCAAAATCTAAACTCGTGAGCAGATATAGATACAGCTCTCATCAACAAGATGGATCAGTCTCTCTCAGAGATTCTGCAGGGAGTCAGGACTCTACATCTTCCTTATTAGGTCTTTCAGGCATACACAAGCCCCGCATATGGGAAGATTTTGCGCAATTAGCAGCACGGTCAGGCGACCTGCATGTTCAAAATGGCTCGGCAGGTGCAACTTCCACTTTATCACCAACTCTCATATTGTCAAACAATTTCCCTCCTGCTCACTCTACGGCATCCTCTACGACATCCTCTCAATATAAGGGGAAAGCTTTGGCGAAACTTGCTTACCCACTTTTTTCCAGCAATACCAAAGAATCATTTAAAGCAGCCGCAGTAGGCTCATTAAAAGAGGGTAGACTCATGAGTATAATTTTACCAGAAGATGAAACTGCAACAAATATAACAGTACTTCCTACCAATGTCGCTGTTGCAGTGGCAAAAAGATCAAATGGGTCAAGGTTACTTAATCCAACTTTAGAGAACCTAGCAGCCAACACTTTGCGCTCGACACCCAGTTCTTCACAGAATCTGGGGAATACAGAAGCCACCACAAATATAACCGCAACAATGGAGGAGTTGATGGGCCAAATCTTAGTGGAACTTCGGGCCATAAAAGTTTCCCAAGAAGTAACTCGCAGGGAAACAAAGGAACAGTTTGATCAATTTAATACTCATTTAACCCTTCTTTCAACCAGAGTATCACAGGTGGAACAAAGGGTCTCAGATTTAGAGGACACCAACAATCAGGTGGAGGCAACAACATCTCGGGTCGAATCTGAACTAGAAGATCTTCAAAACAAGCTGGACGAGATGAAAAACAGATCACGGCGTTCCAACCATAGATTTGTAGAGGTTCCGGAGGAGATGGAAGCGGGCTCATCTGTAACTAAGGTGGTATCTGAACCGATTGGTAAAATCATTCTTCCGGACAGGGCAAACCCGTAAGGAGATCTAACCATCATGAGAGCCTGTGATGCTATTAATTGTGTTTGACCAATGACTTTGTGTTTCATCACTGCGCATATTAGTTGCTCAATGTTCACCAGTAGCACAGGGGATGAGAAAGAAGATCCAGCCAGTTGACTTCCTTGAATTGCCAAATTGATTAGAGTTGTTGTGTGAGCCCCAACCGGAGGCCTGGACCCTAAACCTCCAAAGTGTTTAGGTACTGAGTTTAGTTGGAGGTGAGCTCCCACTTCCAAAAATTTGAAATGCTGAGCACAATGCTTCAATGGTGATTTATTCACAAAGTCAGTATAAGTTAGTTCCAAGGCTTTTTATTTCAATTACATAAATGGACTTCTTAAAGTTGAAAAAAAGAAAAAAGAAATAAATCCCAGAATTGAAAGCTTTGTCGTCCAAGCAGAGTTGGTCAAAAATGGAAAAAGAATGAGGAACAATGTTCGATGAAAAACAGCCAACACGTGTTTCACCCCATAAGCGAGTTAGCGGGGGCTTTCTCAAGGCTGTGAAAGATATGTATGGACAGTTATAAGTTACATGTCAGATCTTACCCAATTGTGAGCATGCATTCCATGCATATCATGCAGGACATGTTGTGCTGCTCATAGTGACATATATAGGTAAAACGAAAGGGTGCCATATCAGTCTCCCCAGTTTTAACCAAGGATTGAAACGCTACAATAGTATTAGTGGAGTGTAATAATAGATCAATTTAGAGAAGTCCGCTGTTCTTATTTTTGTTATAAGAGGAAATAAGGTAATATAAGGTCATTAGAATCCTAATGAATAATAAGTGAGAAGAAAAATGTTCACCAGTAGCACATTATATTTTTTGTTCAGTTCAGCTGCCTATTGGCTTTGACATGGCATTAGCCATTACTTTCTGTATTCAGTTTAGCCGCCTATTGGCTTTGACATTGCATTAGCCATTACATACTGTATTCTGCCTATTGGCTTTGACATGATATTAGACATTACATTTTGTATTCAGCTCAGCTGCCTATTGGCTTTGACATTATATTAGACATTACATTTGATATTTAGGTTAGCTGCCTATTGGCTTTAACGTGGAGTTAGACATTGCAGTTGAAACATCGCAGATGTCTGTATTCTTCCAAGCTGTGATTTTCCACAAGATGAACCAAGCTGTTTTCTTCACACCAGACTAGACCTGATAAGAGAGAGTACATTTGGTGTTTTCCTTTCTGCTCAGCCTTGGGAATAGGTGAAGTCTAGGAGATCTGGCCACTCTCCAAAGGCTTGCGTAGTTTTCCCGAGTCTGAGAGGAGGGGGCACGCTTTTGTAAGGATGACTCTGGGCTACAGTGAGTTAGATTCGAATCTGCTTGACTTCAGGCTGGAACTAGACGTCAGTTGCCAGTCTCCCATGTGGGTAGATAATCTCTTTCTCGCAGTTGACCGGAGTCATCAACTTGCAGACCCCTGAAAGATGAAGCTGAAGATAGGTCCTACTTGCTCATACGGTGATGAATTTAGATTTTTATGCTTTGCTACTATAATCATATAATATATATCTGCTGTGTACATTGCAACTGATAAGTACTGTGATATATTTTGTTTTCTTGCTGCAACTACTTTGTGCTTGAAATCTATTAATTCGTCTCTCAAGAACTTGTGGGTGGGGAAGAATTAACAACAATAAAGGTCTTCTTTGAACTCAGAAGTGCATTCCAGAGAGGTTCTGTAAGCTCTGATATGAGATAAGTAGGAAAGCAGTTCAGAGCCCATAGGGTACCGTTTGTGCGTCTTGTCAATTTAAAGTATCCACGTACCATTCTGGTCAGTTTTGGTGATTTTAGAATAAAGGAGCAAATTTTTTCTCAAGCCAGGAAAGTGCAGGAATTTAAACTAGATGATAATGCTAGATTTCGCGTGTTTTTACACATGTCAGTGGCAGCAGCCCATCGACTTTGCAAGTTTGTTGGACTAATCGACGATTTCAAAAGATGGGGGCTCCAGCTGGTATAGTGCAATTAGCGAAACTGAAAGTGCTGTTCAAGGGTCAAGCGAAAGTTTTCCAAAATGTCCAGGAAGCAAGGAATTTCTTGCAACATATACAAAAAAAAGGAAATAACTAGTGAAAGCAGAAATCCTTATGCTCATAACGTCAGACCATATTTTGCATATTACGTATTGACATTTGTTATTTTTATATTGTAAGATTTTTTATGGTTTAATAGGAATTTACACCTGTTTCTCTTCACAAAGGATAGTAGATATCGGCAAGAGATGTGGGGGATGGGAGATGTATAGAGGCGGGTGTAGGGGGAGGGTTAGGCTGAAGTGCTAGAATCGCTCAGGGTAGTGTGTGTGTGTGGTTTTTTTTTTTTTTTCTCGATTGGATGATCAGCTTTTTTATGCCGGTGTCAGTGCGGATCCTCCGCCTAGCTGCTCCTTGTGGCCAAGGCGCTTTCAGGTGCCACCTCAATGCACCCTAATGTTGGGGTTTTGGGGCACAGGGAGGGGGGTGGTGAACTACCCGATGGATTCAAGGTGGGTTGGATCCGTCGGGGAGGGAGGGGAAGGAGGGGAGAGTCTCACAGGGGGTAGGGGGGTTTAAAGGAGAGGTAGGACAAAAAATGTAGGTGCCAGCTATCCAATTTAATTGCTTGCCTCAGGAAAAAACACAATAAAAGATTGTTCAAGCTACTGGTACGAGGGCAACGGGTTGCCATCTCTCTCCAGTTTTGTTTGCACTTTTTATTGAGCCACAAGCCGCCGCGATTCGACAGGACTCAAATATTCAAGCCCCTCTACCTCTAGCCCCCAAAGTAAAACTATTTGCGGATGATATGATCCTTTATCTCAAGGCAGCACATCAGAATATCAATAGAGCATTCGCAAAAATTAGGGCATTCTCAGAGCTAGGGGGTTACAAAATTAATCAATCTAAATCAGAGGCCTTGTTATACAACACAGGGATGTCGGTCCTACCGCAAGGCATTCGGGTCACGTCTTCATCGTCGCATCCCATTAGATATCTTGGTATATACGTATCTCCAAATTCGGCAGATCTGCTACAACTGAATTCTATGAATGTTTTAAAAAAAATACAAGGATTGCTACTTAAATGGCAGGAGACTCCTATGTCTATTATAGGGAGGACTGCTTTGGTTAAAATGTGGATCCTTCCGTTACTGTTGTTTGTATTGTCAAGCGTGATTTTGCGAGTCCCGAAAAAGATTTTTTACAACCTAGACGTACTAATTAGACAATTTATCTGGAATCAGAAGAAGCCCAGGCTCCAATTGGCCAAGCTATCTTTGTCAGTGGAAGACGAAGGGTTAGGTCTTCCAAATATGGTAGCTTATTACGAAGCAGCTGTGCTTGATTGGGTGTCGAGGGCAGCACAAACGCCAAAATGGAATTTCTATCTCAATCAGATGATGTTAGAACTGAATGTTCGTTTTTCGCATTTTTTGTCATATCCTCGCCTTCCAAAAAGGGTCAGGTATAAATTACTAGTTATGATTCAAACAATTATGTTACATTTAAAGCGTTAATATCAAATTGACGAGGCATTCTCGTTCCTTCGAATAAGGGACATTGGATGCTTAGGAGTAGAATTAAGTCAGAGCACTATACTGCAATGGGAGGAGTTGGGTTTTCAGACCTTAGAGGATTTTTACTTAGCGAATCGTTTGAAAACATGGGTACAGTGTGTAATGGGTGCTAGCAAAGTTCCAGAAAATGTAAAATTTTCATATTGTCAAATTCAACACCTTTTGCAGCTAGTGCGTCAACCATTGAACTATGCAAATAAACACATCGCCCAGGCCTTCTACAACAACCAATTAGATGTTGGACAATGGTACAAACTACTTCAGGATACAGGGGCAACTAAGACTACCGCCCAAATTTTGCAGCGAATAACCAACATGACAGGATGCAAACTAGAGATGCAGCATTGGAGAAAACACAACAAGCTTTCGCACAAAGCACTTAGAGGGGCTCATTTTAAAAAGATTGCTTTGTTTTCCAGGTGGATGTTGTACTTTACCCCCACTGTAGTAAGAAATATGCATCCTGAGTCATCTGGCTCTTGCCCACGTTGCTAAACTTTTCAGGGGGACTGGATACATATGTGCTTTAGTTGCATATCCTTGGCAACGTACTGGGAGAAGATTTTTCAGAGGTTAAGTTCCGGGATAGGCCATGTGATTAATCCTAGCCCGTTGGTTGCGCTTTGGGGCATGACGCAGAATATTAATCTTTCTAATGCATCCAGACAAATGGTATTTGTAGCTACAGCAGTAGCTTTATCACTTATCCTGAAGGTATGGAAATCACCATTCCCCCGACATACGCACAATGGGAGGCGAAAATGGAATCTAGAAGGGTCAAAGAAAAGTTGTATGCTCAGAGAATAGGAGCTACGAAAACATATCATGCGATCTGGGCTAATATGAGTAATTCGGCGAAAGATGAGGCGGAGGACAGGGGCAATTGAGGAAGGAGAGCATCCATCTCAATTTTGAATTTTTGAATTTTTGAACTATATGAAAGATGTAATCGATATATTATAAGCTATTATGTCACAACAGCCATGTACACAATGATGCAAGTTGGATTTATAGATTCATATATATATGTAATGCAAAGTTGTACCTGCAGAAAAAAAAAAAAAAAAGAACAGCTTGGTCCAGCCACAGGTGGCAGTTCACTCTCCCGATCTCGTTCAGGGCTCTCGGTAGTCAACCAGTCAGGAAATTGTTCCTCCGCTGCCTGATCCTCGGTAGGTTCCACAAACTGTGTTTGTTTTAAACCACAAGATGTTTCGTGTCACCCGATCACTCTTTTTCTCTGCTGTCACCATGGTCCCGGACACTCCAGTCACTGTCCATATTGCGGGTTCATAGGATGTGCGGAATTTCCATCCAGGTTTCCGATCTTTGACGATTACTTGGTCGCCGATTCGAATGTCTCTTGCTCTGGCCCACCTTCCTCTGCTCACCCTGTCGTTGGCTTCTTTCCTCTTGGCTTGTGTTTGTTCCGGGTGGTAGGGAGTGGGTTTCCACCCTGGGGCAGTCGGAATAGTGTCTCGCCTTGGTACAGCAAGCATGAGCGACCACGGAGTCTGGCCAGTTGTACAGTGAGGGGTTCCTCTATATTCTCGTAGAAATTGGTGAAGGCTGAGTTCCGGGTCAGTGGTTTCTAATACGGCGATTTGAAGGGCCTTGTTAAGTGCACGCATGAACCGTTCGACCTCTCCATTGGCTTGAGGCCACAGCGGCGTGATTTTCCTGTGCCTGATACCCAGACGCCTCATCATGTCCTGAAACTCATTTCTGTGGAAGGGTGGCCCATTGTCCGTCTTGATCTCCTCTGGGAGACCGAACATGGCAAAAATCCTTTCAAGAGCTGGACCCACCTGTGTGAAAGCCGTGGATGTAATGACCTCAACAATTGGATATTTACAATACCCATCTATGAGTGCCGGGTGGTCCTGTGGTCCGGAAAACTTCCAAAATCTAGGCTAACCTGGGCCCAGGGTTTTGTGCAGGCTTCTTCTGTCAGGATTGGGGCTGGTGCCTCTAGGTTAGTGGTTAACTGGCATGCTGGGCATTGTCGCACACATTGGTCCACTCCCTCTTCGAGTCCAGGGAACCACACTTTTTCTCTCATCCGTGCCTTCATTTTTGTCATTCCTTGATGCCCTCAAGGGCTACCAGGGTCACACGATCTTGTAGTTGGCGTGGTATTACTAGCCGGTGCCCCCGAGGAAGGAGCCCATCTGCTGTCAAGCTTAGTTCATTCCTGACTCTCCATAATTGCATTAAACGCTCCCGATCAGCTGTGGTCCAATTGTCCGTACTCCGGAGGAAGTGGTGCTATGACCCGCCTTCCAGTGCCTGCTTCACTCGCAGCAGCACTGCATCTTTAAGGATCGCTTTTGAGATCTCCTTCGTGTTCATAGTTTTGGGACACCTCTTCTGGGCGAGTGCATGCACATGCACCTCTGTTTCTTTCTCGTCTTGATTGGGGACCTGAGCCTGGCCTTGGGGGTGTTGAGACAGGAATTCCCCAGGGTTCTTGGCTCCTGGCCAGTACACCACCTCCATGCCATAATGTTGCAGCTGGATGGCCCATCTTTCGATCCGCGGAGGTGGATGTGGGGCACTCCCCTTGAACAGGGAGACAAGCGGTTGATGGTCTGTGATCACCCGGAAGGGTCTCCCTTGAAGGTATAGGTGGAAATGCCCGCACGCCCACTTGATTGCCAGGGCCTCCCTCTCAGTTTGGGAGCACCGTTGCTCTGTTGGTGTCAAGACTTTGCTGGCATATGCTAATGGGGCTCACCGGCCAGGTTCGCTTTCTTGGGCCAGCACTGCCCGAGGCCTACTGGACTCGCATCAACAGTTAGTTTGGTCTTTCTTTCCGGGTTGAATTATGCCATTGTGGTGTCACACAGGAGAGCCTTGTTGAGTTCTTGGAACGATTCCTCTTCTCAGTTCCCCCAGGCCCACGCCGCGTCCGCTTTCGTGAGGGCTCATAGTGGCTCTGACAGCGTGGCCAGTCCGGGGATGAACCTTCCACAATATGTTATCATTCCCAGGAAACTCCTCACTTCAGTCACAGTCTTCGGGCGGGGGCTTTTCTGATGGTGCTGGATTTTCGGGGATCTACTTGGATGCCTTCCTGGTTGAAGACATATCCGAAGAACTCGATTTCTGTTTGAAAAAAAACGCACGTGTCCCAGTGGAGAGTCAGACCATGCTCCAACAATCTTTTGAGGGTGTCTCTCACTTGCCGATGGTGATCTTCGGCCATTGCGGAGTATATCAGTATATCGCCACTTACGTTCATCACGCCTTGTAACCCTGACAGGGTTTGTCGAATGGCGTCTTGGAATACTTCCGCCGACGACGATACGCCGAAACTCAGGCGCTTGTACCTTCGCAATCCTAGGTGTGTCGAAAACGTGGTGATGTATCTGCTTTCTTCTGCCAGCCTGAGTTGGTGGTACCCGGCGTTTAGGTCTAACTTGGAAAACCACTTGGATCCGTTTAAATCTGCTATGATGTCGTCTATAGTTGGTGTAATGTGCCTTTCTCGTTTAATGGCCTGGTTGGGCAACCTCATGTCGATGCAGAGGCAAATTTTCTCTGGTTGCTTCGGCTTCTCCGCGATCGCCATGGGTGACACCCAGGGAGTGGGGCCGGATACTTTTTCGATGACTCCCCGCTTTTCAAGGTTGGCCAGCTCTTGTTCCACTAGCGGTCTTAAATGAAACGGTATTCGCTGGTGTCGTAATGCGACCGGCTTCACAGCCTTGTCGATGTGTAGCTTGATTGGGGCAGTTTTGAAGCAGCTAAGACCTGTGAACAGTTCTGGGAATTATTTTAGCAGGTCATCAATTTGGCATGACCGTATACTTCTTGCGAATGTCACCAGACCCTGCTCCTCTGCCGCTTGGCTCCCAAGCAGTGTCCGCCTCTCTGTCGACCACATGGAACGTGGTGTCTATCGTCCTTCCTTCCGCCTGCAATGTCACCGCCATGTGTCCCTTTAGCGGTCAAGGCGTGCGACTCCCGTAGGTGAATATCTTGGTGCTTGAAGGGGTCAGTGGTGGACAGGGCTGGAGTTGGCGATATTGTTGCACTCCCATTACATTGACTGAGGCTCCTGTGTCTATGAGGGCTTTGATAGGGGATCCTGCCACTTCAATCATACACGTGGGCTTCGGTCGTCGGTGCCTCTTTAACTCATTGGTAAACAATATTAGAAACATTTCTTCCTCTTCCTCTTCTCCTGGGGATGAGTCCTCTAATGTATGACTCGACAATAGGTAGTTTGCCCCTCGCGTCATCTGGTAATCTAGTGATAGTTGTTTGACCGCTCTGATAGGAGTGCGCCTCCCTCTTGATCCTCTTCCTCTGATTCCTCCTTTGCAGACAGCTGTGAAGTGATTCAGTTTTCTGTAGTTGGAACATGTCCTCCCTTGCGCCGGACAGTCTCTTGGGCTGTGTTCATCTCTCCCACAGTATTCACATCGTCCTCCTAACTTGGCGGGGGTGTATGGCCTAGGTTTTCTCCTCATCTGCGACAACTGGACCGCGTCGGCACATTCTGTTTTGACCACCGGGGTCCTCTCTGGTGTATGTGATATTGCCATGTCCACCTCAGCCGCTCTTGCTGCTGATAGGTCGTGGGACCATGCCAAAGGCATGGTAAAAAGAGAATTTTTTTTATCCTGTAACAGTTTTGTTGGTCATGCACATGTGTGTATCAAGTAACACCTTAAATGAAAAATAAATGCAAGTTAAACGAATTGCACAGTTTTATGCTATGAAACCTCTATTGGTTAATGTGAGCAATGCAGATCTCTGTGTAACCAAGGGGCCACAGAATTGCATCTTGTTTAGTGTTGTGGGGGATAGTGATTTATGTATTTTTAGTGCCATTAGTTCCCAGCCTGAGAAAAAACACAGTGAATATGTAAGTCATTTTTTCAGACTTTCATTACACACAGAGTAAGATGGGCTGCCACAAAATGCACAGAAAAATGTAGGTTTAAGAATAAAAAAGCGTGTTAAAAATAAAGATTTTTGGTAATATGCAGACTGTTCTTAATACAAACATTTTGAATAACTCATTAAAAGCACAACTCCACAGCTTACCTGTTAACCCCTTTACAAAAACTCTGTAAAAGAATGAATATTTGTTATACAATTCCATCAATTAAAGATGACACTGGCTTCTAGGCAGCCTTTGCATTTGCATATCAACTAATTGCAGTTGCACACATTTACACTTCAGGCATCAGGCGACCTGGAAGAAAGGCTTGTTTAGCTCTCTGTCCCTCCTTCAGCTTCTCAGCATATGAGGCTCCCTCCCTTCTACTTTAGCTGAGGCCTCTCAACTGTCATAATTACGTGGCTGCGAAATTTTAGTTTGTGTGACATTTCCGTGATAAGTGTCTCCATCTGTGACATTTCATTACCTTATGTGTCACATTCTAAAATGAGCGAAACAAGGCAATCATGCACATAGACAGACTAATTAAATAAATTACTCCTTTTCTGTAAGGAATAAACTTGACCTTGCTTATATGGCGCACACGTCCCTTTACTGCAGAAAAGTCTCTATTACCATACTATCCCTGTTGTGAACCAGAGTACACTAGTAGATTCTCTTGCAGACTTGGCCTTTCCTCTAAGAGTTAGAGGATTGTCTGTTTCTACTGTAGGAGGCTGGGCTGGTTTGTAGTGGGTACCAAAAGTACTTACACCTTATACCAGGTACAGTTATCCCTTATTAGTGAAATGTAGTCAGTTTCTAGAAGCCAGGCTGTCTAGGGGTAGCTGTAGCTGAGCAGCCAAGGCTTATCTAGGAGACATGCAAAGCCCTTGCAACGCCACTGTAGTCACACAGTACTCACAGACATGAAAAAAAATACTCAGTGTTACAAGAATAAAGGTACTTTATTTTTAGAGACACAATGCCAAAAATACCTTAGAGACTATACTCCCATAGGAGGTAAATAATATACACAGTATATACACTAGAATGCAGAAATAGCTATAAAAACAGTTAGAAAACAGTGCAAATAGTGACAGTCACAATAGGTTGCAAGGGACCTGGGGGGAACACAAACCATATACTAAAATAGTGGAATGCGAAAGTCGGTCTCCCACCTAGGCAAGTGTAGTGCGTAGAGGGGTGCTGGGAGTGTAAGAAAACACCAAAGGTAAGTAATCGAACCCACCCCAGAGCCCAGGAAAACAGGAGTAAATTACAGTAAGTTTCCTAGAACACACAAGAAGTCGTGATAGAAGATTATGCAAGAACCAGAAGAGACTGCAAGACATCAACGATGGACACCTGGACCTGAAGACCTGTGGAAGAAAGGGACCAAGTCCAAGAAGCACTGAAGAGTCCAGGGAGAACAGGAGTCCCTGCTAACCTGGATGAGGGTGCAAAAGAAGAACCAGCCATGAGAAGACAAAGTCAGTTATGCACCTAAGAAGACAGATGCGGGTTCCTGGTTGGTGCAGAAGATGTCCCATGCCGAATGGATGATTTCAGTCTGGTTTGTGTCGCTGGATCATGCCAACAAGCCCTGGCACATGCAAAACTTGCGGTTAGCGGAAAAAGGTGCTGCCCGGGACCAGGAGTGACCTGGTGGCCTCTGCCCAGGAGGGGGAGGCAGAGGGGGCTCTCAGCAACTCAGAGTGCCCTTAGAAGACCAGGCAGCATGCACAGGAGTCCCACAGCACGGGGACAAATGGAGGCCCACGCAGCACGACACAAAGGGATCCCACGACGCCTGGAATCACTCAGGAGCTGTGCGTCGCACGATGGAGTGGTGGGGACCTAAGCTGTGCTGTCCACGAAGAACTTCTTGGAGGGTCGCACACAAGCCTTGGCAACTGCAAGTCACAGGGTGTATGGGGGTACTGTCTTGCGTGGGGAGGCAAGCTCTTACCTCCACCGAAGTTGGACAGCTGGACCTTGGAATTGTTGGGGTCATTTTAGTCCACCACCTTTGTTGCTGGATCCACACTCGTCGTCAGGAGAGGGGACCCACGCCACCGGTCATCGCTGCAGAGGGGTGCCTGCTGAAGCAGGGAAGTGACTACGTCACTCCACAGGGAATTCCTTTGGTTCTTCTGGTGCAGGCTGAAGACAGGCAGTCCTCGGAGGATGCACGACCTGGAAACAGTTGCAGTTGCTGGCAGGAGCTGAAGATACAGTGTTGCAGAAGTCGTCTTTGCTTCTTTGTTGCACTTTGTAGAGTTCCAGGAGGGCTCAGCTGTGGTTCAGTTGGTAGAAGGTGAAGTAAAGGTTGCAGAGGATTCCTGTTGGAGTCTTGCAATCCGAATCTGAGGAAGCACCCAGGAGAGAGACCCTAAATAGCCCTGAAAGGGGGATTGGTCAGCAACACAGGTAAGCACCTATCAGGGGAGGGCTCTAATGTCACCTGCTGGCACTGGCCACTCAGATGCTCCCAGAGTGCCCCACCACCTTGGAATCCAAGATGGCAAATCTCAGGGACACTCCGGAGGAGCTCTGGGCACCACCCCTGGGCTGAGGATATACATGGGAGTGGTCACTCCCCTTTCCTTTGTCCAGTTTCACGCCAGAGCATGGATTGGGGGTCCCTGAACCGGTGTACACTGGATTATGCAAGGAGGTCACCATCTGTGCCCTTCAAAGCATTTCCAGAGGCTCCGAGAGGCTATCTCTCCCATGCCTGTAACACATATTTCCAAAGGTAGAGGGTGTAACACCCCTCTCCCAAAGGAAATGCTTTGTTCTGCATTCCTGGGCTTGGGCTGCTCAAGCAACAGGAGTGCAGGAACCTGTCTGTGAGGTGGAAGCAGCTGCGGCTGCCTGGAAAACCTCAGAAGGTTGGTATGGCAGTACTGGGGGTCCACTGTGGAACCCCCAGAGTGCATGGGATTGTACAACTAATACTAGACTCCGTATTGGGGTACGATTCCCAGTTGTTAGACACCATACATGGCCATATTCGGAGTTACTATTGTGAAGCTGGACACAGGTACTGACCTATATCCAGTGCACATGTAAAAAGGCGTCCCAGCACTCACGAAGTCCGGGAAAATAGTCCTAGAGGACGAGGGGGCACCTCTGCTAATGCAGGGTTGCCCTCACACACATGTACTTTGCACCAATCCTTCAGGGTTGGAAGGCCTGATATATAGGTTACTTATAAGTGACCGGGTGCAGTGTAAATGGCTGTGAAATGGTGCATGCACCATTTCAAACAGGCTGCAATGGCAGTCCTGTAGAATCCTTTGCATGGGCTCCCTATGGGTGGCAAAAGTAATGCTACAGCCCATAGGGATCCCCTGGAACCGCAATGCCCTAGGTACCATATTCTAGGGACTTATAAGGGGGCACCAGTATGCCAATTTGGGATGAAATCCTGGGTTACCAGTATGTAGTGACAAATTTGAGAGGAGAGAGAGCATAAGCACTGGGGTCCTGGTTAGCAGGACTCCAGTGACACATTCAAACACACTGACATCAGGCAGAAATTGGGGGAACATGCCAAAAAGAGGGTACTTTCCTACACCTACCTACTCCTGAATCGGACCACAAGACTGCTGGACCACAGGGAAACTAAGCGCACAAGTTACTATGCATCCTTTGCTTGTTTCTTACCAGAAAAGTTTAGATGTGCACCCTCCTCCCTACCCTTCCTCTTCTTCGCTTAGCCATTCAAGGCTAGCACCAACAAGCATTTACTATAGACACAGCTACAAGCAGCTCATTCGCTACCCCCCTGTTTGTCATACTCCTTTAAACCTTTGCTTATCACTATACACTCCTTGCCCTCCACTACACCTAAACCTTTTCACCCCCTCCTCTCCACTTGCCCTCTCTATCAACCATCTTCGTATCTCCTTCCCCTGCTCCTTCCTTTTTCCCACCTTTATCTCTTTGCCTCTTTAGCTCCCTCGTTTCTTTATCTTTCTGAGCTTTGGTAAGTTACTCTTACAGTCTTCGTTGTGAGTTCTGCGACCCAACATAAGCTGGCTGTTTTTCTCAGATTTACGGCGGATATGGAGAGGGAAAGTTACAGTTGCTGTCTTGTCAGATATCTATTTAAGTAAGGTCAACACATACCTTTGAAGTGACTTCCATCAGTGAAAGGAGGAGCAAAACAGGTATGTTTAGTAAAAAATAAAAATAAAAAAAAATAAAAAATTCACTGTGGTGACACAGTTCAATAAAGTCAAGGTGAACCAGTCCAGTCGGAACACTCCTCCCTAGCGCTATGTTAATAGGTTTTCTGTTTTGAACATATTTTATTGCATTTTCTTAAACACGGAAACCACATACATTTCAGATATGACCACACAGTGCTTGTCGAATATACAAAATCGGAAGTAGTGAGCATTGTCTAAAACGGTCGTGTAGAATCCACAACGTAATGGACATACTCCACAACATTTTGGGGCTTCACGTAGGCAAGCAGAGAAATTAGACAGTGAGGGAAAAACAAGGCATAAAACATTAATTGAAAACCCTAACCCCAACCGGTCATCAGCCATCCACATCTTAAGCCTATATGGTTATGAGTGAGACACTTTCCTACTTCCAGAGATCTAAGAAAAGGTCTAGTATTGTGTGTGGTAATGTCCTTAGTAAACGTCAGGTGTCATAGGCATGCTGGCCCAAATGTTGGGGTATAGCTGCTATTTATAGTTCATCGTTCTCTTGGGATCTAAATGTCTCTAGCAGATCATCCCAAACTAGTGCATTAGTCTGTTTATGTAAGCTTCAATATTCCTCTATATTTAATGCATTAACTTTCAACAGTACCCCGACGCATAACTGCATCTCATCAACTTGATGTGAAGGGTGCACAAGGGGATCTGTCACCTGGTTAAAAGAATCACCAAGTCCACAAATCGCTCCATGGTTTTAAAATTCTTGGGTCGTGGATACAAGCTCAATACACAGTGCTCAACATTATCCCAATGGTTGTCTCTTGTAAGGACAGAAAGCACACAGTTTACATCTGCCCAATAGGATGTTAGTGAGGGGTATGCCCACAACATATGTAGTAAATCCGCAGAGTCAGCCTCACATCTAAAGCAATTAGGAGGGGCTGTGGGAAAAGGTTTATGAAGTTTCAGTGGTGTTTGATATGCTTTATGTAACAGTGAAAATTGAATGAGCTTAAAACGCAAATTGCAGGAGACCCTGCCTGGATATTCATGGAGAAAGTGCCATTCCTTGTCAAGCACAGCACACACACCCCAGATCGTCCTCCCATTTGACTAGTAAAGCTGCTAAAGTTGTATGTAACTGGGCACACAATCCCCTATACAACCACTGGACCAGGTATCTACCAGTACCCATCTCATATACTGCTTGAATCAGTGTGTGTGTCTGGTTCTGTCCCCGCCTGTGTCCAGTGTGTGCGCACTTGTAGAAGATTGGCGTGTGTAAATAAAAGGGAGTTAGGAAAACCATAAAGTTGCATAAGGTCTTGATGAATCATCAGTGAAACCTCCGTAAATAGGCTCCATTCTGTGCAAATCCTCTCGTTTACCCAGGATTCCAGCCTGACCGACGTGAGCTCACACACTGGTGTGGGCAGACCCCTCAGTGATATAATAGGGGCATAATTGGGGGGTGAACCTGTATATTGGAGAGCACATCTCCAGTATGTTCACACATTGCTAAGCAGCCACAGTAGGTGAGGAGAGCGCACAGCTCCTGGTAATAGCAATCTATGTAGTGTGCAAAGTTTTAACATATATGATGTATAGGCGATTTCGTTTATATGGAAACCTGCTAGCCAGTAAGAGAGCCGTTGTAATTGTCCCGGGAAGCAATATGCTTTGAAGTCCTGGGCGCCTTTTCCTCCTTTCCTGAATGGCAACTGCATTTTAGAGAGGCCAACCCTACGTCGTCCTGCACCCCACATCAACTCAATCAATAACAAATTAAGCGTTTTGAAGATCGTTGTAGGTGCAACAACGGGTACATTATCAAAACTGTACAACAGAAGGGGTAACAGTACCATTTTAGTCAGTGCTAACTGGCCTGCTACTGACGCTGACGGAAGCATTGCCACCCAAAAACGGTTGTTATGTTCCCGTATATCAAATCTGCGGTGGTTCTGTAGATCCGAACACCCAAATATCAAAACGTATGCGGTACAACTTGTATATAATGTGTGCCCAAAAGTAGTATAGTCCTGAAATATAAAAATGCTTGGGATCTAGCGTGATTGATTCGGAGACCAGACAAGTCTCCAAACGAGTGGAGTAAATAATATAGGGGTGTTTAATCCATATTAAGAGTTACGAACATACTCCATCATATTTGCATACATGGAGACGGTGTGAAGCTGAGGACCCTGTGGTATGTCCCCTTCACCAGACGTTTGCCTGAGGTTCTGTGCCCGACGTTCTGTTGGTAAAATAATTGAGAGGTGATAGTGTGCATCCTTGTCTGGTCCCACGAAATATCGGGTATTGGGACGATATATGTGCTCCCAGTGCTTAATTTGTGCTTGTTTCCGGTGCGGAGCACATGCACTTATTTTTGAGGGCCGGCACTTATTTTTCTGCCTCAAGCATTCACCACTAGCAAAAGACGCGTGTGGGGAAGAGGGGGGGGAGAGAAAATCGAAAAAGCCTCACAGTGGGAGAAAGCAGAAAGCTGCAAGAGTGAGCTGAAGGGGCAGGGAGTGGCTTTAAGTAGATTGAAGATGCCCGAGATGGCTTCATGATTACGCCGCCTCAATATTCCATGTTCACACATTTAATTGCAGCAGCCGCTTGTTTAAGTGGAGGGCTTTGGGCACCGGCACGTTTTTATTTAAAAATTAAGCATTGTGTGCTCCTGTCAGAGCTCTTGCTGTGGGATCATAAGAGTCTGACCCATCCGATAAAGCTGGGAGGAATACTGAATTTAGTCAAAGTTGCGAACATGTATTCCCACTCAAGAGTGTTGAATGCTTGATGTAGATCGAGGGAAAGGCAGCCTGTTGCGGGATAGTGCTCCCTCGCCACCTCCATGAGCTGGTACAGGCATCAAATATTCAACAAGGTGCTGCACCGTGGAACAGATCAGCCCTGATCTGCATGTATTAACTCTGGGAGCAAGGGAGGTAACTTTCTCACCAGCATTTTACTTAATAATTTGTGTTCAGGAGGAATAGAAATCTTTAGAAAGAGAGGTCTTACAGGTTACGGCCAGGTTTAAGTGAGGATGTGACTAGTGCTTGCCGTATAGTAGGCGGCAGGGAATCTGCTTCTAATGAGGCACTGAAAAGCTTCTCCAATTGTGGGATTAGTCAGAAGGCAAATTTGACATAAAATTTGATGGGTAGGCCATCCATCCCGGGCGTCTTATTTTGTGCAAACTCACCAATAGCGTGGCAGAGTTCGCCTAGGTTCAAAAGGGCTCCTAACTCTAAGGTGAGCCGAGACTTGGGGTAAATGTAAATTATCAAGGAATGTGTCAATGTCGTTAGAGGATTGGGAAAAACAAGTCCCATAGAGCCCGGCGTGATATTATTGAAAGGCCGAATTAATAGTTGGGTTGTGCAGTGAATGTTGGCAGATATAAGCACCAAGAGGACAGATGTAGATGGTGGCGCTGGCCGAATCAAACAGGGCAGATGCGTACCCACCTTATTACCCCCTGTGACATTTGTGTGTGTAGGTATTACAGTCTAGAACACGCAGGTGCTCTGCATTTTTAATTCTAGTGTCTAGTAGTCTGTCTGCGTTGGTGCCATCGCCCACCGCACAAATTCCAGCAAACCCAGTTGTGTTTCCACGTCCTTAAGGTCATGTAGAACCGTCTGCCATGCCCCTGTGACTGTGGGGATAGTGTCCCAATGTGACAGCGAACGTTTCACTAAAAGAACAATCTATGGAAGTACATTTTCAATTGAAAAGAGTGACAGACAGGTGAGACAGATGTTGAAAGCTGAGCAACTTATGTTAGTAACCAGAGAGGCAGAGTCCGAGTACGGCGATAGTCCCTGGTGGAGGATACAACTGTACCTTCTCAGACAAGCACATCAAATAAACTCGCTTTTTTGCACTCGTCTATTTTTTTCATTTTTTTCAGTACTTCTAAAGTCTAATTTCAAATGAAATGTTTTTCTTGCCTGCCTCGAGCTGCCACATAAATCATTGTGATGGGTTATCGCCAAAAAGGAATGAATGTGTTGCAGAGCAGACTCCCTGAGGAAAATAAACTGCTCCCGTTTGCTAACCTGAACTAGGGGGGCAGCATCAGGAGCCAGGGCACCACACATAAGGCATGCATGCCCACAGTGCATATTGCACATTTCTTTTATTCATGTTTTGAACAGTTTTGATAATGCATGGGCTTTGATCGTGGAATTTCCAAAGCAGTAGACTAAAATAAGAGAACACACACACAACTTCATGACCAAGGACACATACAGATGTACACCGCGAGGCACAGAGACACAAAACACGCGCAGTAGCATGCAGTGAACCCTAAAAGTCTTGTGATGTGATACTATACGACTCTTGTGGCATGTTGCTCTAAAGTGATCTATTGCTTCTGCCAGAGTATTTTATTTGAATGCACCAAGGCCACTAATCACAAGCAAGTTAAAACCTGAAACTTCCACTGACAGCTCCTTCACGGTATTCACGGCAACAAAGTTGTTAAATAGTTAGTACAGCCAGTATGTACATAAGTGTAGGTGCCCGCCAGAAACGTCCAGATAGGTATATTACACGCCAAGCTGTGACCCGCACTACATAATTGTGTGCATTTACAATACAGCAAGTTAAAACCTGCTTCATACCTTTCAACTAAGACCACGAGACACGGAGGGGGAGGTGCGGGAAGGATCGCAGCAACAAGGGAAGGAGTGGGCAGGAGTGAAGATGCAATAAAATTCAAGTGGACGCCAATGACCGTAAGAAACCCAGTCGTGAGCCTGCAGCTCCATAATACCCAGCGCTTGTATGCCATTATCTTCACGGTTGACGGACAAAGCATAAACAGGTGTATCACTGTAGGAGGCTGGCCTGGCTTGTAGTGGGTACCAATGGCACTTACACCTTATGCCAGGTCCAGTTATCCCTTATTAGCAGAGTGTAGTAGTGTTCTAGCAGGTTAGGCTGATAAAGGTAGCTATAGCAGAGCAGCCAAGGCTGAACTAGGAGACATCCAAAGCTCATGCAATACCACTTATATCATATAGGTACTATATCATAAGAAACACAATACTCATAGTTACTAAAAAATAAAGGTCCTTTATTTTAGTGACAATGTGCCAACAATATCTCAGAGGATATACTTCCTTAGGAGGTAAGTAACATACACAAAATATACACAACTAACCAAATCAGGTAAGTAAAACAGTTAGAAAGTAGTGCAAATACTGTAGAACACAATAGGATGGAATAGGCCTTGGGGCAACACAAACCATATACTAAGAAAGCGGAATGCGAACCACAAATGGACCCCTAGGCTAGTGTAGTGTGTAGAGGGTCGCTGGGAGTGTAAGAAAACACTAGGGGTGCAAAGGAGACCCCACCCCAAGATGCTGGAAAGTAGGAGTAAAGTACTACTATTTCCCCAGAAACACACTAAAGTAATGATAAAGGATTTTGCAAGGACCACAACAGACTGCAGAGCACTGAAGAAGGATTCCTGAGTCGCTAAAGTGTCCAGGTGGGGCAGGAGCCCACTAAACCCCGGATGAAGGTGCAAAATGGCTACCTCTGGTTGGAAGAAGCTGCAGGTTTTGCAACAACGAAAGGAGGTAGGAAGTTCTTCTTCATGCAGAAGATGTCCCACGGCGTGCTGGAGGATGCAGAGTTGTTTCCTTGGCAAAATACCACAAATAAGCCTTGCTAGCTGCAAGAGTCGCAGTTGGTGAAAAAGGGTGCTGCCCGGGCCCAGGAAGGACCAGGATGTCGCCACTTGGGAGAGGAGACAGAGGGGGCCCTCAGCAACGTAGAGAGCCCTCGGACAGGAAGGAGGCACCCACAAAAGTCCTTGAGCACGGGTTCAAGATGCCTGAACATGGCGGTCGTCTCAACACTGCAAAAAGAGGTCCTACGACAGCAGAGATCAGCTTAGGGAGCTGAGCATCGCAGGACGGGGTGCTGGGGACCTAGGCTCGGCTGTGCATGCAGGATGTCTTGGAAATGTGCACAGAAGCCCTTGTAGCTGCAGATCACATGGTGCACAGGATTACTCTCTGGGGAGGGAAGGCAAGGACTTACCTCCTCCAAATTTGGGCAGTTGGACCACTGGACAGTCTGGGTCACTTGGGTCCACCACCTGTGTTCCAGGGGCCATGCTCGTCAGGATGGGAGGGGACCCAGAGTACCGGTGAAGCTGAAGTTAGGTGCCTGCTGGAGCAGGTGGAAGATTCCGTCGACCCACAGGAGATTTCTTAGTGGCTTCCAGTGCAGGGTGAAGGCAGGCAGCCCGAGGAGCATGCACCCCCAGGAAACAGTCTAGAAAGCCGGCAGGATTAGTTGCTACAATGTTACTGGTAGTCTTCTGGCTACTTTGTGGGAGTTTTGCAGGCGTTCAGGAGCAGTCAGCAGTCGATTCTTAACAGAAGTCGAAGAGAGAAGTGCAGAGGAACCCTGATGAATTCTTGTAAGTTGTAATCTGAGGAAAATCCCACTGGAGAGACCCTAATAGCCATCAGAGGAGGATTGGCCACCTAGCCAGGTATGCACCTATCAGGAGGGGTCTCTGACGTCACCTGCTGACACTGTTACACTCAGAGGCCTCCAGAGTGCCCCCACATCTCTGGAAGCAAGATGGCAGAGGTCTGAGACATACTGGAGGAGCTCTGGGCACCACCCCTGGGGTGGTGATGGACAGGGAAGTGGTCACTCCCCTTTCCTATGTCCAGTTTCGCGCCAGAGCAGGGACTGGGGGTTCCCTAAACCGGTGTACACTGGCTTATGCAAGGAGGGCACCATCTGTGCCCTTCAACGCATTTCCAGAGGCTGGGAGAGGCTACGCCTTCCCAGCCTTTAACACCTATTTCCAAAGAGAGAGGGTGTAACACCCTGTTCTCAAAGGAAATGCTTTGTTCTACCTTCCTGGGACTGGGCTGCCCAGACCCCAGGAGGGCAGAACCCTGTCTGTGGGGTGGCGGCAGCTGTAGCTGCAGCGAAAACCCCCGAGAGCTGGGGGTCCATAGTGGAGCCCCCAGGATGCATGAAATTGGCTCCCCAATACCAGATTTGGAATGGGGGGACAATTCAATGATCTTAGACATGTTACATGGCCATATTCGAAGTTACCATTGTGAAGCTACATATAGGTATTGACCTATATGTAGTGCACGCGTGTAATGAGGTCCCCGCACTCACAAAGTCTGGGGAAATGGCCCTGAAGTATGTGGGGGCACCTTTGCTAGTGCAAGGGTGCCCTCACACTTAGTAACTTTGCACCTAACCTTCAGCAAGAGAAGGTTAGACATATGGGTGACTTATAAGTTACTTAAGTGCAGTGAAAATGGATGTGAAATATTTCTCTCAGGCTGCAATGGCAGTCCTGTGTAAAGGTTTGTCTGAGCTCCCTAGGGGTGGCAAAATAAATGCTGCATCCCATATGGATCTCCTGGAACCCCAATACCCTGGGTACCTAGGTACCATAAACTAGGGAATCCTAAGGATGTTCCAGTATGCCAATTGAAATTGGTAAAAGTAGTCACTAGCCTATAGTGACAGATTTAAAGGCAGAGAGAGCATGAGCACCGAGGTTCTGATTAGCAGAGCCTCAGTGACACAGTTAGGCACTACACAGGTATAAACATTCAGGCCACAAACTATGAGCACTGGGGTCCTGGCTAGCATGATCCCAGTGAGACAGGCAACACATACTGACATACATGTAAAAAATGGGGGTAACATGCCAAGAAAGATGGGACTTTCCTACACAACCCCCCCCCCCAAACGAGGGACAATAAGGCTAACCTTGCCCAGATGAGTCTTCATTGTCTAAGTGGAAATATCTGGAGAGTCCA
Organism: Pleurodeles waltl; assembly: GCF_031143425.1. Lineage (NCBI taxonomy): Eukaryota > Metazoa > Chordata > Amphibia > Caudata > Salamandridae > Pleurodeles > Pleurodeles waltl. The sequence goes on along the minus strand of NC_090438.1, from coordinate 507,205,389 downwards.
TCTGCATTGGAGTGGGTACTCCCAGGTCTATGTTCCACTGTATAGTCCACTTCCTGTAGGGAGATGGACCACCCCAACAATTTAGGGTTTTCACCTTTCATTTGTTTAAGCCATAATAGAGGTTTGAGGTCTGTTTGAACAATAAAGTGAGTACCAAAGAGGTATGGTCTCAACTTTATTGAGGCCCAGACCACAGCAAAGGCCTCCCTCTCTATGGCAGACCAACGCTTTTCTCTAGGGGTCACACTCCTGCTGATGAAAGCAACAGGTTGATCCTGGCCCTCTGTGATTAGCTGTGATTGAACTGCCCCTACCCCTAATTCAGAAGCATCAGTTTGAACTATGAATGTTTTAGAGTAACAAGGGCTTTTGAGGACAGGTGCAGAACACATGGCCTGTTTGAGCTCATCAAAAGCCTTTTGACAGCTAGCTGTCCATAATACCTTTTTAGGCATCTTCTTTGATGTAAGGTCATGAAGAGGGGCAGCTATAGTGCCATAATTCTTGATGAACCTCCTGTAGTACCCAGTGAGGCATAGGAAGGCTCTCACTTGGGTTTGAGTTGTAAGGGGAATCCATTCCATAATGGTTTGGATCTTCCCCTGCAGTGGTGCAATCTGTTCCCCACCTACTAGGTGGCCCAGATAAACCACTTTCACTGCCCTATCTGGCACTTTGAGGCCTTGATAGTGAGGCCTGCCTTTTGCAGGGCCTCCAAAACCTTCCACAGGTGGACCAGGTGATCATCCCAGGTGGGGCTAAAGACAGCAATATTGTCTAGATATGCTGCACTAAAGGCTTCCAATTCTTGGAGTACTGTATTCACCAACCTCTGAAAAGTGGCAGGTGCATTTTTCAATCCAAAGGGCACAACTGTGAACTGATAATGCCCTCTAATGGTTGTTTTTGGTTTAGCATCTTCTGATAACTTAATCTGCCAATACCCTGCAGTTAAATCAAAAGTGCTTAGATACTTGGCAGAAGCCAGTGTATCTATTAACTCATCTACCCTGGGTATAGGGTAAGCATCAGTTTTTGTTACTTGATTGAGACCCATACAGTCCACACAAAACCGTATTTCCTTTTTTCCATCTTTACTATGAGGTTTGGGGATAAGCACCACTGGGCTGGCCCAGGGGCTTTCAGAGGGTTCAATCACTCCAAGGTCCAACATTTTCTGTACCTCTTGTTTAATATAGTCTCTGACATGGTCAGGCTGTCTATACATTTTACTTTTGACAGGTAAACTGTCTCCAGTGTCAATTGTGTGCTCACACCAGGTAGTTGTACCTGGAATTAGTGAGAAGATGTCAGAGAACTGATCAAGGAGATTAATGCAGTTGTCCTTCTGCTCAGCAGTATGGTAATCTGCCAGTACAACACCCTCCACTAAGCCATTAGCTTCAGTGGTGGAGAATAGACGAGGGAGAGGGTCACTCTCTTCTTCCATGCCCTTCATCTGTGGCCATGAGCAGGGTTAAGTCAGCCCTGTCATAGTAAGGTTTAAGGCGATTGACATGAAGCGCCCTAAGGGGGCTTCTGGCAGTGCCCAGGTCCACCAAATAGGTGACCTCACCTTTCTTCTCTAGAATGAGATGGGGTCCAATCCATTTGTCCTGGAGTGCTCTTGGTGCCGCAGGCTCCAATACCCACACCTTCTGTCCTGGTTGGTACTGTGTCAGGACAGCCATCTGGTCATGCCATTGCTTTTGGAGCTCTTGGCTGGCCTGAAGGTTTTTAGTGGCCTTTTTCATGTACTCAGCCATCCTTGATCTGAGGCCAAGCACATAGTCCACAATATCTTGTTTGGGAGGTTTTAAAGGTTGTTCCCAACCCTCCTTCAGAAGAGCAAGGGGACCTCTTACAGGGTGTCCAAAGAGGAGTTCAAAGGGGCTGTAGCCCACTCCTTTCTGGGGTACCTCCCTATAAGCAAAAAGGAGGCATGGCAACAGGACATCCCATCTCCTACTGAGTTTTTCAGGGAGTCCCATGATCATACCTTTGAGAGTTTTGTTAAATCTCTCAACCAATCCATTTGTCTGTGGATGATAAGGAGTGGTGAACTTGAAGGTAACCCCACACTCCTTCCACATTGCCTTGAGACATGCAGACATGACGTTACTACCTCTGTCTGATACAATTTCCTTAGGGAAACCCACTCTGGAAAAGATTCACAGGAGGGCTTTTGCCACTGCAGGAGCTGTAGTGGTCCTTAAGGGTATAGCTTCAGGGTACATAGTGGCATGGTCCACTACTACTAGGATGAATATGTTTCCTGAAGCTGTTGGAGGGCCAACGGGGCCAACAATGTCAACCCCTACCCTCTCAAAGGGCACCCCAACCACTGGAAGTGGAATTAAGTGGGCCTTAGGTGTGCCACCAGTCTTGCCACTGGCTTGGCAGGTCACGCAGGAGCGACAGAACTCCTTGGTGTTCTCTGACATATGAGGCCAGTGAAACAATGGAACTAGTCTGTCCCATGTTTTACCTTGGCCCAAATGCCCAGCCAAAGGAATGTCATGAGCCAAAGTCAGTAGAAACTCCCTATACTGCAAAGGGATGACCAATCTCCTGGCAGCTCCAGGTTTAGGGCCCCTTGCCTCAGTATAGAGAAGGTTGTCTTCCCAATAAACTTTGTGAGTATCAGTGACATCCCTATTTTGCTGTTTGACAGCTTGCTGTCTTAGATCCTCTAGTGTGGGACAGGTCTGCTGTGCCACACTCAGCTCTTCCCTAGCAGGCCCCCTGCACCCAAAATCCCTGCAGTGTCAGCTGCCAGCTCCTCTGGTGTATATTCTGCACAGGAAGAGGATTCCTCTTCCTCAAAAGGGGAATCTTCTGGAGAGGGAGGGATAGTGGGCAAGGATTTACCTTTTCTACCCCTAGCTTTTGGGAGCACTTGGTCCATTTTTCCAGGATCCAAGTTTCCCTGTCCTCTTTGCTTCTGGGCCTGAGCCCTTGTGAGAGCAAAGATATGCCCTGAAATGCCCAGCATTGCTGCAAGAGCCTCAAACTCCACTTCAGCCCAAGCTGATGTTTCCAAATCATTTCCTAGTAAGCAGTCTACAGGTAAATCAGTGGCTACCACAACTTTCTTTGTGCCAGTAACCCCCCCCCCCCAGTTGAGATTCACAACAGCCATTTGGTGGCTAAGATTGTTATTATGAGCATCAGTCACTTGGTACTGCTGATCAAGTAGGTGTTGTTCAGAAGCAACCAGTTTCTCTATCACCATGGTAACACTGGCTCCTGTGTCCCTGTAGGCCTCAACCTCAACACCATTTATTAGGGGTAGTTGCTTGTACTTACCCATATTAAGGAGACAAGCAACTAAGGTGGCAACATCAATACCACCATCAGAGACTAAAACAGCCTCTGTGGTCTCCCTAACTAGACCAACCCCCACTACTTTACCAATGGTGAACCCAGCTAACCCCTTGTCTGGCTATTTGTAGTGTTCTTCCCACCACCACTGCTATTACTAGGGACACTAGTGGACGCAGTTGGGGTTGTGGTGGTGGAAGCCTTGGTGTTTTTCTTTGGACAAGTGGGATCACTTGCCCAATGTCCTTTACTTTTACATAATTAACACCATGGCTTCTTTTGATTGTGTGAAGAGGATTTGGACCCACCTCCCCCAGAGGATTTTTTTGGGCCTGATGAAGACTCGGAATTCTTTTTGTCTTTGTCCCCACTCTTGTCTTGAGACTTACCATCCTTCTTCTTGCCATCCTTGTCACCTCCTGTATGAGCTTTTCTGCTCACTCTTGTTCTGACCCATTTGTCTGCCTTCTTTCCCAATTCTTGGGGAGAGGTCAGATCTGAGTTTACCAAGTACTGATGCAACAAGTCAGACACAGAACTATTCAAAATATGTTCTCTCGAAAATAGATTATACAGGCTTTCATAGTCAGTCACCTTACTGCCATGTAACCATCCCTCTAGGGCCTTCACTGAACAGTCTACAAAGTCTGTCCAGTTTTGAGAGGACTCTTTTATGGTATCTCTGAACTTAATCCTGTATTGTTCAGTGGTTAAGCCAAATTCATGTAAGAGTGCATCCTTCAAAACTTTGTAATTGCTGGCATCACTCTCCCTGACAGTAAGGAGTCTGTCCCTACCTTTGCCAGTGAAAGATAGCCACAATATAGCAGCCCAATGCCTTTGAGGGACCAACTGCACCATACAGGCCATCTCAAGTGCAGAAAACCACTTGTTTATGTCACCCCCCCTTGTGAGGGGGGACAATCTTATGCAGGTTTCTTGAATCTATTTCTCTAACAGGATGACTATCAAGATTGCTGCTATTGCTGCCACCATGGGACACTAACCACAACTTCTGTCTTTCTCTCCCTACATCTAAGGATTCCCTATCTAAGGCCAACTGCTGCTGTCTTAGCCTCAGTCTGGCCTCTTCCAACCTCAGCTTTCTGAGTTCCCTGTCTAGGGTGTTGTCCTCAGGGTGGGAGGTTTGGGAATTCTCTGATACAGAGGTAATGTGAGAATGTGCAGAAGTGGACCTTTATCTAACTACCTGAACCCTAGTGACCTGGCCTTTTGGAGTGAAAGGTGTCCTACTGTTGTGTGACCCCCTCCCACGACCAGCTTCACTAGGTGGCCTGATAAGTGAAAGGTCTTTGGAAGTACTCTTCCCAGAGTTCTCAGGACCCTCCCCTGAATCTATCTGGGTACCCCCTCCTCTACCTCCTGATCCAGGATTTGACTTAGTAGGGATCTTACCAATCCCCAAACGTCTTTCTATGCAGAGACCCCTCAAACTTTTAAAGTTTAGATTATCATAAGTTGTCTTCACAACTTTGGGAGTGGCTTCTACCACAGACATGGTGAAAATAAAGAGGTTAGGGGTAAGAGAAAAAGTTTTTAAAACCTTTAAAGAAAAGAGAAAAACTTTTTTGAAAGTTTTTAGAGTGAAAGTAAAACTGTTAAGTTTAATTGTGTATATTTCCAAGTATTTAGAATATGGTTTTCTTATGAAAAGGACCAATGACAAAGTGGTAAAGCAGTTACAAGTACTTATCCCATCGCTGCACCACCAATGTAGGAGGCTGGCTTGGCTTGTAGTGGGTACCAATGGTACTTACACCTTATGCCAGGTCCAGTTATCCCTTATTAGTAGAGCGTAGTAGTGTTCTAGCAGCTTAGGCTGATAGAGGTAGCTGTAGCAGAGCAGCCAAGGCTGAACTAGGAGACATGCAAAGCTCATGCAATACCACTTATATCATAAAGGTACTATATCATAAGAAAGACAATACTCATAGTTACTAAAAATAAAGGTACTTTATTTTAGTGACAATGTGCAAAAAATATCTCAGAGGATATACTCCCTTAGGAGGTAAGTAACATACACAAAATATACACAACTAACCAAATTAGGTTAGTAAAACAGTCAGAAAGTAGTGCAAATACTGTAGAACACAATAGGATGCAATAGGCCTAGGGGCAACATAAAACATATACTAAGAAAGTGGAATGCGAACCACGAATGGACCCCTAGGCTAGTGTAGTGTGTAGAGGGTCGCTGGGAGTGTAAGAAAACACTAAGGGTGTAAAGGAGACCCCACCCCAAGACCCTGGAAATTAGGAGTAAATTACTACTATTTCCCCAGAAACACACTAAAGTTGTGATCAAGGATTTTGCAAGGACTACAACAGACTGCAAAACACTGAAGAGGGATTCCTGGAACTGAAGACCTGCAAAGGAAAGGGACCAAGCCCAAGAATCGCTAAAGTGTCCAGGGGGGGCAGGAGCCCACCAAACCTTGGATGAAGGTGCAAAATGGCTGCCTCCGGTTGGAAGAAGCTGCAGGTTTTGCAACAACGAAAGGAGGTAGGAAGTTCTTCTACATGCAGAAGATGTCCCGCGGCGTGCTGGAGGATGCAGAGTTCCTTCCTTGGCAAAATACTGGAAACAAGCCTTGCTAGCAGCAAGAGTCGCTGTTGGTGAAAAAGGGTGTTGCCCGGGCCCAGGAAGGACCAGGATGTCGCCACTTGGGAGAGGAGACTGAGTGGGCCCTCAGCAATGTAGAGAGCCCTCGGACAGGAAGGAAACACCCACAGAAGTCCTTGAACACAGGTTCAAGAAGTCTGAACACGGCCTGCGTCTCAACACTGCAAAAAGAGGTCCCATGACACCGGAGATCAACCCAGGGAGCTGAGCATCGCAGGACAGAGTGCTGGGGACATAGTCTCGGCTGTACATGCAGGATTTCTTGGAAATGTGCACAGGAGCCCTTGTAGCTGCAGACCACGAGGTGCATAGTATTACTGTCTGGGGAGGGGAGGCAAGGCCTTACCGCCTCCAAATTTGGACAGTTGGACCACTGGACAGTCTGGGTCACTTGGGTCCACCACCTGTGTTCCAGGGGCCACGCTCGTCAGGATGAGAGGGGACCCAGAGTACCGGTTAAGCTGAAGTCTTAGGCATCTCTGTACATGGTATAGATACAATAGGTAACCTCCCCAGAGGAGGCAATAAGACCGCATCTCTCAGAGGCCTAGAAAGTAGTTGGACCCTGAAACTTAGGGCCGTGGAAAAGGGCCTTAATACAGACAAGGACCTTCCTGTATTTTTATGAATATAGTGTATGTATGATTATTTATGTCTCATTAGAGATTCTGTTTTTACTATCAAATATGTCAACATGACATATTCTGAGAACATGCATTCTGTATCTATATGCTTTCGCCACATACTACTGAATCCCATTGCATTCCCATTGCACTGGGATTTAAGATACTAGCAATGATGTTTACAAAAATAATTGTACAGTTATTTGTTGGTTTACTATTTTTCTGACCTTGATTCCTAACAAAAATAATTTGTACTCATTGCTCTCTCCTTTTTTCCTTTTTCCTTCTGTTTAATTTTTTTCCTTTGTTTTGGTATATAGCTATCTGTTTGAATTTCTTTTTAGCAACTTGTCTCTGCTTCACATTATATTCTGACAATCTCACTGTTTTCCTTTTCAATATGGCGCTCGCTTACTCAGCCTTATGAAGCTTTCGATTTTTTCCTCTGTCCTTTGTCGATTTCTATCGCATTTCACTTTAAAAGGTGTAGGAAGTTGGCTCTTTATGTACTATTTCAAAGTAAGAAATAGCATGCACAGAGTCCAAGGGTTCCCCTTAGAGGTATGATAGTGGCAAAAAGAGATAATTCTAATGCTCTATTTTGTGGTAGTGTGGTCGAGCAGTAGGCTTATCAGAGGGTAGTGTTAAGCATTTGTTGTACACACACAGGCAATGAACGAGGAACACACACTCAGAGACAATTCCAGGCCAATAGGTTTTTGTATAGAAAAATATATTTTCTTAGTTTATTTTAAGAACCACAGGTTCAAGATTTACAAGTAAAGCTTTAAATGAAAGGTACTTCACTTGGGAACTTTAGGAACTTTGAATTAGCAAAATAGCATATACAGTTTTCACATAAATGACATATAGCTATTTTAAAACTAGACACTGCAATTTTCAACAGTCCCTGGGGGAGGTAAGTGTTTGTTAGTTTTTGCAGGTAAGTAAACCACCTCAGGGGTTCAAGTTTGGGTCCAAGGTAGCCCACCGTTGGGGGTTCAGAGCAACCCCAAAGTTACCACACCAGCAGCTCAGGGCCGGTCAGGTGCAGAGGTCAAAGTGGTGCCCAAAACGCATAGGCTTCAATGGAGAAGGGGGTGCCCTGGTTCCAGTCTGCCAGCAGGTAAGTACCCGCGTCTTTGGAGGGCAGACCAGGGGGGTTTTGTAGGGCACCGGGGGGGACACAAGTCAGCACAGAAAGTACACCCTCAGCGGCACGGGGGCGGCCGGGTGCAGTGTGCAAACAAGCGTCGGGTTCGCAATAGAAATCAATGGGAGACCAAGGGGTCTCTTCAGCGATGCAGGCAGGCAAGGGGGGGCTCCTCGGGGTAGCCACCACCTGGGCAAGGGAGAGGGCCACCTGGGGGTCGCTCCTGCACTGGAGGTCGGATCCTTCAGGTCCTGGGGGCTGCGGATGCAGAGCCTTTACCAGGTGTCGGGTCTTTGAAGCAGGCAGTCGCGGTCAGGGGGAGCCTCGGGATTCCCTCTGCAGGCATCGCTGTGGGGGCCAGGGGGATCAACTCTGGCTACTCACGGTCTCGTAGTCGCCGGGGAGTCCTCCCTGTGGTGTTTGTTCTCCACAAGTCGAGCCGGGGGCGTCGGGTGCAGAGTGCAAAGTCTCACGCTTCCGGCGGGAAACGTGTGTTGTTTCAAAGTTGCTTCTTTGTTGCAAAGTTGCAGTCTTTGTGGAACAGAGCCGCTGTCCTCGGGAGTTCTTGGTCCTTCTAGATGCAGGGTAGTCCTCTGAGGCTTCAGAGGTTGCTGGACCCTGGGAACGTGTCGCTGGAGCAGTGTCTTTAGAAGTGGGGGAGACAGGCCGGTAGAGCTGGGGCCAAAGCAGTTGGTGTCTCCGTCTTCTCTGCAGGTTTTTCAGTTCAGCAGTCCTCTTCTTCTTAGGTTGCAGGAATCTGAGTTCCTAGGTTCTGGGGAGCCCCTAAATACTGAATTTAGGGGTGTGTTTAGGTCTGGGGGGTTAGTAGCCAATGGCTACTAGCCCTGAGGGTGGCTACACCCTCTTTGTGCCTCCTCCCTGAGGGGAGGGGGGCACATTCCTATCCCTATTGGGGGAATCCTCCATCTGCAAGATGGAGGATTTCTAAAAGTCAGAGTCACCTCAGCTCAGGACACCTTAGGGGCTGTCCTGACTGGCCAGTGACTCCTCCTTGTTTTTCTCATTATCTCCTCCGGCCTTGCTGCCAAAAGTGGGGCAGTGGCCGGAGGGGGCTGGCAACTCCACTAGCTGGAGTGCCCGGGGGTGCTGTAACAAAGGGGGTGAGCCTTTGAGGCTCACCGCCAGGTGTTACAGTTCCTGCAGGGGGAGGTGAGAAGCACCTCCACCCAGTACAGGCTTTGTTACTAGCCACAGAGTGACAAAGGCACTCTCCCCATGTGGCCAGCAACATGTCTGGTGTGTGGCAGGCTTCTAAAACCAGTCAGCCTACACGGGTAGTCAGTTAAGGTTTCAGGGGGCACCTCTAAGGTGCCCTCTGGGGTGTATGTTACAATAAAATGTACACTGGCATCAGTGTGCATTTATTGTGCTGAGAAGTTTGATACCAAACTTCACAGTTTTCAGTGTAGCCATTATGGTGCTGTGGAGTTTGTGCATGACAGACTCCCAGACCATATACTCTTATGGCTACCCTGCACTTACAATGTCTAAGGTTTTGCTTAGACACTGTAGGGGCATAGTGCTCATGCACTTATGCCCTCACCTATGGTATAGTGCACCCTGCCTTAGGGCTGTAAGGCCTGCTAGAGGGGTGACTTATCTATACCTATAGGCAGTGTGAGGTTGGCATGCCACCCTGAGGGGAGTGCCATGTCGACTTAGTCGTTTTATCCCCACTAGCACACACAAGCTGGCAAGCAGTGTGTCTGTGCTGAGTGAGGGGTCCCCAGGGTGGCATAAGACATGCTGCATCCCTTAGAGACCTTCCCTGGCATCAGGGCCCTTGGTACCAGGGGTACCAGTTACAAGGGACTTACCTGGATGCCAGGGTGTGCCAATTGTGGAAACAAAGGTACAGGTAAGGGAAAGAGAACTGGTGCTGGGGCCTGGTTAGCAGGCCTCAGCACACTTTCAAATCATAACAAAGCAGCTAAGGCAAACAGTCAGGGGGTAACCATGCCAAGGAGGCATTTCCTTACACAACCCCCCTCCAAACGAAAGAGGATGAGACTAACCTTTCCCAAGAGAGTCTTCATTTTCTAAGTGGAAGAACCTGGAAAGGCCATCTGCATTGGCATGGGCAGTCCCAGGTCTGTGTTCCACTATAAAGTACATTCCCTGTAGGGAGATGGACCACCTCAACAGTTTTGGATTTTCACCTTTCATTTGCATAAGCCATCTGCGAGGTCTGTGGTCAGTCTGAACTACAAAGTGAGTACCAAAGAGGTATGGGCTCAGCTTCTTCAGGGACCAAACCACAGCAAAGGCCTCCCTCTCAATGGCACTCCAACGCTGCTCCCTGGGGAGTAACCTCCTGCTAATGAAAGCAACAGGCTGGTCAAGGCCATCATCATTTGTTTGGGACAAAACTGCTCCTATCCCATGTTCAGGGGCATCAGTCTGCACAATGAACTGCTTGGAATAATCTGGAGCTTTGAGAACTGGTGCTGTGCACATTGCTTGTTTCAGGGTGTCAAAGGCCTGTTGGCATTCTACAGTCCAGTTTACTTTCTTGGGCATTTTCTTAGAGGTAAGTTCTGTGAGGGCTGTCACTATAGATCCATATCCCTTCAAAAACCTCCTGTAGTACCCAGTCAAGCCAAGGAATGCCCTGACTTGAGTGTGGATTTTTGGAGCTTCCCAGTCCAGAATAGTCTGGATCTTAGGCTGGAGTGGCTGAACTTGGCCTCCACCTACAAGGTGTCCCAAGTAAACCACAGTTCCCTGCCCTATCTGGCATTTGGATGCCTTGATAGAGAGGCCTGCTGCTTGCAGAGCCTTCAAAACCTTCTTCAGGTGGACCAGGTGATCCTGCCAGCTGGAGCTAAAGACAGCAATATCGTCAAGATAGGCTGCACTAAAGGACTCCAAGCCAGCAAGGACTTGATTCACCAACCTTTGGAAGGTGGCAGGGGCATTCTTTAAACCAAAGGGCATAACAGTAAACTGATAATGCCCATCAGGTGTGGAGAATGCTGTCTTTTCTTTTGCTCCTGGTGCCATTTTGATTTGCCAGTACCCTGTTGTCAAGTCAAAGGTACTTAAGTATTTGGCAGCACCTAGTTTGTCTATAAATTCATCTGCCCTTGGAATGGGATGGGCATCTGTCTTGGTGACAGAATTAAGGGGGTCGCCGCCGGCCTGGCTGGGACCGCCAGAATACCGCTGCGCGGTCAAAAGACCGCCGCAGGTATTCTGGGTTTCCCGCTGGGCTGGCGGGCGACCGCCAGAAGGCCGCCCGCCAGCCCAGCGGGAAACACCCTTCCATGAGGATGCCGGCTCCGAATGGAGCCGGCGGAGTGGAAGGGGTGCGACGGGTGCAGTTGCACCCGTCACGATTTTCAGTGTCTGCATGGCAGACACTGAAAATCTTGGTGGGGCCCTGTTACGGGGGCCCCTGCAGTGCCCATGCCATTGGCATGGGCACTGCAGGGGCCCCCAGGGGCCCCACAACACCCCATACCGCCATCCTGTGCCTGGCGGCCAAAACCGCCAGGAACAGGATGGCGGTATGGGGGTCGGAATCCCCATGGCGGCGCAGCAAGCTGCGCCGCCATGGAGGATTCCCCAGGGCAGCGGAAAACTGGCGGTACACCGCCGGTTTTCCGTTTCTGACCGCGGTTGTACCGCCGCGGTCAGAATGCCCAAGGGAGCACCGCCAGCCTGTTGGCGGTGCTCCCGCGGTCGTTGGCCCTGGCGGATTTTACCGCCAGGGTCAGAATGACCCCCTAAGTCCTCTGTAGTCCACACAAAACCTCATCTCTCTCTTTCCATCTTTGGTGTGAGGTTGGGGACTAAGACCACTGGGCTAGCCCAGGGACTGTCAGAGTGCTCAATGACTCCCAATTCCAGCATCTTATGGACTTCCACCTTGATGCTTTCCTTAACTTGGTCAGACTGTCTGAATATTTTGTTTTTGACAGGCATGCTGTCTCCTGTGTCCACATCATGGGTACACAGGTGTGTCTGACCAGGGGTTAGGGAAAAGAGCTCAGCAAACTGTTGCAGGACCTTCCTACAGTCAGATTGTTGTTGGCCAGAGAGGGTGTCTTAGTAGATAACTCCATCAACTGAGCCATCTTTAGGGTCTGTGGAGAGGAGATCAGGGAGAGGTTCACTCTCAGCTTCCTGGTCCTCATCTGTTACCATCAACAGATTCACATCTGCCCTGTCATGGAAGAGCTTGAGGCGGTTCACATGGATCACCCTTTTGGGGGTCCTGCTAGTGCCTAGGTCTACCAGGTAGGTGACCTGACTCTTCTTTTCTAGCACTGGGTAAGGGCCACTCTATCTGTCCTGAAGTGCCCTGGGAGCCACAGGCTCCAGAACCCACACTTTCTGCCCTGGCTGAAACTCAACCATAGCACCCTTTTGGTCATACCAAAACTTCTGGAGCTGTTGGCTGGCCTCAAGGTTTTTACTTGCCTTTTCCATATACTCTGCCATCCTTGAACGTAGGCCTAGTACATAGTCCACTATATCTTGCTTAGGCTCATGAAGAGGTCTCTCCCAGCCTTCTTTCACAAGAGCTAGTGGTCCCCTTACAGGATGGCGAAACAGAAGTTCAAAGGGGGAAAACCCTACTCCCTTCTGAGGCACCTCTCTGTAGGCGAAAATCAGACATGGCAAGAGGACATCCCATCTCCTTTTGAGTTTTTCAGTGAGCCCCATGATCATGCCTTTCAATGTCTTGCTAAATCTTTCAACAAGACCATTGGTTTGTGGATGGTATGGTGTGGTGAATTTGTAAGACACCCCTCACTCATTCCACATATGTTTCAGGTATGCTGACATAAAGTTGGTACCTCTGTCAGACACCACCTCCTTAGGAAATCCCAATCTGGTAAAAATACCAATGAGTGCTTTGGCTACTGCAGGGGCAGTAGTCGACCTAAGGGGAATTGCTTCAGGGTATCTAGTAGCATGATCCACTACTACTAGTATGTATTGGTTCCCTGAGGCTGTGGGAGGTTCAAGTGGACCCACTATGTCCACACCCACCCTTTCAAAGGGGACCCCCACCACTGGAAGTGGAATGAGGGGGGCCTTTGGGTGTCCACCTGTCTTACCACTGGCTTGACAGGTGGCACAGGAGACACAAAACTCCTTGACCTTCTGGGACATGTTGGGCCAATAGAAGTGGTTGACTAGTCTCTCCCACGTCTTGGTCTGTCCCAAATGCCCAGCAAGAAGAATATCATGAGCTAAGGTTCGAATGAACTCCCTAAACTACTGAGGCACTACCACTCTCCTAGTGGCACCAGGTTTGGGATCTCTTGCCTCAGTGTAAAGGAGTCCATCTTCCCAATAGACTCTATGGGGGTTATTCTAACTTTGGAGGAGTGTTAATCCGTCCCAGAAGTGACGGTAAAGTGACGGATATACCACCAGCCGTATTACGAGTTCCATAGGATATAATGGAGTCGTAATACGGCTGGTGGTAAATCCGTCACTTTTCTGTCACTTTTGGGACGGATTAACACCTCCTCCAAAGTTAGAATAACCCCCTATGTGTTCCTGTTATTTTTCCATTGGACTCTTCAGCAGCTTGCTGCCTAAGGCCTTCAAGAGGGGGACAGGTTTCTTGCCGCTTACACAACTGTTCCCTTGAGGGTCCCCCTGGGCCTAGGAGCTCAACCTGATAAGGTTCTAACTCCAGAGGCTCAGTTCCCTCAGAGGGCAGAACTTCTTCCTGGGAAGAGAGGTTCTCTTTTTCTGGTTGTGTGGAAGCTGGTTCCCCAGTCTTCTTTCCTTTTCTCTTGGAGGGTTGGGGCCTTTTTCCAGGCTCCAACACCACTTTTTCACCCTGAGCCTTGCACTGTGCCCTTGTCTTGACACACACCAGTTCAGGGATACCCAGCATGGCTGCATGGGTTTTGAGTTCTACCTCAGCCCATGCTGAGGACTCCAGGTCATTTCCAAGCAAACAGTCTACAGGGATATTTGAGGAGACCGCCACCTGTTTCAGGCCATTGACCCCTCCCCACTCTAAAGATACCATAGCCATGGGATGTACTTTAGTCTGATTGTCAGCGTTGGTGACTGGATAAGTTTGTCCAGCCAGGTATTGACCGGGGGAAACCAGTTTCTCTGTCACCATGGTGACACTGGCACCTGTATCCCCCAGGCCTTCTACATTTTGCCCATTAATTAAGAGTTGCTGCCTGTATTTTTGCATATTAGGGGCCAGGCAGCCAGTGTGGCTAAATCCACCCCACCCTCAGAGACTAGTGTAGCTTCAGTGTGAACCCTGATTTTCTCTGGGCACACTGTTGATCCCACTTGGAGACTGGCCATTCCAGTGTTAGCTGGAGTAGAGTTAGAAGTGGAGCCTTTCTTGGGACAGGCCTTGTCTCCAGTTTGGTGTCCTGGCTGATTACAGCTACGACACCAGGCCTTTTTGGGATAAAAGTTTTTACCCTTGTACCCAAAATTGGATTGTGAAGAGGCTCTGGGCCCTCCCTCCTGAGCAGGTTTTTGGGCCCCTACAGAAGACTCTTTACTATTTTTCCCTTTGGATGTCTCAACACTCTTCCCCTGGGGAGGCTTTGTGACCCCTTTCTTTTGGTCACCCCCTGTGGAAGTCTTGGTCACCCTAGTCTTGACCCAATGGTCCGCCTTCTTTCCCAATTCTTGGGGAGAAATTGGTCCTAGGTCTACCAGATGCTGATGCAGTTTATCATTGAAACAATTACTTAACAGGTGTTCTTTCACAAATAAATTGTACAGCCCATCATAATCATTTACACCACTGCCTTGAATCCAACCATCCAGTGTTTTCACTGAGTAGTCAACAAAATCAACCCAGGTCTGGCTCGAGGATTTTTGAGCCCCCCTGAACCTAATTCTATACTCTTCAGTGGAGAATCCAAAGCCCTCAATCAGGGTAGCCTTCATGAGGTCATAGGATTCTGCATCTTTTCCAGAGAGTGTGAGGAGTCTATCCCTACACTTTCCAGTGAACATTTCCCAAAGGAGAGCACCCCAGTGAGATCTGTTTACTTTTCTGGTTGCATAAGCCCTCTCAAAAGCTGTGAACCATTTGGTGATGTCATCACCATCTTCATATTTAGTTACAATCCCTTTAGGGATTTTCAACATGTCAGGAGAATCTCTGACCCTATTTATGTTGCTGCCACCATGGATGGGACCAAAACCCATCTCTTGTCTTTCCCTTTCTATGGCTAGGAGTTGTCTCTCTAAAGCCAATCTTTTGACCATCCTGGCTAACAGTAGGTCATCTTCACTGAGGCTGTCCTCAGTGATTCCAGAGGTGCTGGACTCTCCTGTGAGAGAAGCAGCATCTCTGACTATCACAGTTGGAGTCAGGGTTTGAGGAGCCCTGGCGTCCCTAACTAGGACTGGAGGTGGGACTTCCTCCACATCACTAGCTTCCTCCTCTGTGAGGTCATTCTTAGAGGGGTTGTTCTTGGCAAACTCTGCCAAAAGCTCCTGGAGCTATATTTTGGTAGGGTTTGAACCAGTTCTAATATTTTTTATTTTGCAGAGAGACCTTAACTCTTTCATCCTAAGATTCAAGTAAGGGGTGATGTTGAGTTCCATCACATTCTCTTCTGCATTAGACATTATGTTTCTACAAGTTGGAATACTTTTTAAGAATCTAAAACTATCTCTAGAACTTAATTCAAACTTTTACAAAAACATTTAAACTCTAAAAGAAATGCTAACAGGGACTAACACAAGGCCCTAGCAGGACTTTTAAAAATTTAGAAAAATAGCTCAAATTTCAAAAATCAGTTTCTAATGAAATTTTTTGGAATTTAGTCGTGTGATCAGGTATTGGCTGAGTAGTCCAGCAAATGCAAAGTCTTGTACCCCACCGCTGATCCACCAATGTAGGAAGTTGGCTCTGTATGTACTATTTCAAAGTAAGAAATAACATTCACAGAGTCCAAGGGTTCCCCTTAGAGGTAAGATAGTTCCAAAAAGAGATAATTCTAATGCTCTATTTTGTGGTAGTGTGGTCGAGCAGTAGGCTTATCAGAGGGTAGTGTTAAGCATTTGTTGTACACACACAGGCAATACATGAGGAACACACACTCAGAGACAATTCCAGGCCAATAGGTTTTTGTATAGAAAAATATCTTTTCTTAGTTTATTTTAAGAACCACAGGTTCAAGATTTACAAGTAATGCTTTAAATGAAAGGTTCTTCACTTAGGAACTTTAGGAACTTTGAATTAGCAAAATAGCATATACAGTTTTCACATAAATGACATATAGCTATTTTAAAACTAGACACAGTGCATTTTTCAACAGTTCCTGGGGGAGGTAAGTGTTTGTTAGTTTTTGCAGGTAAGTAAACCACCTACGGGGTTCAAATTTGGATCCAAGGTAGCCCACCATTGGGGGTTCAGAGCAACCCCAAAGTTACCACACCAGCAGCTCAGGGCCGGTCAGGTGCAGAGGTCAAAGTGGTGCCCAAAACGCATAGGCTTCAATGGAGAAGGGGGTGCCCCGGTTCCAGTCTGCCAGCAGGTAAGTACCCGCATCTTCGGAGGGCAGACCAGGGGAATTTTGTAGGGCACCGGGGGGGACACAAGTCAGCACAGAAAGTACACCCTCAGCGGCATGGGGCGGCCGGGTGCAGTGTGCAAACAAGCGTTGGGTTCACAATAGAAATCAATGGGAGACCAAGGGGTCTCTTCAGCGATGCAGGCAGGCAAGGGGGGGGCTCCTCGGGGTAGCCACCACCTGGGCAAGGGAAAGGGCCACCTGAGGGTCGCTCCTGCACTGGAGGTCGGATCCTTCAGGTCCTGGGGGCTGCGGATGCAGAGCCTTTACCAGGTGTCGGGTCTTTGAAGCAGGCAGTCGCGGTCAGGGGGAGACTCGGGATTCCCTCTGCAGGCGTCGCCGTGGGGGCTCAGGAGGGTCAACTCTGGCTACTCACGGTCTCGTAGTCGCTGGGGAGTCCTCCCTGTGGTGTTTGTTCTCCACAAGTCGAGCCGGGGGCGTCGGGTGCAGAGTGCAAAGTCTCACGCTTCTGGCGGGAAACGTGTGTTGTTTCAAAGTTGCTTCTTTGTTGCAAAGTTGCAGTCTTTGTGGAACAGAGCCGCTGTCCTCAGGAGTTCTTGGTCCTTCTAGATGCAGGGTAGTCCTCTGAGGCTTCAGAGGTCGCTGGACCCTGGGAACGCGTCGCTGGAGCAGTGTCTATAGAAGTGGGGAGACAGGCCGGTAGAGCTGGGGCCAAAGCAGTTGGTGTCTCCGTCTTCTCTGCAGGTTTTTCAGTTCAGCAGTCCTCTTCTTCTTAGGTTGCAGGAATCTGAGTTCCTAGGTTCTGGGGAGCCCCTAAATACTGAATTTAGGGGTGTGTTTAGGTCTGGGGGGGTTAGTAGCCAATGGCTACTAGCCCTGAGGGTGGCTACACCCTCTTTGTGCCTCCTCCCTGAGGGGAGGGGGGCACATTCCTATCCCTATTGGGGGAATCCTCCATCTGCAAGATGGAGGATTTCTAAAAGTCAGAGTCACCTCAGCTCAGGACACCTTAGGGGCTGTCCTGACTGGCCAGTGACTCCTCCTTGTTTTTCTCATTATCTCCTCCGGCCTTGCCGCCAAAAGTGGGGCCGTGGCCGGAGGGGCGGGCAACTCCACTCGCCGGAGTGCCCTGGGGTGCTGTAACAAAGGGGGTGAGCCTTTGAGGCTCACCGCCAGGTGTTACAGTTCCTGCAGGGGGAGGTGAGAAGCACCCCCACCCAGTACAGGCTTTGTTACTAGCCACAGAGTGACAAAGGCACTCTCCCGATGTGGCCAGCAACATGTCTGGTGTGTGGCAGGCTGCTAAAACCAGTCAGCCTACACGGGTAGTCGATTAAGGTTTCAGGGGGCACCTCTAAGGTGCCCTCTGGGGTGTATGTTACAATAAAATGTACACTGGCATCAGTGTGCATTTATTGTGCTGAGAAGTTTGATACCAAACTTCACAGTTTTTAGTGTAGCCATTATGGTGCTGTGGAGTTCGTGCATGACAGACTCCCAGACCATATACTCTTATGGCTACCCTGCACTTACAATGTCTAAGGTTTTGCTTAGACACTGTAGGGGCATAGTGCTCATGCACTTATGCCCTCACCTATGGTATAGTGCACCCTGCCTTAGGGCTGTAAGGCCTGCTAGAGGGGTGACTTATCTATACCTATAGGCAGTGTGAGGTTGGCATGGCACCCTGAGGGGAGTGCCATGTCGACTTAGTCATTTTATCCCCACTAGTACACACAAGCTGTCAAGCAGTGTGTCTGTGCTGCGTGAGGGGTCCCCAGGGTGGCATAAGACATGCTGCAGCCTTTAGAGACCTTCCCTGGCATCAGGGCCCTTGGTACCAGGGGGTACCAGTTACAAGGGACTTACCTGGATGCCAGGGTATGCCAATTGTGGAAACAAAGGTACAGGTTAGGGAAAGAACACTGGTGCTGGGGCCTGGTTAGCAGGCCTCAGCACACTTTCAAATCATAACTTGGCATCAGTAAAGGCAAAAAGTCAGGGGGTAACCATGCCAAGGAGGCATTTCCTTACAAAAGGGTTTCGGTTTGTCCGCATACGATTCATACGCGGTTCAACGTCGGAGTATTCAGACTCGACTTATGGTCACTACGGTAAGCTGTTAGTCCCAATGCTCTCCCACTATTAATTTAATTTACCTGAAGTTGCTCACTACCTGGCCATTTTGTGATTCTAGTTTACATTCTGCTTATAGTGGTAACCGAGTTACGCTAACTGGCGTTTGCTCATTTACGAGGCATACGCTTTGAAATATCGGTGAATCCTGAACGATTTTGCTGTACCTTGGCTACCTCGTAGCCCGGCTGTATTTTTAGAACTAGCGGTTATGTACTGCCTGATTACCTCCTACTACTAATTCTCCATTCTGCAGGTTCTCAATGGTAACCACGGGACGCTACTCAGCGTTGTCTTTCTGATTTACTCTATTACGAGTTATATTTTTCAATACCATATGTCTATTTAGTCTTTATTTACTAATTTTTTCATAACTTTGTTGTGGCTGGACTATTAGCACCATATCCTCTTATTTAGTCTTGCTAACTTGGCGAGTTTTATTCTCCCTTCAATAAACAAAAAAGAATAAATGGTTTGCTGGCACCGCACCTATGTTGATTACTCCTTAGAACAGATATTTCTTCGTGCTTGTTTGGACGTTTATTACCTTAGCATTGGCCACTTGTTTTCCAATAAGTAATGATCATTTTAATCTCCTAGTTTCTTGCGGGCTTATCATGGCCTTCCACTTTAGATCATGTTTCTCTTATATTGATGCCCTGAGACTTCTCGTGAAACCACGTTACATTGATTTGCTGTTCCATTTCTACTTGTGAACGCCACTTTCTCTACGCTGGACTTAGACATTTCAACCCTTATGCATATGGTTTCATCCACATGCAGTATCATTTGGTAAATTTGCTTCTTATTGTTAGTTTTATCATCCTTTTTTGCCCTCACTTTTCACGCATGTATATATATGTGAACTATTGCCAGCGCTGCACTCTACTAGTATAAATGGTTATACGTGCACTGAACTATGGTGTCTATTTTTTGGGCAACTTCTCTACATGTAGGTCCACAGTTTCACTTGACACACACGGGCACTTATGTACGTGATAGAGACATTCTCCTCTGCATGAAGGGTCCTCCGATTTACTTAGTGGATCCTGCTGGCTTGTCTGGAGCATGCACCACCAGGAAACAGTCTAGAAAGCCGGCAGTATTAGTTGCTACAGTGTTGCTGGTAGTCCTCTAGCTACTTTGTTGCAGTTTTGCAGGCGTCCTGGAGCAGTCAGCGGTCGATCCTTGGCAGAAGTCGAAGAGAGAAGTGCAGAGGAACCCTGATGAATTCTTGCAAGTCGTAATCTGAGGAAAAGCCCACTGGAGAGACCCTAAATAGCCCTCAGAGGAGGATTGGCCACCTAGCCAGGTATGCACCTATCAGGAGGGGTCTCTGACGTCACCTGCTGGCACTGACCACTCAGAGGCCTCCAGAGTGCCCCCACACCTCTGGAAACAAGATGGCAGAGGTCTGAGACACACTGGAGGAGCTCTGGGCACCATCCCTGGGGTGGCGATGGACAGGGGAGTGGTCATTCCCTTGTCCTTTGTCCAGTTTTGTGCCAGAGCAGGGACTTGGGGTTCCCTAAACTGGTGTAGACTGGCTTATGCAAGGAGAGCACCATCTGTGCCCTTCAAAGCATTTCCAGAGGCTGGGAGAGGCTACCCCTCCCCAGCCTTTAACACCTATTTCCAAAGAGAGAGGGTGTAACACCCTGCTCTCAGAGAAAATGCTTTGTTCTGCCTTCCTGGGACTGGGCTGCCCAGACTCCAGGAGGGCAGAACCCTGCCTGTGGGGTGGCAGCAGCTGTAGCTGCAGCGAAAACCCCAGAGAGCTGGTTTGGCTGTACTGGGGGTCCATAGTGGAGCCCCAGGATGCATGGAATTGGATCCCCAATACCGGATTTGGAATGGGGGGACAATTCCATGATCTTAGACATGTTACATGGCCATATTCGGAGTTACCATTGTGAAGCTACATATAGGTACTGACCTATATGTAGTGCACGCGTGTAATGGTGTCCCCACACTCACAAAGTCCAGGCAAATGGCCCTCAACTATGTGGGGGCACCTTTGCTAGTGCAAGGGAGCCCTCACACTTAGTAACTTTGCACCTAACCTTCAGCAAGTGAAGGTTAGACATATAGGTGACTTATAAGCTACTTAAGTGCAGTGAAAATGGCTGTGAAATAACGTGTGGGTTATTTCACTCAGGCTGCAATGGCAGTCCTGTGTAAAGGTTTGTCTGAGCTCCCTATGGTTAGCAAAAGAAATGCTGCAGCTCATGTGGATCTCCTGGAACCCCAATACCCTGGGTACCTAGGTACCATATACTAGGGAATTATAAGGGTTTCCAGTATGCCAATTGAAATTGGTAAATGTAGTCACTAGCCTATAGTGACAAATGTAAAGGCAGAAAGAGCATGAGCACTGAGGTTCTGATTAGCAGAGCCTCAGTGACACAGTTAGGCACTACACAGGTATACACATTCAGGCCACAAACTATGAGCACTGGGGTCCTGGCTAGCAGGATCCCAGTGAGATAGGCAAAAACATACTGACATGCATGTAAATTTGGGGGTAACATGCCAAGAAAGATGTGACTTTCCTACAATCACAAAATGAAATTATGACTGTCCCACCGCCCCCCACCTGGATGCTCATTTCCTTAATGGACCATTTAATTAAACTGCTGAAGCGTGGTTGCTGAAAGGCTGATTGAAGAGCGCATCATCAGCGCCCAGAGACTCAGTACAGTATTGTGCGTTACAAATACACTTTTCAATCACAGTAGCGCGCTGTGGATGTGAGTGCTGGTTGCTGGAGAGATGACATCTCTTTGGCGGTGGGGATGGTACCTGTGTGGCTGTAGGTGAAGGGAGAGAATTAAGATGGTCCTGGGGTTGGGGAAGCGTGCGAGCCGCCAGCTAAGATGGCTGCCTGATAACAGAGCTCTGCGCATCATCGGAAGTATTTTAGGAGCCAGAACCGTTTTTTCTTTATTTTGTTATGGCGCTTCGCACATATTAGCCTGTTGGATGTTTTGGTGAGCGTTTTTAATGTTTTAAATGCTGCCTGGCTTCTTTTCTTGATTCTTAAAATATGCTTTTAAATTTCTCCTAACAAGAGTGGCCATCTTGAATAATTATTGCTCACCAATATAAAGTAGTTATTTGTTTGAACTTTGAATCTTCGATGGCTTCGTTTGCAGTTTTGTGTAAGCAATGTAATTCATTTTTGCTGCTTCATCAATGTATATTTGTAGTTCATGTGTCACTCGCTTCCTTATTGAAGGCTTTTCTTTTTATATGGGCAAACTAAAGAAAATTAAATCTCTGTCACATCACTTCTCTTCAACTGACAAACGTTTGCAGTTTTTACAATTGGATACTTCTGCTGCAGCGTCTTCTTCTACCACATCAAAGATGTCTTCTTCATCTTCTTCTTCACCTAAAGTCTCTCAGAATATTTCTACTACTCATAAGAGGGTCAAACAAGACCCACCTTCACCAGTAAAATCACCCTCACCGATCTTTCTTGAACTTGTGCTTGGCGAAATACGTGCACTGCGTCCTTTTATTGAAGAAACTAATTCTCGGATGCAAAATCTTGATACGAAGTGGTCTCAAATGGAAGTGAGAGTCTCTGTTTTGGAGCAAAGAATCAGTGATGTGCAAGATGAAACACATAAAATTACTAATTTGGAGAAGGAAGTGGCAACTATGAAGACACTTGAGGATGATTTGGAGAACAGAAACAGGCGCAATAATCTTCGCATTTATGGACTACCGGAGGGTCTTGAAGGGAGAGACCCAATTTCATTTTTTGCTT
This sequence comes from Pleurodeles waltl, assembly GCF_031143425.1. Lineage (NCBI taxonomy): Eukaryota > Metazoa > Chordata > Amphibia > Caudata > Salamandridae > Pleurodeles > Pleurodeles waltl. The sequence goes on along the minus strand of NC_090438.1, from coordinate 507,183,218 downwards.
CATTCTTTCGAAAGTTAGTGGACTTACCATCTTCTACAGTATTTAGCATCCAAAGGGCACACTGCATTGGTCATCGTCCTCCGCATTCTTCCTTATCTAAACCACAAGGCGTGATTATTTTCTTTCTTGAATTTATTGATTTATTTAGAGTTCTTCAAGCTGTGAAAGCCAAAAAAAATCTCTTGGCAAGGAAGTAAGATCTTCATCTGACAGGATGTGTCCAAAGCTACAGCAAACAGAAGGAAATAATTTTTGGATCCTTGTCCACAGCTTCGTGACTTGGGAGCTCGTTTTAGATTATTCCATCCGTGTTTTTTTAAAGTGACATATCAAAATAAGACAACTTCATATACCTCTCCTGCAGCTCTTCGCGATTTCCTAAGACTAGACTCTACAAACCTTATTGAAATGGCTAGTCCTTCTACATGTTGACTATATGCATCTCTTAATACACTATGCCCTTGTTCATTACTATTACAAGACAGTTGATGGTCCTTCAAATGCAGTTTATACATTATACTATATTGATGTGACTATAGGTCTTCTTTGTTAATGTATTGTTTTCTTTCTACAGGTTCCTGGTGTTCTATAGATTGTTATTCTTGCTCGGATCATTAGTCTGTTGATGCGTACTGTTTCCTTGCTGTGCCATCTTCAATCTGTGCTGTCACCACCCCTGTCCCATTGTACATTCATCGCAGGTATGTTTTTGCAGTCGTCTTTATTTGACATGTACTGTCTCTTCTTTTTCTTTTGAATATTTTCCATCTTCTCTCTTATTGTTTCCCCTTTACTCTTTTCTCCCTTTGTTTTCCTTTTTTTTATATGTATTTTCAGTTATTTATGGTACAAGACCTTTTGTGTATAGATATGGTTATGTGACGTAGAAATTCAGAGTTATTTCTTGGAATGTCAAAGGGTTTATTAACCCAATAAAAAGGCAGAGAATTTTATCCTATTTAGCTAAATATAACCCAAACTTGGTTCTTTTACAAGAGACCCATTTGACGGATTCTGAAGCAAGGGAACTTAGAAGAGGTTGGGTGGGCAATGTTTTTACTTCTCCTACATCCACAAAGAAAAATGGTGCAATTGTGCTTTGCCATAAAAAAATATCAGTTAATGTTATTTCTCAAGACTCGGATTCCAATGGTAGATTGCTCTTTGTGAAGCTAAGCATTAATGGGATTATAGTGGCCATTGGTAATATTTATGGTCCTAATCACTCAGATTATTTTTTTTGGCCTAATTTTACTAAACAATGTTTGCATTATAATGATGATTTTTTTTTTCTTGGAGGGGATTGCAATCAAATTATTGATCCTTTTATAGATAGGCAATCTGAAATTAAATTTTCTCCTCATAAAATGCATAAACACTATAATGCATTTCTCTCACAATGTAATTTAATTGATTCATGGAGAATCTGTAATCCTGATAGTAGGGATTTCTCTTTTTATTCTCCACCACATGGCTCCTTATCTAGACTTGACCATTATTTGTTTCAAAATCACTTTCCCAAAATCTTATTAATTGCTCCATTGAACCTATGGTAATATCTGATCATGCTCCAGTCATTACGGATTTTGATTTGCTCCCAGTGCATCCCACATCCAATAGGTGGCGATTTAATAATTCGTTGTTGCTTGATTCTAAATTTTCCACATCCTTTGTTGCCTTTGCAGAGGAATTTTTCTGATTTAATGATGATTCTAATGTTTATCCACAATTGTTATGAGATTCTTTTAAGGCTGCAGCTCGTGGACATATAATACATTTTGTCTCTAATAAAAAGAAAACTTTTAATGCACATCATCAAACTCTACTTCTAAAAATTAAACATTTAGAACATCAATATTATTCTTCCTCTTCTAATTTTAATCTACAAGAATTTATTCAAGCAAAATTGCAATTTAACAAAATCTCGATGGATAATGCCTCCTCTTTTCTTCTACGTAGTAGTGCCCACTATTATGGGGGTTGAAATAGATCAGGGAAGCTTCTTACTAATTATTTAAAAGTACGAAAGCAACGCGACACAGTGAAGTCTATAATTACAGATACTGGTAAGTCCCTTTTTAAGGATGATGATTTCTTAGCTGAATTCGTCAATTATTATCAAACACTTTATACTCCTGAGTCAGTCCGACCTCCTTACAGATGGATGATTATTCAAAGAAAATTCCAAACCCTAATAAGACTCTAGTTGATGTTTCTTCACTTGAAGTAGATATTTCTTTGTCAGCAATTTTTAATGCCCTTCATTGTCTTAAAAAAGGTAAAACTCCGGAATGATTCACAGTGGAATTTTTTCTACATTTTTCTTACATTTTACTTCCCAAACTTTTATAGCTTTTTCAATTTTTCACAGGTTCTGCCTGTACAGGGGGAACATTTCAAGAAGCCTCAATTTGCTTAATTCCAAAGGAAGGTAAGGACCTTACGTTTTGTAAAAATTATAGGCCAATTTCTCTGCTCAATACAGATTATAAAAGTTTTGCTAAATTGTTAGCCTTACGTCTTGATCCCCTTTTATCTGCAATGATAAGTAAGGAACAAACTGATTTTGTCAAAGGTAGACTTGCTTCTGACAACTCTAGAACATTCTTCAATGTACTCAGCAAAGCTTCCGCTCTTTCGTACTCTTTAGTAGCAATTTCCATAGATGCTGAGAAAACGTTTGATCGGTTACACTGGTCTTTACTATTAAAAACCTTGGCTTGGCATGGTTTAGGGCCCGTTTCATTTAATTTATCTCTTTGCTTTATCAATCCCCAATGACATTGATATTGGTAAATGGGAAATTGTCTAGATGCTTTTCATTAAGTCAAGGCATTCGTCAGATTGTTCCCTCTCTCCACTCCTATTCATCCTAGCTCTAGAGCCTTTTCTATCCTGTATTAGAAATAATATTAAAATTGAGGGTTTCCAATATGGTGAGAAACACTTAAAATTAACGGCATATGCAGATGATATACTTTTATATATTTCAAACCCTGAACTCTGGATTCCATCTCACCTTCGGGAGATAGAAGATTTTTCTTTGATTTTGGGCTATAAGATAAATTCGGATAAAACTGAAATCCTTCCTCTAACAAAATTTAGTTTTAGATCATCATTCGATATTACAGGCTTTCATTGGAATACATCCAAGATTAAATATTTAGGCATTTGGTTCACCTCTTCCATTAAAAAGTCCATTGAAGTAAATATCTCTGGTGCTTTAGAGAAGCTTGATAGATCCCTTTTGTTATGGAATTCCCTTATTTTTATCTTTGTGGGGTCGTCTTGACTCTATCAAAATGATCATTTCTCCTAACATTTTATATATCCTATCCATGATCCCTCTTCATGTTACTTATTTTAAACAACTTAACTCCAGATTGTCTAAATTCCTTTGGAACAATAAGAAATCTAGAATTTCTCTTAGTCAACTTCGTCATTCTAAATAGGAGGGGGAGCCAACTTTCCTGATTTTCGACTGTATCACAAATCCTTTTGTTTGCGTCAAGCTTCTAGATGGATCTCCTTGTCAAGCTCTGTGTTTACTCCCTTATGGTTGTATATTGAATGTTCTTTTCTTCTACCTTTTTCTCCTCGTGAGGTGGTATCCTTTTCTTATAATATTTCGATTATCTTCTCCCCGCTTCTTAAACATACTTGTGCTCTTCTGCGTTCTCACTATTTATCTCCAACCGTCACTTATTCCTCTTTTCTGAATTCCCCTATTTGGCATAATCACCTCATCACTATCAATAAAAAACCTTTATTTTGGAAATCCTGGAGACAAAGAGATATAGCGTGGGTCAAAGATTTATTTTCCAATGATACTCCACTTTCATTTTCACAATTCCAACTTCTATTTCATTGTCGTAATTCATTCATGCCTAAATATCTCCTTCTTATTAATGTTATCATTGATGTACTTTTTTCATTGCTTTCTCTTCCTTCTTCTTCGGAAATGCCTTTTTCTTTGTCCTCCTTTCTTACCTCATTTCCTAAGGCATCAAGTATTTATAACCTTTTTCATTCTCCTGTTTTGACAAGGCCTAAATCTAAAATTGAAACTCAAGGGGAATTGGATTTGGGATGTACCTGGACTTCACTTCTGAAATAAGATATGGGATAGGTCATGTAGAATATCTAAATCAGCTTCTACCACACAGTCACTTTTCTTTCTTAATCACAGACTTTATTTTACACCCTCTACTATAGTTACATTTTCTCTATCCTCAACTTCAAATTGTTGGTCTTGCGAAAACCCAAAGGAAGACCTTATGCATATCCTCTTTGAAGGTCCTCCCACTGTCTCCTGTTGGATACAAGTTTGGCGTCAGCTTACCTCCATTTTTCATTTGCAATCCTAATTATCTCCATCAGTGCTTTTTCTAGGTAGTCTCTCTGCTGATATTGTTTCAGATGATGATAATTTAAAGTTGTTGGATCTCATGTTAACTTTAGCCTTTCAGCAAATTACTCTTAATTGGAAAAATTCATCCAACATTTCCTATAAGGCTTGGTGGTATAATGTTTGCCACTATCATAGACTAGATATTGCTTTTAACTCTTTATGCCGCCCCTCCATAAATAGAGATCTGTATTGGTTACCTTTGACTGATTATCTTAATGCTGTTGCTTGCAATCCTATTAATTGTACATTATCTTAGAATTTTAAGCCACCATGAATGGTTTGTTTTCTCTGTCCTTGATTGAATTTAATTTTAACTCTACTTTATGCTTTACTGAATATCATTGTTTTTATTTTTTTAATATCTATTGTATTTTTCTTATTTTTCTTGGTCTTGTTCCTTTTTTATTGTTTTCCCCCATTTTACATTTTAAAATGTTAAACAGCTTTTACAATTCCTTTCAAATTTATATTATTATCGTTGTGACAGATATCTTGTATTGTTATTATGAGTTGAATATGTATTTTGATTTTACTAAACCTGATTTACCTAAAAAAAAGATGGTCCTGGGGTGAAGACAGTTGGGCATACACAACTACAAGTACCCTCAAGTGCTGTCAAAACTATGGAAAAGTGGCATTACATAGCCGTCTTAACTCGTGCCCACAGTGTATCGCCGTCTGTAATCCCATCTGTATTATATGGTCCATGCCGGAGTTGTAAAGTGGTTGCAACTGCAATCTGACAGTCCAGTAATGTTGAATGGTTGCTTGGATTAAGGCAGATACCCAAACCACATTAATAGATTACATGAGTTTTAAAAGAAAATTAGTGATCACTGGTTTGTAGTGGGTACCTAAGATACCTACACCTTATACAAGGTCCAATTATCCCTTATTAGTGAAATGTAGGCAGTGTTCTAGCATCTTGGGCTGTCTAGAGGTAGCTGTAGCAGAGCAGCTTAGGCTGAACTAGGAGACATGCAAAGCTCCTGCAATACCACTATAGTCACACAATAAAAGACAATACTATGTTACCAAAAATAAAGGTACTTTATTTTAATGACACAAGGCCAAAAATATCTTAGAGGCAATACTCCTTCTGGAGGTAAGTAATATACAGAATATATACACTAGTAACCAAAATCAGGTAACTAAACATAAACAGAATAGCGCAAACAGTAGAAAATTCAATAGATTGCAATGGGCCGAGGGGCAACACAAACCATATACTAAAATAGTGAAATGCGAATAACGAATTCGCCCTAGACAGGTTGGCGGTGCTTCATGGGCAATTCTGACCGCGGCGTTAAAGCCGCGGTCAGAAAAGGGCAACCGGCGGTTTCCCGCCGGTTTACCCCTGCCCCAAAGAATCCTCCATGGCGGCGCTGCTCGCAGCACTGCCATGGGGATTCCGACCCCCTTCCCGCCATCCTGGTCCTGGCGGTAAAAACCGCAGACACTGAAAATCAAGACGGGTGCCACTCCATTCGGAGCCGGCTTCATCGTTGCTGGGGCTTTCCCGCTGGGCGGGCGGGCGGCCTTTTGGCGGTCGCCCGCCCGCCCAGCGGGAAAGTCAGAATGACCGCCGCGGTCATTTGACCGCGGTGCGGTCTTCTGGTGGTCTCCGCCCGGCGGGCGGTGCCCGCCGGGGTCGGAATGACCCCCTAAGTCTTGGGTCCTGAAATTGAGAATGCTGGCTACGATAGGTCTCGGCTGTGCACCCACCCTATACCAAACCCCGACCTCTGACCCCCAGGGGGTGGCTGCTAGGACCCAACGTGCCCTCTTCACAGTGAACAGAGCAGAGTCTTTATACAGCTACACTTGTCTTCAGCCAAGTTTGGATGAACAGCATTGCGTTGGGCCCTTCTGTCCTTTCCAGTAGGCCAATAATGTGCACATTATTGTGCCATGCTCTGTTTTCAGCGTCCTCTGCCCTGTCTTGTAAAACACTGAGTTGTTTACGGAGGTCACTTGTAGTGGCAGAGTGTGTTGCCTGTTGTGGAGCCAACATCAACAAGGCAGTTTATGTGGACTTAACCATATTTGATAACTTACAGTGGGCATGCCTAAAGAGACCCAAGTCTGCTGCCTGTGTATCAATGTGGTGTTCAGTAGCCCCTCTGGAATCCCGTGTTTCTTCTAAGAGAATGTCCTGTTTATCATGAGTGGGTTCCAGTGTCATGGGTGTGACAGAATCCTCCCCCGTGCGGGTTGGTGAACCATCAGAGTGGCCATGCTGAGAGTACCCCCGGCTCAGCAATGGTGCCGTTCAGGTATTTTTGGTGTGGTCAATGACGTATACTAGCTGCAGAAGTGGAAGACACAAGGGCGTTTGCAGGTTGGTGATTAGAACAAAAGCAAGTGTAGTCGGCCCTACACTCTACATATGTGGACTGGATATGTCCCTGACAGACAATGAAGCCGTATACAGGTCATGCAAGATGTACTATGTCCGAGGCTGGGCATAGGATGGTGTCTATAGTCGGGTACCTGATGTTAGTACCTTTGGGCAGGAGGAAGAGGTCCCTCCAATTTGACAACTATCCTAGGGTTCGGGCAAAATCCAACATCAGAACCGTGCAAAGATTTCCACGAGATGGAGGCTCCATGTGTGGTACCAGCATTATGGTAATGAAATGAAAGCAGAGTATTCCCAAAAGAGGGGGCACAGTTGAGAAACACTCAGCATATCAACGTGCGGGGGGGCACCTTGCAGCACAAAGTCCTTTAGCTCTCGGGGCCCAGTTGACTGAGCTCACCTACTTCCCTTCAGTCTGTTGTGGCAGGGAAAAGTTCATCCTGTGCAGCCACATGGCTTAGTGGGGAAGCGGCAGGCCTTTGCAAGCAGTCGCCAAGAGTATAGCTGGTGGCTTCGACAAGCTTGTCAACAGTTGTACAGTAGGTAAGTCAAATCCCCCAGGGCCAGCCCACATCGCTCCATTCATTTGCACTAAGCAGTGCCATTATGTGGAGCTACACTGCCCTCCATGTGCGTGAAGGTACACCCAAATATGGTTTCAAGCCAGCAATAGTTTGAGAAAACTCAGGGGATGGATAAAGATGGCCCCCTCCACTCTCTGATGACCTAAATTACCTGCCTGGGGCCTTAACTGTGTGAGGACATGGGAGGAGCCCCTCGCATCACCTGCAATGGGCGTTTGGCCATCACGCATGCAGCTCCCATGGGCCGCTCTCAACCACTGGGTCGATGGCCTCAATCCCTCAACTCTGGTCTCATTCCTGCCTGCAACAAGCTTGCCTTTCACCGCATAGCAGGAGAAGCAATTTCCCCAGTGCGAGCTCACAGCAGCTCCACTCTACACTGCAGCCCACTGGTGCTCATATGATTTGTTGGCCCCACAACAAGCAAGGGGGGGAGGACAGCAAGTGTCCCCCACGCCTAGTATTGTTGCACAGTGGTCATTGGAAGCCTTTAAGGTAGTGCTAGAGAGGAGCTGTCCAGGAAGCCCAGCGTGAGCGCCGGGCTGGCAGTCATGTGGTCCACATGGTTCAAGTTCACTTGCTGCCTCTGGCTGGAGAGCAAGCCAGCCAAAAATACCTCTCGGGGTACAGAAACTACTTAGGGGAACAGTTTTTGTTAATGTGAGGAAATGTGGTGTATTATATGGTGTGGTTGTGCGACCTGACAATGTAATACACCTACCAACCCATTTAGGACCAGTAGGTTGCCTTTGATAAACCTTCTAGCGGAACCCTGGGACGTTGTGGCTTTAAGCAAGGAGGCTTACACAAAGGAACACATGTAAACTATTTAAACAGTACCAAAACAATTGAGAAGAAATGCATGAGGCACTCAAGAAATCCAACACCAGTTTACAAAAATGGACTGTATTTTTATGAAAAAGATCCACTGGAGGATCCCAGAGATACAGATTTTACAAGGTATAATGAATATGCACTTTAGGGAGCTCTGGATGCCGAGCAAGGGGTTCTGCCATGTTGGGAGTGGGCAGAATGATGCAGCAAGATGCCACACTTCCCAGGAAGTGGTAATTCAGGGAATAAACCTGGTAGCCCATTGACCACCAACTGCATCTTATTCCCTGAGGGCATTTTCTAAGCACAAATAGGGCACCTGTGGCACCCAGAGCTCTGATCTCATCTTGACTGTAAGAAGAACGAAGAAGTACTGCACTGTGGAACCGGCTAAAGAGAGGCTGCACCATATGGACTGCAGCTGCTTATCCTGATGCACAGCAAAGGAGAGAGACTGTGCCTGCGTGTCCTGCTCAGGGAGACGTCATCTCCCAAGCCCAGCCAAAGCAAAGTGAGTCTTTTGGCTGACCTCCAGTTCCCAGCACTGGGCCACAATAGCTGAGAAGCCTGCTAGGGTAAGTTGGTAGCCCAAAATCTTCAGACCACCACTGTACAGCACCAGAGACCAGAGCCCAATGCTCAAAGTTGCACCCGAGTTAACTGAGCCCGGAAGAGTCTTCAGAGTGCAACTTAGTTGCCCAGAAGCTGAATAATCACCCAGGGAAGGATTTGGTTGCCACCGTGCTACCAGGCGACTGGTATCCCAGTGGCAACTGGATTTCTACCAGCACCGAGAGGACGTTGAGGGATGTGAACTCTGTGACCAGGACCACCTCACCCCTTTTGTAGACCAAGTAGTAGCCGTAAGAAGACCCCTGTCAACCGCATCACATTCACATCATGCTGAAACATCTTCAGCATCCTTCATCTCTTGCATCAGGACCACTTCCATAGGAATCCATTGCAAACAGGAGAAAGTGCATTGAACTGCCTAGAGACTGCTTCACCTGTGGAGGCAAATGATTCTGAGGACCTTGCTATTCCTTCTGACTGGCTCTCTATTGGAGTTGATTGCCTAAAGTGACTCTGAAGTGACCGCATTACAACAGCCCAACGTTTTAGTGACAGTTTCTAAGTGACAAATTTGTTGAATTTGACAGTGCTTGTTCACGGTTGAGTGAAATGCTTTGATTTACTATACCTTGTAAATTCTATATCTCCGGATTCCGCCGGTGGATCTTTTTCACTGTGATGTCTAAAATACAGTCTTTTATTATAAATTGGTGTAGTATTTCTTGAGTGCCTTGTTGATTTCTTCTGTAGTGAATCCTATCTTGTTATAATGGGAAACAGGATTTAGCTTAGCCTTTGACATGTAGACTCTTGCTCCTGTCACCTAGTTTTTTTTTCCCTACTTAGTTTGCTCTGTTTTAGCGCATTTATTTAATTATATTTTGTAAGATGGCTGCCTTGTTTCTAGTTAGGCCAATGTTTTTGTTTCACGTTATCAGTGCCACCACGCTAAGGGGTCAATATCAAGCGACAAAGATAAACAAACTGTAGGTGTTCAGACTTTCCCTCTTCACGCCTTTGAGGGAATTGTTTACATAAATTGCCGTCCCAAGCATGTCCTGTTATCTATTGTTTAGGAATAGACCTACGTCAGGGGTCCGAGCAGATCTGTATAAATGCACCTCACTTAGACAGATAGTCAGAGGGATTCCAACCAGATGTCATTGCTGCTATCGATGCCCCACATCGCCTTGATGCTGACCCAGTCTTCATGTCCCTACGGAGCCTGAGCTAGAGACCTCATTCCAATGTAACAATGGTTGGGGGCCTCTTCTCATGGACACCACTTTGGCAGATTAGGCTTAACACACCTAGCTCTCATATAGGTTAGAGATTAGGTACATGACATTAGGGTATTAGGACATTTTTCATATCTCATGTCATTTCAAGTCATTGCAAGATGGTGGGGGTCTTTGTATTGATGACGTTTGTCTTTACCATTCTGTTTCTTGCATTATTAATTATCCCAATCATTGCAGCCCATGCAATTTATCGTAGATTGCAGTTTTGTTAATTAAAACCTATTGAACCCTTACTGCATCTCCTTCATTGTCTGTGTTTGATCAAGACATATTGTTCATGTGAGAAAGGGGTTATCTCCCCTTTTAACCACACCACTCCCTGAGATGTCACAATCTTGAGTCCACGCTCAAAGGCTGCCACAAATCACCTTTTACTCTTTGGGTTTTTGGTGAGGTGTTGCTTGTGAGCCGGGAGGGTTGGGATGACAGTTGCGACTTGTTGTAGGACTGGCATAGTCGCCTACAAACATAAGTACTGTCATCCTTAAACCAGCAGACTTGCCTAGAACAAGAGTCAAACTACAACATAGCACCAACAACAAAGGTGTTTAGGCACTAATTTACGGATACACTGACTATCACTGTCTCACATACCACAGGTACCCTAAGTACAATTATACGGAGAGGTCCGTGGTCTTGGGGACGATCCACCTCAGCTGAACAGGGACCACCTAACTAGGATCTAAGTTGTTTGAGCTCGAACCATTAAAAAGGCTTTGCTCCCCACTTGGTGTTCCATCTCTTTACTCAATTCATAATATGGCTAACGCCATACACATTCCTGAGAATGCTAGACAAGTATTAACACTACACTTAGTAACACATGGTTTAAGGGAAGAATGTGGTGATGTTACATTCATAGTAGAAGCTAGGGAAGCTTATAAAACAGAAACATTTTATTCCTGGGTTCATTTTCCTGAGGAGGACAACACTACATTCACATTCCACATATAGAATTGCAAACATACCCAAACGGTACCAAGCATACCAGTATCATGAAATGTCGCTTACCTATCAGGAGCATCGCAACTGGTTTAATGGCGCCCTACACACGTAATACAACCCATACGGAATCTATACATTGAGTTAGTAACACTATATAGATGACTTGTTCAGTTCGTAATGTAACCTCTGAACACTACACCTGCGTATCCAGCACTACCCGCAGCTGCTGGTTACCAATTGGCTACTGGGATTAATCCACAAACAGTACATCCTATCATGGGTAAAGTACCCACCCAACAAGAGAAAATTCCGTTATGGATAGCCCAGAAAACAAATCAGCTGGAAGCTGTGTTTCCCCATACGGGACCACAGACGAAACATTAAATTCTCACAATGTGCTTGCCCTTCGAGATGGTTCCCTCAGTGGATGACTGCACCACATGGGGTACAGTCTTTGCTGCAATTTATACTACCACACATGGTACCCCGACACTTGCCAATTTATCCAGAAGTGTTAAAACAAATTCAGAATGTGCACGAGGCTGCACGAGCCCTAGATTTGAGGATGAAATTTATGCGTAACTTCGACGCAGTCTCCTCAAACTTACTCAGTAATTTTAAAGGGGAAGTGGTAGCACTGGCTATATGCCAGCGCCTCCGAGAGATTCCACACTTGGAACAGGAGAACCAGCTACCGAAAATTATGTCCGACAGCTATACCAGTATAAGACGGGATAGTTTGGGAGCCAAGCCGAAGAAGCTTGAACTACAGAGTACCACCCCAAAGGAAGGTACTAAACAAGCACAGGAGGGTTCAAAGAAGCGCTGGGATAAACAAAAGCAATTTAAAGATAGATGAAATCAGAGAGCAGATTCTCCACACCCGGAGAATTCCGACAGGAGATATACTCTCAGAAATAGAGAAAATATAAAAGCTCCAGACAGATATACTGATTCATACCCCTCTCATTGCTTTCAGGATGCACCGGATAGACATATCGAGAGAGGGGGCCCTCCTGATCGACGTCTTGAATACGTGAAACAGAAGAAAGACTCACCACAGTCTTCAGACAAAAAAGAAGAAAAGTCCCCACAACAAAAGCCACATTTTAAAAAGAAAAAGGTGGCAGCACTGTCAATTAAAAATGCCAGTACACTTGAGAACAATGCTGAAGAGCAAGACTTGGGCAGTGACACTGTTGAACAGCGCAGCAGAGATCACGATATGTCGCCAGAGTCTGAAAGATCATCTGGATGCAATAGCAACTAGTGATTTAATTGCAGTTGAGACTGCGGACAGGCGCTTCCTCCCACCCGATAGGGTTTATGATTTAAATATCCAAATTGAGGGAGACGTAGAGCGCACCATTGGTGTGATATTCTGGGATTAACCTAGTTGTTATATCCTGCTGCCCGAAGGGGACTGGCCACCTGAGCACGTCCATAAGCTCCCACATAGGGAAAATGTAATTTTGCCTTTTTGCTCTGTTCTTGTTCCAGAACCGGTAAAACAAGCCTACGCTGTCAGTTGGGGTTTAGCGCAGGCACCTGTGTTATACTGCAGTCATGTAGGTTGGGACAGGGATTCTCCTTATCATGTAATACCTATCAGGTCTACACCCAGCCTCAGCCACAATATCCTGTTAAACATGAAGCAAAAGCTCCAGTGAGGGAGATCCTCACTCAGCTCGAGTACCAGGGAATGATTGAGCCCTGTGTCTCTGCAATGAATAACTCATTATTTCCCGTTGGAAAACCCGACCATTCCTACAGAATAGTCTTAGATTACAGACACTTAAACAGTCATACACGTACATACACTATACAAAATTAACATAGCACAGCACTAATTAACAACATAGTGCGCAAAAAATATAAAACAACCTTGGATATTTCCAACGTTTGTTTCTGCCAAAACTTAGCACATGAAAGTCAGGACCTGAGTGCATTCTCATTTGGCTCACAAAAACGCTTCTGCCGTTTGCCCCAAGCCTACAAGAACAGCCCAGTGCTGTTCTCAGCCCATGTAACATCAATATTTCATGATATTGACCTTGAGGCATTGTCTTACCTGGTTGACATATATCTCACGGATGACGACCTCAACATTCATCTTGCCAGAGTCGATTGGATCATTTTAGGATTCGCAGCCCTTGGCTACAAATTTTATTTTAGAAAAACTAAAATAGCCTTTCTCAGCGTATTGTTCCTGGGATACGAGCTATCAAACAAGGGGAAGAGCTTTGCCCCCCACTTTCTAGAAAAATATGCTCAACTGCACCCACCTAACACTCTCAAGAAACTACAGTCTTCACTTGGTTTCTTTAATTTTAGCAGAACATACATTCCTGACTATGCACAACGTATCAAGCCACTTTATAACTTAATATGCCCTGATTTTTCTAGCAGACACTGGACAGTTGAACACACACGCATTCTTAGGGAATTGTAACAGGGCATGCTAGAAGCAAAACACTTGCACACACGTGACAACAGAACAAATTTGGTCATCAGAATAATTGCTGGTGCCATTGCGTTCACTTATGCCACCGTTAACGAGGGTGACAAGGTGCCCATAGCATATAAATCACATATATACTCCAATGCAGAACAGCGTTTTGCACCCACAGAAAAAAATTCTAACTGCAGTTCAGATGGCTGTCATTAAGGAAAGGCCACTTGCCCAAGGTAAACGCATTATTGTCATTATCCTGGTGCCAGTCTTAGAGGCCGTCACCAAAGCAAGGGTTCGTAATGCTAAAGCATTTACATCCATGTTCGATTCAGTGGGAAACCTCCCTGACTGCCACCGATGTTGATTACATCTTTAATCCAAAACTTCAGACAGATGTATTTCTTTAATACAAACAGTAGTACCCTGCTCCTCTAGATATTTTGCCACTTGACAGATACTATACTGTCATTTACACAGATGGTTCAGCACAATCAGCTGTAGGTACCAAGCATCAATATTCAGACGCTTGTGCAGCTGTGAGCGGAGTGATGAAGGATGAAGTCTTCCACCCTCACAATACCTACACGCAAACCTTAAGGGACTGCACAGCTCAGCTGGCTGAACTTGAAGCCCTTATTTTAGTGCTAGAACACACAGAGCCAGCATTACTGACTTTAACTGTCTGTGACTCATAATACTGCGTCCAGTCCTACAATGATTATCTTAATCATTGGCAATTGAACAGGTGCAGAGATTCCAAAGGGAAAACCATAAAACAAAGAATTCTGTGGGGGCGGGTGGCTGGTCTCTAGGATAAGCTACCTTGTGTCCATGTAGTACATACATTGGGCCACCAACGTGTAGGATTACACGTTATCGGCAATACCGTGGCTGATGAAGCTGTCAAATCTGCAGTAGCTACGGCTTCTGTGGCTGCAGTGACTCGTTCTCAGACGAGATTGGATAATTAAATTATGACTGCCGTGAAAGCTTCGGCTGAAGGCAAGTCTCTTCCAAAAACGTACCCTACAAAATATTCTTACCACATCAGTGCACAGAATGTTGCCTACGCAACAATTACTGGGGTTGGAGATTGAGCGATCCCAACCTAGACCAGAGATTAGATCAAATAAAAGCAGCGCATAGGGTGTCGCTTCTGTTTATGCTGGTATTTTGGCCACAACAACAGTCTTACAAAAACACTCCTGGTTGCAAAACAGTATCTCCTTTGTTGTGACATTTGCCAGCAATTTAAGGGCTTCAACATCAAACGCCAACCACAGACATCCCTCTTAGTGTCCAGCGGGCCACTACAATGTGTGTACCTGGACTATTGCGGTCCCCTTCAATCTGATGGTGCATACAAATACATCTTAGTCGCTGTAGATTCTTGTTCTAGATTCCTGTGGGTATGACCACAGCGGTCAGCTGACGCTTGAACTGTTATAAAAGACTTGCTGATCTTTATCGGTACATATGGGGTTGCAGCATTCCATTCGCACCAGGGCCCTGCCTTTGCCTCTAAGGCATTCAGGGAACCTTGGGGACGATGGGTGCTGAACTCCATTACTCCTCACCATACCATCCTGAGGGAAATGTGGTCTTGGAGAGGAGGAATCGTGACCTAAAGCAGTCCTTAACAGCTAGAGTATTAGGTTTGGGCCACAGCTGGCTTCATCACCTATATGGGGTCCAAAGAGCACCAAATAATCTGCCAAGACGGTCCTTGGGGAGACGCACTCCCTAAGAGGTTCTCTTTGGGATACCTATGTATCTCCCAGATCTTGATGGCCCTGGTTTGGGGGCAGCAGACACACCATTTGACATAAATGAACGTCTCACTGTCTTACAGGAGCTTCAGCAATTTTGTGATGATAAATCATCCACCAGTGCTGCCACCTTAGAAATAAGGGATTTACCAACAACGTCCACTGGCAGGATTCCTAAAATCGGGGATCGGGTTTGTGAGAAGATCGCTGTGAAGAAGGAATTCGGCCCACCCTACAGAGCACTGGTCCCAGTCCTGGGAGGACAAGGTACCAGAACTGTCATCTTACCACTGCTGCCTGGTCACAAAGCCAACATATTCATTTCTATTGATGACATCAAACTTCACCATGTGGCCGATTCTACACAGTAGACCCAGAGGTCCCTTGGGTAGTTCCCAGTCCCCTCTCACTACCCAACAGGACATACCTCTTCAAAACAGAAATAAC
This sequence comes from Pleurodeles waltl, assembly GCF_031143425.1. NCBI lineage: Eukaryota > Metazoa > Chordata > Amphibia > Caudata > Salamandridae > Pleurodeles > Pleurodeles waltl. The sequence goes on along the minus strand of NC_090438.1, from coordinate 507,167,537 downwards.
AACACTACTTCTGAGTACACAAGCATGACCAACAATGCTACAAATACCTCCTCGCTCGGAGGGCGGAAAATGAGCTCTTGCATATTCCAGCAACCACTTCAACTACAACACCTATCCAAGATTTGGCTGTTTTCTACACCAACACAACACAAAATGACAACATCGTCTACTATGAGCCTCCACGTGCAGAGGATCCATCCACCGGTAATGCACCTGTTCCTGCGTTTGCGGAGACTGCTTCTGGTTACTTCATCGACATTGATGACTTTTCTTCAGACTCATCTACTCCTGTAATTAAAAATGTTTCAAAGACATGTAAGCTGTATTTGTGGCTTAAAAATAACTATTTAATTCACCCTTGGAACTATTTATGGTTCTGCTTGACATTTTTGCATTATTTCCATGGATTGGTTTCGTGACTGTTTTCTTTTGACTTATAAATGATCATTACCTTCCTCAACCCTCCTCTGTTGAGCCTGTGGGTGAAGTCTTAACTCCATATCATTCCTTACATAAGGTCCGAAGAGACTTGTCCCTTGTGAACATTTCAGCTGTGCCGATTCCTGATGGGATTGTGTGGGGCAACGTTCCATTTGATATATACGGGCCTACTGAGGTCATTCAAATTCCGTATGTCTTCAAAATTTCTATGACTGATGTAATTACACCTGGTGTTGTATCTGATGATTGGGATGTCCAGACAGTTGATTTTATGTTAACTGAAATGAAGGACTATTCAGTATTTGAAAGTGATGATGTATACACAAGTACAAAGAATTATGGGGGAATGTTCTGCTATAACAACTGGGGACATTACTACCTGCACCTTGCCACTAGACATAGACCAGTATTTAACTACACACAGTGGGAACACTGTTCAACACCACCTGTGGGGAGCCCAAAACGTTATTCAAATAAATGTACTTACTTTTCTGGGCATGACACAAAACATCCAGAGTCATATTATTTCAAATTACCTCCTTCAAAAATTAGGAAAATTTTGCTAACTGAAACAAAACTAATTTATTCACACTCCTTTGTTTCCCGTCTTGCAGTTGAAGGTTACGAATACTGGAGAAACACTACTGATATAAAGAGTGTATGGGGAACATAAGATTGGCAAATACAGGGTAATGAAGCTTTATTTAGAGCGTGCCTGATTCCTGTGCAAATGATCTTTTTAAATGATACCATTCAACAGACTTCGGGGGTTATTCTAACTTTGGAGGAGTGTTAATCCGTCCCAAAAGTGACGGTAAAGTGACGGATATACCACCAGCCGTATTACGAGTTCCATAGGATATAATGGACTCGTAATACGGCTGGTGGTAAATCCGTCACTTTTCCGTCACTTTTGGGACGGATTAACACCTCCTCCAAAGTTAGAATAACCCCCTTCGTGTCTTGGGTTAGTAAAAATAAAGGAAATGAACACGCCCAATATCGCAACACCGGCAAAGTTTAATAATTGGCAATCCTTCCTGAATGTCACAGAGGAAGAACTAGATGCAAAGGTTCAGGCTGGTACCTATAACTTCACTTTCCAGTCCCAGCGGGTGGTTAACTTGGCCAGTAGACACAAATAGGTGTCAGGCGCATTTTGTGAATTCCTCAGGGGTTTCAAGATTAGCCGGCCAGACCCTCGCTTTGTCTCAGGTTAACACACAGGTATAGTTACAACATTCACTGTGGGTAAACTGTGCCAACAATGGGTACAGACTAACATGTTAGCTGCAGTTAAGGAACATCTTAACACTCTTTCTGAAGATATAGACTTGAAGGATGTCCTGTTAGGTCCTAGAAAGCCACACTCCAAAAGATACATATATGCCATACATAAAAGAATCTGGAAGCTTTCTCAGAAAGAAGCTGCTGCGCATTTAAGGCAAATAGACAAGGAAAACTTAGAAAAGGCCTTAGGTGTTGTCGACAACGGCATGAACACTGTCCAACAGGATTTATTCCCTGAAAAACATAGTATCGGCTGCGATAGATATCATTCAGACAGACACGTCCCTTTTATATCATGGGCAAAGTCAGCTGCGTTCCATCATGCAGTTAGGTTGGATGTTACAGACCTTGAAAAATGCTGAGTTCCATGGAAGTACATTAACAGTAGTGAATTGTTCACTGCTTTTAATTTATCCAAGGAACAACAGACAATTGCTAAAAGGGAAGCGAGTTTCACCATGCTTCACATAGAAAAGTTAGAGAAGTTGCCTTTCACAGTAACAGAGACTCCATCAACAGTATGGCTCCTACATGGCATTATTAATCTCCCCATTTCCACTTTTCGTTTTTTCAAAATGCCTGAAACATCTGGCAGTGGGCAGGTATAAGTGACTAGGCGACAGAAATATTAAAGAAGAGTGGGAGTCGCTCTTTGAATACAAATGTCTGAATGGCGAAACAGAGGTCTTTCTCAGCGGAAGTGAATGTGAAACTACTGTTAGTCATTCAGTGATCTGCAAGCAGGTGTCCCTTCACGGCCTTTGCAATGCGGGGGTTGCAAACTTGGCCTGTTTTCTGAAAGGTACTACCGTCCCTTTGATTCAACCAGCATTTCATGTACTTTCAAATGGTAGTTATGTGGTGCTGAGCGACCAAAGCTGTTGCCGTATGCGACCAGGAATCACCTACGCAATTTCAGTCTCTAAGGTGTTGTGGACAAGTATTATTCCCCCCCCCCCAACACGAGAGATAAAAGTATCAGAAATGTGGCTTCACATTAATACTGCTAATGTAAATTATGACAAGCTGAGCACACTGAAGGCACTACTGTTCCACAAACAAGTCGCATTGACATCAGATAGAGAGACGTATGCTCTCCAGATTGCGAGATCATCAGCCGAGATACAATCCGTATTAAATACCAACTTCCCCAAGAACTTTAGAGAGCTGGTATCCAGAATTTTCAATGCTTCGAGCACTACTGGGATTGACCACTCCTTTAAGGCTGTTGGGTCTGGATTTGTGTCCATCTTCCAGACTGTCTTCGGAGTCATTCCATTGGCCATCCATTCACTCTTTTCAAGTGTGTTTGGTGGCTTTCCTGTAATTTTGGCATTAACAGGCGGAATAAGCTGCTATTTCTTCTGATTCGCAGTGGTTGTGTTTTTCCAGCTATGCTATGCAATGGAGCCACTGCCACCAGCTCAAAAGTGCCGTTAACGCATGGTTCAGGTCTTTAATGCTCCGTTGCTGGGAGAATTCGAGCGTGATTGGTCATTGTCATTCTGACCACTCCTATGGTGCGTGCAACCAGTCTTTTGCTGCGTATGGTGCCTCTTCGAACACCTGCCTACATTGTGTCTTGCTGTTACGCCAGTGCCTCCTGTAGACCAAGCACTGCTGATGTCCCCACGAGGGTTAATTCATGGTCGTGCCCCTTGAGACTAAGGCTGATTCGCAAGGCTACTTATGAGCAACCCTTGGTGAATGATCTGGCTCTTTTTGACACTGTGGAGAGTGCAACTCCTGCAGGTGGACCTGCACAAAAGACTGCTACTCACTACTGCTCCGTGGATCCATCTGCCTATCCTGTCATCGATCTGACATCTGAGAATGTGGCCTGACGCCTGAGGTCCTTTCCATCAGTGGCTTCGAAGATGCTCTTCAAGATCATGACTACTGTTAAATGGATTTGATGATTAGCTTATTGGTGGTCATTATGACATTGGAGGTAAAAGGTGTTTACTGCCGCGGTGACGACCGCCAACATACAGTTGCAGAGGCGAATATCCGTTCACCATATTATCACACACACACACACTAAACCATCAGACTACTGCCACAAACACAAATCCGCCAGACCAAAGGTCAGTGTTAAAGTGTCGGTACGAACACCCATACCGTTACGCCAACAAAACAACGCCCACCACACTATGACCCACGAATCACCACAGCAGACATTCAACAGCGCTAAACCATTGGCGGTACACACTGGCGCGGTCAGAATGGCCACCCAAATACAAAACAACACAACATTGGACAAAACTAAAATCACACACCTAACACTCATACACACACCACACCCTACAGAGCACTACAAGTGAAACACCGACATTACACACAACTGTTTGCCAACTCGAAAAGACTGCAATAGCCACAAAACTCACAGAGGCAACTACACACACACACCACAACCACCCATACGTCTGTCACGCACTCCACATCCCACACCCCACCACATTACTCAACACCCTTTGCACAACACACACTACACAACACCCATGTTCCTATTAAGGCACCCCCGTTTCACAGATGAGCAGTTGCGGGTATGAGGAAGGAAATAGTCAGGGTAGAGTCACAGCTCTTCAGAGAAAAGGTACAGAAAATCTCCATTGCCAGGAAGATGGAGCTATGGTGGAGAATCGTGGACAGGGTGAACTCCATGGGACTGCATCCAAGAACAAGGGACAACATCAGGAAGAGGAGGAACGACCTACAGGGGAAGGTATGTTCCGTGACAGTAAGGCACCAGCTCGCCATCCAGAGGACTGGCGGTGGACTCCCAACTCCTCCCCCACGGCTGACAGCATGGGAGGAGCAAGTCATGGCAATCCTGCATCCTGAGGGACTCACTGGAGTAGCCGGAGCCTGGACACTGGTGAGTCAATATTTACTACTTATCACCCCCCATAGCTGCATGCCATCTCACCCCCTTACCCTGACTTCCATCACTCCACTCCATCCCAAACAGTGCACCTACACATGTGACTAACCCCAATGCCAAGCCCTGCAGGCCATACCAATGCATGTACAGCCCTCCCAGCCCTGCATGTACACACATCACCAAAGCATACACAACATGGAGAACTAACAATCCCACAATACATCACCATACACAAACAAAGGTGGCAGGGCAACAACAATGACATAGGGGAAGCTAGAGATGTACAATAGATCACAGACATGAAGCATAATACATCACTTACATTCCCACAGGTGCCCCCGCCAATCCCAGCGGGGAGGAGGCGCTACGACTATCCAGTCCCCCAACAGAAGATGCCCCCAGTGATGACCGCAACTCTGGACTTCTGGATCTGGATGAACTACCTGGCCTATCAGGGACCACTGGTCAGTCGGCCACCCCAGCCCACTCCCAGTCCAACACAGAGCCTCCCCCCTCAGTATCCAACACCACAGCACTCACCCAACGTCCCCGGGACATGTAAATCAGCAGTGTGCCCACCTGTACAGGGACCCCAGTCCACACCTCACAGTCAAGACAATCAGGGTCCTGGGGTCAGTGGCAGTGGGCACACCGCTCAGGGGATACAGGCACAGGGGGACAGGGATACTCGGAGGAGAGCCGTGCACCAGCGGGAGGACAGGCCCAGGGAACTGACTCTCCAGGAGGCACTCACTAATGTCCTGGGGGCTTACCAACAATCCCAGGACAAGATGGACCAGATTCTTAACAACATGCAGGAGAACAAGCAGCTGCAGGAGGTACACCATCAGGAGATCAGGAAAGATTTGCAGGCCCTCAACACCACCATGGTCTCCATAGCAGGGGTGCTGGCTGATATGGCCAACATCATGAGGTAATGTACAGCACACCAGCGGGACACTTCCACTAGCCAGTCAACTGAACAGACCACCACATCTGCTGCAGCTAGTAGACAGGAGGCCCTGCCACAGGACCCACAGGCCACCAGCACCGCTCCCCCTGCAGAAGGTGATCCACCCCACAAATGTTCCCTGGGACCCAAACAGATGCCAGAGACACTTGCCAAGACCAAGACCTCCGCCAGGAAATGAGACCCTCCTGAACGTCAATCTTGTGTTACACTCTGTCACCTTGTCCATTTTGAACTGCAATTGCTCCCCTTTCTATGGCCCCTTGGACACTGGACATGTGCTACAAACAGACTGGACCAATACCCTGGACTTACCTCTACCATCACCCCATTCCTTTGTACTACCCCTTCTATTAATTAATAAACACCCTAGGACACAACTTGAGTGATAGTGCTTTATGTGATGAAAATGTGCACTAATCTAAACAGTTACATCGTGTGCAATAGACATGAACTTTGGTGTAGTATACAAATGATGAGCTGTAGCTGTCTCTAGTCATGACATCAGTGCACAGTAGTAATAACACCAATATCTGCAAATAGAGAAGGCATAGGTGACAGTCAGTTGAGATGCAAAGAACGTGACTGCCATCCTGCTACAGAGGAATGGTCAGTTCCACTGTCTTACATGTGTGTCATTGGAAGTACTGCCGTATTACTGATGTTCTGTTGTCCACAACCTCATCCTCTGCCTCTTCACCTTCACAGTTCTCACGCTCCACTGCTGCCACAGGGGCATTTCCAATCTCCTCCTCCTCCTCCTCCTACAGATAAGGCACATGTCGTCTGAGGGCCAGGTTGTGCAACATGCAGCATACTACAGCTATCTGGCAAACCTTCTCAGGGAAGTAGCACAGGGTTCCACCTGTCAGATGGAGGCATCTGAACCTGGCCTTCAAGAGGCCGAAAGTACATTCTATGATTCGCCTGGTTCACCCATGTGGATCATTTTACCGATTCTCAGCCCCTGTTCTGGCATTCCTCACAGGGGTCAGGAGCCACGACAAGTTTGGGTAGTCAGAGTCACCTGCAAGAATTGAGGGACAAACATTAGCCTAACACAATGGTATGGGGGATGACTCCAGAAGGCATACATTGACATATCTTGGACGGGGACTCAGGCTCACCTATCAGTCACACCCTGTGCCTCTGTAATTGTGCCATCACATTTGGGATGCTGCTAGTTCTCAGGACGAAGGCATCATGCACCGACCCAGGATACTTGGCAGTGACATGGGAGATGTACTGGTCCGCCAGGCACACCATTTGCACATTGACTGAGTGGAAACTCTTCAGATTCCTGAACACTTGTTCATTGTGGCGGAGGGACAAATGCAATATGTGTTCCGTCAATCGCCCCAATAACATTTGGAATATGTCCCATTGCATAGAGTTCAGCCTTCACAGTGGCCAAAACTTCCACTTGGGGAAAGAGATGTAGCTACACATGTGTTTGAGCAAGGCAGACAAAATCCTTGCCAGCACTATTGAGAACATTGGCTGTGACATTCCTGCTGCCAAGCCCACTGTCGCTTAGAAAGAACCAGTTGTCAGGAAATAGAGCACTGATATAACTTGCACAAGAGGGGGGATCCCAGTGGGAATACGGATAGCTGATATCAGATCAGGCTCCAATTGAGTACACAGCTCTGTGATTGTGGCTCTGTCCAGTCTATATAGGTTAGTATTATATGCCTCTCCTCCAGTTTAGCCAAGTCCACAAGGGGTCTGTACACGGTGGCTTGCCTCCTCCTCCTATTCCTCCGCAGTGGTAGGTATCTAAGGGACACAAGAGTGAGAAGGGTGTCACAAACTGAACAATGGAACCACCACCCCAGTGCAACTGGGCATGTATGAAATCGGACAATCTGAATGGCAATGTATGTACAATTCACAGCAATGACGCAGTTTCCAATTCCTGATTGTTGTCCACCATCATGAAATGGCAACTGCCTGTCCTGTAAGTATGGACAGGTGGAAGTGATGTAACTCCACCGGCGTTGGTCGTCATGGCGGCAGGCGGTCTTGCGCCGCCGTTCTATTCCTCACAGGCTAACATGGGGCTCTATGGAGTACAACATCCAATGAGGATCACTGGCGGCAGTGATGGTCTACACCGCCGCGGACGTGACTGACATTTTCTATCTATAACCTCACTTGATTCCTGACTTTCCACAGGACAACACCTACACTGCATGTGCTGCTGTGACCCATGGGAAACAGGGTCAAGACTGATTTGCATATGACTGGGTCCAAACTGGGGTGACGTGACGAGCAAAATAACGATGGATTAAACCCAGATCTGTGACTGGGGGTGAGTGTTTGAAAAGTTTCAACACTCCGTCCATCATTTTATTTTGTTTTGTGATGTTGCTTTGTGCATTCTAAGTGGCAGGGGTATGCCCAGACGTGGGTCCCTTGCTCGCTGTGCCACTGGATTCAAGCTAGCTTGGCTGATGAAGGGTGATACCCTGAAACCGGTCCCAGGATGCTTGCTTCCTGTCAGGGAAGACCTGGCCTAGCAGTTCAGGTTGGACTGTTCCCATGGGGAACAGGGTCAAGATTGATTTGCATATGGCTGGGTCCAAACTGGGGTGACGTGGTGAGCAAAATAACGATGGATTAAACCAAGATCTGTGACTGGGGGTGAGTGTTTGAAAAGTTTCAACACTCCGTCCATCATTTTATTTCATTTCATTTTATTTTGTTTTGTGATGTTGCTTGCTGCTGTGACCTGTGTCTGGATCCAGCCATGGCACGTGTAACCGGGGAAAGGGCCCCTGCCTTCACTTCGGAGGAGTTAGAGCGCCTGGTGAATGGGGTCCTACCCCAGTATGGACAGCTGTATGGGCCTCCAGACCAACAGGTGGTACACCATGGGGACGATGCATGCAACAAGGTGTGGAATATGTCTGGTGGTAGTGTACATGCAGGGCTCCAGCTGAAGTGTGTGCCAATGGAGATGGAAATTAAATTTGTGGGCCATATGTGTGACAGGCTGGATTGTATGGTTAATGGTGTCCTCTTGTCTGTATTACCTCTGCAGGTCAGTGCCCATCAAAAGAAGGGATTGTGTTGTGCCATCGCCAAGGACGTGTGGACCCTGGGGGTCTATAGCAGGCGGAGCACCCACTGCAAGAAAAGGTAGGAGGACCTGAGATGCAGGGCATGGAAGACCGCAGAGGCCCAGCTGGGTATGGCCTCCCAACGAGGGTGGGGTGCCTGTCGGAACATGACCCCCCTGATGGCCTGCATACTGACAGTGGCCTACCAGAGCTCGATGAGCGCTTGAGGGTAGCACAGCAGCCACAAGGGGGTGAGTACAGAGTGTGAAGCAATCATCTTTGTTGCCTAGCATGGGATCCTGGTGGTGGGTTTCAGTTAGTGGGTGCCCCTTAATGTCAGCTCAGACATTGCCTCGTGGTCCAGCACAAGGTAAATGGGTGTACAGCAAAATCTTGAATTCCAGCTAGGTGGCATTCTAGGTCAGACAGGGCTTAGTGGGACCCAGGAAGGGTACATTTGGCGGTAGTTGGCTCTCATATTGCTATGGTACCTAGCCAATGGAATGCCAGTGCGATGCACAGTGCCCAATCCTGATCCCTGTGTGTGATGGTAATGTGTATGCCATCTGTGGAATTGGTGCTGTAATTGACCCAGTGCTCCCTTTCTCTCTCCCCCTTATTTTCTTATGTCATCTTGTCCATGTGTGCATTAGCATCATCTGGCGGAGGAGGAGGGGCACCAGTGACTGATGGAGCTGCATCCCACAAGACCTAGGAGGCAGAGTCCACCGATGCCGTGGGGACCAGTGGGACGGAGGACGAGGGGAGCACCACGGCAGAGACAGGAGGTGACAACACTGACTCTTATTCTTCCTCCAATGGGACCTCCCTTGTGGTGGCAGACACCACAGGTACAGCTGACAGCCCCCGTACCAGCACCACCCTCCCAGAAGCCCCCCACCTAGTTGCCCGAGCCAGCTCACCCAGGAGGGAGGGCATCTCCTTCGTCCCAGGCACCTCAGGCCCTGCCCCAGTCAGCCCTGCTGCCCTCAGTGAGGAGGCTATTGACCTCCTGAGATCCATCTCTGTAGGGCAGTCAACCATAGTGAATGGCATCCAGGGACTGTCATCACAGATGCAGCAATGCAATTCGTTCCTGGAGGGCATCCACAGTGGCTTGGCGGCTCTACAGAGATCGTTTCAGGCTCTGGCCTCCTCTCTGATGGTAGCCAGTGTCCCTGTTCCTACCGTCCCCCCTCCAACTACCCAGTCTCCTCAACCCCAACCCATCCCATGCACAAAGACAGACAAACATGCACACAAAACATCAGAGAAGAGCAGCACAGTCAAAAACAGGCAGCACACTTCAGGTCACAAGCACTCACACATACAACTGACAGTTGCACACATAACCACATCCACTGCCTCCACTGTCTCCACCTCCTCCTCCTCCCGCACAGTCACATCCGAACTCACACCTCAATGCACTGCATCAACACCCACCACAATCATCACCACATCATGTAGCACACACACCTCACTTGCAGACACCTCCACAACATCCATCCATGCATCCCCTTTGTCCTCTCCCACCCTGTCTGCCCCTTTCTAAGAGATACAAACGCATGCACTCAGACTCCCAACAGCCATCCGCCTCACACACTCACACTGTCCATGCACCTGCACCCAAGTCCAGCAGATGTACACTTCTAATAACTACTCCCTCAACCTCCACTCCCATCCTTCCTGCCACATCCCGCCCCAACGTCCCTAAGAAGCTTTTCCTTGCCCATCTTGCCCATCTTGACCTCTTCCCTCCTCCTCCATCCCCGTCCTGTCCGTAAGAACAGGGTCCCAACGACCCAGCACAGCACCTAAGCCAAACAGTCTGCCACTGCTCCCATCAAATCCTCAGCTGCTGGCACAAATGGGCCACAGAGTGTGACAGCTGCGACTTCTACTGTGAGCACACCTCTGCCTCAGACAGGGAGGACTAATGTGGTAAAAACCAAGGGACAGGAGACAGGAACAGTGGAGGCACCTCCTAGTCCTGGAGGAAAGAAAGGGAAGGTTCCCACTCCACCACCCAAGAAAGGGAAGGTTCCCAGTCCACCAGCAAGAGAGGCAAGAGAAGCCCTCCACCAGCAGAGGGCAAGGAGCCCTCACCTCCAGTAGAGGCAGCCAGGGTAACACCTCCACCAGCAGTGAGCAAGGAGCCCTCACCTCCAGCAGAGGAAGCCAGGGTAACACCTCCACCAGCAGTGGGCAAGGAGCCCTCACCTCCAGCAGATGGCATGTAGGCCACCTACCAGAGACAATTGGGCAAGGAGCCCCCTCCAGAACCAGTGGGCATGTCCCCCACTTCAGAGACTGTGGCCTTACACTCCCCACCAGGGACAGTTTGGCAAGGAGCCCCCTCCAGAACCAGTAGGCATGTTACCCACTTCAGCTGAGGTGCCCCCCACCCCTACCCCCTTCCCCCCTGAGGTGCCTACCCAGTCCCAACATGATTCCCCTGCATAGTGGTATGTGGGCCTTTTGTACTTTGAACTGGCCATTGGCCCTTTCTGGGCAATGACGGATGCTTTTGTTTTTGCATGGACAATATGGTGGCTGTTGGCATCAAATACCAGTGTCACTTAACCCCTTCACTGCCTGGCCTTTTCCCCTCCTGTGCCGAGCCTTTTTTTTATCTATTTGGGGCAGTTCGCGCTTAGGCCCTAATAACTTTTTCTCCACATAAGCTACCCATGCCAAATTTAGGTCCTTTTTTCCAACAACCTAGGGATTCTACTTTGCGAGTTCCCCTGAAGGAGACCAAGAAATTAGCCAAAATACAGCGACCATTTTTTTTTTTTTTTTAAATGGGAAAAAAGAGCTGCAGAAGGCGGCTTGTGTTTTTTCCCCTGAAATTGGCATCAACTAAGGGTTTGCGGTGGTAAAATCACCATCTTCCCAGCTTTCAGGAACAGGCAGACTTGAATTAGAAAACCCCATTTTTCAACACAATTTTGACATTTTACTGGGACATACCCCATTTCTACTATTTTTTGTGCTTTCAGCCTCCTTCCAGTTAGTGACAGAAATGGATAAGAAAACAATTCTGGATCCCAGAAAGCTAAACATTTCTGAAAAGTAGACAATATTCTGAATTCAGCAAGGGGTCATTTGTGTAGATCCTACAGGTGTTTCCTACAGAAACTAACAGCTGAAATAAAAGAATATTGAAATTGAGGTGAAAAAAAACGCAATTTTTCTCTACGTTTTACTCTGTAACTTTTTCCTGCAATGTCAGATTTTTTAAAGCAAAATACTGTTACGTCTGCTAAACTCTTCTGGTTGCGGGGATATATAGGGATTGTAGGTTCATCAAGAACCCTAGATACCCAGAGCCAATAAATGAGCTGCACCTTGCAATGGGTTTTCATTCTATACCGGGTATACAGCAATTAATTTGCTGAAATATAAAAAATGAAAAATAGGTATCAAGAAAACCTTTGTATTTCCAAAATGGCCACAAGATAAGGTGTTGAGAAGCAGTGGTTATTTGCACATCTCTGAATTCCGGGGTGCCCATACTAGCATGTGAATTACAGGGCATTTCTCAAATAGACGTCTTTTTTACACACTGTCTTACATTTGTAAGGAAAAAATGTAGAGAAAGACAAGGGGCAATAACACTTGTTTTGCTATTCTGTGTTACCCCATATCTCCCGATATAAATGGTACCTCACTTGCGTGGGTAGGCCTAGTGCCCGCGACCGGAAATGCCCCAAAACACAACGTGGACACATCACATTTTCACAGAGAAAACAGAGCTGTTTTTTGCAAAGTGCCTAGCTGTGGATTTTGGCCTCTAGCTCAGCCGGAACCTAGGGAAACCTAGCAAACCTGCACAGTTTTGAAAACTAGACACCTAGGGGAATCCAGGATGGGGTGAGTTGTGGACTCTGACCAGGTTCTGTTGCCCAGAATCCTTTGCAAACCTCAAAATGTGGCCAAAAAACACTTTTTCCTCTCATTTCGGTGACAGAAAGTTCTGCAATCAGAGAGGAGCCACAAATTTCCTTCCACCCAGCGTTCTCCCAAGTCTCCTGATAAAAATGGTACCTCACTTGTGTGGGTAGGCCTAGCCCCCGCGACAGGCAATGCCCCAAAACACAACGTAGACACATCACATTTTCACAAAGAAAACAGAGCTGTTTTTTGCAAAGTGCCTAGCAATGGATTTTGGCCTCTAGCTCAGCCTGCACCTAGGGAAATCTAGCAAACCTGCGCAGTTTTGAAAACTAGACACCTATGGGAATCTAAGATGGGGTGACTTGTGGGGCTCTGACCAGATTCTGTTACCCAGAATCCTTTGCAAACCTCAAAATTTGGCCAAAAAACACTTTTTCCTCTCATTTCGGTGACAGAAAGTTCTGCAATCAGAGAGGAGCCACAAATTTCCTTCCACCCAGCGTTCTCCCAAGTCTCCTGATAAAAATGGTACCTCACTTGTGTGGGTAGGCCTAGCCCCCGCGACAGGCAATGCCCCAAAACACAACGTAGACACATCACATTTTCACAAAGAAAACAGAGCTGTTTTTTGCAAAGTGCCTAGCAATGGATTTTGGCCTCTAGCTCAGCCTGCACCTAGGGAAATCTAGCAAACCTGCGCAGTTTTGAAAACTAGACACCTATGGGAATCTAAGATGGGGTGACTTGTGGGGCTCTGACCAGATTCTGTTACCCAGAATCCTTTGCAAACCTCAAAATTTGGCCAAAAAACACTTTTTCCTCTCATTTCGGTGACAGAAAGTTCTGCAATCAGAGAGGAGCCACAAATTTCCTTCCACCCAGCATTTCCCCAAGTCTCTTGATAAAAATGGTACCTCATTTTCGTGGGTAGGCCTACTGCCCGCAAAAGGAAATGCCCCAAAACACTATCTGGACACATCAAAATTATCAAATACAAAACTACCTGCTTTTGCGGGTGGGGAGGCACCTGCGTTTGTGGTCCTGGGCTTAGCAGCCATCTAGGGAAACCTACCAAACCCAGACATTTCTGAAAACTAGACACCTGAGGGAGTCCAGGGAGGTGTGACTTGCATGGATCCCCCAATGTTTTCTTACACAGAATCCTCAGCAAACCTCAAATTTAGCTTAAAAAAACACATTCTTCCCACATTTCTGTGTGGGATCACTGCACTGGGGCACATTTCATACCCCCCCCAATGTTCCTCTCAGTCTACCGGTAAAAATGATAACTCATTTGTGTAGGTGGGCCAAGTGCTTGTGACAGGAAAGAGCCAAAAACATGTCGAAATTGAGGGGGAACCAAAGTGGGTCCAAAAGGGCCGTTTGAAAAAAAACATTTTTAGGCTGACAAGGGCAGCAGAATTTTTATCGGTATAGATGAGACAATGCTGGGTGGTAGGAATTTTGTGGATTCCTGCAGATTCCGGAAGGTTCCATCACAAAAATGTGGGAAAAATGTGTGATTTCCAGGAAAGTTGGAGGTTTGCAGGGCATTGTGGGCAAGAAAATGGTGCTGGAATCACCCAGATATTCAGATTTCAGATGTGTCTAGATCTTGTGGATTTTTCTACATCGCAGCGTCCCAAAGTCCATAAAGTGCAGCCCTCGCCATTCCAAGTGGGACGATTTTGAGAGTTAGCCAAGCTCTCATGGCCCAAATGTAAAACCAAAACCCAAAATAATGAAATATCTTCTTGCTTGCTGTGAGATAAGATGTTTTAGTGTGCGGGGGAGAGCTGAAAGACTGTTACCCCCTTTAGCTGGGGTGGGAGCATAACCAGGCCCATACTGGTTGGTATCCACCATCCCACTATTTTGTGTTTTTGTTTTAGTTCCCTGGCATCTAGTAGACTCCCCTGGGGTGTGGATCGGGGTAATTGCCTCATCTGCCCACTGGTGGGTAGAACTACTTTGGCCCCATTTATTTGGGGTGGGGGTATGGCCATACCCTCACCCTCTTATTTTGGAAAAAACTTCCCTGGTCTCTGGTGGGCTTTCTGCCCCCCCCTTAGGGGCAGATGGCCTTCCAAAAATAGGGGGCACATATGGCCAACAGTAACGTGCCCCCATAGGGAGCGGCCCTTACCCAAGGGGCTGCCCCCCTAAAGAAAACACACACATACACACACACCAATCCCTGGTGCCTAAGTGGTTTCTGCCCCCCCCTTAGGGGCAGATCGGCCTAATAGAAATACGCCGATCTGCCCCCAAGGAGAGCAGAAATGACCAAAAATAAATTTGCCCCTCTAGGGGAGCGACCCATGCCTAAGGGGTCGCTCCCCTTGCGTGAAATTGGCACAAAAAAAAAATCTGCTGTGCCTAGTGGTTTCAGATCGGCCTAATAGAAATACGCTGATCTGCCCCCAAGGGGAGTAGATATGGGCTAAAATAAATTTGCCCCCCCAGGGGAGCAACCCTTGCCTAAGGGGTCGCTCCCCTTGCGTGAAATTGGCGCAAAAAAAAAAAAAAACTGGTGCCTAATGGTTTCTGCCCCCCTTGGGGGCAGACTGGCCTAACAATAATCGGCTGATCTGCCCCTAAGGGGGGCAAAAATGGTCTAAATACAATTTGCCCCCCAGGGAAGGGACCCTTGCCTAAGGGGTCGCATTCCACCTCTAAAAAACAAAACAAAAAAAAAAGTATTCCTGGCGTCTAGAGGTTTCTGCCCCCCCGGGGGCAGATCGGCCGAATAACAATAGGCCCAGAGGGAGCAGAAATGGCCTAAAATAAATTTGCCCCCCCGGGGAGCGACCCTTGCCTAAGGGGTCGCTCGCCTTCCGTGAATTTGCCGTAAAAAAAACTCCCTGGTGTCTAGTGGTTTCTGCCCCCCTTGGGGGCAGATTGGCCTCATAAAAATAGGCCATTCTGCCCCCAAGAAATGGCTTGAATATAATTTGCCCCCACATCTGAAAAAAAAAAAAAAAAAGATCCCTGGCGCCTAGAGGTTTCTGACCCCCCTCGGGGCAGATCGGCCTAATAACAATAGGCCGATCTGCCCCTAGGGGGGAAAAAAGGCCTTGAAAAAAATTGCCCCCCTGGGGAGGGACCCTTGCCCAAGGGGTCGCTCCCCTTATGCCAATTTCTATTTACAGAAAAATCCCTGGTGTCTAGTGGGCATTTCAGAAGCCGGATCGCTTCACCATCCGGCTTCTGAAATGCTCTGAGAGACTTCAAAGGGAAGGAAATTCCTTTCCTTCCCTTTGAAACCTCTCAGGCCCCCATCACATGATCGGACGAGAAATGCTTTGCATTTGTCTTCCGATCAGGCTGGAAGCTGAGCTTCCAGCGCGATGGGGAAGTGGCCTCTAATGAGGTCAGCGCACAAATGCGCGCTGATGTCATCAGACGTCACTGGGGGTGGTCAGGTGGGTAAGGGGTGGAAGGGGAAGGGCTTCCCCTTCCATCCCTGCCTTGGGGGGTGAGAGGGAAGCCCAAGGAGGGAGTGCTAGCGCTCCCTCCGAGCTCCATTCCGAGGATGTAATGGTTACATCCTTGGCACAGGAGTACTGTGCCAGTGGACGTAACCGTTACGTCCCCGGCACAGAAGGGGTTAAACCTCAATGTGGTCCTTGGTTTAATTAGACGTGGGTCCTGTGACATTGGTTTTACTCTGCAGCTGGTTGTGTGTATGTTGTGTGTGTGAAGGATCTGGGTTGTGCGTGTGTATGCCTCTTTCCTTTTCCTCCCTTCCTCCCTTGTGTGCTAGGCGGCTGTACTCACCGTCGTCGTCTTCATCAGCATTGGTTTTCCAGGAGGACTATGGCATAGAAGAGCATTGGTAAGACTTGAAGTTCCGGTTCCATGGCGGCGACAGACTCCTATGTGTCTCTGATGGTAATTCTTTTGTTTTCTATGCTGTGTTTCCACCAGGCTTTTGATGGCATTGGTACCGCCCCAGAAATCCTGGTGGTTTGCTATGTCATAATATGGTGGGCGGTACCTTGTCTTCCGCCTGACTGTTGATGGCTACTGCCGTGGTCAGTGGTGTTAACACCCTTGCAGTTGGTGTGGTACATTGGCTGTCTATGGGAGGTATGACCGCCATGGTCATAATTTGGCAGTAATTACCGCCAGCCTGTTGGCGGTATTACCTCCACTTTAACAGTCACCGCCAATGTCATAATGAGGGGCCATTGTACCAAATTCTATTTTTACCCTTACTTTGGCCTGCTGTGCTTTTCATGGTCAACATTATGGGCCTGATTACAACTTTGGAGGAGGTGTTAATCCATCCCAAATGTGACAGATATACCACCAGCCGTATTATGAGTTCCATAGGATATAATGGACTCGTAATACGGCTGGTAGTATATCCGTCACATTTGGGACGGATTAACACCTTCCTCCAAAGTTGTAATCAGGCCCTATATCTCTTTGTATGTTTTTTAGCTATTGTTTTTTAACACGTTTTTTAAATGCGATTTTTTACCTAGTTTTTATGCTTTTAGCTTTTAGTCCAGAGCACTTTTAGTGTTGGATTCATTCACCTTAGGTGGCATCAACTTATGGGGTCATACTTATTACGGCATTTGGGAGGGTGTAGTGACTCCTATCTTGTTTTAATGGGAAACAGGAGTTAACTTAGCCTTTGGCTTGCAGACTCCTGCCCCTGTCACCTAGTGACTTTTACCCTACTTAGTTTGCTCTGTATTAGCGCATTTATTTAATTATATATTTTAAGATGACTGCCCTGTTTCTAGTTAGGCCAATGTTTTAGTTTCAAGTTATGAGTGCCACCGTGCTAAGACGTCAATATCAAGCGACAAAGATAAACAAACTGTAGGTGTTCACATTAGGTACTTTCCCTCTTCACCTCTTCGAGGGAATTGTTTACATAAATTGCCATCCCAAGCATGTCTTGTTATCTATTGTTTGGGAAAAGCCCTATGTCAGGGGTTCGAGCAGATCTGTATAAATGCACCACACTTAGACAGATAGTCAGAGGGATTCCAACCAGATGCCATCGCTGCTGTTGATTCCATACGTCACCTTGACGCTGACCTAGTCTTCGTGTCCTTACGGAGTCTGAGCTAGAGACCTCATTCCAAGGTAACGAGGGCTGGGGGCTCTTCTCATGGACACCACATTGGCAGATTAGGCTTAACACACCTAGCTCTCTTCTAGGTTAGAGATAAGGTACATGAAATTAGGGTACTAGGACATATTTCATATCTCATGTCATGTCATTGCAAGATGGTGGGGGTCTTTGTATTGCTGACTCTTGTCTTTACCATTCTTTTTCATGCATTATTCATTATCCTAATCATTGCAGCCCATGCAACTTATCGTAGATTGAAGTTTTGTTAAATAAAACCTATTGAAACCTTACTGCATCTCTTTCAGTGCCTGTGTTTGATTGAGACATATTGTTCATGTGAGAAAGGGGTAATTTCCATTTAACCACGACACTCCCTGAGATGTCACGCTCTTGAGTCCATGCGTAAAGGCTGCCACAAATCACCTTCTACTGTTTGGGTTTTTGGTGAGGTGCTGCATGTGAGCCGGGAGGGTTGGAACGACAGTAGGACTTGTAGGACTGGTATAGTTGCATACAAACATAAGTACTGTCATCCTCAAACCAGCAGTCTTGCCTAGAGCAAAAGTCAAACTACAACACTTCTTCAATTGTTTTGATGCTGTTTAAATGCTTTACACTTGTTCCTTTGTTTAAACCTTACTGCTCACACCCACAGCTACCAAGGATTGAGCTGTAGGTTTGTCAAACGAAACATAATGGTCCTTAATGGGTTGCTAAGTGTATTACACGATGAGGTTGCACCTCCACATCATATAATACACCCCATTTCCTCACAGATAGTGTGTACAAAATTGCAGAATCCTATACAAAAAAACAGGTAACCCTCCTCAAGTGTGAAATATTTAAAAGGCTGAGACTACTGTCCTGGCAGATTCTGGAAAAGATTAAAACATGATTTAGATCTTGGTGGGACTTCTGCCATCCCTTCCTGGCGGAGTTTACAAGTACTCCATCAAGCTGACAGATTCCTTCCAACCATATTTAGATGTCTGCTGGCTGAACCTCCGTATGTGTTGACAGAGGCCCTCATTCTGACCTTGGCGGGTGGCGGAGGCCGCCCGCCAAAGTCCCGCCGTCAGGTTACCGTTCCGCGGTCGAAAGACCGCGGCGGTAATTCTGACTTTCCCGCTGGGCTGGCGGGCGGTCGCCTTCAGGCCGCCCGCCAGCCCAGCGGGAAAGAGGCTTCCACGATGAAGCCGGCTCGGAATCGAGCCGGCGGAGTGGAAGCTGTGCGACGGGTGCAGTTGCACCCGTCGCGTATTTCACTGTCTGCGCAGCAGACAGTGAAATACATTTAGGGGCCCTCTTACGGGGGCCCCTGCAATGCCCATGCCAGTGGCATGGGCACTGCAGGGGCCCCCAGGGGCCCCGCGACCCCCCCTACCGCCATCCGGATCCCGGCGGTCCGGATGGCGGTAGGGGGGGTCGGAATCCCCTCGGCGGCGCAGCAAGCTGCGCCGCCTTGGAGGATTCAATGGGGCGGCGGTACACTGGCGGGAGCCCGCCAGTGGTGCCGGTCCGACCGCGGCTTTACCGCCGCGGTCGGAATCCCCATTGGAGCACCGCCGGCCTGTCGGCGGTGCTCCCGCGGTCCTCCGCCCTGGCGGAAAGACCGCCAGGGTCAGAATGACCGCCAGAGTGTTTCCCATCACATAAATGGCGCACCGCCAACAACGCCGTGGACTCCTCTGCTGGCTAACATTACTCCATTGCCCCTCAGTGTTGCAGGATTGTGTTGTTTAGATTTCAGAGTTGTGCTGGTGTTATCCTAGTGGTGGATTCCGGATGTGAGGCGCGTTCAGCATTGTGCTGTGCCTGTGGCTTTTGATGGATGTTAATATCACACTCCTGATGTGTTTTGGCTAATTGTTTCACTTGCATACCACACTATAAAACATACTCCATTTCAGACCATGATCCTTTGCCATTCCACTGCAGCAGACCATTTTTCAGTGAGTGTTCGACAGAGAAGTTATGTTTATTTTGCTCTCTGTTTCTTGTTCTTTGGCCTATTTTTTTTTCCTTGAACTTGTGGGAGCCCAAATTAATTTAATTTAAATTTTCCTTATCAAATCAAATCATTAACATTTATAAAGCGCGCTACTCACCCGTGCGGGTCTCAAGGCGCTAGGGGAAAAAGGAGGGGTTATCGCTGCTCGAACAGCCAGGTCTTTAGGAGTCTCCGGAAAGCGGAGTGGTCCTCGGTGGCCCTGAGGCTGGGGGGAGGGAGTTCCAGGTCTTGGCCGCCAGGAAGGAGAAAGATCTCCCACCCGCCGTGGAGCGGCGGATGCGAGGGACAGCAGCGAGTGCGAGGCCAGAGGAGCGGAGGAGGCGGGTGGGGACGTAGAAGCTGAGGCGTCTGTTGAGGTATTCCGGTCCCTTGTCGTGGAGGGCTTTGTGTGCGTGGGTGAGAAGTCGGAAGGTGATCCTTTTGCTGACTGGGAGCCAGTGCAGGTGTCTCAGGTGTGCGGAGATGTGGCTGCTGCGGGGTATGTCGAGGATGAGGCGGGCCGAGGCGTTTTGAATGCGTTGCAGGCGATTTTGGAGTTTGGCTGTGGTCCCGGCGTAGAGGGTGTTGCCGTAGTCCAGGCGGCTCGTGACGAGGGCGTGAGTCACGGTTTTTCTGGTGTCGGCGGGGATCCAGCGGAAGATCTTGCGGAGCATGCGGAGGGTGAGGAAGCAGGCGGAGGACACGGCGTTGACTTGCTTGGTCATGGTGAGAAGAGGGTCCAAGATGAAGCCGAGGTTGCGGGCGTGGTCTGTGGGGGTCGGTGCGGTGCCGAGGGCCGTGGGCCACCAGGAGTCGTCCCAGGTGGACGGGGTGTTGCCGAGGATGAGGACTTCCGTTTTTTCAGAGTTCGGCTTTAGGCGGCTGAGCCTCATCCAATCTGCGACGTCCTTCATACCCTCTTGTAGGTTGGTCTTGGCGCTGGCGGGGTCCTTGGTGAGGGAGAGTATAAGTTGGGTGTCGTCGGCATAGGAGGTGATGATGATGTCGTGCTTGCGTACGATGTTGGCGAGGGGGCTCATGTAGACATTGAAGAGTGTCGGGCTGAGTGATGAGCCTTGGGGTACGCCGCAGGTGATCTCGGTGGGTTCTGAGCGAAACGGAGGGAGGTAAACTCTTTGGGAACGGTTTGAGAGGAAGGAGGCGATCCAGTCCAGGGCCTGGCCTTGGATTCCGGTGGAGCGGAGGCGGGTGATTAAGGTGCGGTGACAGACGGTGTCAAAGGCAGCCGAGAGGTCGAGCAGAATGAGGGCGACTGTTTCACCATTGTCCATCAGGGTTCTGATGTCGTCAGTGACTGAGATGAGGGCGGTTTCAGTGCTGTGGTTGGCATATAATTATAATTATGCAATTATAATGGCAGGGAGGAGAAATCCCCATTTCAAAGATGAAATCATTGAGTAGAGCCACAATTGTTTGGCGCACAAGTACAAAATACACTATAACACAGAAAAGGCAAATGTGGTCCAAAATAGTTGACAGAGTGAATGCTGTAGCAAATAACCTGCGCACACAGGAGGTGGTTCTCCCCACCCCCTTCACAACTGTATCCCTGGGACAAAAAGTTCTTGCAGATCCTACATCCTGAAGGCTTGGCAGGAATCCCTACTGGAGTGGAGACTGGTAAGTTATACTTTTGAATGTGTCACTAAACCTAAATGTAATTTTTGCTTTTAATAGAGGTGTTGCTAATGTGTATTGCACTTTTTTCAAACATATAAACCTATATATATATTTTTTGGGGGGGAAGAGTGAATTTGTTTCTCTCGTTTAACTAACAGTTAAATTGTTTTGTCCATATTGGATTTTTTTCCCCTTGTTTGTGTGTAATTTAAGATTACAGGTTTAAATCTTCCAAATTCTTTCAATATGTTATAGTGCAAGTAACTGTTTCTACACTCCTGAACAAATTTCTTTTTTTTGTGCTCCATATTGAGAACATTAGTTTATTTCTACTGCATATTTTTACTAGGTATGTTTCACTTACAGTTTTGCAAGTGTTGTTAATGTTTAATTGAAATGACTACAACTATCATGATGCCTTATTTTTAGTTTGTTCAAATAATCTTGCAATGTTATTTTGATCAATCTTCCCTATCTTTAATATTTTCACATAGGTTAATGTGTAATGTATTTATCAATCCCTATATTATATTATGTTGGTAAATGTGATGTTTAATTTAGCACGTTTTCATTTACATGATATTTTATTTGGTGGTTTCTCTCTCACTAATCAAAGTTTTATATCTTTAAATGGTTAATGTATGTTATAAATGTACATTGCAATGTTCATATGATGACTAATGCTGTTTATCCTACAAAGCTGTTTAAGTCTCAGATCATTACGCCGCTCGACCTTTTGAATGGTTTTCTCACATTTCTCCACTCTGTTGAGCTGAAAGTTTGGTATTCTACATGTATACTTCATATTTGTTTGACATTTCAGAATATCACTTTACATGCTTTTCTGAAGATGTTTTATGTGTAATTTAAACTGCTATGTACCTTATTAACAAACAACTGAAAGATATTATATGAATTGCCTTTTACCTTTTAGGTTGCTTAAGTTTCCCCCTCAAAACTCATTTGATATAAAATCCAGACTTCAATGTTTTTTATTTTTTATTATTCATAGGACCAAGAGTATGTGGACCATCGTTTGCCACAACACCAGAGGATACCTCAATTCAGACCAGGAACAAGCCTTCACCGAGGATTCTAGTCCTGTGAGTCTGGATGATGTGGAGCAGCCTGGCCTCTCTGGTCTGCCTGGGCTCTCACTCGCCCCACAACTACACCTCCCATCCCAGCTGTTACAACATCTGAGTCTTTCATACCTCCATATCCTGTGTCCAAAGGACCATCACACCAATCTGTGCCCCCCCACCAGTCTTCACTGCTGTTGAGCCAACACAACCACCTTCTCCAGTTCAGCCAGGACCCAGTGGGATGGGACATACTGGGTCAAGGGCAAAGAGTAGTTGGGGTAGGGTCCGTAAGGGGGAATTTGTGTGGCCGCAAAATGAGGCCACTGGGTTCACTGCCACAGGCTACCATTGACCAATTCTTGGGAGCTATCAATCAGCCCCAAGACATGATGGGCTAGATCCTCACAGAGCTCCAAGAGATGAAGCAGTTGCAGAGGGAGCACAAGTTTCAGATGGGAAACCTCAACTCCAATTTGGACTCTCTGACTGGGGTGCTGCAGGATTGTTTTAACCATATGTGCAGCGCTTTTTCAGTACCATCTTCCTCTGTCTGTGGTCTCATCATTTGGCCAAACTACATTTGCCTCAGCCACTGACAGGGAGGCCCTGCCACAAGAGGAAGCACCTGCACCCACCTCAGTCCCTCCAACTGTGGATCCACTAGTCCTACCTCAGGAGGGGGCGTTCATCTGGACAAAGCAGTAGAGGATGGCAAGACTGCCACCATCACCAGCAAGAGACGCAAAACCTAATTTCCTCTGGTGTGTGACTACCATTTACTCTGTGGACTATTTATGGCCACATTTACCTTTTTGATGCCAGTTGTATTTTGTACATTGGACTTCAAACAGTTTTGGCTCTACAATAATAGTTTCTTCCACCAGGATTGATTTTATAATTTGTTGGCTTTGTTTTTTTTCTTAAGTTGCCCCAATGCATATTGTTTTGTTGAATAAAAGCAAAACATCAGTGATTAGGGGCAGGCCTACTCCCTCATTGCAGGGGGGAAGAAAAAACAGCAAGAACAACTCCTAGCCTTAGAGACAGATATACTGACCCTGGAGCGAATTAACCTACAAGAACTGAACACAGAACAAGTTTACTCCCTCACACTTAAACAAAAGGAATTCAGGGACTTAGCAGATGAAAGGGCAAAAACAAGCCACATACTGACCCAGAGGCACCTCTGTGACATTGGCAACAAAGCAGGTGAGTGTGGTGCCACCAGATCAGACCCGGAGGGAATAGCTGAAATATTTGCAAAATGTTATAAACATTTGCCTCTAAAACACACAGCACTGCCTTGGACATTCAGGCCTTCTTAACTTAGAAGAGAAAAACCAAATCCTGGAAACAGATATATAGCCACATGATATAGGCCAAGCACTTTGTGCCCTGAACTCCGGCAAAGTGATAGGCCCTAACGGTCTACCCATCGAGCTGTACAAATCCCTAGCCAGTCACCTAACATCCCACATACTGAATATGTGGTCTCAGGGACGGTCTGTAGGTTACCTCCCAGAAGACCAGAGACAGGCAATGATAGTGGTACTCCACAAGGCAGGGAAACTTCCAGACAAATGTAGCCCCCACCGGCCTATATCCCTCCTAAACATGGTGCTAAAGCTCCTGTCTAAGCTTCTGGCCAATCGTCTATGCCAAGTGATAACATCCCTGGTGCACCCAGATCAATCCGGCTTTATGCCAACTAGAGGGACGTGGCTGAACCTTCTTAGACTCTACAGGGTTATGGCGGGATCTAGGGAAAGTGCGATATCCACTCTGGTGATGTCAATGGACGACTTCATAGCGTTCAACACATTAGAGTGGAACTATATGTTCGGAGTGCTAGAACAGATGGGTTTTGAACCAAACTTCATGGGCTAGCTGCTCTTGTTAAACAGGGAGCCCAGGGCGCACATTAGCGTAAACTGGACAACCTCTCGTGGTTTTTGCCACATGGGTGCCCGTTCTCCCCGATGATCTCCGTCCTGGCCCTAGAACCTTTAGCGATATGAGTCAGACAGGACCCACTGGTATGAGGTATTCATTGGGGGGAACATTGGGAACAGCGGATCTCCCCATACGCTGACAATATCCTGTTCTATGTTACCGATCCCCACATGAACATTACTTGGCTGATACAGATCCTACATATTTTTGGACAACACTCAGGATACACCATCAATTGGGAGAAGTCGCCTGTACACTGGATTACGGGCCCTGTGCCCATCCTTCATAGAGGTCTACCAATGTCCATTGCTACAGGGAGCTTCAAATACTTGGGGTACCGTGTCACCTCAGACCCCCATCTTTTCCATCGATATAATCGAAGTCCTCTGCTTGACCGCTACACGGCAGACGTACAGCATTGGAGGGGCTTGACGATCTCCCTACTGGGGAGAGCAGCACTGTTTAAGATGTTGATGTTACCCAGGATGTTATATGCCCTCCAAAACACTCGATATCAGGTACCCGAACAATTTTTCTGGAAGACGGACCCTCAAGTGGGATCTACAACAGGGGTATTGGTCTTCCAGATATTAAAAAATACTACTGAGCCACACTATCAGCTGTGGCCAATGACTGAGCGTTCGCCGCCTGGGACAACCTAGCATGGGACAACCCAGCATACAGACTGAAGAGATTCTCGTTTGGAGACAGGGGTTACCAAGGGATACTCTACAAATCAGTCACTACTGACACAAACTTGCCTCAAACCCTGACAGTGGCGTGGGTGTGGGGGGGTGACTACGGCCTTCTTGGGGTGGAAAACGAAACCAACAGAGATGACCCCCCCCAGTCCAGCGGTATTCTGAGAGAGGTGAGAAATCTATGAGGGTTCACAAAATGGGGTCGCATTGGCATAGATACATTGGGGTATTTCTTTCCTCAGTTTGTACCATGTGCATGTTTTAAAAAGGTACTATCAAAAAAATTGTTAAATGTGCCAATAAATAACTTGTAGGTGGTGCTTTACTCGTTGTTAAATTTCCCAAAAATACAAAAATGACACGTCAAAATGAATAATTTTATTAAACTGGAAAAATTATTTGTTTACATATTTTTTAAATACATTAGTAACCATGCATGATCACAATACTTCATCTTATATTTACATGTACAGTTTCATACCTTGCCACCATGGAAGAACGGAATATGACCTAAAGAAATCATGTTAAGTAGGCAAATCATTATTGAGTTATGTCATCAGCTGGAACTAGACCTTCTGCCTTACAATAGGAATCCCACAACAATAATACCACTTGTGAAAATAAGGGCAGTACTTAATTCTGTGGACACAGGTTCGTTCCAATATACTGTGTATGCGATCATTTGCATTTTCAGAAAAGGTAATCATTATTTCTGGTTTGTGTTTGTGCCATTTCTTGGTCTGTGGCAGTATATTTTGTGGAATGTCACAACTAACTTTCAGTGTTGTGCTACAAGGAGTCCTTTCTTCTATGATGAGACAGGTCAACAGTATCATAAAGTTTCCACAAAAGGAGGGGTTTCCCATTGTGAAGGGTAATGAGTATGGTTTGCCATCATGTTAACTATTGATGTAGGCTTCCTATTGTGAGGCAGTACATCTGGCTCAAGCTGATGACATGAATCAATAATAGTTTGCCTATTGAATTGTATTTTTAGGATTATATCCCGTTCTTCCATGGTGTCAAGGTTTGGAACTGTACATATAAAAATGGCACAGAGTATTTTGGTTATGCATGGATTGTAAATTTGTTTGGAAAGTTTGACAAAAAATTCTGTACTAACATTTAATAAAAATATGACTTTTAGATTTGTGGTGTTTGTTATATATTTCCTTTTCTGAAAATGGGAGAAACATTACCTACATGGAATATAAAAAAAAACACCTTTTTTATTATTTGCATTTTTAAAATAATGATAGAGGAAGAAAAAATAAATAATTGGTACAAAAAATACAACACCAGTCTTGGACATTGTTGGTTTTGAATTTATTTTATAACCAAAAACTGATACTTGATGAAAACAAAAAATCTTCAATGAGGCACTTCAAAAGCTTTCTACAGTTTCCTACAAGATTAGAATGTAGCCAATGGGAAGGGAGATTTATATGCGTTGGCCACACATGTAGTCAGAGCAATATAAGCAGTACGTATTGCCTTGGTGGCAACATTCTACAGAAAACAAGTCTAATGCAATCTTCAAAACTTCAACTCAATCCCTGTGCAAGTTCTCTTCACACAAAATATGCACATCCAAAGTGTGTGTGTGTTTTTCCTAGGGTCAAACCATGTTCCATTAGTACTTAACAGCAGCATACAACTTCAAATGCCACAACTTTGAACTGACAAAATGAAGACGTCATGGTGAAGGAACCTAAAAAAGATTACAAACATCTTTTTTTATTAATTGCATTTCAAAATAGACACATTACAAACAAAAAATGTCAAGGACACATTTTCTAAACATAATCAAAGATTAAAAAATGTAAATAAGCACAGAATTCACTGTGTCAAAACTTACATCAACAAACCTCTTTGCCCTGGATGTTCCTTAACTTGCCTTTTAGACTCACCATATAAAAAGTTGCTTTAAATGTTAAAGTTATACTATGTTATCATATACTTACACTCGTCAAGATGTTGTCAATTAGATTTTGATGTAAGTCTGTTCCTTCCTCATCGCCACTATCATCATCAGTTGGCATTTCTACATCCTCACCAAGTGGCTCATCATGGTTTTCTTCGTCTGCAATGTACAGGATGTTCCGCTGCAGGGCTATTATTGTGTAACATGCAACATGCCATGGTGATTTTGCACACATTATCGGGTGAGTAGAAGAGGGCTCCACCAGTCTTATACAGACATCTAAATCTGGCCTTTAGGAGCCCAAAAACCCACTCCACTGGCCTCTGAGCTCTTCTCTGGGTGTCAATTAAGCAGACTTACCCTGGCGTTGTTGGATTCCTTCGCAGTGCTAACAACCATGGTCTGTGAGGTTGAGCGGAGTCCCCTATTTGAATAAAATCAAATATGATCATTAAACTTGAAACCAAGCAAAGGTGATATTGACAGATTTTACTTACCAACAAGCCAGGCCTTCTCAGGTCCAAGTTGTGACATTTGCAGGGGTATGCTGCTGTTCTGTAGTACAAAGGGACCCTGTGTTGATCCCGGGAAATGCAAACACATGCTAGTGATGTATAAATCTGGTAAGCGCACAACTTGTACATTGATTTAATTGAAGTCTTTTCGATTGGGGTAGACTTGTTTGTTGTTGTTTGGTGGCATCAAGGCAATATGTGTGCCATCAATTGCTCCAATCACATGTGGTAGGCGACTCAAAACATAAAAATCTCCCTTCACATTGGCAAAGTCTTCATTTCTAGGAAACTGTATGAAGATGTTGATGTGTCTCACCATTGAAGAAACACCACTGAAAGTTAGTTGTGACATTCCACCAGATACTACAACATTGTATTGGAATAATCCTGTGGCCACAAAATGGAGTCTTGCCATTATTTTCAAATCAATATTCTTCCATGGTGGTACGGTCTTGAAATGGTCTCATGACTCAAGGCTGTTGTCTTCTCACTCTCCCTAGGTTCATATGTTTGCCTTAGAGAGGGTAAAATTGTTTTAATTTTAGAATTTTTTTTTAATAAACCCAACATTAATTCATTTTTCAAAGATGTTTTATTTTTACAGTATATGTTTACACATTTATTTATGAATATATTTTTGACATTATATTTTTGACATTTAAAAATTTGTTTAACGTGTAAATTAGACATTTTAAATTAATTACACATTTCAATATTTTATTTTTATTTATAATTACGTCAACGGAAGTGTAACGAAAACTGCCCAAATATTGCATTTTAGCACAGTAATGTGCAACGTAATAAATGTTTCCAAAAACAAGGAAATAACTTTAACATTTTGTATATTTATGAAAACTAGGCACTATTTTGAGTGGTGGTGCCGCACTTAACATTGACAAACTATTTGACTATCTAAAATCGTGGGCACCTAACCTTGCCGTCAGAACATTTGCACACAGACAGAAGTTGCCAGAAGTTGACCGGGTAGTGGGTGTGCAACTCCACGATAGACACAGTCTTAGGCTAACGTGTGAAAGCAACATACGATAGCCAATGGAAGTGTCAGTTTCTGTTGACGGTCAAATGAAAAAAACTCCTTATTTGAAGGTACGGGCGGTTCTGTAATAGGGAGGACTAAACGCGTCATGGGAAGCGCGTTGAATGCACGTATTTTGATGTGGTGTTGGACCAGAAAGGAACGAGGTGTGGTCCTCTAAAAGATGCCAGGGTGTATTCGAGACTGCGCAGTACGCGGGTTGCATGAGGCAGACCAGTGTGGAACACTTTTGATAAGGGTTCCTGGATGCCGCGTATTGGTTGGAATGCGTTACAGGAAGCGCGGCGTGATGTTTGATTTCCCGCTCCCCTCTTATTGTCGGACCAGAAAGGAACGAGGTTGTCAATATCGAAAGAGGTTTTTTCTGGCTAGCCTGGGGAGTGCGTAGTGGGTGTGTCGATTAAGGCGGACCAGTGTGGAGCGCCTTGGCTAAGGGCTCAACACCTGTGGTGAGTTAAGGCGATTGAGCAATGCTACTTAAGCACGTTACCCAAATGGGGGCTTTCTTTCTATGACGAATGGACGTCGATTTAGGCTGCCAGCTTCCCTAGACCTGAATGCTCAAATTTCTTGAGGTATATATGATATGTTTGGGAAGTATAATGGTATTTGTTGTTAATATTTAATGGAGGTTTTATATAAATGGTATTTTGGTAGCAATAAGTTATTAAGGTTGCGTGAATAATTTTTATGGGTTTCCTATGGTTGATTTTTTAGGGACTATTTTGAAATAATTGGATACAAAGAAGAAGGAAGGATAAATGTTCCTGTAATTTTTGGTAAGAATATGGTGTGTCCAGGGTTATTTGTGATATTTGGTGTGTTTTAGTTATTTAGTTGTAATTGTGATGTGTTTGTATGTTTTTAGATGGGTCATGAGGTGCTCTTTTGGATGAAGATTGTGATAATGGAATCACAATGAAATGTAAGTGATGGATGTAGTTGATTTTGCAGCAGAAATGAAACTAAATTCTTTTTATAAGAATAGATTAAGATTGAGTCTTATTTATTTGATTTTTTCAATAGACCCCTATCGTTTTAGTCCTAATGAAGACCCGAATGTGAGCCCGGAAAAAGCCAGAGAACTGGATGGGTCGGAACGCCGACGATAGTGTGTTTGAGCCTGGATGTAGTTTCTTCCTTAATATATAGCGAGTACTTGAATGAGGATTTATTACCTCAGATCGTATCAGAATGATTCAATGAGTAATAAGTTGAAACAACAGGCTCCTCTTCTTTTCTGTGGTTATTGGATGGACTTCCTTGTCCTGCTTTTTCAAAATCATGTGCACTTTATTTCTGAAGCACTTTTTTCTGTCCTCTGTATTTTAATGCTTTGATAGGGGGGTTATTTGTAATTTTGTATGTGATTTAATCTTTTGTATTATAGTAATAAATGATAAAGTTTTTCTAATTTGGTTTCATTTTGCTGTATGTATTACATTGTCAAAGCAGGTTGAAAATTCTGGCAGAGACAGTGTAATGCACAGACTATCGTCCGAAGACCTGCCAGCATCTAAATAGAGTGGACGGACTGCCTAGTAGGCAAACTGATTTACCAACGAAAAAGTGACAGCGGGACGAAATCCGCCAAGATCTAAATCAGGCCCTGAGTTCTTAACACACTTCTCTCCACACTAATTCAGAGACAGATTGGATCCACAACTCACTTCTTTCTATGCAAATGCAGGGCCAGATTGGGCCAGATTGGGCCTACATCTCTATATGCAGATGTGGTTACAGATTGGGTGCTTAACATTCTGGGTCAGAATGGGCCCACAACTTGCTTGCTGATGGATGCAAGTGCTGATTATGGCTTCAAAGCATTCTTTCTCCTTAGATGCTGGGACATAATGGATCCCCAGTGCACTGCTGTCCCGTTGCGTTACATGTTGGGGCAGGCTGTGCCACTTGCATACAAAGAAAGAGGAGAGGTGGAGAAAGAAAAGGAGAAAGATAAGAGGAAGAGGAAGTCAGATAAAGACAGTTGGCAAAGAGGGGGACAGACAAAGACAGTGAGAGAAAATATATCAACAGAAACTTAAAAAGAGAAAGTCAGCAAAAGACAGTTTGGGAAAGACTGAAAAAGGCATGAAGAGAGAAAGACAGAAGTGCAGGGACAGAGAAAGGGGGAGAGAAAAAGGGAGAGGGAAATGGAAGGACGCAGATACAAACAGAGACAACAGGAAAAAGGATGAGTAAAACAGTAACAGGAAGAAAAGGCTAGGATGTGAAAGGAAGGTATGGATGAGGAGAAACAGACAGGAAAACACAGTGAAAGTTTCTGGGAGAAGCAAATAAGGATTGGGAGAGACAGACAAAAGTTAGCTAAATGAAGCAATAGAGAAAGACAAATAAGGTGATAAAAATAGGGAGAGGAAAGGACAAAGAGAATGACATGGAGAGAAAGAAAGGACAAATGTTAGGGAAGAGATAGAGAAAGACTGGGATAGAGATAGAGAAAACAGAAAGAGAGGGAGGTACAGGTGAAAGCGATTGCATGTACCTAGTTACACACTGTTGTCATTAGGAGATATATGGAAGGGATGTTTCCTCTTGTGCCTTCAGAATTTTTGCACTGGCCATCATGCTATTCATCCTTATTGACTCCTTTAAGCTTTTGCAATTACTTGCATAACTTTTTCTTATATGAGAAGGGATTACATACTCCTGGAATTTTGTGAGTAATTCAAGAACAAATAACATATTCTTACAGAAAAAACATTTGTGAGTCAGGCTCACAAGTAACACCTTCTAGCCCATGGCACACTTGCAGAGAAGGTAACATAATACTTAAGGGGTGATAAAACCCGAGGATTTAGGGTTGGGTGGGTATCAGTGTTCAATTGGGTAGTGGAGTCCTGATTGCTCACTGGTTGTTGGGCTTTGCACACTATACAGTGGCTTAGGAGTGGAAGGAAAAACTGGTCTTTGAGTGCAAGAATAAATATCGGCCTTCTTTCTGTCAGTGGGCTTGGCTGATTCCTAACTAGCCAACACTCACTCTGAGTGACCCAGGCCTGATTCAGCTAGAAAACCCTGTTGATACTTGCGCAGTAGATTGGTGCTGGTGGGTGGAGTCTTCACCATGACCACCTAACTGCCCTGAGTCCAGTCCTACAGGAGGAAGTTCCCCAAGCTGAGTAAATAATTTCTAAAGAGAATCCAAAGAGGGCTACCACAAAGGCTGCTCCCCACAATTCAGCACCGCTTACTTCTTGGGGATCGGGTGTGCCTTCCCATTTCACACCCGCCTTTGCTGGAGTGTTACTAAAGCAGCTCTCGCCATAACTCACTGGAAGGTATTAGAACAAGAGTACATAGGCACCCTTACTGTGGGACCTCTGCAATCTTAAGTATCAAAATCACTCTGCTGTGTTGTCCTATTTAAATATCAGTCTATGAAAATACAGTTTCGCTTGGCACTTATAAATATTTGTGTATCTCTGTGGCATACACTCACCTATATTTATGTATCTGTGCAATTACTCATTTATCCACTCTTCTAGCAGTTGCCTCATTTTTAAACTGACTCATTAACCGTGCCACACACACAAACTTGACAATCTTCAAAAGGGCCATTATCAATCAAGAAACATGATCTGCCAGTTTTCTAGATATGTGTTTACCTTATAATGGGGAAAATCAGGAAAGTCGTGGGAAGGCGCAGGCAGTCTGAGTGATTTGACCCTTGTGAAGTTCCGCACACTGTGAACATGCACTAAGTAGCCAGTATTTGATTACGTTGGGAACTAAGAGACTATGAGCCAGATGTATCAAGCTCCCGGTTTGCATTTCTTAAATAACGAATTTTAAAAAATCGCTATTTTACAAATGCAAAATTGGATGTAACAAAATTGCAAGTCGGTAATTGCGATTTCTTAAAATACTCAAACGCAATTTGCGAGTAGCAAATACCGAATCGCAAATAAATAGCGATTCGGTATTTTAAAATCGCAAATTGCAAAAACGGCAAACCGGAACAGCCTGATGACATCACAACCAGGAAGTGAGTCAGCCCATGCAATTTCCAGGAGCCACACCCACAGGAGCAGGCAGGGAGACACAGCCCAGCTCCAGGAGCCAGCTTTGTGAGTCTTCCAGGACCAAACTGCAACATGGCCAATGATGGGAAGGTGAAGGACAAAGGAGACAGGAAGCGCAAGCTCAAATTCAGTGAGCAGGAATTGGAGGTGCTCACTGAGGAGGTGGTCAGGAACCATGACAAACTGTTTGGGAAGAACTAACTCCAGGTACCTGAAAGTGAGAAGAGGAAACTGAAGTCAGAAATCCAGACCAAAATATGCGCATTGGGTGTTGCGCAGCGCTCAGTGGAGGAGATACGCAAGAGATGGTATAACCGGCGTTCCCGTGCCAAAGAAAGGGTAGCCAGCCGGCTAAAGGAGGCAAGGAGCATCGGGGGAGGACCACCCACCCAGACACCGTCCACACCAATGGAAGACCTGGTGGAGTCAACACTGCTACCTGAAGCTGTCAGTGGTGTCACTGACATTGACGCCTCAGGGACACCCAGCACCAGCAAAGGTAAGGCAACCAATGATGTGTATCCCCATGTGTGCATGTACAAATGCCCCTTAGAAGATAGCTATTAGTTAGATGCATTGTGATAAGTAGTCCATGCCACATCTTACATACAACCCAACTATGCCTTATGGGAGTGGTAGTCAACAACCCTAAAGTCAAAATACCACATAAATAGCAAGTTTGTGTTCAGCCACATAGAGGAACAACACACACAACTCACAGTGATACGATGTCAGTGTACAATTTTTACTATTGTGCAAATTCTTGTGATATATACATAAATGACATGCTGCACATTGTTGTTGCAGATGTCCCGGGCCCTGCTGCAGCAGAAGGTGGAAATGTGGGATATGTTGAAATGCAGCCACAGTCCGACTCAAACACCAGTGAGTCTTTCAGTATTGCACCAACTAGACGCAGGGCAAGGGTGTTACTTCTCCCAGAGTATTACCTGGACTCAGATGAGATGCCGGATGAAGTCCCCACACCACCCCCAGAGGCTAGATCCACAGGAAGACAGCAGTCCCTGCCCCAGTGCCAGTCAACTCCCCTCAGGAAGCGTCACGATGTAGGCAGACAGTGCACAGAGGAAGGAGGGGGTCTATCAATCTTTGGCGGCCTGGAAGCTTCCATGCTGAAAGTGCAGCGCCTGCAATGAAAACACATGAGGTCAATGCACAGGCAGTTGGTGTCAATCGATCAGAACATGGGCGCAATGCACAGGCAGTTTGAGTCTCACAATGACAATATGGGAGTACTGCACAAGCAGATGGATGCACTCAATGAAAATATTGGATCAATGAACAAGCAGTTGGAGTCTCTGAATGAGGGACAGCAAACAGCAGCAGAAAACACAAAGGAGTTGACAAATGCCATTAGGGACCTCTGCACTGAGCGTGTCAGCCACCGTAGGCGCCATCACTATGGGAAGGTTTGATGGGTTCTGCAGATCGGTCAATCAACTTGTTAGCTCAACTACCTTGATTTCACGACGTGCTGTGGGCATACAGGTGGAGATGGCACATTGCAGTCGGGATGTTGCACAGGGATTGGTGCAAATAACCAATGTCCCGGATGCAATGCAGACAGCATGCAGTGCTACAAACAGCGAACTGGGTGGTGGAGATAGTGAGGAGTTCTCTAGCCTCAGCAGTCTTACAGCCCCTGTGATGGATCCTAGGCGTCGCTGTTCCAGACACAGTACTGCCAGTGAACCCGCTACAAGAGATGCCAGTGAGGCCACTGAGCACTCAAGTGGAGTGCGTGGACGTAGGAAGTAATGTTAAGGCCTACAGGGGACTACTGTAACATGTAGCTATACAGTTATACTATGATGCTAATAGTGTGACACTGTTATTCGCACATGTTTGCCTATAGTAGATGACTATGTCCTATTGACACATACGTTACCTGAAGTCAAGGTAATAAAGTTGCAACCTACAGACATACATAATATTGAAGTGGTGTTGTCATTACTTACATCATAAATGGTTGTGTGTGATGTCAGCACGTCTTTGCCTGCCCTCTGCTCTTCTGGTCCGGTCTACTGGGTGATGGGGTGGTAAGGGATCACCATCTTCATCTGAGACAGGCTCCATTGGTTCAACTGGTACGCCCCTTCTCGTTGCAATGTTGTGCAACATTGCACATGTAGCCACAAATTTTCAGGTTGTCGCTTGGCTGTACTGTAGTGCCCCTCCACTCTTATGGATGCACCTGAAGTAGCTCTTCAGCAGTCTGAAGGTCCGCTCCACCACACTGCGGGTTGCCCTGGGTGCAGCATTGTACCTCCTCTCTGCTGGCGTTGCAGGGCTCAGGTAGGGCGTCAGTATATAGGTCCACACTGCATAGGCACTGTCTCCTGGAATGAACAGAGAGTAAAATGAGGACTGTTGAAATCTGACGTCACTATAACATCAATGCAACATTGTCAACTATTAGATTACCCAGTAGGTATCCTTCTCCAAACTCCCCAGCTAGCAGTCTTGTGTGAATCCCTCTGTGGCAAAAGATGTATGAGTCATGTGTGCTACCTGGGTATCTGGCCACGAGATAGGTAATGATGTTGGAGGCATTGCTAATCACCTGTATGTTCATAGAATGATGGTTCTTACGGTTGCGATACTTATACTCGGTGGCCAATGGTGGACAGATTGCTACATGTGTCCCATCGATGGCACCTATGACATGGGGGAATTGTGCACTCTGATAGAAATTGATTTTCGTCTGTTGAAATTCCTGTGGAGTGTTGGGGAATCTTATGTATTCTTGTATTTTGCTCAACATGGCATTTAGAAATGCATTGAAGAAGCGTGAGAGGGCACCCTGTGAGACCACTCCTGCTGCTGCTTTGACCTCTTGATAGTTCCCTGAGGCCAATAGGTGCAGGGAGTATAATACCTGCACATTGGTCGGAATACTATTGGGCCTGTGTGTGGTGCGCTGCAGTATGGGTTGTAGATCTGCTATCAGGTCAAGTATCATGGCTGAGCTTAACCTGTACTTCTCATAAATTTCCTCCTCTGTCTGGTCAAATAGGGTTATGCGCACTCTGAAAATGCGCTCCTGTCTCCTGCTCCCTCTCCTCAAACCTGCCAAGATCCTCATTCACCTCGCCATCACGTAGAGTGCAGCCATTGTAGAAAAGCGGCTGAGCCATTCTGGGCCTCTTTATATAGTTTGCACCTGGTTACCACCTGATTTCAATTCGTGGTAATTTACATGTGCAAAAGAACATTAAGCGAATATTTGCAATTTGCGAATTTTTGATGCATCGCATTGCGACATGGTTTTGCGTGTCGCAATCAGCGTATCGCAAATTGCGTCAGGATTTTGCAGATCGCTATCTGCAAATCGCAAAACTTTGTTGCAGTTTGCATCACGCAAATAGCGATTCGGTAAATCATGTTGCTATTTGTGATACGCTGATTGCGACACGCAAAATCATGTAATATTTGCTAAAATTCGCAATCTTAGCGAGTCCCTGTTTTCACACTGCGAATGCCTTTCATATATCGTGGGGGGCATTTTTGCATTCGCAAACGGCCGATTTTCGCGATTCGCACCGTTTGCGAATGAAAAAACATTTGATACATGTGGCCCTATAAGTTCTAAAAACTTACTTATTATATGTATCACTTCAAGTCCTACTCTTCTGCATTGCAGCCCTAACATACATGAGGCAACCTGACAACCTGAGATAGATAACTCTTTATTTTATAACTGAGAAGAAAACATTTTTCCCTTTCCCACCTGAAAAATATATCCTTCTTCCTTTCTGTAACGTTGGCAAGGCCTCTTTACCCATAATGTGACACAACACCACCTCACCCCCAAAAGCTCTATGTATGTCGGATATACCAATGACCAACCACCCCAAACTTGTCGGAACACCAAACACAGAGGATGATCTTGGAAGGAAGGTAATGAGGAAATGACAAATGGGGTGAGGAAGTCTATGGCTTGGAATAATGAAGCTTATCAGTAAGTGGGATCATACCACCTTGCATTTCCTCTTTCCAGCATTTATGTATGTGATGTTTTACCAGGCAAACCAAAATGTTAAGACACAGGAATACTCAACAAAGTGCAAACTGCCAGCAAACAGAGTAGGGCACATACAGTGGAATAGCCTACAAGACAACCAGGATGTCATTCAGGGGCCGTGTTTATCAGTTATAAAGCAAAAGAGATACAAGTGGAAGGCAATGTCCACTTTGCAGCCTGATAAATTGCTGCAGGGGTCTTCCGTGTCAAGATGGTTAGAGTTTTGGTCTGGCGAAGTCCCAGAATACAAAGCAAGACAAACCCAGGGCCAAACTAGGGAAAAATAACTGTTCCTGGTCAGAGAAAAAAAGGCTCTATCCTTCACTGAGGGAAAAGCTGGACTGAAATACCACCAGGACCTACTAAAAGTGAAACATGAAGGAACTAAAGCTATGGAGGAAGAACAACTCCACCACAGAAACAGCAGAAAAGGAGCAGGGGGCAACAAGAACTGGGCCTAACTGAAGAGTCAAAACAATGGCTACCAAAATGTGACTCCAGAAGCTAATGAACTGAACAAACATCACGAAAGGAAGAACTGTGTATTATACAAGCCTAAGGGAGAACCTAGAAACTGAGGCAGGGGAGGAAGGACCAGACCCAAAAGGAAACCGACAGCAACCTGGCAGCCAAAGAATTGATTGTTTGCCTTCCAGGGACAAGGGAGCCATTTCCATAAAAACCCACTGTGCTGTGTAAAATATTGCAAGGAGTAACATTCAGTGGGAGATCACCAGGCTAGACTCCGTGGAAGAAGGAACAAAGCATTGAAATCAACAAAGGACCTGGGAGTGGCTCTATGATAGACCTTGGACAACGGCGAGTGGTGCGAAACTACAGCAAACAAAACATTCTCATGTATTGGTATTTTACTCCTGAGAAGCTAGCTCAATGGGATAAAACAAGATCCAGCTTAGACTGGAGGGATGTGGGGAGACAGGTAGGTTTACACATTTATTATAGAACTGCCCTAAGGTGCCCATATATATATTGGGGACAAATTCTTACAGAACTAAAACAGCCATTTCATGCACAAATACCAAAAGATCCAGTCGTATTCGACTTGCCTTATTTGGGAGGCGGGTCTACTAGGACTGTAAGCGGCAAACAGTTAATGTTGTCATTGCTGGGTGGCCATTCCAGCGATCCGGATATGCAGGATCGACAAAGATCCCTTCATAGGAGAAGTGGCTGCTTGAAATGTGGGACACCATTACAATAAAAATAATTTCTGTGAAATTACAGGGCAAACAAAAGGCATCTAATAAGGACTGGGCTTCCATTGCTGATAATTTGTTTCACAACATCAGGAACCTGGCTTGCCCCCAGTACCTACAACGATTTAGGCTTATCCCAGTAGAACTGGACGATGTATAAAACATAAAGCTTAGAGGTGAGGGTAGAATGGAAGAGGTGGTATTCCTTGTTCAGGCCTGTTAAGGAGGAGGCAACACATATTAAGGGGACGTATTCTTCGAGATGGGGTAGGAGGGAAGGGTGGGAGCTTGGGGAAGAGGTTTGGGGATTTTTGATACTGTGCTTTTGTTAAATACCTGTTCTCAACAAAATGCGTCTAAATAGCTACCCTCCCTTCGGCAGTGGATTGTAGGTGACGGTATGTGTTAAATACCTTCCTTATAAACTGCAATACAAAAGAGTTGTGCCTGAACAGGGATGCAGGGAGAAG
The DNA here is from genome assembly GCF_031143425.1 of Pleurodeles waltl. Taxonomy (NCBI): domain Eukaryota; kingdom Metazoa; phylum Chordata; class Amphibia; order Caudata; family Salamandridae; genus Pleurodeles; species Pleurodeles waltl. The sequence continues at coordinate 507,129,245 of NC_090438.1, read as the reverse complement.
ACCAACATACATCAGAACGCTAAACAAGGCCAAAAGAAAATCTGCCTCGGAACTGCAGTCTGCGTTGTAGCGCAAAATCATAGCAGGATCTCGACAGCATTAAGCAGGACATCCAGTGAGCCAGGTCACAGGAATGTAAAGTAAAGGAAACTGGCCGCTTTTGCAACCCCAGAGCTATGAAAGCCCCAGGACATGCTTAGGCCATATACCACTCACATATATCAATCACTATAGTCTAAGTCACTGTTCGTGTCAATCACTCCCAATGTTATTCTCTCCTAGTCTCGGGCACCGTCAGCCTCATTCTCAAACCCAATTTGACTTTTTTTCTTTACCGAACCACTAAAATACGTTGCATATTTTTTTTTCATTTTTTTTTTTTTTTGGAACAGAGCGATGGAATAATTTCCCCAGAATCACTACATATTGAGCTGAGGCAGTAATTCAAACCTAGTTCCCCAGTTCCAAAGCCGGCAGATCTAGACGCAAGGCCACACCTCCAAACCGGTCACCCTTGGTATCAATCATCTTCACTACTAGTCACTTAAGTTTGTCAGCCTCATTCAATTACAGTCACTGTCCGTTCATCACTCTCCGAAGCTCTCGATATCACTCATTTTCACTTTTGGTCACTTACGTTTGGTTTGTCAGCCTCATTTAGCGACCTCTGACCTGTTTTAGGTCTAGAGCTCACCCCCCGCGTCCGCAGCACCAACCTGCTGTCTCCTGCCTCTGACCCCCGCCCACGCTGCTGCTAGCGTGTTCGAGGCTCTCTTGAGCCGTTGTGCCGTGTATTCCGCCGTCCTGTAAGTGGTTTCTGTTTTCTTCTGCGCCTCGCCTCTTGCGCGTCTGCCCCCGTTGTGCCCCTCTGATTGCTGTGCCCCGATTGTAGTTTGTGCCAATACTGTATTTTGTGACTGTTTTTCCGATTTTGTGCCCGACTTTCTTGTGCCTTGTTTAAGTTGTTTTTCGCCCCTTGGGCGCTCCCCCTTGCTCTCCGCTCCCTGCCGCTGCCTCCCTGCGGCCCGCCCCCCTCACGCCCCCATTCACCGCTCCCTCCCGCCTCCCGCCTCCCAGCTGCTCCTCCCTCCCCCCTCCCTTCTTAATGGCTGGCGCTGCGCGTCGCGAGTGAGCGACCTCTGACCTGTTTTAGGTCTAGAGCTCGCCCCCGCGTCCGCAGCACTAACCTGCTGTCTCCTGCCTCTGACCCCCGCCCACGCTGCTGCTAGCGTGTTCGAGGCTCTCTTGAGCCGTTGTGCCGTGTATTCCGCCGTCCTGTAAGTGGTTTCTGTTTTCTTCTGCGCCTCGCCTCTTACGCGTCTGCCCCCGTTGTGCCCCTCTGATTGCTGTGCCCCGATTGTAGTTTGTGCCAATACTGTATTTTGTGACTGTTTTTCCGATTTTGTGCCCGACTTTCTTGTGCCTTGTTTAAGTTGTTTTTCGCCCCTTGGGCGCTCCCCCTTGCTCTCCGCTCCCTGCCGCTGCCTCCCTGCGGCCCCGCCCCCCTCGCGCCCCCATTCGCCGCTCCCTCCCGCCTCCCGCCTCCCAGCTGCTCCTCCCTCCCCCCTCCCTTCTTAATGGCTGGCGTTGCGCGTCGCGAGTGAGCGACCTCTGACCTGTTTTAGGTCTAGAGCTCGCCCCCCGCGTCCGCAGCACTAACCTGCTGTCTCCTGCCTCTGACCCCCGCCCACGCTGCTGCTAGCGTGTTCGAGGCTCTCTTGAGCCGTTGTGCCGTGTATTCCGCCGTCCTGTAAGTGGTTTCTGTTTTCTTCTGCGCCTCGCCTCTTACGCGTCTGCCCCCGTTGTGCCCCTCTGATTGCTGTGCCCCGATTGTAGTTTGTGCCAATACTGTATTTTGTGACTGTTTTTCCGATTTTGTGCCCGACTTTCTTGTGCCTTGTTTAAGTTGTTTTTCGCCCCTTGGGCGCTCCCCCTTGCTCTCCGCTCCCTCCCTGCGGCCCCGCCCCCCTCGCGCCCCATTCGCCGCTCCCTCCCGCCTCCCGCCTCCCAGCTGCTCCTCCCTCCCCCCTCCCTTCTTAATGGCTGGCGTTGCGCGTCGCGAGTGAGCGACCTCTGACCTGTTTTAGGTCTAGAGCTCGCCCCCCGCGTCCGCAGCACCAACCTGCTGTCTCCTGCCTCTGACCCCCGCCCACGCTGCTGCTAGCGTGTTCGAGGCTCTCTTGAGCTGTTGTGCCGTGTATTCCGCCGTCCTGTAAGTGGTTTCTGTTTTCTTCTGCGCCTCGCCTCTTGCGCGTCTGCCCCCGTTGTGCCCCTCTGATTGCTGTGCCCCAATTGTAGTTTGTGCCAATACTGTATTTTGTGACTGTTTTTCCGATTTTGTGCCCGACTTTCTTGTGCCTTGTTTAAGTTGTTTTTCGCCCCTTGGGTGCTCCCCCTTGCTCTCCGCTCCCTGCTGCTGCCTCCCTGCGGCCCCGCCCCCCTCGCGCCCCCATTCGCCGCTCCCTCCCGCCTCCCAGCTGCTCCTCCCTTCCCCCTCCCTTCTTAATGGCTGGCGCTGCGCGTCCGCGCCGCTGGCGCGCCAGAGGCAAGCCCGTCTGCGCCCGTCCGCGCCTGGACCGCGCCCAGCGCCACCCTCCCTGGTCCTCACGCCCCCCGCAACTCCTACTTCCGATACTCTGCCAGCGATCTCCTCGCCCTCAACCCTGGCCCCTCCATAGAGTGCTTCCTGGCCACCCCGAAGCACACCAAAGGACCTTTTTCCTGCCGCACCTGCAACTTCTCCTGCATCAGAACAACGAAGCCAGCAACAAACAACACTAACCACCTGCACTGCATCCTCCTCAACACACGCTCCGCACGAAAACACGCCATCGAGCTCTGGGACTTGCTCGACACCACCGCCCCAGACGTGGCCTTCCTGACCGAAACCTGGTGGAACGACTCTTCGGCCCCTGACATCGCTATCGCCATACCGGACGGATACAAGATCACCAGAAGAGATCGAACCAACGGAATCGGCGGAGGAATAGCCATCGCCCACAAATCCACCCTCAAGATCCACACCCACACGGACGACACTCTCAAGACAGCCGAACACCTCCACTTCCAGATCCACACGGACCCCAACACGACCCTCAGAGGAACCCTCATATACCGCCCTCCAGGACCAAGAGCCCCTTTCAGCGACACCATCTCCGACCTCGTAAGCACCCACGCCCTCGCCTCTCCAGACTACCTCCTCCTGGGAGATCTAAACTTCCACCTTGAAAACAACAACGACGCCAACACCGCTTCACTGACCACCAACCTCCACAACTTCGGACTCCACCAACTGGTCAACACTCCCACCCACATCGCCGGTCACACGCTTGACCCCCTCTTCACCTCAAGCAACCACATCTCTTTCAGCCACACCTCCGAACTCCACTGGACCGACCATCACTGCGTCCATTTTACCTTCAAGAAAAACACCGAACACCACTGCATCCCTCTACCACCTCACCGCCGCTGGGGAAAAGTCACCAAAGACCAACTAACCAGCTCCCTCGTCAAACACCCACCACCCGACTCCAACGACCCGAGCGCCGCCGCCATCAACCTCCATCAATGGATCCTCGACTGCGCCAACACCTTAGCTCCACTCAAGAAACCCACCACCAACCAAGGAAAGAAAAAACCAGCCTGGTTCACAGAAGAACTGACCACCTCAAAACGCACCTGCCAGAAGCTCAAGAAGAAATGGATCCTCGAGCGCACTCCCGACAACCTTGCCACCCTCAAAGACGCCAACCGTGATCACCACCAACGGATCCGACTCGCCAAGCACGCCCATTTCACTGAACGCCTCAACAACAACGCCCACGATTGCAAAGAACTCTTCGGCATCGTGAAGGAACTCTCCAACCCGAACGCCAACATCAACGACGTCCCACCCTCCCAGAAACTCTGCGACGACCTCTCCACCTTCTTCCACCAGAAAATAGCAGCCATCCACGACAGTTTCAACACCGCTCCTCCGCCAGACCCCACCCCTGATGACGACGCCCACGCCTGCCGCCTCACCGCCTGGACCCAAGTGGACGACGCCGAAACCCTAACAACCATGAATTCCATCCACTCAGGCTCTCCCACGGACCCATGCCCACATCACGCATTCAACAAAGCCGACGCCACCATCGCCCCCATACTCCGCAAGATCATCAACCTCTCCTTCAACACCGCCACCTTCCCGGACAGCTGGAAGCACGCAGAAATCCAACCCCTCCTCAAGAAACCCAAGGCTGACCCCAACGATCTCAAAAACTTCCGACCGATCTCTCTCCTCCCTTTTCCAGCGAAAGTCATCGAGAAGATCGCCAACGCACAGCTCGCCCACTTCCTAGAAGCCAACTCCATCCTAGACCCCTCTCAATCTGGATTCAGACGAAACCACAGTACCGAGACCGCACTCCTCGCCGCCACTGATGACATCAGACAACAAATAGACAATGGCGAAACCTCAGCCCTCATCCTCCTCGACCTATCAGCCGCCTTCGACACAGTCTGCCACCGCACCCTACTGGCCCGTCTCCACGAAGCCGGCATCCAAGACAAAGCCCTCAACTGGATCTCATCCTTCCTCTCCGACAGAACCCAGAGAGTCTGGCTCTCCCCCTTCCGCTCCAAAGCCACCAACCTCATCTGCGGCGTCCCCCAAGGCTCCTCTCTCAGTCCAACGTTGTTCAACGTCTACATGGCCCCCCTTGCAAAAGTGGCCCGTCAACACAACCTCAGCATCATCTCCTACGCCGACGACACCCAGCTCGTCCTCTCCCTGACCAAAGACCCTCTCACCGCCAAAACCAACCTCCACGAGGGACTAAAATCCATCGCCGAGTGGATGAACAACAGCCGCCTGAAGCTCAACTCCGACAAGACGGAAGTCCTCATCCGCGGACGCTCCCCCTCGGCCTGGAACGACTCCTGGTGGCCCACTGCACTCGGACCCCCACCCACCCCAGCCAACCACGCAAGAAACCTCGGATTCATCCTCGACTCCGCTCTCACCATGTCCAAACAGGTCAACGCCGTCTCCTCTTCCTGTTACAACACCCTCCGAATGCTCCGCAGAATCTTCAAGTGGATTCCAATAGGAACCAGAAAGACGGTAACTCAAGCCCTCGTCAGTAGCAGACTTGACTACGGCAACGCACTCTACACAGGCATCCCAACAAAAGACATCAAACGACTCCAGCGCATCCAGAACGCATCCGCCCGCCTGATCCTCGACATACCCCGCCGATGCCACATCTCCCCCCACCTGAAAGACCTCCACTGGCTCCCCGTGGAAAAAAGGATCACCTTCAAACTCCTCATCCACGCTCACAAGGCTCTACACGACACCGGACCCACTTACCTCAACACCAGACTCAACTTTTACGTCCCCACACGTCAACTCCGCTCTGCCAACCTCGCCCTCGCCATCGTCCCCTGAATCCAGCGCAAGACCTCTGGCGGCAGATCCTTCTCCTTCCTCGCCGCCAAGACCTGGAACTCTCTCCCCACCTCGCTACGCCAGACTCAGGACCTCCTCACCTTCAGGAGACTCCTCAAGACTTGGCTCTTCGAACGCTAGCAGGTCCCCCCCCCCTCAGCGCCTCGAAACCCTGACGGGTACATAGTGCGCCTAATAAGTTCTCTGATTGATTGATTTAGTCACTGTCTCTGTGTTACTCACTGATACTTAATCTCCATCACTTAGTCTCTCTCAGCTTCTTTCTCTATTTTAATCACTTGTCCCTTTTATGTCTCAGCCTCCTCCAGTCTGTCTCTGCCACTTTCAAATCAATCAGTCGCACTATAAGACATTGTGTCTGTTTTGGTCATTTCTTTTTTGTTTTAGCCACTGACTCCCTGTCAGTCTCAAACAGTCCCTTTCACTTGGTGTTAGTATTATCAGCCTCATTCTCTTACACTCTCAGTCACTCTCATTCACTCTGAATCTGTCACTCTTTTTCTCATCCTTAGTCAGATTTACTCAATTTCAGACAATCTTCATTCCATTCCCACCTTCAGCCTCATTGTGTGTTAGTTACGTTCACTCTCTTAGAGTCTGTCACTCTTAGTGTCACCCTTAATCGGTCTCAGTTTCTATTGATCTCCGACTCATTCTTACTTTTGGCCACATTCTTTTTCCGTTGCAGCCACTTTTACTTCTCAGTCACTTAATGTCACCCGTTGTCTCAGTTCATGATCAGGCTCAGTCACTTCCTCTGTCCATCACTCTGTAACCATCACTATTTGTCAGTTTTAATGACTACCTGCCTCAGTCTATGTCGCTCAGTCAGCCTGCGACTCTCCTACCCTGTCTCTGTCACTGCCAGTCTCAGTACCTGTCTCTCTCTTAATCTCCACTTTCCTAGTCACTTTCATTCACTGTCTCAAACTATTTTGCTTTATCACTCAGTCACTCTCCAGCTCAGTCAATCTTATTCAGACTTAGTCACTATCAATCAGTGTCGGTCACCCTCGGCCTGTCACACCGTATTACGCAGATGGAGCTACGCGGTCTCTGTAAATCTTTCTCAGTCACTGCCGTTTTTGCTAAATCACTTTAGGTCCTTACTTGCTCAACTGAGAATTATCAGCTTTGTGGAGTTAACTGTGGCACTATTAGGTTCCCCCGAGATTTCAGCTTCTGAAAGCTGATGTATTTGGGAGAGACACTGAGAGAGAATTCGCTTAGTCTTGTTTTCACGTCTATCTCTCACTGTCTATCTGTGCCACTATATCTGTGCCTTATTCTCCTCTCTCTGCCTCAGCATCCTCCCTTTCTGCCTTACCATCCCGTCTTTGCCTTCCACTCCTCTTTCTGTCTCTCCCTCCTCTCTGTCTGCCTCACACCCTCCTTTCTCTCCCCGCCTCACCCTCTGTCTTTGTTTCCGCCCCACCCTCTTCTTGGCAGACTCCCTGTCAAACATCCAGGTTTCTCCAGGTAGGGTTGGCTTGGATAGCCAACACTTCTACACAAAGAGCAAGTGTAACAAATGTATTAGAAGTGCACGATTTACTCACACACACAGAGGAGGTAGCAACAAGCACGCTTCCCTCAGATATATAAAAGCTACAGACAGGCAATAACAGGACAAGCTCCTTTCAGACATACAACAGGTACAGCACAACAGACACATCAGGAGTGCAAACTTCCTTCACACACCCAGAATATATAACTGGGACAATGACAGATGTTTTCCCACACACAACAGGTACAGCTAGCTCAGCATCAGGGTCAAATTCCTTCACACACAGAACTAAAACAGCATTGGAAGCAGCAGGGCAAACTTACTCAACAGACTGAGCAGCGTTTTCCTTAATAGAGAAACTAATCTAGAAGTCTGTATTACAATGAAAGTCTCTATTTGATCTCCAGAGATTCTGCGCCGATATAATAGGCTGAGAATAAAAGCGATTTTTGCTTTGCAACACAAAGCAGAGCTTTAGTGTAATAAGAGGAGATTAATCAAAACCAAAATAGGAGACTGAGCATCACTTTGTTAGTCTCTGCAGGGTGTTTATCCGGAGGAGGTCTACAGCTCGACAACTAAACTGCGTAGACCTCTCCTAAGGGGCACAACACCTGCCATTCGAAAACTGTTTATCAAGGTCTGCTGCTATCACGATCCAGCAGTGCTAGCTTTCCACACTGCCCCCAAGTGCCAGATTACACACACTGCACGATAGTGCCAGCGTCTGACACTACCCATCGGTGCTATGTTATCACACTGCTGACCAGCTCAAACCGCATGCAGATCCACATCAAATGTGCCCAAGAGCATGAGGGGAGTTCAGACTCCGTGCTAATACCTGCCTTTGGCAAAAACGAAGGCCCAAATGTGCACATTTACAGAGAAACACCAGATGCATAATTCGTACTTTTTATAACTTGATCAAAAAAACTGAGGTGCGAAGAGACTCACTTTTGTATACGCGTCTGCCGCAGAAATCATATAGTAATCAGCCAGTTATAGTTTTGAGTAGTGTGGGACTGATTCTGGCTTCCATTCTTGAGTCAATGAAAATTACTTGAAATTTATTGTGCTACACACATGCTAGAGTGTGGACGCAGGAGCTATACAGAAAACAAGACATCGTTGATTAAGGGTTGCAGAACTGCGAATGGAATTGATTTCAGACAATTCTCCTTTTCGGCTGAACACGTGCATGACTCCCCCTTCTCCCTGTCTGTTCTGGTATACCCTCTCAACAACAGCCCGCAGCCTATCAATAGGATTTGAGTAATATTCCAGCATTTTTAGACCTTCTGACTCTTCCTTTGAATCTTGTGATCTGCACATTCTCTCCTGGAATGTCAGTGGTCTTACTGATTACATTAAGCATACAAATGTGCTCTCTTATCTCACCCCAACATGCTCTTCTCCGGGAGACGCACCTTACCAATAAAGAAGCAAAGAAGCCTTGGCAGGACTGGGTGGGCAAGGAGATACACAGTTGTTGCCCTCTGAGAGAGGCGGATAACTTATCAACTCCACAGAAACACAGTGTATCCATCCTGGATCGGAAAACATTATCCAATGAAGTGCTTAAGACTTGAGTCGATCCAGAGGTTCGTTATGTGTTCTCCAAATTAAAAATCAGCGGCAAGGTTCTATGCATAGGTTCAGTACATGTGCCCACAGATTCGAAGTGTACCTTCCCTTTTCAACTCACATAAGTATTGACAGAGATAGATTCCATCAACATCCTGATAAGCGGGCATTGGAATTTGGTCTGAGATGCGGTCTAAAACTGCACAGGTCCAACTGATGTATCAAATAATGCAGACAGGGCCCTCCTGGCAGATCTTCTGAGGGACCATGGCCTCTGCGATGAATGGCATCTTTTGCATCCGACAGACTGGGAATACACATATTTGTCCACGGTACACAATCATGGTTAGACTTTTTCCTGATGATCCACCATTTACTTCCTGTTCTCTACGAGGCCTCAATATTAGAGGGCGCACTTTCAGACAACTCATCTATTGCTCTAGAGGCTGATTTAGGTTTGTCCTGGCCAATCTGCAAGCCTTAGGATCTTAACTTATCCTGATATAACCATCCGGCGGGCAAAGCACAGCTTAAAGCTCATGTGCATACTTACTGGGAGAATATTGATGGTTCAACCGACTCTGCGCTGACACTGTAGGAGGTGGCAAAGGCAACCATCAGGAGACAGATGATGAGAGATTCAGCCCTGTTCAACAAGCAAAGAGAGGAGCGTAAAAATTAGAAGCACATATATTCCACCTCACGCGTGTGTATACGGTCTATCCTTCCACTATCACGAGGTGCAGCCTTGAAAAAGCATGCATGAACCTTAATACCCTCTTTACCTCTCAAGCCCAGTATGCACTACAGAAGTTGAAATATCGGTACTATGAACAGGGAGTCAAGGTGGGACATCTTCTGTCTGCCCAGCTCAAGCAGAAGGAAGTGGGTATGGCCATTCCTGCAATTATCACTGACTCAGGGACACTGGTCACCAAGCTGCAGGAAATTGCACATACGTTTGTATCCTACTATTAGACTCTGTACTCCCCCGAAATGTTCAAGAAGCAGATCAGATAAACACCTTTCTGGAAGGTATTCACTTACCTTGCCACTCAGAGGATAGCAGGCAGTTTCTTCAGGGTGAGATATCCAAAGAGGAAATAGAGAGTGCCATCTCAGTTCGACCATATCACAAAGCCTCCTGTGAGCATGGTTTCCTGGCAGAGTTCTATAAATGGACCAAACCTGAGGCAGTGGGTCTTCCATATGAGGCCTTCACTGAAGCTGATCATTCAGGCTCCTTCGATATATTGCCCAACGGGGCGCTTATATCGGTCCTACCTACACCAGAAAAAGATCCTCTTCTTCATGGAAGCTATCATCCCGTAACCTTGCTCATTGCGGATGTCGAGATATTTCCAAGCATTCCAGCAATTTGCTTAAGCGGGTCCTTACCTCTCTTATTCATCACTCGCAAATTGGGTTTGTACCAGGTTGCTCATTACGTAATTATCTCTGTACGTTAGCTCATGTGATCTAGTTAGCAAAGGACCTCCTGGATGAAGCCATGGCACTGTCATTGGACACAGAAAAAGCCTTCAACAGGATAGGTTGGACTTTATATTTGCCACGCTACGGAAATTCGGGCTTGGTGAGGACTTCATCTCCAGACTGAGATGGCTTTATGATTCCCCCTCGGTGCAGGTTTATTGTGGTGGCTTTTTTTCAGACCCCTTCCTGGTCCGTACGGGTACCCATCAAGGTTGCCCACTCTCCCCCTGTTATTTCTTCATGCAATGGAACATTTAGCAGCATCCATGTGCCAATCGGATAATAGGTATTCCAACACCCAGAGGTCCTATGACATTGTATCTATATGCAGATGATATTTGCTTACCTTATAGGCCTTATCCTCACCCATCTCTGCTGTGATGGAGGCTATTGGTGCCTTTGCGGCAGTATCCAGCTACAATGTGAACTGGGGAAATAGCAAGGCTTTGCCGTTATCACGGATCACCACCTGTGCCATTTTAGCTTATTACCCATTTCAGTGGAAGAATTCCCACCTTGAATATCTGTGCATTCTAGTAACTGGGGGGCTGGAACGCATGGTGGCGGATAATCTGGGCCCATTAATGGAAGAAATGAGAATGGACTTTGTGAAGTGGTTCCATCTACATCTCTCTCTCTGGGGATGGACTAAGTCTTTTACTCTTCCCCAAGTCACGTACGTGCTGGGCATGCTTCCCAAATTAGTACCCCTCTCAATCCTCCGTCCGATAGATAAGACCATTAATGCCTTCATTTGAGGCTCAGCCGGACGTCTTCTGGCAATTCAGAAGCTTATTGCTCATAGATCAACAGGGGGACTAGGCTTGCCGTCTGTGGAACATTACTGTTTAGTACCTACATTTCGCACAAATGGCATACATGCACCCTCAAGTCCATGACCCTCCTTTGTGCGTTATGATTGAGCGCAGACTCGAGGAGAAAACTTAGGGGTTACAGGCCCTCTATCTTCTTGGCCCCACTGCCACCGTCTCTTCCAATCCCATGCTGAAAGCCATGTATGCTGCCTAGATGCGGCCCACAAGCTCTTTTCGGTGGACGCACATCTACATGACAAAGCTCCCATATGGAACAATGCAGGCATTCATATAGGAGGGACCATGCTTGACTGGGGCATTTGGCGCAAAGCTGGGATTCTGAATCTAACGCACTTGATCTTTGGTGCCCTTGCCACTTTCAAACCCCCCAGTTCTCCTCCATGACTTAGCGGACATTCCTAAATTGACCCGCAATGCTCATTGGTTGCTTGTCACTGCCCTTACAGCTGCCAAAATCTGTATTTTGATATATTGGCACTTTCCACGATTGCTGTCCCATAAGGAACGACTTGCAGAGATGTACAAAACCGCATCATATGAAAAGATAATTTACAATTTAATGGACAAAGCAGATATGTTTTTTCTTACATGGACCTCCATTTTTGCAAGATGCCCCTGTCCGTCCCACATAGTTCGCTTAGACATTTGCTTCTTCCTCATTATCACATGTACTCACTACCCCTTCCTCCCCTACCCTCCTTTTCTTATTCTCTCATCCTCCTCTTCCTTTTTAAAAATATTTTACATAAGCATTATCTGTTACTGGCATGTGTATCACAGTCAACATATATGTCTCTATACAGGTATAAGCTGACCTTGCATGTCACCATATTTGCTTTTATTTCTCAATTCATAAATTTATCAATAAAATAATTGATACAAAAAAAAGATTACAATCCTCCTGGCAAGGAGCGGAGAGAAAAATGTGCACCCTGGAGGAGAGCATGCAGCTGAAAGAAAATCAAGAGGCACCCTTTGAGACCACAGGCTAGCACAGACCCAGATCCAAGAAACAACATATCTGAGGGAAGAACATCCAACAAAGTACCAAAAAGCCAGATGGACAGACCCACCAAAGCAAAAAGGGGCACCATGGAAGACAATGCTTGACTTGTTTCAAGCACAGGTGACTAATACACTATGCTATGCTCATAACATAGAAGGTAATAATGGACCTTAATGGGCTTGTAAGAAGAAGTTAAAATTCTTTGTTAGTTGCATCTGGCCGTGGCTGAGGGACACAGACAGCAAGAGGACTCATTCAATTGTCAGCAGACAGTGTCAATGCAATGTGTCCACGTTTGCATGAGGGAGGAATAAGGGGGATCATTACTGACATTCCTCCTGACTAGGTAATGAAAATGGAAATTTCAATAGAAATAGTTGGGCCTAGATGGCTACTGTCACCTTTAGTTTTGTGGTTCCAATGTTGAAGGGGACACACAGTGCTGAAGAGAAGAAAACTGGGAGCACAAAACAATACACTACATTCAAACTATCACTGGATGTATAAGGCTTAGGGGGTCATTACAACATTAGCAGTAAAAGCCGCTTACCGCTGTGCAGAAGACCGCCAACACACCGCCGCGGCCGCGGAATTCCGCCACAGCAATTATGACCCACATCTCAAAATCTGACAAAATTCAGACACCCACACAAGTCCGCCACACCAAAGGTCAGTGATAAACTGGCGAAAAAAAAACCTCCACCGTCACGCCAACAGAAATATGCCCACGCTATTACGACCCACGAATCCACGCGGCGGTCTTTCAACCGCGGTATTCCATTGGCGGTACACACCGCCACACTCAAAATACACACACTTCTACAAAACACCGCTACATTGGACAATTCGAAATACACACACCTGATACACATACACACACCACTCCCACACACCCAATACAATATAAAACACACACCCACATCACCCACAAACCCCTACGACCACTATTACAGAGAGAAGGCCAGAGAGAGACACCATCATCCACAAACTAGCATCCACAGGCACTCAACACCATCACCCACACAACTTCCACACACAAAACACCACACACCACTACATATCACCACACTTATCACCACACACACCACTCTACACATCACCCTCACCACCCCATGGCACGGCAAAGACACCCCAGGTTCTCGGAGGAGGAGCTCAGGGTCATGGTGGAGGAAATCGTCCGGGTAGAGCCACAGCTATTTGGAGCACAGGTGCAGCACACCTCAATTGCAAGGAAGATGGAGCTATGGCGAAGAATAGTCGACAGGGTCAACGCAGTGGGACAACACCCAAGAAATCGGGACGACATCAGGAAGAGGTGGAACGACCTACGAGGGAAGGTGCGTTCCGTGGTCTCAAGTCACCACCAGGCGGTTCAGCAGACTGGCGGCGGACCCCCACCTCCTCACCCACAACTAACAACATGGGAGGAGCAGGTCTTGGCGATTGTGCATCCTGAGGGCCTCGCAGGAGTCGGTGGAGGAATGGACTCTGGTAAGACAAATCTTAACTATTACATCCCCCACCCTACCTGCATGCCATCACATACCCCCACCCTCACCCTCACCCCCATCCCTCCAACTCCTCACAAATGTCCCAACATCACAAACCACACATCCTAACACCAAGCCCTGCATGCATCAACAAAGCATGGACACCCATCACCAAAGCATGGCCACTGCACATACCCATACACCCCACTAAACCACCATCACACAAGCCCCCACACAGGAATGCAAGCACTGGGGTACACGGTCACCCACCCATTGCACACCATGACACACACAGATGCAATAATCATGCTTTTACACCCCTGCAGGACCACTACCCAACGTCACCAGACAGGAGGGTCCAGACATCTCCACCCCACCCACAGAAGAGGCCCACAGTGATGACAGCAGCTCTGTCCAACTGGATCTAGATGACCAGCCCGGACCATCGTGGGCCTCGGGACAGTCGGTTCCCCTCACACAGGCACAGGCCACCACAGACCTTCCACACTCTGGTAACACCAGCACAGCACTCACCCAGCGGGCCCATACCTCCGTCCCCAGGACACGTCAATCAGCTGTGTGTCCACCACTACAGGGAACCCAGGATAACCCACCACACCAACAACAGGGACCTGGGGGCAGTGGCAGTGGGCACACGGTCCAGGGGACAGAGGCCCAGGAACACAGGGGAACTAGGAGGGCTGCTGTGCGACAGGGGGTGGACAGGCCAAGGGAACCCACTCTCCATGAGGCCCTCTCCTCCATCATGGGAGCATACCACCACTCCCAGGAGATGATGGCAACGGTCCTGGCCAAGTTTCAGGAGACCCAGCGCATGCAGGAGGAACAGTATTTGGGGTTCAGGGAGGAACTCAGAACCATCAGCTCCGCCCTGGGCACCATCGTAGGGGTGCTGAAGGAAATACTCAACACCAGGAGGGACACTGTGGCACTACAAGGGGCCCCTGACACTAGCATGGACGATGAACTGCCCACCACCTCCGCTGGCGCTAGTGGACAGGAGGCACCACCACAGGACCACCACACCAGCACCCCACCCCCTGCAGATGGAGAACCACCCCGCAAGCGGTCCCTGAGATCCAGGAACAAGAGAGAGCACGATGCCAAGACCCCCGCCAAGAAATGAGACCACCCTGATTGTCAACCCACTGTCCATATTGGAACTGCCCCAGCTCCACTTCCTATGCCCATATGGGCAATGCACCTATGAGACAAATAGACTGGACTCTGCCATGGACACTCCTCCGCCATCACCCCTCACCATTTAACTTCCCCCTCCAATATTTCGTATGTAAATAAACACACCTAAACCACCAAAAGATCTGGAGTCTGTCTGTGATTTTGAAATAGTGTATTTGCAATTACAGTGAAAAAATTTCCAGGAAATAGTAATGTCAACATACCTATGTCACACAGCTCTAGTCCATGAGGAATCTAAGCAGATGACACACGTTGGGACCCAAACCTGTGATACCGTAAGGGAAAGTGACAACTCAGTGACCATAAACTGGGTGAAATCGACAGACAGGAGAGAGGTAGAAGTGTAAAAGTACTTGTAGTAGGCAGGAATGCATTCTCACCTGTGTTTCACTGGAAATATTCCTGGATGACTGAGTCCCTGTTGTCAATGTCTTCTTCCTCTGCTTCCTCCTCATCACTGTCCACAGGCTCCACAGCTGCCACAACACCGCCATCTGGACCATCCTCCTGCAGAAAAGGCACCTGTCGTCGCAAAGCCAAGTTATGAAGCATACAGCAGGCCATGATGATCTGGCACACCTTCTTTGGTGAGTAGAATAGGGATCCACCTGTCATATGGAGGCACCTAAACCTGGCCTTCAGGAGGCCGAAGGTGCGTTCGATCACCCTCCTAGTCCGCCCATGGGCCTCATTGTAGCGTTCCTCTGCCCTGGTCCTGGGATTCCTCACTGGGGTCAGTAGCCATGACAAGTTGGGGTAACCAGAGTCACCTAATAGCCACACCCGGTGCCTCTGTAGTTGACCCATCACATAAGGGATGCTGCTATTCCGCATGATGTAAGCGTCATGCACTGAGCCAAGGAACATGGCATTCACATGGGAGATGTACTGGTCTGCCAAAGATACCATCTGTACATTCATGGAATGATAACTCTTCCGGTTCCTGTACACCTGTTCACGCCTGTGGTGGGGGGACCAAAACCACATGGGTCCCATCAATGGCACCTATGTTGTTGGGGATATGTCCAAGGGCATAGAAGTCACCTTTCACTGTAGGCAAGTCCTCCACCTGAGGGAAAATGATGTAGCTCCGCATGTGTCTCAGCAGGGCAGACAACACTCTGGACAATACGTTGGAAAACATAGGCTGGGACATCCCTGATGCCATGGCCACAGTTGTTTGAAAAGACCCACTTGCGAGGAAATGGAGCACTGATAGCACCTGCACTTGAGGAGGGATTCCTGTGGGATGGCGGATTGCTGACATCAGGTCTGGCTCTAACTGGGTACACAGTTCCTGGATTGTGGCACGGTCAAACCTGTAGGTGATGATCAAATTTCTTTCCTCCATTGTTGACAGGTCCACCAGCGGTCGGTACACCGGAGGATTCCGCCATCTCCGCACATGCCCCAGCGGACGGTGCCTAGGAAGGACAAAAGCGAGCACAGAGTCAAACAACTCAGAGGTATGTACCCACAGTCTACACAGAACACGATTCATACACAAAATCTGGCCTGTATGTGTGTTGAGAGTAGGCCTAGGTATGTGTGACACAGTTGGTAATTAGGCCATGTGGGCCCCTGAAATGGCGGCTGCCTGACCTCTAAAGCGGGACAATGGGATGTGAGGTAACTGCGCTGGCGTTGTACACCGTCAAAGACCGCAGCGCAATGCTGCATTGCTTAACATTGGACCCTATGGGTCCCAGGAGCCAATGACGATGTTCGCCGGTGGTGATGGTACGCACCGCCGCGGGCGTGACCGCCATTTTCTAGCTGTTGAATCACTCGATACCTGATCTTCGACAGGAGAGGACCTACACTGCAAGTGCTGCTGTGACCTCGGTCTGGAAGAGACAATGGCTCGTGCATCTGGGGAAAGGGCCCCTGCCTTCACATCGGAGGAGTTGGAGAAGCTCGTCGATGGGGTCCTCCCCCAGTACACGCTACTCTACGGTCCTCCAGACCAACAGGTAAGTACACAGGGAGCATGCTGTATGGGCTATGCCTGTGTGGAGAGGGCTGGTTGTAAGAAGGAAGGGGGCAGAGTTCTGCGTGCATGAAAGACGGTGGGTGCATGTGCCACATGGCAAGGGTAGGGATGGGGGCCACTCACTTTAACGGTGCAGTTGTTAATGACTTTTCTTCCCCTGTACATTTCATGTAGGTCAGCGCCCACCAGAAGAAGGATATTTGGTGTGCCATCGCCAAGGATGTCCGGACCCTGGGGGTCCACCACAGACGGAACACCCACTGCCGGAAGAGATGGGAGGACATTCGCCGCTGGAGCAAGAAGACGGCGGAGGCTCAGCTGGGGATGGCCTGCCAACGTGGGAGGGGTGCCCGTCGAACCATGACCCCCCTGATGTTCCGGATCCTGGCGGTGGCCTACCCTGAGTTGGATGGGCGCTTGAGGGCATCACAGCAGACACAAGGGGGTGAGTACACTCTCATTCTGCTGACTTTGCGCGCAGTGGAGGGGTCTGGGTGGGGGAGGAGGGCTGTGGGTTTCCCTAGGCCAGGGCGAGTTCCGTAGTCTAGGCCCCTTCTTAAGGCATGGCCCTGTGGCCCCCCACCCCACCTCTGTAGAGTGCCAAGTACAGCTATTCATGCACCTGTGTCATCTATGTGTGCAGATGTCGTCCATAGCCTTGTAGGCCATTTCCCAGGAATTGCACTGTAGTTGCCCAATTGCAACGTAGTGCAGGGGGCTGCTGTGTCTGTCTTGTCCGCCAACGGTAGCGGTAATCCATGCACTCAACCTGTCTTTCTTCTGTTCCACCCCCCTTTTTTTGCGGTCTCCCTGTTCTTGTGTGCATTAGCATCATCAGGCGGAGGTGCAGTGGCACCGGAGCACGAGGGTGCTGCATCCCACATGGGCATGGAGGCCCACAGTACGGACTCTGAATACACCAGTGGGACGGAGGGCGAGGGGAGCACCACGGCGGGCACAGGATCTGCAACCAGCGACAGGGACTCATCCTCCGATGGGAGCTCCCTTGTGGTGGTGGCAACATCTGTGCCCCCCACTTCAACAGGTACAGCCGCCACCCCCCCTACCAGCACCGCCCTCCCAGCAGCCCCTCAGCCTTCGCCCGTGCCCGCTCACCCAGGAGGGTGGGCATCACCTTCGCCCCAGGCACCTCAGCCCCTGCCCCAGTCACCTCTGCTGCCCTCAGTGAGGAGGCCATTGACCTCCTCAGGTCCCTCACTGTTGGGCAGTCTACCATTTTGAATGCCATCCAGGGTGTAGAAAGGGAGTTGCAACACACAAATGCATTCCTGGAGGGCATTCATTCTGGTCAGGCTGCTCTTCATCAAACCGTTCAAACTCTGGCCTCAGCACTGATGGCAGCCATTGTCCCTGTGTCTAGCCTCCCCGCTACAACTTCCTCCACCCAGACCCAATCCCCTGTACCTCTGCCTATCCCAAGCACACCATCAGACCAGACTGCACACACCTCACCACACAAGGGAAGCTCAGGCAAACATAAGCACCACACATCCCACAGGCACTCACGCAAGCATCACGCACATACAGACACACCAACATCCACTGCCTTCACTGTGCCCCCCCTCGTCGTCTTCCTCCTCCCTCCCAGTCTCGTCTACACTCACACCTGCATGCACTACCACTACAGCCACTACGTCCCTCTCCAGCACACCCACCACCACACCCCGCTCACGTGCACTCACCACCCCCACTACCATTCACACGTCCCCTGTGTCCTCTCCCAGTGTGTCTGTGACACCCCCTGCGAAGATACACAAACGCAGGCACACACCCACCCAACAGCCATCCACCTCATGACAGCCTCCAGCGCATGCACCTGCACCCAAATCCACAAAAATTACACCTCCTACAACCACCACCTCTTTCTCCACTCCCAAACCCCCTCCAGCTACCCGTCCCAGTGTCTCCAAACAACTTTTCATGTCCACCCTTAACCTATTTCCCACACCTCCCGTCCCACTCATAGGTCCCGTACTAGCACCTCAGCCACAAAATCACCGGGACCAGTGGTGCCTGTTGTCACAGGTATGTGGAGTGCACCGGCCACCAGGCCCAGCCAGTGTATCACGGAGCCAGAGCACAGCCAGTCCCCCCCCTGTGAAGCACCAGAAGTTGGCCAGTGCCCGGCGGGAGAGGGGGAAGACTCCAGCCACCCAAGCCGCTCACAGGGGACCCGGGGGGAGTGTGGACTCAGCTGTGACTCCTCCCAAGGTGGGGAAGGGGCAGAAGAAACCCGCAAAGTCTGGGAGGAGCAGCACGGCGGAGAAGACCGCCATCGTCCCTGCTGGTCAGGAGGCCACCGCCAGCCCCATCGTCGCTGCCCAGGAGGGCCCCGCCAGCCACAGCCCAGCTGCCCAGGAGGGCCCCGCCAGCCACAGCCCAGCTGGGCAATGAAGGACTGCCAGCCCCAGCCCAGCTGGGCAATAAAGGACCGCCAAGTCAAGCACCGCTGAACAGGGCAAGGACCGCTGAACAGGGCAAGGACCGCCAACTCAAGCGCCGCTGAACAGGGCAAGGACCGCTGAACAGGGCAAGGACCGCCAACTCAAGGGCCGCTGAACAGGGCAAGGACCGCCAAGTCAAGCACTGCTGAACAGGGCAATCACCGCTGAACAGGGCAAGGACCGCTGAACAGGGCAAGGATCGCCAACTCAAGCGCCGCTAGCCCATGAGCGGCAGGGGCAGTGATGCAACAGGGACCGTCACGGGGTGAGTGATGCACTCTGGGCACCAGTCCCCCTCCAGAACCAGTGGAGACATGCATCCACTCCGTCTGTCCTGCACAGGATGAAGCACTCTGGGCACCAGTCCCCCTCCAGAACCAGTGGAGACATGCATCCACTCCATCTGTCCTGCACAGGATGAAGCACTCTGGGCACCAGTCCCCCTCCAGAACCAGTGGAGACATGCATCCACTCCATCTGTCCTGCACAGGATGAAGCACTCTGGGCACCAGTCCCCCTCCAGAACCAGTAGAGACTGTTATCTACTTGAGAGACTGTGGCTTTGACTCCCCAGGATACAGCAGTGGGCAACCCACCCACTGTAGAGACTTGAGAGACTGTGGCTTTGCACTCCCCAGGATACAGCAGTGGGCAAACCGCCCACTGTGGAGACTTGAGAGACTGTGGCTTTGCACTCCCCAGGATAAAGCAGTGGGCAACCCACCCACTGTAGAGACTTGAGAGACTGTGGCTTTGCACTCCCCAGGATAAAGCAGTGGGCAACCCACCCACTGTAGAGACTGTGGCTTTGCACTCCCCAGGATGGTACAGTGGGCAAACCACCCACTGTAGAGACTTGAGAGACTGTGGCTTTGCACTCCCCAGGATAAAGCAGTGGGCAACCCACCCACTGTAAAGACTTGAGTGGCTTTGCACTCCCCAGGATACATCAATGGGCATGGAGCCCCCTCGTGGATCTGGCGTCGTGCACTCATCCGGCTGAGGTGCCCCCCTTCCCTTCCCCCTGAGGTGCCTGTTGTGTTTCTATCTGATGCCCCTGCAGTGTTCTCTCCGTCATGTTCGGGTATCTTGTGTGGGCCTCGCCATGCATTTTGGGCCCAGTGGTCCACGGACTATGAATGGTGCATTACCTGGACTACTATTCGTGGTGTATATTTTGTTAATAGTGTATATATGTATATTTTTGCTTACTCTATTTTGATATATTGCAATGGTAACCCTCATTTCCTTTGGTCTTTGCATTCTTCCGGGGTGGTTGGGGGGTGTTACTGTAATGTTTGGATATGCATTGGTGTGTGTGTTGTAGTGGGTGAGGGTGGGGGTGTGGGTTGGGGTGTTGCGTGTGTGTGTCCCTGTTTTTTGCCTCCCCCCTCCCCTTTGTCGTAGGTGCAGTACTCACCGTGGTCTTCGCAGCCGGCGTTGGTGCTCCTGGTACAGGAGCAGGAAGACTAGCGCAGGAAGAATATGGAGTTCCGGCTCCATGGTGTCGTCGTTCCTCGTGGAGTGTGTACAGGTGAGCATTTTCCCTTCGAAATGCCTGTTTCCGCCGTGTTTTTATCCGCGGTGAATCCGCCCCGGAAAAGGTGGCGGATTGGCCTGTCATAATAGTGTGGGCGGTACATTGTCTCCCGCCTGTCTGTTGGCGGTGACCGCCGCGCTGTTTGTCTGTACCGCCGTGGTGGTCGGAGTGTTAAAGTGGGTGTCTTTGTTGGCAGTTTCCGCCACGGTCGTAATTCCAAAATTTTTACCGCCGGCCTGTTGGCGGTCTTACCGCCGCTTTAACACCGTCCGCCAGGGTTGTAATGACCACCTTAATGTCCCTGTTAGAGAGATAGAAAATCTGTCAATACATTCAACATGCCCCTGATATCCTATTCTTGGAGGAAATACATATTTTACTTGAAGAAAAATTTAGAATGCACCACAAAGTATACCCATTGAAGTATATTGAACCTCAACATCCACAAAACACTAGGGGTTACTGCGCAATGCCATTAGAGGAAAAGGGGCTAACTTGCATACTGATTGAAAGGGACGCCTCCATTGAGTTCAACTGACATTATAGAACAGTACAATAAAAGGTAATCATACAGTAGCACATGCATCATCTGACAATTAATTAGGAGGAAAGCACATTATCAGGTAAGTAACTGGGAGTTTCCTTAGAAGCGCATAGAGACACATCATACTCCCCAAGTTGCAGTCAATAAACCAGTGCCCACCTCCTCAGTATGATCGGTTAATCAGCAGCTGTATGCACCATTGAACAGTTCAGCATAAATGAAATACAGCGAAACAGGTGTCAGCCAGTGTCCAACGTGGCCAGAGAAGACCTAAACGACTCCCCGAAGTCTCTTGGCCTTGCAGCTGATGGCAGAGTGACTATTATTCCCAGCCCATTCTTCACATAAAGCCATTCTGTAGGAAGCTGGCTCTGTACATACTATATCAAAATGAGATATAGTGTGCACAGAGTCCAGGGGTTCCCCAAGAGGTTTGACAGAGGCAATAATAAATAATACTAATGCTCTATTTGTGGTAGTGTGGTCGAGCAGTTAGGCTTATCAGAGGGTAGTGTTAAGCATTTGTTGTACACACACAAGCAATAAGTAAAAACACACACTCAATGACTTAACTCCACGCCAATAGGTTTTTATATAGAAAAATATTATTTTGTTAAATTATTTCTAGAACCACAAGATTCATTTAGCCAGTAAGTACATCAAATGAAAGGTATTTTGCAAAGTAATACCTAGGACTTTAAATAGAATCAATATTGTACACAGTTTTCCTTAAAATGGCAAAAAGCTATTTTAAAAGTGGACACTGCAATTTTCAACAGTTCCTTGGGGAGGTAAGTACAGTACAGTTTGTGAGGTAAGTAAAACACTTACAGGTTCAGTCTCCGGGGCATAGGTAGCCCTTCATAGGGGGCTCAAGATAACCCCAAACACCCAGCACCAGCAACACAGGGCCGGTCATGTGCAGATGTCAAACAGGAGCCAAAATAACATGTGCGTGCCCCTATGGAGACAGTGGGTACTCCGTCTGCTTGCAGGTAAATACCCGCATTGTCGGAGAGCAGACCAGGGGGGTTTGGATGAGTACTGGAGGGGCCCAAGAAGGCACAAAAACCACACCCTCAGCAGCACAGGGGCAGCCGGGTACAGTGTGCAAACAGGGTGTTGGGTTCTCAATAGAACTCTATGGAGGAACCTAGGGGTCACTTAGCCACCAACTGGGCAAGGTTGAGGTCCTCCTTCTGGTTGTTGCTGAACCAGTGGCCGGTTTCTCTTGGGCCTGGGGGCTGCGGGTGCAGTGCTTCTCCAGGCGTCGGATATCTTCATCCTGGCCAGTCGCGGTCAGAGGGGTCCCCAGGATTCCCTCTGCAGGCTTCGTCGTTGGGGTGCAGAGAGGTCAGCCCAAGGTGGACACGTTGTCGGAGTTGCGTGGGGGTCCTCTCTGGAAAGTTGGTTTCTCTGGCCACGGGCAGTGGGGCGTCGGGTGCAGAGTAGTTGGACTCACACTTCTGGAGTGAGGTGGGAGTCTCTTTAAAGTTAGTTTCTGGGTCTTCTTTTTAGACAGGTCCACTGTCCACTGGAGTTTCTTCATCCTCTGTGATGCAGGCAGTCCCAGGAGGCTTTTCAGGGGTCACTGGACCTGTAGAACGCATTGCTTCTTATCTTGAAGCTTTTCGAAGCAGGAGACGGGCCAGTAGGGCTGGGGCTGAGTCAGTTGTTGTCTCCTTCTCTTCTCTGCGGGGATTTCAGCTCAACAGTCCTTCTTTTTTCTTGAGGTCATCAGGAATCTGAAGAGCTGGATTCAGGGTTGCCCCTAAATACTAAATTTAGGGGTGTGTTAGGGTCAGAGGGCAGTAGCCAATGGCTACTGTCCCTGAGGGTGGCTACACCATCCTTGTGCCCACTCCTTCGGGGGAGGTGGGCACATCCCTATCCCTAATTAGTCCTAATCCTCCAAAGCAAGATGGAGGATTTCTCAAGGAGGGGGTCACTTCAGCTCTGGACACCTTAGGGGTGGTCCTGGCTGAGGGGGTGACTCCTCCTTGTTTTTCTACCTATCCCTCTGGACTTGCCACCAAAAGTGAGGGCTCGTCCAGGGTGCAGGCATCTCCACAAACTGGAGTCCCATGGGGCACTGTAACACCAGGCCTTTGAGGCTCACTGCCAGGTGTTATAGTTCCTGCAGGGGGAGGTGTGAAACACCTCCACCCAGGACAGGCTTTGTTTTTGACCACAGAGTTCACAAAGACACTCACCCCATGTGGTCAGAAACTCATCTGGAAGTGATAGGCTGGCACAGACCGGTCAGCCTTGCACTAGCAGTTGTGCTAACAGACAGGGGACATCACTAAGATGCCCTGTGTGCATTTTTCAATAAATCCCACACTGGCATCAGTGTGGGTTTATTGTGCTGAGAAGTTTGATACCAAACTTCCCAGTATTCAGTGTAGCCAATATGGTGCTGTGGAGTTCGTAATGACAGACTCCCGGACCATATACTCAGTATGGCTACCCTGCACTTACAATGTCTAAGAATTGACTTAGACATTGTAGGGGCATGGGGCTCATGCATCTATGCCCTCACCTGTGGTATAGTGCACTTGCCTTAGGGCTGTAAGGCCTGCTAGAGGGGTTACTTACCTATGCCACAGGCAGTAGTTTGTGGGCATGGCACTCTGAGGGGAGTGCCATGTTGACTTTCTCTTTTCTCCCACTAGCTCACACAAGCTGCAAAGCAGTGTGCATGTACTGAGTGAGAGGTCCCTGAGGGTGGCATAATACATGCTGCAGCCCCTAGGGACCTTCCCTGGCCACAGAGCCGTTGGTACCAGGGGTACCTTTTAAAAGGGACTTAACTGTGTGCCAGGGCTGTGCCAATAGTGGAAACAAATGTATAGTTTTAGACTACTAGTGTTGGGGCCTGGTTAACAGGGTCCCAGCACACTTTCAATCAAAGCTGGCATCAACACTAGGCAAAAAGTGGGAGGGTGACCATGCCAACAGTGGCATTTTCCTACACATTATCTAAAAAGAGGAGCCCTCCGCCCACTCTACATCATGGCCACTTTCTGTTTTCCCAAAAGTATTGCAGTGACAACAAGCTTGTGGTATTCTTTTGGAATGTTTTTCACATATCCCAGTAATATCATGTCAGAAGTCAGTTGAAAGGAATGATGCACCATAGCAGCAACTGCATTCATTACCTAATGCCAAAACTCAGCAATCGCGGAACAGATCCAGGCAAGGTGAAGGAACCCTACTCCCCAAGTGCCATGGAGCTGACACCTAGGCCCTCATTATGCCTTCGGCGGTCTTTTCACAAGGCCGCCGAAGCCACGGGTGCCAGAAGACCGCCAGTGTTGGCGGTTTGATGACCTCCATATTAAGAGTCAAGTCGGATTTCTGCCTGGCCGACGACAGAAGAGAGATATTTCCACTGCCAGCACCGCCGCGCCATCAGGACTCCGCCAGCCGTGTTACGATAGTAATACGGCACATCGGTTTCCTGAACGGTGGTGCAGTGCTCTGCGGTGGAAAATGCTGAGACACATCCCATCCCGGACAAGTGCCTTGCAGAGACAGGTAAGAGGACTGTCCGAAAGGGAGGGGGAGGTGTTGTGTGCATGTGGGTGGTGTGTGCGTGTATATGTAGCGATATGGGTGTACGTGAGTGCGTGTGTGTATGTATGTGTGTGTGTAGGGGTGCGAGTGTGTGTGTGTTCATATGCAGTGGGGTGGGGGTATATGTCTGAGCGCATGTGTGTGTGCAAATGGGGGTGTCTGGATGTATGTGTGTGGTTGAGAGTGTGTGTGCATGTATACAGAGGGGAGGGGTGTGTGTCGGGGTGCGAGTGAGTTGGTGTGTGTATTAGGATACTTGCAAGTGGGGGTGCATGTGTGCAAGTCTGCGAGTGAGGGGGTGTGTGTGCAAGTGTGCGGATGAGGGTGTGTGCAAGTGTGCAGGTGAGGGGATGTGCAAGTGTGTGGATAGGGGGATGTCTGCATGTATGCGTATGAAGAGGGGGGAGTGTGTGAATGTATGCTTGCATGAAGGGAGTGGGGAGTGCATGAATGCGGAGGGGGTTGGAAGGATTGAGGAGGGGGATGCATATGTGGGAGTGTGAGTGGGGGTGTGTGTATGTCAGTGTGAGAGCAGCTGGGGGTGTTTGTATGGAAATGTGCGGTTGGGTGGGGGGGGTTTGCAAGTGTGTGGATGGGTGGGGGGGTGCCTGCATGTGTGTGGACATGTGGGGGTGTGTGTACCAGCAACAGGAATGGGGATTCCTGTCACCGGGTGCGTTACCGCCAGGGTTTTTGTGGTGGGGTAACAGCTGTGAAAAGCCTGGTGGTTCACTGCCTCCTAATATGGCTGGCAGCCTTAGGCCTGCCGCTGGCCCAGAGGAGCTCACCGCTGGCTGCGGCAGTCCAACTGGATTGGCGGCATTGTGGCAGTTTGGATTCGGCCATACCTCACAACTCGTGATGCAACGGTCTTTACCACCGGGTCCGCGGTGGTTAAACCACCACCATGAGTTTGGCGGTCTGATGACCACCAAACTTTGAATGAGGGCCCTAGTGCCCTAGTGTCATCAGAGTGACTGATCTTGGTCAGCATCATAGGGATCAGATATACTCTGTGGAGGAATTTATAGTGGATCAGTCAAAATCTACCTTTATAAGATACTATTTTAGTTTGTTGACAGCAATATCACCACATTAGATCATTCACCTCGGTCTTCCGACCACTGCATCTGTGCTTGATATAGGACATCTTCTATCTGTTCATTGGCCACTGCATAGAGCTTAGTAATTAGTCTATCTGGATAGGGGTTGGAAATTAGGAAAATCAGCAAAGGCCATTCATCAGGCTCTGCGGGGAACGTAGCGAAAACTGGTCTAGAATCATAAGAAACATTATTATAAGATAGGATGCCCACCAATGTGCCAGACATGTCTCCCAAATATTCAGTGCATCTTTGGAATGTGCAGTTTTGAAAAAAAGTCCCCAGGTATGTTGTCATGACCACACAAACTTGCCAAGTCAAATCAAAGAAGTGCATGAGAAAAGCAAAGAGATATCCTCAGTGGAGACAGCAAAGCCCAAACTGGAAGAAGGTTTGCAGAGTAATCTTGCGCTTATTTCAAAGGAAGAATCAAGAAGAGAAGATCAAAGATGGCCGCTGGGAGTCCTGAAGGTTAGTTACAGTTCTAGTCTTGCAATCGGTTGGTTGCTAGGTTACGAGCTCTCCAGCTGGAAGCCTTGCACTTCAACTGAGGTCTGACAGGAATCAGCTGTGTGGAGAGAGAGCGCGCTTCAGAACAGAAACTCCTGTGAGGTAAAATTACATTTGAAGATTATATTACAGAAAACGGATAAATATTGTCAAGGTTTATTCGAAGAGTTTGATAGTAGACCGTTCCCGTGGAAGTCGGCAAGGCTACAGAGTTAATGTATGAATTAACCTTATGTTTACAAGGTTCTTGTTTAAGATATTAAAGTCAAAGAAAAAACGAACTTTAAAAGAGCAAGTATCTACAAATGTCAAGGTTATAAACAAAGGCCAAGTTTAAAAGAGAAACGAACTGTTAACAAATAAGCATTTACAAATTCAATGGTAATAAACCAAAATAGAGTTTAAAAGAGAAACGAACCTAAATAAACAAGCATTTACAACTACAAGTTATCGACAGATGTCGAAGTAAGGAAGGAGAAACTAACTGTAATAAATAAGCATTTACAAATACAAGTTATCAACAAATGTCGAAGTAAGAAAGGAGAAACAAACTTTAATAAACAAGCATTTACAAATACAAGTATTGACAGAAGTCACAATAAGACAGGAGAAATTAAATAACATCAGCTGATTTGAAGAACCCATTATCACCAACTATATATAGCAATATAAAACCAATCTCTAACAAAGGTTGAGAAGTTCTTCCAGAATCAGTAATAAGCATTTTTTTAAGAAGAGCTATCATTTATAGAGAGAAGCAAGGCTACAGAGAACTCAGAGTGAGTGAAGAAATAATAGAATTAAAGAGAATTAAGTGTTGAGAGTAGAAAGTGAAAAACTGATGTTGTATGTCCCTAGTAATTGCGACTGTGACTCTTGCAGGTGCTGTATCCAATCTTAGATGTGAAGAGGCAGACTGAGTACTGGCGTTCAACATCTCTGTGGCAGTCTCTCTACCATCCCATTCCCCTTTCCCCCTCCGGGGTACTCAGCACGAAGGATTAATATTCGTTGTGAGTAGCTCGGGTCGGGACTGAGGAGTTATCTTCTGCTTCTGAGGAAATCAAATTGAAGTATCCTGACAGATTGAAGTGCCATCACCCTAATTTTAGGGAAAAAACAGATTTCCTCCTGAGCAGAATGGCAGAAGGAATTGATATAAAAGCATTAGCCACCGTTTTGGAAGGGTTACAGAAACAATTAAATAACACCATAGAAGAAACAGTCCAAATAAAACAGCGAATAAATGAGTTAGGGAACACCGCTAAATCAAATGAATCTGTGTTTTCACAAATCCCTAGCCCTTCACAGTCTGCAGGTATATCCACTCAAGTAATTCATGCGTTTTCCCCTATTATTCCTTTGGCTCAACCCGAGCGCTTCGGTGGGGATCCAAATAAGGCGCAGATTTTTCTGACCCAATGCTCATTGCATTTTTTATGTAGACCAGTCATTTTGTCCGAAGACCAGTCCAAAGTGGCATTTATATTGTCTTATCTGACAGGAGATGCGGCCGCATGGTCCATGCCAATAATTTCCAGAAATGATCCTGTTTTATATAATTTCCAAAATTTCAAGGAAGAGTTCTTAAGAATATTTGATCCGCGAACTGCAGCTCAAGCCACTGACAATGAACTACTGGAAATCAGGCAAGGTAATGAAGATCTAGTAGCCTATCTGGCTCATTTCAATAAACTCATTGTAGAGACTGCCTGGCCGGAGTCAAAAAGAGCCGCCATATTTTATCGTGGACTGAGAGATGAATTGAAAGATGCCTTAGCACAAGTTCCAAATAGACCCACCGAAATTTCGGAGTTAATTGATCTTGTGTTACAGATTGACCACCGGTTAACTGAACGAAGAGCAGAAAAGAGAAGAGAGTATCGACCATTTCCCCTGAGAATTGATCGTGTAAGAAATGATCATACGAGAGCCGGAGAAGGGATAACGATAGAAGAACCAATGCAAATTGGTTCCATCCGAGGTCCTTTATCTAAGGAAGAAAAAGAGAAAAGAAGAGTGAATCAACTATGTTTATATTGCGGTGCATCTGGGCATTTTGTTAAAAACTGTCCCAAGAAACCCAAAGCTCTTCAGTCGGGAAAAGGCCAGCTTCATCAGTAGAGGGAGTTGCCCTGATGAAAGCAGAACCCAAGACAACTCCTTTAGATCAACGAGTGGCGAATACCTTACAAACCGCAGCGCCACATTTGGTACAAACAGTATCAGTTAAGACCCTCGAGAAGGAAATTCAAGGGATCTCAGTTATGATAGACTCTGGAGCTACGGGCAACTTCTGTGATATCAAATACGCTCGTATTCGATTTATCAAGAAATCTACTTTGGAAGTAGTAAGAGCTGTGGATGGAACCAATATTTCTTCACGACCCATTTCCCATGAGACCGAACCAATTCAGATGCAAGGTTTTGGTGGACATCAGGAGAAGATAATCTTTAATTTGATAGATGCTCCACAATTTCAACTCATTTTGGGTCTGCCCTGGCTTACAGAACATAATCCACAAATTGATTGGAGCAAAAGAACGATCAAGATGAATTCCTCTTACTGCAAAGAGAATTGCTTTCATGATGGAGTGGAAGTGTCCACCAAGTCCCAAGCGGCCTGTTTATCATCACACTCTTCAATGATCTGTGCACTAAAGACAGCAGAAATACCAAAAGAATATGAGGATTTAGTCACCGTTTTTGATGAAAAGGAGGCTGAGAAATTGCCACCACATCGACCCTACAACTGCAAAATTGAACTGGAGCCAGGTGCGATATTGCCATGTAGCAGAATATACGCATTGACCGAAGCAGAGAATCAACATTTAAAGGAGTATTCGGATCAATATCTTGCTAATGGTTTTATTCGTCCTTCTCAATCTCCAGTGTCATCCCCACTATTTTTCATACCAAAGAAGGATGGGAGTCTTCGAACTTGCATTGATTATCCAGCCCTCAATCAGGTTACCATCAAGAATCGATACCCACTGCCTTTAGTGTCAGTTTTATTAGATCAAGTAAAGAATGCTAGAATCTACACCAAATTGGACCTGCGAGGAGCATATCATTTGATTCGAGTGGCTTCAGGGGATGAATGGAAAACCGCTTTTCGGACTCGATACGGATTATTTGAATATCAAGTGATGCCTTATGGGTTATGCAATGCTCCCTCTGCCTTCCAGCATTTCGTTAATGATATATTACGAGAATTCCTCGACCGGATTGCCGTGGTTTATATAGATGACATTTTAATCTTTTCCGACAATCTACAGGAGCACATTTCCCATGTTCGATCCATCCTCACAAGGTTGCAAGAAAACAATCTCTATGTAAAATTGGAGAAGTGTGCATTTCATGTGGAACGAGTTCAGTTCTTAGGATTCATTTTGTCACCAGAAGGAGTTAGTATGGATCCTGCCAAGATAAAGACAGTGCAACATTGGCCTTCTCCTTGCAATGTCAAAGAGATCCAGAGTTTCTTGGGGTTCGCTAATTTTTATCGAAGATTCATATCCAATTTTTCTCAAACAGTTACACCCATTACTCGATTGTTGAAGAAAGGAGTGAAGTTTGAGTGGACAAAAGAAGCTGAAAATGCTTTAATTTTTTTTAAGAATTCCTTCGTCTCAGCTCCAATCTTGCTCCACCCCAATCCAGATGAGCCATATTATGTGGAGGCAGATGCTTCAGATGTTGCCATAGGAGGTATCCTTTCCCAGCGTCATAAAGATACAGGTCAATTACATCCAGTGGCCTATTTCTCTCAAAAATTAACACCACCAGAGATAAATTATTCAATTGCGGATAAGGAGCTATTAGCAGTCAAAGAAACTTTTTGTGAGTGGAGGCATTACATTTTGGGAGCTAAGCATAAAGTGACCGTTTACATGGACCACCGAAATTTACAGTTTTTAAAATCAGCTCGAACTCTAACAGCTAGACAACTGCGTTGGTCCCTATATTTTGCAGACTTTGATTTTGTTATCACTTTCAGACCAGGAAAAGTAAATGGGAAGGCAGATGCTCTATCTCGAATTGATACCGGTGCAGTTAAAGAGCCTCCAGAAAAAGAATTGATTATTTCACAAGAGAAGTTCATATCTGCCATATTGTATGAAAATGTAACCAAAGAAATTCAAGAAAACTTAACATTGGAAGGAATGCTGAAGTGGTCCAAAGAAGGCCAAGGAAGAGAAATCAAAAAAGGTTTGCCATACTTTAAAGGTGCACTGTATGTTCCGACTGTGGAGCTGCAAGAAAAAATTCTTCAGGCTTATCATGACGATTAATTGGCTGGACACAAAGGAATTCAAAAGACTCAAAATCTAATACAACGAGAATTTTGGTGGCCAAAAATGAAAACTCAGATAAGACAATATGTGTCAACTTGTGACAAATGTCAAAGAGGGAAATCAAATAGAACAGCTTCACAAGGTCTGTTAAGACCTTTGCCCACTGCACCCCATGCCTGGCATGCTGTTACTATGGATCTTATAGTGGACCTCCCTAGTAGCCAAGGTTTTAACACTATCCTAGTTTTTGTAGACACTTTCACTAAAATGGCGCATTTCATTCCTTTGAAAGAAATCCCTCGAGCCCCACAGGTTGCACAGTTGTTTACACAACACATAGTACGCGCCCATGGTATCCCAAAAATTCTAGTTTCAGACAGGGGGTCCCAATTTGTTTCTCGCTTTTGGAAGGCCTTTAGTAAAAGATTAGGAATTGATTCTCGTTACTCTACCAGTTACCATCCTGAAACCGATGGGCAAACAGAGAGAGTGAATCAAGAGTTAGAACAGTATTTAAGACTCAATTTATTCGATAAAGAGAAGGAATGGCCCGAGTTGATGTGGGCAGCTGAATTTGCTTACAATAATGCTGTTCCTTCCACCACTGGGTTCACCCCCTTTTATCTGAACCATGGTAGACATCCTAATGTAATGTTGGGTAAAGAAGATGATTCAGTGCCTGCAGTAGAAGAGATGGTGAGGGATTTGCAGACCACGTTAGTTAGGGCTAGAAAAAACATCAATCAAGCAAAAGACTCATATAAGACTCAGGCTGATAGAAAAAGAAGAGAGAGCCCCATTTATTCGAAAGGAGACAAAGTTTGGTTATCCACTCGTCATTTACGTCTCAAAGGAAATTGCTAATTTCAGCCACGATTTATAGGCCCATTCAAAGTTGACAAGATGATCAATCCAGTGGCAGTTAAATTGCAGTTGCCAGCTCATCTAAAGATACATCCTGTTTTCCATGTCTCCTTGTTAAAGAACAGTCCTCCAAATTTACGTCAAAACTCCCCTCCAATTCCTATCCAGATTAGCTCTGCAGAAGAGTATGAGGTCAATCAAATCTTAGATTCCAAAATCCGTAATGGCCAGCTTTATTATCTAATTGATTAGAAAGGTTATGGTCCAGAGGAATGATCCTGGGAGCCGCACGAGTATGTACATGCTTCAAGATTAGTGAGAAACTTTCATAGAACCTACCCAAGCAAACCTAAATTGGAGAACTGTTCCTTGAGGGGGAGTACTGCCCTGACCACACAAACTTGCCAAGTCAAATCAAAGAAGTGCATGAGAAAAGCAAAGAGATATCCTCAGTGGAGACAGCAAAGCCCAAACTGGAAGAAGGTTTGCAGAGTAATCTTGCGCTTATTTCAAAGGAAGAATCAAGAAGAGAAGATCCAAGATGGCCGCTGTGAGTCCTGAAGGTTAGTTACAGTTCTAGTCTTGCAATCGGTTGGTTGCTAGGTTACGAGCTCTCCAGCTGGAAGCCTTGCACTTCAACTGAGGTCTGACAGGAATCAGCTGTGTGGAGAGAGAGTGCGCTTCAGAACAGAAACTCCTGTGAGGTAAAATTACATTTGAAGATTATATTACAGAAAACTGATAAATATTGTCAAGGTTTATTCGAAGAGTTTGATAGTAGACCGTTCCCGTGGAAGTCGGCAAGGCTACAGAGTTAATGTATGAATTAACCTTATGTTTACAAGGTTCTTGTTTAAGATATTAAAGTTAAAGAAAAAACGAACTTTGAAAGAGCAAGTATCTACAAATGTCAAGGTTTTTATCAAAGGCCAAGTTTAAAAGAGAAACGAACTGTTAACAAATAAGCATTTACAAATTCAATGGTAATAAACCAAAATAGAGTTTAAAAGAGAAACAAACTTAAATAAACAAGCATTTACAACTACAAGTTATCGACAGATGTCGAAATAAGGAAGGAGAAACTAACTGTAATAAACAAGCATTTACAAATACAAGTTATCAACAAATGTCGAAGTAAGAAAGGAGAAACGAACTTTAATAAACAAGCATTTACAAATACAAGTATTGACAGAAGTCACAATAAGACAGGAGAAATTAAATAACATCAGCTGATTTGAAGAACGCATTATCACCAACAATATATATATATATATATAGCAACATAAAACCAATCTCTAACAAAGGTTGAGAAGTTCTTCCAGAATCAGTAATAAGCATTTTTTTAAGAAGAGCTATCATTTATAGAGAGAAGCAAGGCTACAGAGAACTCAGGGTGAGTGAAGAAATAATAGAATTAAAGAGAATTAAGTGTTGAGAGTAGAAAGTGAAAAACTGATGTTGTATGTCCCTAGTAATTGCGACTGTGACTCTTGCAGGTGCTGTATCCAATCTTAGATGTGAAGAGGCAGACTGAGTACTGGCGTTCATCATCTCTGTGGCAGTCTCTCTACCATCCCATTCCCCTTTCCCCCTCCGGGGTACTCAGCACAAAGGATTAAAATTCGTTGTGAGTAGCTCGGGTCGGGACTGAGGAGTTATCTTCTGCTTCTGAGGAAATCGAATTGAAGTATCCTGACATATGTATGCGATGTTGGTTTAGGGAGGAGTGTCGTGTGGTACTAAGGTCAAGTTTAAACAACCTATAGTGATCTATCTGTATGTGGGGTGAATAGAGCACCAAGCCAGCATACAAGGACGCCAGGCGTGTGAACGCCCAGGTGGAGGAGCAGACCGTATGTACCTCTTGACTGGGTCTTGCAAACCCGGAGTACAGTGCCACTTGTAGTGGAATCAGCCCCTTTTCAAGGACAACATGCAGTGTATGGTGGCTATTATGAAGCCAATAATGTATGAACTGAATTTGCATCACCAAGTAGTAGACTTCAAAATGGAGTGCTGGTTTTGAGCACCTGTTGTGCGTATTATTTGAATGTTGTAGTGTTTCCCTGCGAGGCTGGCTTTTGTGTGGAGAAATTCTCAGGCCTTGTTGTTCGAGGCGGTTCATCATCTGGCCCGGGGGTGCTCTTCCTGTGAGGTCCCTTACTGCTTGAATTCTTCTCTCATTTTAGGGTATGATTATTAAATGTACAAGTTGGAATGTCCGCGGGCTTAACAATCCTACGAAGAGGCTAGCCGTCCTGTCCGCCTTAGAGAGGTCGGGGAGTCACATATGCCTGCTGCAGGAGACACATCTCATCCCAAAATATATTTACTGCATGCGCTCTAAATGGTTCCCTAAGCAGTTCTGGTCTTCGGCATCAACGAAACATGCAGGGGTTGCGATACTGTTGGCGCGCTCATTCCCGGGGGAAGTGGTGACAAAACTGCATGAGGTGCAAGGTAGGCTTCTAGCCATAAGATTGAGACTGGGTTTTTTTTCCTTCACTATTGCTTCTCTATATGCTCCTAATTCCCAGCAGGAAGTCTTCCTAAAACAGGCTCTGACCCCGCTGCTGCAGTCTCCGGATGGTGCCACCCTGGTGGGGGGCGATTTTAACCTGGTCATGGATAGTGACTTGGATCGTTCAGGTCACCGGTATGGGCAGACGGGGTCAATGACAGTGGCGGGTTGTCAATGGCTGAGTGAGTGTGGCCTGGAGGATGTGTGGAGGAGGGCGCACCCCACGTTAAGGGACTATTCCTTTTACTCGGCAGCGACCAAGACATACGCCAGACTTGACTTTTTCTTGGCCTCACAGGAGTTTCTTCCCCGGGTTAGGGAGTCAGTGATTGAGCCTCGAGCCCTGTCGGATCACGCTCCGGTTACTGTTGAGGTTGTCATGAGTATGGAGCGTGTGAGCGTATCGGGGTGGCGATTCAGGGATTCAATGCTTCAGAACGGTGTAACAGTGGAGGCGATTTGTACCGCAATAATAGACTACCTTAGCCTTAATGATGATGGTACCACCTGCTTGGCGATGCTGTGGGAGGCATTGAAGGCTGTACTGAGGGGTGAGGTGATGTCGCTGTCTGCTAGAGATAATAAAGCAAGGAGACTGCTTAGAGAGGATTTAGAACAGAGAGTGAGAGTATTGGAGCGTTCACATAAACATACCGGTGCACTGAGAGTCTGGCGAGAGCTTGAGAAAGCGAGGAAGTAGCTGAGGAGGTTGGATTGGGACTGGGCAGAGTATGCAGTAGTGCACCTTAAGCATAAGTATTATATAGGAAGCAATAGATGTGGGAGGCTACTGGCACATCAGTTGCGAGCACAGCGCGCGGCATCAATGATAAAAATGGTTTGCTCTCCCTCGGGAGCAGAAGCGCGCACGAGCGACCAAATTGCGGAGGCGTTTGCGGAATTCTACCGGGTAGTATATGGGGCTGAGGATCCCGGTAATGCATCTCCGGAGGCCTTCCTGGAGGGTGTAGCAACTACTTCTTTGACTGAGAGAGAGGCGACCTCATTAGATCAACCTATAAGGGCGGAAGAGGTCATATCGGCAATTTCACGTTTGCAGGTCGGGAAGTCACCTGGCTCTGATGGTTTTTCTGCACTTTTTTACAAGACCTTCTGTGTGGAGCTTGTGCCGATCTTAGTGCGACTCTTCAATTCCTTTAGACAGACGGGGGCTCTCACAGCCAGTATGCTGGATGCCACTATTGTGGTTATTCCGAAACCGGGGAAGGATCCCGAGGAGTGCACCTCCTACAGGCCGATTTCCCTCTTGAATATCGATGCCAAATTGTTCACGGGCATACTGGCACGCCGGCTCAATTATTATATGCCGGGCCTTGTGGATCCCGACCAAGCAGTGTTTATTCCGCATAGGCAGTGTAGTGATAACACTAAGAGACTGCTACATCTATTGGATAAAACCGATCGCTCACGCAGGGAGGCACTCTTTCTCTCTATTGATGCCGAAAAGGCATTCGATAGGGTCCATTGGCCATACCTGTTCAGGGTGCTTGAACGATTTGGATTGGGCCCGGGTTTCATGGCATGGATCCGTTGCATCTATCAGACGCCTCGGGCAGCAGTCCGGGTCAACGGGACGCTCTCATTGCCGTTCTCAATACAAAGAGGGACCCGGCAGGGGTGCCAGCTGTCGCCTCTCTTGTTTGCGCTCTATATGGAGCCCATGGCGCAGCGGCTTCGTGATCATCCTCAGATCATGGGGGTGAAGTTTGGGGGAGATGAGCACGTCATTTCACTGTACGCGGATGATGTGATTCTTACCTTGGCGGAGCCCGCGACCTCATTGCCCGTACTAATGGAAATATTAGATTAATTTGGACGGGTCTCGGGATTCCGGATGAATATGTCAAAGTCGCAGGCCATGAGCAGGTTTATAAGTGTCGAGCATGAAAGAGATCTGAAGGCCCGATTCCACTTTATATGGTCTTCCTTAAAACTCCCATACTTGGGGATTGATTTTGGGCGCACTGTTGCTCGTACGGCGACGTTGAATTACACAAAACTGACTAGGGAGGTGCAGCGTGATCTAGAGACTTGGGGGAGACTTAAACTGTCTTGGCTGGGCAGGGTGGCGGCGGTGAAGATGACCATCCTACCACGCTTTCTGTACGTGTTTCAGGCATTGCCGGTGGCGCCCCCGCCACGGACAATTGCAACCCTCCAAACAGCGGTCCTAAAATTTATTTGGGAAGGAAAGGCGACGCGGTTACCACGTCGGGTGTTTTATCGCCCTAAGCAGGAGGGAGGATTGGCGGTCCCCTGCCTTCTACGATACTTTCAGGCAGCACAATTGCGTTTTTTACTAGAATGGAGTCGCCTGTCTTCCGAGAAACATTGGTGTTTCATGGACCAAGTGGTGGCGGGTTCCCAGATATGGAAGGAGCCCTGGCTCCGGCGCCGTCATAGAGCGCGGGGGTTGTATGCATCCCCGGTCACGGAAGTGTCAATGAGGGTATGGGATGTGGTAGCCAGCAGACTGAGCCTGACGACATTCCCGTCCCCAATGTCTCCCTTAGGGGCGAACCTGGATTTTGGCCCGGGCCTGCAACGGGAGGCACTACGCCGTTGGTATGAAGGGGGCTGCAAAAGGGTTGGATACCTTTTCGATGAGCAGGGGGTGATCTCCTTTGACCAGATGAAGGAGGCATATGGCTTAACAGAGGCGGACAGGATGATGTATTACCAAATACGGCATTGGGCCATGTTGCCAGCCAATAGAGCATTAATAGACAGGCCGTTAATACCGTTCGAAAAATGGATCATAGTGAAAAAGGACGATAAGCGGGTGATTTCGGAGCTCTACGGTCTCCTAAGGGAGGAAGCCCGTTCGCCTAAAACTAAGGCCCAGTTGAGGTGGGAGAGGGAACTGGAGAGAGAGCTCTCTGATGAGGAATGGGAGGGCATTTTTTACAGGACTCACCACACGGCCTACAATGCGGAAGGCACAGAGACAGCCTATAAGGTGGCCTCCTACTGGTACTACACCCCAGTAAGGATTCATGCTTGGGATCCCACTAAGTCTAGCCTTTGTTGGAGGGGCTGCGGGGGTGGTGGGTCACTGGTACATTTACTATGGCATGGCCCTAAGCTTCATCGGTATTGGGAGAATATTATAGACACTATTGATGTGGCGTTTAACACTCAGATCCCCAGATTTCCTGCGTATACTTTGCTGGGCCTGCCTAACCTGCTTACTTTCCCCCTGAGATCACTGAAGGGTCGGCAGATGGCCTTGGCCTTGAACGTGGCACTGCAGCTGCTGATGGCCGTGTGGGGGACCGACAAGATCCCGACAGTAATATCATGGCTTCATAAGTTCTGGTTCATTCTCGCTATGGAAAAGCTCACTTTGGCTTCGCAGCAGCGCAGTGGCGAATTTAAGGAGCTCTGGCAACCTTTCTTACAAATACTGTCCAAGGAGTTCACAGAATTGGCATGTCCGGCCTACCTGAGGGTGTTGGAGTTGAATTGAGTGGAAGGGAGTGTGTGAGCAGTAGAGAGGTGCATGGAGGACCAGGGTTATATCGGAACAAGGCTTGGGATCGAGTGATGGCTGTTTGTCGTGCCAGCAGCAGGGAAACAATGTTAAAGTTTTGTTTATGTTTATTGTCACTATACATGGAGCATGCCTCATTCCACGGCAACTGTACTATTTTGACGCATTGCATATGTGATGTTTATAATTGAAAATAATAATAAACGGATTTGATCCAAAATGGAGTGCTGCAAACCCTCCCCTGTCATATGGAAGGCACAGCCTATTCCAACTCACTCTAGGTTGTTTCCAGGCCCATGCTAATTTAATCATAAGGGTGTTCAGTTAGTCAAAGAACACTTCATTCAGGGGAATAGGAATATTTTGAAACACATACAGAAGTTTTGGTAAAACCACCATTTTCATCAGAGCAATCCTCCCTGCCAGGGTCAGGGGAAGGGCAATCCAGCGATCCACCCTACCACTAAGTGCTTCCAAATATGTACCATAATTCTCTCGAAGGATGGTCGGGATATCCGTATGATATTGTATACCTAGGTGGCAAACTGGATCCGTTGGCCATTGTAACAGGTAAGATACAGTAGGCTGGGTGGTGGCCTCAATGAAAGGCACCATAATAGACTTTGTCCAATTTATCTGCAGCCCAGACCTATGACTAAATTGCACTATCTCTTTGATGACAGGTTCAAGATTCTCTTCAGGGTCTCGAATCACTAAGAGAGCATCATCAGCATACATCAATAAAATTGTATATCGGAATCCCATGTTAACATCACATCTACAGTAATGCTCTCAAAGGGTGCATGCTAAAGGGTCCACTGCAAGAACAAAAAGAATGGGCGATAGGGGACTACCCTCACGCGCCCCACAACCTATGGAAAACACCAAGGACATCCCTCCTTTAGCACGCACTGTAGCAAATGGGTCTGTGTGAACGAGTCTGACCCAAGTCACAATTACCCTCCTGAGCCCCAGTCTTTCCAGCACCTCCAATAAATATATCCATTTGAGCATGTTGAATGCCTTTTGGGCATCTAAAAGAGTGGCTACCACTTTTAAAGTTGGATCAATTTGGTGCATAATGTCGAACAATGACCTACGGTTGTCAGCTCTGGAACGACCTGGAATGAATCCAGATTGTTCAGACCTGACCAATAAGGGCATTAATGGAAGCAGCCTACTAACCAGTATTTTGGCAAGTAGTTTTCTGTCCACATTATTAAGGGACAAGGGCCGATAGGATTCACATTTGTCTGCCGGCTTATCCGGCTTAAGAAGAGTTATGATAAACGCTTTTCAACATGATGAGCGGTAGTCTCCCAGCTTGGTAAGCTTCTTCATATACCTCTAAAAGCACAGAAGCCACCTCTTCCATATACTCCTTATAAAATTCGGTTGCGAAGCCATTGCTCCCCAGAGTGCTGCCATGACATAGTTGCTTAATAGACTGTTTGATCTCTTCTCAAGTAATAGGTTAATTAATGTTGTGCCTATCCTCGGTGCTCCACCATGCTAGTCACCTTGTCTAAGTAGAAGCAGATGTTGGGGGTTCAACTTCATCTTGGAGGTGTAGAGCTCTGTATAAATGGAAACAAAGGCTTCTAGTACATCATTGGGATCATATGTTAGAGTTTCCTCAGAGGTGCATATACAAGGGTTGTGTGTCGCTGCCCAGCCTGGTTTAAGAAGGGCTGCTAATGTGTGACTTGATCTTCCCCCATCACCATATCTACGGGCCTGACTATATTTACCAGGAAATTACAATTCTCTTTCTGCTTCCTCCTGGAACTCATGCAGTTTAGTGTGCATAAGGCTGAACGAGGTCATAACGCTGTTCCAATTGTCTCAACTCGCGCTCTAATGTGGATAATTGAGCCCTAATTTCCCTGAGTATCCCATTACCCTTGGAAATACATTCTATAGCAATCGAGGATGCAGACTTAGCATTAACTAGCTTGTTAAATCTCTTTTCTAAAGGCTTGGTCTAACAAGTTTTTAGGTTAAAGCCACCATGTCCACCAGGAATCGGGCAAGGTTCTAGGAAGGTGGGAAACCCCTCTCTGCCAACCCAAAACATCCCTAGTGCCAATCCACAAATCTATGCGAGATGCTGAGCCTTGCACTGAAGAGTGGAAAGTGTATTCACACAGCGTGGGGGGTTTATAGTGCCAAATGTATGTCAGATCAAACTGCTGCATGACTCCAAGAAGTGCCTTTTGGGCCTTGATAAGCCACCTGCCACTACTGCCAGAGCAGTCTAGCTCCAGAACAAGGTAGTGATCTCCCCATATAATTGGATGTGGGTCGGATTCCACACAATGCTTTAACACATTCTGAAAAAATTCTGGACAGTCTATATTGGGGCGGTATGTGTTAATGTGAGTAATTTGGATGTAATTAAACATTTCCTGTAGGATGAGGAACTTTCATCCAAATCTGAAATTGTTTTGATATGTTGGAATTGAACTGTCTTCCTAATAAGAAACGCAACACCCCTAGAATAGGTGGAATACCATGAGAAAAATCTATGTGAGCCCCAGGTGGTGGCCAGAGTTGATGTACGTCCCGGGGCTAGATGTGTCTCCTGTTCCATTAATACATCCACCACGTGTTGGGCCGCATGAGCCAGAATCTATCTGCATTTATGAGGATTATTACGACCTCTCACATTCCATGTAGCTGGCTTCACTGGGGTGGCAGTAACATCATTATTTCATGTGTAGTGAAATCAATCCAAAGCTGCTTAGTAACCCAGTTGTGTCAAACAGTAACCTT
This sequence comes from Pleurodeles waltl, assembly GCF_031143425.1. NCBI lineage: Eukaryota > Metazoa > Chordata > Amphibia > Caudata > Salamandridae > Pleurodeles > Pleurodeles waltl. Next base: position 507,088,946 of record NC_090438.1, on the reverse strand, counting down.
TAAACCTTCCCCAATCTCTCCCACCAGGGCCCAAACTACCAGTAAATACCCATCCTAGAAATCACCATAAAACTGACATTTATCAGAAAAAGGAGCTCAATTTGTGGCGTGTATCTGAGGGTGGCCGGAGCTAAATCTTGTTATATCATGGGCCCTTTAGCATAGTACAATATTCAATCATCAACTTAATCAGAAATCTCAAATGTCCAGGATACTACATGAAGACCACAAACGATGCCCCCAAACATTAATACATAATATGAATCATAAGGCATATAAAAGCATTGGAAACCTGTAGTGGCTCCATCGTTGCAGGGACTATCTATCCTGGGGACCCAGACCATCTCGAACCCTCACTCAACCTCATCCAGCAAGTGGTCAGTGCATCTGTTGACCAGGGAGATAAGTTCTTTCATTTCTGAAAAAAGGCGAGTGCACTGGTGGGATCCGTGAATATCATGGTCTTAGCCTTCGATGTAACTCGAAGGCGTGCAGGTATAACATGGCATATGGAAGGCCCCGCTCCCACAGTTGCATTTTGATAAGAAGGAATTTTTGACTGGCATCCTGAACTGACTAAAGTTTGGAAAAAAAGACAACTGCATGCCTTATTTCCTTAGCCTCATGTGCAAGTCCTAATAGCTAATCCTTGTCCCTATAATTAACAAATTTCACAATTGTAGGTCTAGGTGGCATCCCGGGCACAGACTTGGGAGCTAGACAGCGATGAGCCCGTTCGATCACAAATGTTTTAGAGAATTTCTCAGCTCTAAATAAGGCCAGCAGCAGTTTCTGCAGATAGTCCTTGGTGCAACCCATGGCAGTGTATCACGGAATGGCAGTAATATGCATGTTGCTTTCTCAAGACCTGGCTTCCAGGTCTTCATTTTTAAGTTAAATACAGCATATCTCCTCATGTATCGCTTCCATCTCCTTAACCCGCTGCGCTGAGCTGTTCCACAGTTACCAGTCTTGCGTGCTGCTTGTCTAGACACTCCTGCATCCTTTGTGTCAAAGAGGCAATATTAATGTCATTGTTAGATAGACTTGAGCGCATATCTAGCAACAGGGCTTTAATACCTTCTGCGGAGCCCTGACGCTTTCCAGGTGTGCCTCCCACTCTGCAGCATGAGGGTCTTCCCCTCCTGATTGTTTGTCTTTCCTTTGAGAATCAAAAGTTAGCCATGATTGTTTGGAATCTGCTTTACCCATGTTTGGAGTGCCAACGGAGCCATATCTAAGTTAGGGTGAAATGTGTGACTTCTCAAACCCACTGCAGTGGGTGCCCCAAGTGTACTGGTGCATTGGAAAAGTAGCCGGCCCTAAGTGCACACTTGTATCGATGCACCTCCAAAGCGGTCCTTCAGTATTAAATTGGTTCTCTCCATGCACCAAAGGGCACATTCACAGAGGGAGGCACCAAGAATTCCACGCCATGCTTGCTGAGGTACTTATGGGGACAATCATGACAGATCAGCCTTCGTCCTCTGCTGCAAGTCAGCTGACTTCCTAGCAATATTCCACCCGCATCAGGGAGAAAGAGACCAGCAGGCTCAGACGAGCCCCTGCACTGTCTGCAGGCCGCAGACTGCACCTGGTAGGGACCAGAATCCAAGTCAGGGTAAGTCACAACACAACCTAAATTATCCTGTGCTCACCCTCCAGTAGCTTGGCACAGAGCAGGCAGGCTTAACTTAGAAGGTACTGTGTAAAGTATTTGTGCAATAACTCATACAGTAACACAGTGAAAACAACACAAAAACTACTCCACACCAGTTAAGAAAAATAAATAATATTTATCTGAATAAAATAAGACCAAAACAGCAAAAATCCAATATGCACCAGTCAAGATATTACTTTTTAAAGGTTTAAATGAGTCCCAATCCTTAAGAATTAGTGGTTGTATCCTTGTAACACACAGTGCCTGGGATGCGTTAAAAATAATGGCACATGGGGGCCGCAGAGGAGGAAATACATTGAAAAATAAGGCGCAGCACAGAAGATGCATTGTTTCTTTCCATGCTGCAAGGCGATGTGTCAATTTCCAGGAGCGCAGCCTTGGTTTCTCACTGTCATGCAGAGATATTTTGACATCCAGGGACAATGCATTTAAAATACTTGACACACTGGTAAGAAGGAGCAGGCACTGCATCGATCCTGTAGGTGATGCAGCAATTTTTCAGCCGCAAGGCAGGTGCTGCGTTGATTTCTGTAGGCTCTGACCCCCAGGGATTTTCTTCTATTTGGTGAAGTCTTTGTGGCCCTGAGAGTTCAGAACAGGAGGCAAGCTCAATATTAGTCCTTGGAGAGCACGTGTGGGGAAGGCAGAGACCTTCCAGCAGAGTCAGGGGCCAGCAGGCAGCAGGGCAACAAGCAGGGCAGCAGTCCTTCCAGCAAAGAAGTCCATATGAGTCCTTTGCGCAGCCAGGCAGTGCCTCTGACAGAGTCCAGTTGTAGATACAGAAATGTCTGATTTGGTGGGGTCAGAGACCCAGTATATATACACCCAAAAGTACCTTTAAAGTGGGGGAAACTTCAAAGAGTGGTTTTGAAGTGCATAAGTTCCCCTTTAATCCCAGCCCTGTTTGCCAGAAGCCCTGTGGGGGGTTATCAGTCCTTTGTGCGAGGGCAGGCCACTGGCCTTTGAAGTTATAAGTGAGAACTCCTCCACCCTTCCTTCCCAGGGAAACACATCTGTATGCAGATGAATGCAGATGCAGCTGAGTATCCTGTATTTATGGCTGTCTGGGTGGAATGTACAAGGGGAGCTGTCAACCAGCACAGACCAGACGTTGATGTGAGACTGGCTGTAAGGCACAGAGAGCAGTAAGTGCAGGGAAATGCCTACTTTCTAAAAGTGCACTTCTGAAATAGTAATGTAAAATCCAACTTCACTAGTAAGTAGGATTTGTTACTACTATTCCAAGCATACCAAATATGACAAGTCTACTCCACTCAGATCAGAAATTACCAAGTAAAAGTATATAAGGGAATTTCCAATGCTGGTCTATGAGAGGAGCAGACTATACAGTAGTGAAAAACAACTTTCGGAGTTGTTCATTGCCAGGACATATAAAACCTCTAAGTACATGCCCTGCCTTTACCTACATAGCACCCTGCCCTATTGGTTACCTAGGGCCTACCTTAGCGGTGACATATGTAAGAAAAGGGAAATTTAAGGCTTGGCACGTAGTTTTAAATACCAAGTCGAAGTGGCAGTAAAGCTGCATACTCAGGCGTTGCAAAGCAGGCCTGAGACATGGTTATGGGGCTATTTATGTGGGTGGTACAATCAGTGCTGCAGGCCCACTAGTAGCATTTAAGTTACAGGCCCGGGCACATCTAGTGCGCCTAACTAGGGACTTATGGGTACATTAAATATGCCAATTGGGTATGAGCCAATGTTACCATGTTTAGTGGGGAGAGCACAAGCACTTTAGCACTGGTCAGGAGGGTTAAAGTGCACAGAATCCAAAAAACAGTAAAAATGAGACAGAAAAATGGAGGGAGGCAGGCAAAAAAGCTGAAGGATGACCATCCTAAGGCTGTCAGGTCTAACAGTAACGATTATTTCTTCTGCTCATCTACCCACAGGCTACATCTTTAGGACCCAGTGACTGATTGACACAGTTTCCAGAGCAGGAATTTTGTGTCTGTTTATAGCTGATCATGAACTTGTTGAGAAGGAATGGGAAAAGCAAAATGTTAGACAGTCGGGAGTTGGATGGAGACTTCAGGCAGACCTGCTCAGAGACCCACACATTGGGTAGTTATCACAAGAAACATTAAGGAATTTTTCAAACATAATGTAGAGTTCGACACATCTCCTTCAATGAACTGGAACGTATTGAAGAGGTAGCTAGAGATATAGCTCTAGCAACTAGTGCAGAGAATGTGAAAAGGCTAGTTGAGAACATTTTAATACTGAGCATTAAATGAAATGGAGAGGGAAATAAAGCACCATGGTAGATCACCTCATGATTGCAGTGATCCAAATTCAACTGAACATTCTGCGGACAAATAGAGGAGAATTCCAAGTGCTCTCCGTGTGCCAACAATAATTCTAAAAACATCTGCCACCTAGAAGCTTCTCTGAATACCATTTTACCGCTGTTGCCCTATAATAGCTCTTGGCGATCTTTTGGACACATTAGAAAATCGCTGCGCCAAGGGTGCTGGCATGAGCCTGGCAGTGAACTTGGTGAGCACCCGGTGCAAAGGCAAATATGGAATGTGCCTGGGCCGTGCTTGGCATCACTGACTGTGAGCCGAAACTTAAACTAGAAGTGCCATTATAGGGGTATTGAAGGGTTATAGCTTATATAGGTCTGTGGCAGTGGGCGTGGCGATAAGAAGGACTACGGTACTCAATCAAGAGGGTGCGTAAACGTGGTTTTATTATATCAAGTTTTAACTGTGGAAACGTCCAATGTGTGTGTCCCGTTGGTTAGTCATTCTATGTTGTCCTCTTCTTCCCTCAGGGTTCCCAGTGACTGGAGATGATATTCCTCGATGGTGTTCCAGGTGTACCGGAAAAACAAGAGGAACATAAATATCGGTGAGTCTGTTTTTTTTTTATATTGTCGTGTATTTTCATGTAAAGATATAAGAGATAGAGAGAGAGAGAGAGAGAGAGTCCTCTCCCCAGGATATTGTGATGACTGGCAGGTCAGAAATCCAGAGAAGCCACCTCCGTGAGTGATGCTTTTAATCTCTAACTTCTTTCCCTTTTTGTGTTACTTGTGACTATGCTGGTGCCCTTTCCCAGTCCTTCCCTCATCCCTTCTTGTCCTCCTCCCCTCACCCCTCTCCTCGGCTCCTCTCCCCTCCCACAGCTCCCCTCCCTCCCTATCAGCAATCGAAGACTGTCCTGTAAACAGGACCGTACCTGGTTGAGCCACGTCCCTCCGGGGACGTGGCGGAGTTCACGCTCTTCTGGACTTTCTTTTCCCGTTGTGTTGTCCCGTGGACTGGGGTTTTTCTGTTCTCCCTGCCGTGTTCGTCTTGATCGGTTTGGCGTCCCCCCTCCTTTCTCTGCCTCTTCCTCTTCCTCTTCCGCGTCTTCTGTAATTAACACGCGCTGGGCGTGTAGTCCGTTGTTTTTTTCAATTACCTCGGGAACCCGGATATCCGGGTTCCCAGTTACGGCGCTTGCGTCCTCGTCACCATGGATCTCCGGTAAGGGATCGGGAATCCGCTCATCCGGATTTCCGATATCTTCATTGTCACGGTCACAGGGTTCAGGAAAATGGCACTCCGTTCCCGCCTTACCATGCGATGTAGCCGGGGTTTCCAACTCCCGGCTACACACCCCATCCCAAGATCGGGACTGATATAGTTCCGAAGAGTCAGGGAATCTAGACAAATAGTCCGCAGGACCCTGAAGAGCACCCGGAATGTGACGAACCTGAAAAGAGAAGGGTTGGAGTTCCATAAACCACCTGAGGATGCAGGAGTTGGTGTCCTTATTGGAGGCCAACCAAGTTAGGGGAGCATGGTCAGTGTACAAAACGAAAGGATCCCCCAAGAGATAATATCGCAGGGTCTCAATAGACCATTTGATGGCGAGACAGTCACGCTCAATAATAGGGTAGTGACGCTCCCTGGGCAACAGTTTCCTACTAATGAACACAATGGGGTGGTCATGGCCATCATCGTCAGGTTGGGACAGCACCGCCCCTAACCCTTCGTCAGAGGCATCAGTTTGAAGATGAAAGATCTTAGTAAAGTCAGGACATCGTAGGATGGGTTCGGTAGTGAGGCAGGATTATAAGTATTGAAAGCTGGAGTGTTGGGCGGCTGTCAGAGTAGCTATTTTGGACGGCAGGGATTTTTTTAGGAGGTCTGTGAGGGGAGTGGCTAGAGTGGAATATCTGGGTATAAATCGTCGGTAATAACCTATCAACCCTAAAAAGGAGCAGAGTTCTTTCTTCGTTGCGGGAGTAGGAACTTGTTGGATAGCCTCTATTTTACTTTTATGAGGTCGAAGTTGACCCTTCCCTATAAAGTATCCGAGATATGCGATGTGATCATATGCCAGATGGCATTTTCTCGGATTAGCCGTGAGACCGGCTGTGTGTAACATACGGAATACATTATTAAGATGGTCAAGATGGTCTTCCCATGTTTCGCTGAATACCACAATATCATCTAGGTAGGCGGCGGCATAGTTTTGAAAAGGTCGTAAGAGATGGTCCATCAATCTCTGAAAAGTAGCCCGGGCCCCGTGGAGGCCAAACGGGAGTACTGTAAATTGATAGAGTCCCGAAGGGGTGGAGAAAGCGTTTTTTTCCCCGATCTGCTGGAGCCAGAGGTATTTGCCAGTATCCTTTTGTTAAATCAAGTGTAGACATGTACTGGGCTTTGCCTAATCTCTCAAGTAGGTCATCAACTCGGGGAATAGGATAGGTATCAAATAGGAAAATGTCATTCAAACGGCGAAAATCAATACAGAAACATATAGAACCATCTGGTTTCGGGACTAGCACGACGGGGAAACACCAAGGACTAATAGATGGTTCTATTACTTTCATTTGTAACATAGCCTGTACCTCTTGTTCGATTAGATGTTTGCGGGCCTCTGTAATACGATAGGGTCGTAGTCGTATCACTTGACCCTCTGGAGTTCTTATACGATGTTGAATCAAATGTGTCTTACCGGGTTTTCCTGAAAAAAAAGTGTTATGGAGCGTCAAAAGACTTTCTAATTGTTTTAGTTGTTTTCCTGTAATGTCTGGATTAATGTGGGGTCTCTCTGAGTTTATATCGGGGTTGGTGGGACACAGTTCAATGTCTAAGGGTTTCTCTGGTGTTATCAAAAATCCTGTAGCAGTACGATTGGGGTTGATAGTGGGCTCTTCCCATTTTTTAAAATAAGTTAATATGGTAAATTTGCACTCTTTTGGGATTTTGGGATAGTTCCACGAGGTAAGTAACAGGGGCGACTGATTTTAATATGGTATACGGACCTTGCCACTTGGCTAATAGTTTATTGTCAGAGCAGGGGCGTAATATAAGAACTTTATCATTGGGTTGCAGGTATTGTGTTTTTGTACTTCGGTCATAATATCTTTTTTGTGTATTTTGGGCTTTCTCCATGTGACTGCGTACGTCCTTCCACACCGTCTGTAGTTGGTATTTAAGTTTGTGTACATAATCTAATAGGTGTTTTTCACTTTCTCCTTATTCTTCCCACATCTCAGCTGCCATATCTAATAGGCTACGGGGTTGTCGTCCAAAGATGAGTTCGAAGGGACTATGTCCGGTAGAGGCTTGTTCATGCGATCTTATGGCGTAAAGGACAAAGGGAAGCTTTCGGTCCCAATCCCGCCCAGACTCTGAGACAGTTTTTCTCAAAAGTGTTTTTATGGGCC